>NC_140086.1:39659537-40259537 GCF_964237585.1 Gallinula chloropus | reverse complement strand
TTGTAAGACTGTAGGAAAAAATACATCTAGGCTTATTATGGTCTGTAAAATCTTGTCAAATCTGGCTTGGTTTTTCAAGTCTCAAGTTGAAAACACTTTGAAAACGTTCACTTTCTGAAATGGAAAAGATATGTAGGCCCCTTTCAGACCTTATATTTTGACTACTAAAGCCAAAAAATAATTATTCTCTGTAAAACCTCATCTTTTTCCATAATACTTCTCTCTTCCTTTTGCTGGTGCAAAATGCACATTGATATTGAACAAAATGTTTCAGGAACTCTTCCAACCTTTATGAAACAGTTATGTTTATTATGGGCAGAATATATGATATCCATTTTCAAAGGTCAGGATATGAAATACTACATTATTACAGCATATTATCTATTAACTGTCACCATCTGCATGCCATGGACTAAGCATCACAGCATCGACATTTTTTCTCTGAAAAAATAATGAAAAAATGTCTTGGGACACTGTCTTTTTCCAAAGTACCTTTTCTGAATCTTGCAAGCTTTAGAAATTTGGTCTCTTTCCAAGCAGTAGTTACAAAAGAGGTGAGATTTAAGGCTGGTTTCAGAGCTGGGCAAATAAGCTTTTGTGCAAAGTAAATGAACTATGGGGCACCGGAACTAGGCAACTCTGGGTAAAATCAGCTAATAAATACAGCCAGAAACAGAAACTGACTGAGGAGAATAAAAAAACCTCACAATATTTTAGTTTCATATTTTTCATTTTTAATGAAATTCTGTATTTTGAAAGCACTACATATTTTTATGAAGGTTTTTAAACAAAACATTTGACATTAGTTTTTAAACACTACTTTTAATTGCTTTTTTTATTTTAATAAGGTAATCAAAAAGTCTTAGCACAAAATTGTACAACTGCCTTCTGATCTTAAAAAAAGAAAGAAGATCCAAAATGGGCTTCCTAAAACTCTTATATATATCTCCCATTCATTTAGTTTCTCCACTGAATAAAAATGCTTGCCCTTCAGATGACTTCCTCACAGCAAAGTCCTGGGTGTATAATCTGCTGAGCTGTAGCTTGCACTGCTATTGGATTTGCTTTTTAGAATATTTTCTGAAATGTGCTTTATAGATGTATTCATTTGACCTAAATTCTACCTAAATCACTTGGCCCATTGTCTCTTATTGGCCAGCCCTAGACCTTCAGAGATGCCTTGTTAACAGAAAGCACCACTGCTCAAAAACTTAGCTGGAGTTTAAGCTGTTTGAAGGTGGTCCCAGATTTATTGCAGTCCTTTACACTGAACTTTTAAAAGTATATATCACATCTAATACAGTGCTTGACAAAATTATATATATTTTTTATCTGCTCCTATGGCTCATTTGTGTCTTCACTAGGTGAACAGGAATATTTACAGGAATGTTTTCTTAGACTGCTTATTAAACCATCGTACTGGGGAATTGTACATCACAAGCATGCTTATTTCTTAAGACATACCAAGAGGCGTGACAGGGGTGCTATTATGAAGAGGAATAGAACATATCCAAAAAATATATTCAGCAGATCCCACAGAATGCTGGTTTTTTGCCAGCCTGGACAGACAAGTAACTCTATTTATAATATGAGATTTTAATTCTCTTTCTAGCAAAGAGTGGCAGCTTGCCATAATAAATAGAAGCCTGGAGCCCCTGAGTGCCAGTTGCACCACTTCTCTTCCACATCACCCAGAGATAACATGACTTTATTGCCACAGGCTGCTGTGACTCATGTTTCAGTTGCTGTACGTTCTCCAGCTAACATATATCAAAAGGTTCATGTAGTATAATGGACGAGCTCAGTTTTGCTAAAGCACAGACAATTGTGTGGTTTCTGTGCAGCGTTGGAAAGATCTGGGAAAAGAGGTTGGGGTTTTTTTTGCTGTTGAGTTTCTACATTGAGAACACTTCCACACTGCAGTTCAGGGTGAAGCAGTAGCATTGGTGATACTTTCACTGAAATAGAAGTCAAAGAAATAATCTCAAAGTAGTTTCATGTCTTTTCAAATATTTATTTCCATTTATGTCTTTTGTTCTTATTCATAGAAATTAAAATGATCCCATTTTATCACTTCAGATATCCAAAGCCATGTGTTCCTTAACATTCATTTCTTCCCATTCCCTGTAGTCATCACACAAAGACAGAGCCATCACTTCATTCTTGCTTTCCAGTCCCTTCCTTCAACTCCCAAAAAGGAAGAAAATAGAAGAGAAGCTTTCCAGCATGCCTTGCAGGAGAAAATAATCCAGGATTAAGGTCAGAACCAGTTTCTGAAGTTGAGGAGGGCACGTGGAAAACCATTTCCCTCCAGTCCCAGGAGTCTCACAGGTATAGCTGCAATTTCGGTTCTTCCACAGAGGGGCACTGAGGTACAGTGCTCTGAGTGCTGAGTAAGCAAAACCCACTTAGTTCTTCAGGCCAAGCTTTTCTTTAGGAGTGGTGTTTGTTAGATTGGCCAGGTCATCTGAATAATTTGGGTTGCCTGACATTTCTGTTCCTCACCAGGCTAAGAAATATGCAAGCTGTAAAGGAAGATATATTATAACCTTAATATTACTTACTTGCATTATTTATTTCTACCCTGCTGCTGTTTGTTGGTTTTATAACTTTAGCTCAATGCAGAAAAGTACTTTTCACATAGTGTCCATGCAAGCAAAATCCCTCTGGCTGATCCAGGTTTTGCTTGAAAGTAAATGAACAAGCCTTTGTCTTCTTAACTTGAACTGCTCAGTCTTTCCTACACATCCTCACACCTGTATGACAAACAGTGCTATTATAAACAGGAAAAACTACCTACTGATAGTAAAAATGATGCAAGCTTAGAGTATTGGATGTGTCGTGCTGGAACTTAGCCCCACTGTATTTCATCTGCTCTCTGACAGAGGCCTCATCAAGATGTCTCTGGAGAAAGCAGTATCATCACTCTCAGTGCTTACAAATATTCACAAAAAATTCTGGCAAACAAAACCATACTACCACCCCTCTCAGAAACACAGAAATAAATCAGCAGCGTACCTTGGCCAATATTAGTATAGGAGCATCTCCATCGTTCCTCAGTGCCTAGTGCCTCTTCCTCAACAGGATCGTTTCCCTACCTCTGCTGCTTTCCAGAGGCTCTACTGCCTTTCAGCTGTAACCTAGCCCTAGCTGCATTCATTCATTCTTCTAGGACCTTTAGTCCTTTAGCTATATTCCTAACTCTTGCTTTATTTGCCTTATTTACTTTACAATGAACACTGAGAGTGAAGATTACACAAGCTTCCTGCAGTTTCCCCTTCCATTTCTGAATCTGAACTGAATTTCTAGATGAAATTGAAAGGAGCTGAGTTTCTGGAATGCTTCCAAATGGTCAAAATCCCAAATGTCCAGATATCTCAAATTCTTGATCTATCTGGTAGTTCTTACTGGTATTTCTTTGTCTGTCTTCTCTACCAAAAATAAATAAATCTAAAAAAAATAAATTAAAAATCTACTTCTGGCTACAAAAAGCCTCTTCTTTTTTAAGCATGGCATCACTCCTTGTCTGATCCAACTGAAACATCACAGCATCATTCATCAAAACATGGAGGATGGCTGGGAACTTCTTTCAATACCATTAGAGATCCCACAACCTCGTGCCCCACTTCTATTCCCTGCATCCATTTGGTAACAACCACCTTAGCAAGAAAAGCCAACTCTCCAGAGCTGTCTCTTCCCAATACTCGTGCGGATGACTGTCTTCTTTCAGACTGCACATACCACAAACATCTTAGAGAACAAACAGGAAATTTTTCACTAACAGAAGCGTAGGAACAGTGTAACTCTCCTGCTGAAGCTCAGGCAGGGTTCATTATGCAGACAATACAAGCTATTAAAGTTGAAAAACAAAATTAGCTCTTATATCATTCAACTGTGCCTGTGCCAAAACAAGAAGTAAATCACTGAGGCTGTGTATTATGCATGAGGTATACAACACTGTTGAAAATTGATTTTTTTTTTAAAATTATAAAAGGGAATTTGCAGAGGAGTGAGATGTGATTTTAAATTCTTAGCTTAATATCATTGCTAATTTTAATTGCTATTAGAAGAACCTTGTTTTCCTCTAAGGCATTATGAAAAGAATCATTCTAGCCCAAATATGCATGGGAAATGTTTAAGGGCCATTACAGAACAAACAATGAATATGAAAGCAACAGCAGTAAACTAGCAAATCTCCCTAGCTATGATGCCAGGACTTGGCTGTTTAGCTATCAAGCAGACGTTAACAGATGACAGATAAGTAATTATTCAACAAAGTTGGATGCAAAATGCTTACATGGATCCAAAAAAATAATGCAAAATAAAATCTAAAATTTGATGAATGGGAAAAATTACACATAACATAAGAACATAATTTCTGTGTAATATCCTTAATTATGAAATATTAACATTTCAGCATGCGAGGCTTTAGCAGCAGCTTGGAATCCCATTTATGAAACTGAGTCCTACGCATTTACATGTAATTGGATCGGTGCAAAAGACTGCAGGCTGTGCTGAGAACAGACTTTGGCACTAGGGCCACTGCATCCTCTGTCTTGCCTAGACACTTCTCTGCTCAGAAGCAGAGCTGTCCTGTGTAACAATAGCACCAGTCAGAAGCTCTTATCACCTCACAGGAGGTGACCTTCCCAGGAAGGCAGAAAGGGTCTTTAAAGGTCCACCCTTTTCCTCTCCTGACCTCAGGAAAGCCCTGCTCGTTGCTGAAGGGAGAGAAATTATGTTGGTGGAGGACAACACATGGGATCCCAAGCATAGTGCCTGCAAGAGATACTGGCACACAGACAAAATGGACTGCTTTCCAGTGGATGGGGATTTTAACACATCTACTAAAATATATGAAATTACAGAGAAAAAGGAAATGTTATATTTTAAGTAGCTTGTGAGTAAGTGTGATTCAATGATGACAGAGCAAAAGGCAGCAAAAACTAGGGAGGGATGAGCATTCAATTAAAGACAGCAGAGGGATGCAACGAGACAGATACTTATTAAAGTTGTCAGAGAAGTCAGCAGCTGCTGTGTTTGCTGAAAAACAGAAAAGCATGTATCAAAGAGCAAAAATATATTTAATCAAGTTTTCTAAGCAAGTGTATCTTCTCATAAGAATGAGAATTGCAATACATCTGTGCGTGTAACCAAATCCAGCATCAAAATCTTGATCATTGTGATGGCACAGACTCAAATGCCTTCTTCATAAGTATCTCCTGTAAAGCACATTACTAAATGAGGCAATAAAGAAACAGGAGAAAAAGAATACACAGCACAGAGCCCGGCTCAATAGCCAAAGCAATGTCTAATAAAGGACATAATTTGTGCTATTCTGCAGTATAAACTCAGAGAACTATCCAAAGCAAACAGGTTTTAGGGTAATTTGTAAATCAATTACTTACTTGTTAACACTGTTGTGAAGAACACGTTGGACATTGCACAAACATTTGTCCAGAACCACATCCAATTGGGGTTTGATAGCAGAGAAGTGCCTGTATCTGCCCAACAAACATGCAGGCCATATGTAGAACACTTTCACACTACTAATAACTGCACTGAGGCAATTTATAACCAGTTAATTTGAAGTAAAACTATAGCTAAATATCCCGTGAGGTGCTAGAATTTTTTGCTGTGTGCTGTGTCATGTCTGGCAAGAACAATTTGGTCAAAACTATTACATTTTAATTGGTAACAATAAAAGGAGGTAATGTGAAAAGCAGAATGACAAGTGAGAACAACAAATCCTGGCACTGTAGTCTGAAGAAGAGCAAAAAGAAAACAAAGTATTAGTCACAACAGTCACAATGCTCGATTCCGAAATATTGAAGGGTGTGAGAACAAAACTGAACATTGGCATAGACATTTTTTTTCTGATCAAGAAATGTAAACCTTTTTGTGGGTGAAAGGGTGGGAAAATGTTTAGACTGAGTCAGGTGAAACAACATTTTCTTAGGTCATAAAAACATCTGATTTACATTTTTGTCATGAAAATGTTATTTGTGCATAAATACAGACTGGTAATGGCTAGTAAAGAAGTCTGCTTAAGTAGACTCATTGATTGGGTAATGGCTAGTGAAGAAGTCTGCTTAAGTAGTCTCACTAATTGCTTATCCAGCATTAACTTGGAACTGCAGTTAACCATTTCAGAATTTTTCTAATGAAAGTTTACATTCATTTATATTCTCTGGCATGGGTGAGTATATTTTCTGCCATCCTTCGCTGCTGAGTGCTTTGTGTATTTCATAGGAATATAAGACTGGAAGCCTCCCTCCTTTAGCTACTAAATACATTCCCTGCTGACCAAGACAACCACGTGAATAGTTTGCTATCATTCAGTTATTATTAGATAGATTAGACAGCTTCCTTTTTCTTTTTTTAATAATATTGTCCAGGGAAGCTCTGTAAGACTCATTATGTTAGGTTCACTGCCAGTGCTCATGAACAAAGGGGAGAGACTCACAATAAAAACAGACCCTGTTATCTTTTAACCACATGTGAATTCCTGGCATGGCTGAAGTCAGCGGGCGCCTGGTCGTTCGTGTGGGATTTCACCCCCAGAAAGGGGGTGTCCCCGCTCTTTAGGGCTTTTCTCATTCAGCAACCAGAAAGAAGCACGAGAGCAAAGATGGAAATTGGTTTAGCTTTGCCTGGCAAGGTTTTGGTAGTGGTGGTGGGAGCTGCAAAGGTGGCTTCTGCGAGAAGGTGCTAGAAGCTTCACCCATGTCCAACAGAGCCAAAGCCAGCTGGCTCCAAGACAAACCCACCGCTGACCAAGGCCGAGCCAATCAGTGACAGAGGTAGTGAGTGCCTCTGGGACAACAGAGTTAAGAAGAGGGAAAAAAAAACCTAACCCAGCAAGTGGCCGCTTTTTGCCACCAGAGACAGGAGTGAAATGTGAGAAACATTGCAGGCACCAAGGGCAGTGAAGATGGAGAGAGACAAGGTGCTCCAGACACATGGGGAGAGGTTCTCCTGCAGCCCATGGAGAAGACCATGGTGAGACAGGCTGTGCCCCTGCAGCACGTGGAAGATGGTGGGGAGTAGAGATTCCACCCGCACCCCACAGTGGAGCAGGTGGAGACATGAAGGAGGCTGTCACCTGACGGGAAGCCCATGCTGAAACAAGCTCCTGGCAGGACCTGCAGCCCATGGAGAGAGGAGCTCATGCCAGAGCAGGTTTGCTGGGGGACTTGTGACTCCATGGGGGACCAGGCTGCAGCAGTCTGGTCCTGAAGGTCAGCACCCCAAGGAAGGGAACCACACTGGGGCAGTTCATGATGAACTGAAGTCCCCATGGGAAGGATTCACATTGGAGTTCATGGAGGACTGTCTCCTGTGGGTTGGACCCCACGCTGAAGCAGGGGAAGAGTGGGAGGAATCCTCCCCATGAAGAGGAAGAAGAAACAGATGTAACGTGATGAACTGACCACAACCCCCACGCCCCGTCCTCCTATGCTGCTCAGGGGGAGGAGGGAGAGAATCCTGGAGTTAAGTTCAGCCCAGGAAGAAGGGAGGAGTGGGGGGAGATGTTTTCAGATTTTGTTTTATTTTTCATTACTTGGCTCTGATTTGATTGCCAATGAATTAGATGTGTTTCATTCCACGCTGAGTCTGTTCTGCCCATGATGCTAATTGCAGAATGATCTCTCCCTGTCCTTATCTTGATCCGTAAACATCACATTATGAATTTTTCTCTCCTGTCTAGCTGAGGAGGGAAGTGATAGAGTGGCTTGGTGGGCATCTGGCCTCCAGCCAGGGTCAAACCACCACAGAATATAAAGCTAGAATCTTAAAACCATTAATGTCGAGGATTTCACACTGAATCTAAACCCCACCTACCTGAAGCCTTCACTCAGCAGCTCCTTGCTCCAGAAAGGGCTACATTTCTAGATACCTCAATTTTGCCCATAAAATGTCTGGGGCACACTCAGCATTGCTTATGTCCTCAAAAGGAATTCCCAAATTACAAAAGTGCCATCGTGTTTCTCCCTTGTGAGGACACATACAACACGTGTAGAAACACACAAAAAAAGCTGTTTTTTCACAAAATTCTGGAAAGATTCACAGATTCAAAGAATTATAGAGGTTGGAAGGGACCTCCAGAGATCATTCAGTCCAACCTCCCTGCCAAAGAAGGGTCCCTAGGACAGGTCACACAGGTAGGTGTCCAGATGTGTCTTGAATATCTCCAGAGAAGGATACTCCACAACCCCACTGGGCAGCCTGTCCCAGGGCTCTGTCACCCTCACTGTGAAAAAGTTCTTCCACACATTGGTGCAAAACTTCCTGTGCTCCAACTTTAGGCCACTGCCCCTTGTCCTGTCAAAAAGAGTACTATATCCTTTCTCTTCACCATTTAATGTCCTCATAATTTATTTAAAATGTAGAGGATGACTTGAGCTACATCACCCACTTTCCAGCAGAATATATAATTTCTCACAAATTCTCTCAATTAGTCCTCTTAAACTGTCTCCACTTTGCATACGGCAATTTGAGAGGAGTTCAAAGACTGGAGAGATCTGAACAGTCAAAGTCCATTCAGCTACGTCATACAATATGCAGAAGTTCCATCAGAAGCAACTGTAAAACCCACTATCAACTCTCCCCACACTGCCACGTTCAAAGACAGAAACTCAAGTTAGAATATGGCAAAGAGTGTTTATCAATGCAGAATAAATTGTATTGGATCTGCCTCTCACCTTCTTCAGGGTTTTCTGAGAGACAGCATCTAATTTCAGGACAGAGCTGCCGAGGATGGTGAGCCTTAGCTTTTGCAAGGAGTGAGGCTTTTGCCCATGGGATTTCTTGTTACCATATGCTGACAAGTGGCTCCCACAGGCCCCACTCCTGCACACCTTGCTCTCCATATACAGACAGTATAATTGCTTAACTGCTGATTTCTCCACACTGAGAAGATGGTCCCTGAAAATTCTTTAACTGACAAAGGATACAAACTTAGACAATAAAAGAAAATAGAATTTCTTACTGTCGCACTTTAGCTCTAAATTACTAATCTCACTGACCAAATGGGACATAATAACACCAGTGTGAAACTGGACTGCTAAAATATTTTCCTGGGAAAGTAATCCATCTGGGACTTGCATAAATGTTCTTGTATTCATGAAAACATGGAGTTGATTAAGCACTCTTGGACTGAAAATCAATATTTCCCTTACACAGAATAAGTCATGCACTTTCTCTTAACCAGTTGCAAAATAAGCAAAAAAAATGTCAGCTTGAAAACACGCTTGAACTGACAGGTTAAGGTAAAAGATGCTTGCATATGCTGACTCCAGAACACAAAATAAGGCTCTCACTTCCCAGCAGACAGTGATTTTTCTTACACATTTTGTTGTTTTGTGCAATGGTATTGTTGAGGCCACTTTTACACAGATTTGTGGCAAGAGGAAGGAGTTCACAACCTTCTTTCTTGGGAGTTTTCACTCCTTCTACAGATGTCACATTTTAAAACAAAAATCTCCGTTATTACGTCTGAACTCTGTGTCCTGTGATTTTATCTCTGACTGTGGACATCTTGGCTCTTGATCTCTGGTTTCTACTTTAATTAAATGGAAAACAATTACTCTGAGTAGCCAGGTAGCTGGAATGTTTCCACTCAGAGAGATCTGGAAACAGGAGGGGTTTTTCTCAGTTTGGCTCTCACTTCTGTTGCTTTGAAACACAACAGAGATCAACGATTTTCTGTTCACTGTCCACCACCTCATGTTTGAAAGCATGTCAGCATCCTGTAGCATTACCTGTATGGGCACACACAGGCTGCTACAATGGGTACAAGAGCTGGCAGGAAAAACTTAGGGTGAAGAGTCAAGGATACTCTTACACATGGAACACAGTGCTAGAAAACGGACCAAACAATTCTCAACACAGCAAAGACCTTAACAAACCGTCCCTACCCGCGTTGAAATGAGAGGATTTTTTGCTTTGCTGATCAATTAATCCTTTTCAAAGCTGTACCATCAAAAACAAAAACCCCAAACAAAAACCAACCCCCAAAACAGAGTAATTGTTAGCTGCTGTTTTCAATTACAATATCTAGATAAACTGTTCCTTCAAAAAGCAGATAATGAAGTGGAAGTGATTTGTAAAGTATAAATACAATAGCACACCTCATGCCTATCCTGTTAACTTGGCACGCTGGCATGTGCCTCATTGAAACACTTCTGAACACTTTTAAGCACTTCTGAAAGCAAACAGGAAATGTTTTCTCAGGGAGCAAAAAGGAAAAGCTGAAAGACTGGGTTTCATCATCACAAAACCAGAAGGTGCAGAACTGGTGCAATGCAGAAGTCAGAAGAGTTGGTCTGATCCAGGTTTCTGAGAAGCAAGCTGCATTTACCAGCTTTTGGGATGGGTTGAACTGGATTTTCCTGTAGTAATGAACTCCCATCACCCACATCTCAAAAGAGCAAAAATACTTCTACATTCAAAGAAGTCCATTTCCCTTAGAAAACTGAATCCTTTGCTTTGTATACCAGGAAAGCTAAAGTGGTTCAACCAGGCAAAATGAAAAGCTAGAGGTTCACAAAAAACTCTCTGTTTGCCTTCCATACCTTGCAGAGAGGTTTTCCTTTGCCCAGGCTTTGTGACAGCCAGCTCAGTGGCCTTCTGGACCAAAGAAAACTGCACTATCTTGTGTGGATCCCAGGAAATTAGCCTTTTCTTACCCGCAGATGCTCTCTGCTGCTCTTGGAAGTGTCTTGGCCTGAATAGCAGCACCCAGTTCACACTGCAAACCTCTCTCTGCTCCTCTCCCATAGGCTCTGGTGAATGGAAGTTTTCCTTTCCAGCTGTGCCCAGATGCTTCCATGGGAAGAAGCCATCTTCCTCTTCCTTCATCTAGTCCCTATGATTCAGTCACCCTTTTACTTTTTTTCCCAATGTACAAGCTAAGAACAAACAAACCAGTCAGGTTCTGTACATAACAGTTTATTGCTCTGTCACTATTTTTCATCTTGTACAAGAAAAAGAGAAAAGAATAACTGGAAATGAGACAAATCACTGAAGACTGCTACAAACTAAAAAGATGATTAAATAGCTGGAGATACCCATCCATTTATCTGCCAAAGGACAGAGATGTCCACCCTCCCCAATTTTTGCAGTCTTTTATGCTGTCAACTTTGCAGGTTAAGTGAAGAAAAGGTTGTCATATCATGGTACAACATATATATATTAAAGTCTACACTTGTACTAGTCACAGAATGACAGAATGGTAGGGGTTGGAAGGGACCTCTGGAGATTTTTTAGTCCACTCCCCCGCTTCTAAGACAGAATCACCTAGAGCACATTGCACAGGACATCATCCAGGCGGATTTTGAATATCCCCGGAGAAGGAGACTCCACGACTTCTCTGGGCAGCCTCTCCCAGTGCTCTGCCACCCTCACAGTGGAGTTTTTCCTTATATTGAGATGGAAATACCTGTGTTCCAGTTTGTGCCTGTTGCGCCGGGTCCTGAAAAGAGCCTGGCCTCATCCTCCTGGTATCCACCCTTATAAGTACTGATGAGATCCCCTCGCAGCCTTCTCCAGGCTAAACAGACTCAGCTCTCTCAGCCTCTCCACATAAGACAGAAATGCTGATGTACATGATTTTGATGGTTTCTTGATACAACAGTGAAGCCTTCGGCCAGCAGGCTTTGCTGTGCATGCAGAATATGCTGTAGTTTTGAAGCTTTAGATTTCTAAGCTCTAAATTTACTTCCAGCTGTGAACCTGAACTTAATTATTAGCAGGAGTCCCTTCCAGTGTTCTCCCCTATATTATTTAATAATTTTAAAAAGTTATTATTTTATATATATTATTACTATAAATATTTCTTTCTCTCTTTGTAAATCATACAAAGCGCAAATCCTAATTCAAAATGTAATTGTATGAATGAATTGAAGGAAGCCCAGAAGTAAATGAGGACATAAAGGCTTGGCCCATCCAACTGTTTTCTCTATTTATACTTACTTAAACTGTCTAGAATGCAAAAAAATCAAGATGTTCCTTTAAGTGTTAAGCCCAAAACGTTAACCCTGGCTCAAATCCTATTATCATCAACACCCACAATGAGCACAGCAATGAAAGCGAAAGAAAAGCGTATTCCCATTGAGAAACCCCTCATCTCTGTATTTCCCTTGTTCCTGGAGAACCCACCCATAAACTGGGAAGCATAAACTTTAGACTCCCAATTCCCAACGCTTACCCCAGCCAGTACAGCTGTATAAATCTAGTCTCTACAAGAAAATGTACATTGATCCTTTCCAAAACGTGCCCATTTCCAACAATTTAGGAATAATAGAATGCAGCAAAGGTCTGGGTTTTCAGGAAGGAATATGTCATCAAGGAAGAATGTCTCAACCTGAGAACAACCTCAGTCCTAAATTTAAAGCAAGTTAAGAGTTTTTACCTAACACATAGCCCACCACTAGCCCTAATCTTAGTTACAGTATGGGATGCATCCAAACGGTAAAACACACAGCGTTTGCCTTTGCCAGCACCTTGTCATCTTGTCTCTTAACTCTCTGGAGGCCACAGAGAATATATTGCAAACTGGAGTCTTGAAACTCCAGTTCCAAACCTTGTGTCTGACCTTAATTATTCACAGGGTTAAGAACGTAATAAAAGAGTACACCCAACCTTCTACCCTGTCATCACTCACTCTCTTCCTAACTCTGTTAGACCACAAGAATAAACACATGAAAAATATCTTTAAGATATCTTTAATATCTTTAAAATATCTTCAAGGTCCCAAATCCCAGCTAGAATACTTGCATTAAGTAAGCACATATAAATAGTAAATAAGGATATAGAGCATTTACCCTTTTTTGCCATCTTCCTGATTCTTCATGCCTCTGAGAAAACAACCTCCAATTCTCTCTTATGCTCCCAAACCCCAACTCAAAATGTACCTTGATGCTTAATGGCACACCCAAGCAAGCAACAGCCCTCTCTGAATTGTCCTCTTTCAGGCATGTCCTAGAAGCTTTGCACTCTGACTCTTACACAAACCATATACCACTCTTTAATTATTTCCAGCAGACAAATATGAAGATTGCAAATTCCCAGCATATTAGTCTCCACAGATTAAGAAAAACTGGCCCCATTAGTCTTTGTTCTCCTCCCACCTACACGGGACCTACAGAATACTGCAATGCACCTGGCTCCTGAGTCTGCAGAAACTCCAAAGTTAACCCCAGTCCTAATTCTATTTAATGGTTGGGACCTTTATCCAACACAAAAAGGCACGTTAAAATACTCCCTTTTTTCACCATTTGTGCTCTTCCCAGTTCTGAGGAACATGATGACTTAATATTGGCAATATTAACAGAACTGGGGAAAAGAATAAAATACAAAATCTTCTTAGTTCATTATTAACTTGTATCCAGTAAAACAGTATTTTTTAAACATAAATATATCGTTTTGGGAAAGATTTTTCACTGTTTCTACCTCTAGACAGTCCACATTGTCATTAGAATGAGCTGGATGCTGAAGAAAAATGTTTTAAATCAGTACATTTCATAGAAAATTTGATAACTACTGAAATGAACTTTTTTCAGCTCATACATTAAGAAATATACCTTAATCTTGTTATTAATTTTTAAAGGTAAATTAATATAGGGCTCCACAACCTCACAGAATTTCTGTACTACAAATGATAGAAGAAAAGCACGGCACAAACTCTGTCCAGTTATTTGTAGTTTAATTTTTCCAGCAGCTGCAGCTATGGTTTCAGTCAGTGGGCACATTTGCAGTTGCATCCTTGATGCAAGTTCTCCATCTAGTGGAGTAATTTTTAATGAGCCAAAGGATCACAGCACCTTGCATGTCATCGTTTCTGTTTCTCATTCATTAAAGGAGTGATAGCAATCATTTCCCTACATCATATTTTATAAATATTTAAGCTATACAATAAGTTTTTCCAAAACTAATTTCATGCAGTGACAAATATTTATAATAGCTTCAGAAAACATAAAGGGCAAGAGAACTATAAAAGAAGAAAACCCAGTCACAACAATCAAACTGTACCTACAAACTAATTTCAAAAAAAAAAAAAAAAAAAAACCCTCAGATATTTTGTTAATTTACTTTTTGGATGAAAGGAAAGCAAGCCCATCCAGGTGCCAGAGTAAAAAGTAGCAATTACAACAACTTCTCCTGGGACATGGTAAATTCCAGATCGCCTCAAAGTTCTTTCTTTGAGGCTGGGTGGATGGAACTGTAAAATATGTATTCTGGTCTGAACACATACATATGTACACACATACATGAGACAGGAATTCCAGGGGACAGCAGAAGGAGCATTGCCATGCTGGAAGTCAAACCAGATGAACATAATCGTCCACCCTGCTTGAAGACATCAATCGAAGAGCTGCTTCATGGAGTAAAAATCCAAAGGTGAGAAGTGCTCATACAAAGCACGCAGTTTGCATCTCAGACCTATTAAAATTCAAGCTGCCCCCAGCTCTGGTATCTGTAATCACAACCGTAGCACAGACCACAGAGAAATACTCATCCCTTCAGACAGGTTGGTCCTGAGCCCCTTCAGGAGACAAAGGTCAAGACAGAGGATATGAATTTCACCTCCATCCTTGCTGGCGACGAGTGCACTCCCAAAGCAATTGGTGTAATGCACTGTGCTCCTTGCATGACACATTACTTAATAATTGCATGGCTGCATTTCAAGTCACCTTCAGTTCACAGCAGTTTTTAGTGGTGACTTGACAGCAAGAGTGGGTTACTGTTATCCTGCACTTGAGATAATGAAGGTATAGATTATAGCAGAGAGCCCACATCAGACAAAAGAGGTCACACGTCCCGACTCGATACGGATCAACATTATAAACTTGATCTCATCTAACACGAGCATTAGAAAGGTGCCTTGACTCGTTCAGTGCACTTACCAGAACTCAATTTGCCAGTGCTGGAGATCATATTCCCTCAAGCTGGTGAACTTCCAGTGTAGTATTTCTCACCGTGCCGACTGACTCCGCCACGGCACCAAGCCTTGCAGGTGCAGGTAGACTTCCTGGGGCAACCTCGCCGCCAGCCAGCGCACCATCTCACGCGCACACTGCGCTGCTTGCACGGCAGCAGCAGCAGGCAGGCATCCCTGCGGCACGGGAGGGGAAACTGAGACAGCAGGAGGCTAAGGCTTATCCGAAGGGATCACAAACAAGCTGCAGTGAAGGGAAGGGACTTAACTGAAATCTTTTCCGGTATGCTAATAACGCATAGCCTTCAAAAGCAGTGTGTTGTCCTCCTATGCATGAAGATAGTACCTAATCCAGCACAAGAGGTTTCTTAGTGCTACACTAGGCAACATAAACACCATGTCCTGCAGGGTATGATGCCAGGCAAGAAAGACAGGAGAGTTTCCTTGTGATCATGGCACACATGCGTCACAGAGTCACAGAATGTTAGGGGTTGGAAGGGACCTCAAAAGGTCATCAAGTCCAACCCCTCTGCAAGATCACAGTGCCTGAGTTTCAACTGGGGCACAAACTTTAGCACAATAATTTTGTTGTAGTTACTCTTAGGGAAAAACTAGGCTAGGAAGCCAGTGGAGTTGTGCAGATTTTTAACGTCTTTTTAATTTTTTTTTAAAGTTACTGATCTCTCTGAGCTTCCACCAAATTTTAACCACCTAGAAACAACTCCAGTACACTCTTTACTGTGATTCTAGTTCATGATGCATCACTAAAAGTAAATCCCTCTTTCTCCTTGCTGCAGATCAGAGTGCAGGCTTTAAAAGCCCAGCAACTCCTGAGTGGGAATAACAGGGTTAAATTGGAGAACTGCCCACTATCACGTCCCCAACTGGAGCCTGCAAAGAATACAAGTGCATAGCAAAGGTTAGGGGTGGAGATAACAGGTCCCAAAGGTTAGGGGTAGAGATAACAGATCCCAAAAGGCTGTGCTTAGAAAGGTCCTCACCTCATCAACAACCTTTGCTGCAAACCTTTCACTTCGTTTTCAGTGTACATGGAGTAAATTTTGTGACTCCTCTTACTGGAGAGGGCTACTTAGGGAGTAGCTGATGGCATGGTCAGCCAGCATGTGTGTCCAAAGCCTGCCTCCCAGCCCTTGGCATGTTCCAGTAGTCATTCACATTGTTGAGATAAAAGAGTATCGCTTAACAAGGGCTGCCAAATAGTAAGGTGCAACTACACCAAGCACGATGACAAGGAGAGATCAGAGTTAGTAGTAACTAAGCCAGATGGTATGAGCAAGATAGTTGATGCAGGGGGGCAAAATTCATGACCTCTCTTCACCATTCTCCTGCCTAGAAACATGCCTTTGGCTCTTCAGTTGTAGTTATGCTGGCCTCTTGCCAACACACCGCTTCCCAGCTTTTCTTCTTCAGCGCCAGTAGTCTCCTGATTTCATCTGCCCCTCCTGCTTTTAAGTTCCTTTTATTTCTTCCCAAGAATCAATAAATATGACTGTCCTTCAAAGGCAGGAAGACAGGCTGGGTAATGACATTCCCTGCTTGCCAGGTTCCTTCCACTGAGATTGCAAC
Source organism: Gallinula chloropus (assembly GCF_964237585.1). NCBI lineage: Eukaryota > Metazoa > Chordata > Aves > Gruiformes > Rallidae > Gallinula > Gallinula chloropus. The sequence continues at coordinate 40,243,009 of NC_140086.1, read as the reverse complement.
AACAAGGTTTCTGGTAACGAGCTAGAAAACCTCTGCAATATTCTTCCACCCTGCTGTCCGCAAAGCAGGGAGTTCATGTGCTACACGTTTAGATTCAATTACATCCTAAACTGTTGCAGTCTGACTGTAATTTCTTTGTTATCTGAATGAAAAGTGACCTTATGCTCCTTGCTAAAATGCAAATAACTGTAAGGGGAAGAAGATATCCTCAGACATTTGAAAAAATACCCGTAATTGAGCAGCATGCCTTGGGTTTTGTACTTTTTCAGGCACTGCTTGCTGAGAAATCTCTTCATGCTGAGCAGCTGGCCATCTATAAGGATGTAGCTACAAGGCACTGCTTCAAGAGTAAGAACTAATAATGCAAGTGCACATCTCAGGGGGGTTTGTTTGTTGGGTTTTTTTTAATTTCCTTATGGAATGGCGTGATGTTTTCAGTATGCCAGCAATGGAACCCGAGTGAACCAAAATGAAGTTTGGGATCACCATTCAGAGCTCTTACCCTGCCAAATTTCACCCTGCTTACCACCTACTGCTTTGGTACTAGAATTGTAAAATAAATTATTATGGGAAGAAATATTTCCTACTTTTCATTATAAAAAAAAAAGTTATATTTTCTGTGCAATCTGTGGAAAGAAAAAAAATCTATTAATCAGAAAATGTAACTGAGGCAAATACAAGTTTCTAGAAGTCATGAAGACATGGAAATACTAACCAACAGTGTTATATCAGACGTGCAGGTACTACACCAGAGCATGCAACCTTGCTGTGTACTTTACTTTGGAATAAGGTCGCCACCATTTATAATTCACACTATTATCAGTGCCAGTGCCCTTTTTCATTGGGGTGTTTTTTCATTCTATTAAATTAAGCTGTATCTGGTGTAGACTTTGGGCTACTTGTTACTTTCTTAAGAGCACAGCAGATTCTCCTTTCTTAATTGCAGTTCATGAGAGGATCCCTTAAAAACTCCTGCTGCTACAAAAACACACCTCACTGTTAGAAGAAGTATATTCATGTATCTACAGCCGAAGGCAGTTTTCTGCATGTTGCCACTGTGCAGCTAAAGGAAGAGAGGGAACACTTCTTCATTATATTATCATTATAATTAGGGTCACACTGGACACAGAATATGTATCCCTTGGGACCAGACAGTGATTCCAAATTATTTTTTTTTCCCCTAAAGATGATAAAACATTTTAAGCTGCTGCTGTTCCTTTCTTGAGTACATGGGCAAAAGCTGTCACTTTGTTCTTTCGTGAACTGACAATTTATTAAGTACTTCAGAAATTCTAAAACGCCTTTCACAGTCAGACACTGTCTGTTGGCAGGGATTATATTCAGTTACGATTGTGGACATCGTGGGAGACATGTAGTCTATTTGTGTGTATATGACTTGGTTCTTTCCTCTCATTGGTACCACAAACCCTGACTGAGGATTTACACGAGACATTTTAGAAAATTGAAACTTTCAGCTTTTATTGGATCGTTCCACAGATTCATCACTTGCTCGTTTCCTGCAAAAATAAAGCCCAGAAGACAAAGGGGTTGATTTCATACTGCCCAAAGTAAAAATCCTGGCTCTGTATATAGTTCATGGAGCAAGGCAGGTCAAACTACTATCTGAAGGAGCTTCTGAATTGCTTTCTGAAGATCTGTCTTTTTCCATTAACTAGAGAGGGAACTTAGCAGGGCTGATGGCTAAACCTAGGCAGGAAAAAAGGTAGATGTTTTGGGGAAGATTTTGATGTAAATTGGGATAGCCTCGAGGAAGTAACTAAATTAAGCTCTGAGCTTGTTATTGGGGCAACAACAGCTAAACATTTCTGTTTGCAAGGCTGAGATCATCTGTCTTATGGAAACAGCAATGGACATCTTAGCTGGCAACAGGGTGGTTGCTATTGCCACGACATTAAGGTTGCGATATGCAGATTTTTTGGAATGTTCTTTCCATTCACAGTTGCAGTCTTACAGTTAAGTAAAATGGATTGTCATTCTGCCCTTTGAATTGGCCCTTCAAATCCTTGTGTTTTCCTGACTCCCTAAGATAGGAAGAGATTAAGGGTGACTGACAGCAGAAAAAAATTATGCAGCCACATATATGTTAATCTTGCCATCTTTTCTGCGGGATTTGGAAGGAGAGGGATATTTATAACTGTTCCTTTGTCTTGCTTTTGGACCAGCCACTGATTTCCCAGCACCCTGGAAAACGTTTCTAAAGGTCTGGGACAGAAAAATAATTCTTTCAAGACAACTAATCTCTCCATTCATGTCATTCACATGAAAGTAATTCTACACCCTTAATATTGGCCAGAATATTTGGTCTTGAGACTCTGGCCAGGAAAAGACTGGGAGGCTCTGATAAACATTTCCTTTATCACAGTCTTAGCAAACCCAATTTGATCTAACATTTGAATTAAATCAGTATACTTTTGCATGTTGGCAAACTTGGGGCAGCAGCCTGTTTCTGCCCACAGGCTGCAAAGGGGTTTTTTGAAATCAAACACAATCAAGGTCTTTTCTGAAAGTCTTCTTATTTGAAAAGGGCTCAAAATATCTGGCGGCATAACTGTTATTAATTCAAAGATGTTAACCTGGTTTATAGGAGTTGAGATTCAAGCTTTTTTTAATAAGTTAAAGCCTATTCACCTCTCAAAAAAACCCAAACAACCAACCCCCAAAAAACCAACAAAAAAAAACCCCAACCCAAAATCCCAGAACAAACCCACCACTCCAAATCCCCTCAAACGTTTTTTCAACTTTGTGTATTTTCAGGATTGTTAGGTCCCACTTTTCCAGAGTTTAGCTTCAGAATACTCTCACCATCTTCACCCTTGAATATTGTTACCTCTTCATCTGAAACAGACACTTGTGTCTTTGCCTCCATGACCTCACACTAAGTACCAAACCGGAAACCTAATCTGTTGCTTATCCCTAACCACCCTCCTTCGTTATTGCCACTTTTTCTTTGAGATAGCCATATTGGGTACCATGACAACATACCCTGGGCAAGAATGACAAGACTTACAGGGAACATAAATGAATGCACTTTGTTCACTCACAACTAAGTATGATCACTTCCATTTTTCACTTTATTAATATTTTACATACATAAAGATCCTTTTGTCCTAATGGATTCCAAAGCAAACCATTAAAAAAGGAATGAGTGATTTAGATATTACTCCCCATAATTGGATTATATGTTCCTTGCTTCTGTGTTAAATTACTGTAGCAGTTCAGCCTACAGATGACCAAAGTCTCCGATTTCTCAGTTGAGAAACAGCCTTTTCTTTGAGCAACAGACTTGTAATTGTAGCACAGAATTTGTCAAAAGATCCATTCTATCCTCTGCTGAATTAAACTCATAAAAGATGCAAGAACACATTTGTGCTGCTGATAGTGACAGTACTAGCTCTGCAGATGTCACTGTTGCTGTCACTTTGCCCCACAAAACTCAGGCAATCTTGGATATCTTTCCAGAAACTAGCACAAAGACTGATTCAGTCCTTCCCTTTTAAACACAGCCTTTATAGTACATGGAATTACAGTAGGCAGGAAAAGGAGGATGCCATGTGGAGAGTAATTTCTAATTAATTTATATTTTCAGTGTCTGAACTACAGTTTCAGCAAGCTATTAGTCCTTCATTTGGCCCTTTGGGGTTAAGTCCCTCTAGATCTTTGGCTTTGGAACACGTTTCTCAGCCAGTGGTCTCAAAGTGAAGTGCTGACTGGTGCAGAACAAAGGTTTCTGAAAGATCGATGGATATTCAGTTATGTATTTTAGAAGTTCTGTGTTGTAAGTGGTTAGTGGGATACCTACAGGACTTCTAAGGGGAAGCCAAATTACAAATGTTGTCATTTTTTCAGGACTAGAACTCAAAGAGATAAAAGGGACGAATCACAGGATTGTAGCAGTCACGTTTTGTTGGGTTTTTGGAAACTCAACATGTACCCATGCAAGCTGTGCTAAGAGGGATTTTTACATTCCTCAAGTTAATAGGTCTCTAGTTTTAAAATGGCCTCTTGTAACATTAAACTAGCCCAGCAGGAGAAGCTGAGGGGTTAAGACTCTTGTTTACCTGATGCACATTGCTCTAGAAGTTACTGTGGCAGGTTTAGTTACTCACAAGTATAATCTAATGAATAGTTGAAAGATTTTTTTGCATTGGAATAGGAGGACTCTCGAATCAGCTAAAGAAATAATATTTCAGAGAAGTCTTTTGAGTATTATTTGAGGGGAAATGGCACAGAATTACAGCAAAAATCCATTCTCACAGAATCAAATATTAAATTACTTAAAGAAGAGCTAGAAAAATGGAAATTAACTTCAACAAGGGGAAGAAAAAAAAAAGAAGGGAAAATTCAGAAACACTAAAAGGAGAAACTAAAATTGACTTACCATTCCAAGAAAACAGAAAGGAAACTATGTGCCAGTGGAAAATCTGCTAACCATCAAAAACCAAACCCAGAACAATTAAACAAAATAGCTTAAAATCATCACTCCCTGTGAACAGACAGATAAGCCAGCTTTAACAAATTTGGTTTATCACAATGAAAGTGGGTTTTGACCAGGCTATCCTGGATAATGGGAAAAAAGGGAGTGTTGATTCTGTGAAAGGTAGTATCTGGGGCCAGTGGCTGAGATACAGGTTACAGTATAATATCATCCAAGAAGAATAACTAGTCAACAGAAACAAAGCAGAAAACACTGGTACCTAAAATACTGTGAATAAATTAGAGTTACTATTTCAGTTGTGAAGGGAGGACTAAAAGATGAGGTTTTGGGGGACACTGGAGCCCATAGGCAGATGATTTTCCATGGATATGCCCTAGAAAGTTTAGAGAGTAAGGAAACAGTGTGTCCAACTGTCAGCAGACATAAATATATTAGAAAGCATAGAGGGCAATCTTATTTTAATTAAGCACAAAGGCTACTGAGTTAGTCACTAATTGTCCCCAACTGGACTGGGCACTTGATCAATAGCTACAATATTCCTGATACTGTAAAGGTGTTGCAGTACAGTATAGTGAGCAATACGGCTGCAGCTCACTAGTGCGGTATCAAAACTGACCTCACTAAGAGTGAGGAACATGTTCTTCATCAGGCTGGCATTTGTGGACATCTTTACATTCCTGTAATTTAGACAGACTGAAATGGAAAGAAAAAGAATTGCCTCCCCAGAGAAAGTCCCTAATGTGGCATGTTAGACTCGTGAACTTGGATATTGGAAATTTAACAGCAGTATTTTGGAGGACAATGGTCTGAAGAAGAGAAAGCAAAACATACTAACCTAAGTACTTCAAAGAATTGCACTGGTGTTATTTTAAAAAGGCAAGACTGCTGGTAAACTTTCAGAGAGGAAATTGCAATGGACACTCAGCATGCATAGGTGGAATCTATCTGGAAAAAAGAAAGAATCTGTATGTTGGATTAGCCAACAGAGAGAATAGCTGCTTTGAATCAGCAGTAAGCCACTTATCAGAGATGTACAGGAAAATAGCTTACGAAGTACTCAAAGAAGAGCATTTGAGCATCTTTGAAGGATTAGACTGGATTCCTTGTCTGCATTTATATACTAAGAAATATGACTGGTAACCTGTAGAGAACACATACTAATGTCTTTGCTAATATACCAAATTACCAAGGAAAACAAAAAGGAATGGTAAAGTATATCAAACTCAGGCTCCAAGAAACTGGAGAAAAAACATACTGTTACAGGACAGACCTCTCAAGCCCAGGCCTTTCAGCAAGTAAATCTTGCTAATCGCTCCTTGAGCAAGAAAAAGCCTACCACTAAGGGTTAACAGCTGAAAAAAGCACAGCCTTCTGTAGGCACAAAAGTCCTGTTTTGTTGAGCAAGTACACATGAAGCTTGTAACAGTGGATAAAAACACTATACATAACATCAAGGTGAGATACGTATTCCAAATGTGGAATAGCCTGAGTGTTGTCCTATCACCACTGAAAACTATGTGGTGAGTGTGAGAAAAATGCTGCAGCTATTGTAAGAACATCAAAAAGGAACCTCTTTGCTTGATTAAAAGGGGCTGAAATTCATTCTCCTGTAAGGGTTTTAAGGTTCATTGGCATAGTATTGGTCCAAGCTGTTAAACTGCCTCATCTGGTTTCAGGAGCATATTTGGAAATTTTTCAAGTACTAGTATGTGCAAAAAAACACTAAAGGGAGAAAGGGAGACAAAGGATATACACTATCAAAATCACATTAGGAAGTACACTATTTCTACTGAGTTATATAGTTTCAGTTGACTACATCTCTAATATGCTTGCATTGCCCCAGTTACTGTGATATCTGAACTCTTCAGTCTTTCTTCATCCTGGTAATACTTGTGTAATGCAAGAAAGTGCTCAACAGAATTTTTACCAAGGCAACAGCACAACCATGCTAGAGCAGTAAATTTAAGTCACTAGCTGATGTCCCAGTTCTTAAGCCAACTTTCCATGATATGATCATAGTAAATTTAAACCCTCCATCCTAGAAATAACCTACTTCCACTTTTAAGTGAAATTTTGCAACAAAAGAAGCTGGTAGTAACAAGCTGCTTTGCTGTTTCGACATTATTTAACCAGGAAGATGTGACTGGGAGGATCGTAAAAGTGACCTTGAAACTTCTTTGTGTATAATAAAAGTAAATTTTGTAATGTAGACCTCTCAATTAACATAGTATGTTGCAAAAGAAACACTGACTTCAATAACCTATGCTAGCCTAAATTGTTTATTTTGACAGTCACTCAAGAAAGTGATGTTTCAGCCCTGACTGCTGACCTTCGTCAAGGTTTCTTCCAAACGAGTCAAAGCAAACTCTCCAAGTACCTAGAAGAAACACAATGTCAGAACAGTCTATTTCAGAATAGCTGTCAACATGGATGACTAAATTAAATTAACCCGAACCCAGGACTAAATGTCGTTGTTCTGAAATGCATATCAATCTTTGTATTTATTGAGGGAGCTGCACCAAGATAACCTTGATAATTTCTGTGGATTTGGGGAGGAGGACACAAACATATGGCTCCTAAAAATCAGCATCAGGAGTCACAGTGTTGGCCTGTGGAAACAATGAAAAGCTAATATTGTGTTAAATGAAACATCAATAGTTTCAGTTTTAAGATTTAATATCTGAGGCACTGACAATGTTGGATACAATGGTTAACTGTAAATCATGGCTTAGGGAAAGAAGCTCTGTGTTCTGAAGTACCACATAGTTATTTAACTGCAGTCAGGTGGTGGAGGTTTTTAATGGTTATCTTGATTTCTTTCCACAGTTAGTAAGAGTGTCCCAAAAGTGAAGTGGTAGCATATAGGAAACAACTGGAGTGCATTTAGATTTTAAAAGCCATTCATGTTATTCAGATCACTTTCATTGCTAGTAAAATAATTACAGTAAAGCAGGAATAAGCTCCACTGAAGACTATAAACTACAGGGGTTACTATAGTTGCCATTTACAGAAGCAAAGCCTGGAGAGATTTTATGTAGCTATTATTCATACATACAATCATCTCAAGCATTCAGGCTTCATCAAGCAAGTTGGATTTGCACTGCTTAGCCCTTAGTTAATTATATAAATCTAAACTGTCTATTTCTCATCTCTTTTAATTCAGATTCCTGGGAGAGTATATGTGTGTGCTTCCATACACACAGTTTTTGTTAATGCTTTAACTGAAAACTGCAAATTGAAAAAAAAACAATACCTAGAACAGGCTGTTAGCTGTGAGACAGACTTTACTGGTTAGTATATGCAAAGTCAAGGCTGGGTTTCTTCCCTTGATGTTGACAGATAGGTTTCTTGCCATTTCAACTCTCAATAATTCCTCTTTTAGATACCCAACATGACTTCTCATGCCAGGAAAAGTACATGAGCCAAACTGCATCTTCATGGAGATGCTATGCTGCTCTGAACTACTGACTGTTCCAACATAAGAATCTACGGTTCTGCCATTAGATTACAGGTGACATTTAAACCCTCAAGATCCATGAGTATTTGAGGGTGAATTCAGTCAGATAAAAAAGAAACTATTGGAAAATTTTAAGTGGTTTCTTTCCTTTGTTTCTCAATGGAGGCTACTGTCTTGTAAACTACTCCACAGTCCATTCTTAACCTTACTGGAGTAGCTGCAGCTCTAGGAAATGTTTGCAAGCCACCACAATCCTTGCAGCTAAAGGAGCTGAATTATTCAGGGAAGCATGTTTCCTATACTTCAAATCTTGGCAAAGCCTCCTACTTAGAGGAAGAATCTGCTAGAATGGATCATCACAATCTGATTCCAGTAGCTCCTCTTTTCTGTGGTTACTAGCAACTCTCCAGAAAAACAAAGGCTTCTTCTTAGTTTTGCAATTTCTTATGCTCTTCATTCTTACACTGTGTTTCCACAACTCTCTCCTGAGGAAAAAGAACCAAGAAACTCTTGCTGACCTTGTCCCATCATTGGAAGAGGGCTCTGGAGTGTTCATTTCCCCTTCTCCACAACGCTTCCTCAAGGTAACCTTCTCCCATGAGGGATTGTTTGCCCTTGTACTGCTTTCCTTCCAGCAATGGTTCCCCAGTCATTGTCAGATGCAAAGATCATTATTGCTTGACAAAGAATTCAAACCGTTCAACTCACATCTAAAATCTGGTCTTGTTTGGGTATCTGGGGAAATTTGCCAGGGGCTCACCTGATTTACTCTAACACATTCAGATTCTAACTCTGTAGTCTAAGTTCAAAACATGCTAACTACACTCTGAGCCAATTACATCAGCTGTAACTGAAATCTGAAGTCCTCAGGCTGATGCTCCTTGGCATTTTTTTAAGGCTTTTCACCTATAAATGTACTTCTTCTTGTCTGTAATGTATTCTCTGTGATGTTAAGTTTCTTTTTATTGAATCACCTACTATTTCCTCCATGAAGAGGCAGCAGTTTGTAAGAAGTGTTAGTGTAATAGTGAAAATGCTTGTGCTTAACTAGTGTTGAAAATCAGAGACAGGGTACAAAGAAGTATCAGACACAGTTAACTGGGTAGTTTCAAAAGAGGAGGATAAGGAAAAGATTTTCTTGTAAGTAAAGAAAATAATACACATCACAAAATTATGTCAGGGATCCTTTACTGCAGCCAGCTGTATTTATTTATTGGAAAGTATGGTTGCTGTTTTAACAATAAAATCTACTGATTCGTGCAAGTAATTTGAAGTAGGTTTGAAGAATGATGAGTATTACAGAATCACAGAATCACCATCTGAGAGCTGGGACTGTTTAACATCAAGAAGAGATTTTTCAAGAATCACACAGAATCACAAGGTTGGAAAAGACCTTTAAGATCATCAAGTCCAACCATTCCCATCCTATGCTAAACCATATCCCTAAGTACCTCATCTACCCTTTTTCTGAACACATCCAGGGATGGTGACTCAACCCCCTCCCTGGGCAGCCTGTTCCAGGCCCTGACAACTCTTTCAGTGAAAAATTTTTTTCTAACATCTAATCTGACCCTGCCCTGGCACAGCTTTGTGCCATTTCCCCTTGTCCTATCTTCTGTCACCTGGCTGAAGAGACAATCACCCACCTCTCTACAGCCTCCCCTCAGGTAGTTGTAGGTGGTGATAAGGTCTCCCTTCAGCATCCTCTTCTCCAAGCTAAACATCCCCAGCTCCCTCAGCCGCTCCTCATAGGATTTGCCCTCCAGCCCCTTCACCAGCCTGGCTGCCCTTCTCTGGACTCACTCAAGGATCTCAATGCCCTTCTTATGGTGAGGAGCCCAGAACTGGACACAGTACTCAAGGTGCAGCCTCACCAATGCCAAGTACATCTTTGTGTCTAGCTTTGTACTATTTCTTACTGGTTGGTGTCATGGTTTAGCACCGGCCACCAACTAAGCACCACACAGGTGCTCGCTCACTCCCCTCCAAAAGGATGGAGGAGAAAGCAGGAGAGTGAAAGTGAGAGAACTCATGGGTTGAGACAAGAAAAGTTTAATAGGACACACACAAAATAAGATAATAACAACAACAACAATAATATACATACAAAACAAGTGATAACACAATTTCTCTCCACCCAAAGCTGATGCTACACAAGACCCCCCCAAAAAAAAACTGCCCAGCCTCTTAGCCCACATGTGCAGGCAAAGCAAAACAAGGAATTCATTCACCACTTCCCATGGGTGGGCAGTCGTTCAGCCATCCCCAGGACAGCAGGGCTCCATCACATGTAAGCATTACTTAGGAAGGTAAATGCCATTACCCCAAAGTCAATGCCACACAAGTCCCCGCGTTGCCACACCAGGCCCCCAGCTGAAAACCCTCTCCCAGTTATAAACAGAACATGATGTTGTCTGGGATGGAATATCCCTTTGACCAGTTTGGGTCACCTGTCCAGGCAATGTCCCCTCCCAGCTTGCTGGGTGCCCCCCACCTTCTCAATGGCAGGCCAGTGTGAGAAGCTGAAGCCCCTGACAGCTTGGAAACAATTGAAAACATCAGTGTGTTATCAACACGATTCTCATCCCAACTCCCAAACACAGGACTGCACCAGCAGCTAGGGAGAAAACTAACTCTATCCCTGCCCAAACCAGGACAGTTGGCTGTTCAGTTCCAGTTCACTTTTCTCTAAAAATCATTTAGATCGCATGCATTACTAAGCATCAGTTAGACCTCTTGTCCTAGTTTTGGCTGGGATAGAGTTAATTTTCTTCCTAGCAGCTGGTGTAGTGCTGTGCTTTTCATTTAGTATGACAATAACATTGCTAACACACTGATGTTATATAGAATCACACAGCTATAGAATGGTTTGGGTTGAAAGGGACCTCAAAGATTACCTAGTTCCAACCCCCCTGCCATGAGCAGGGACACCCCTCCCGTAGACCAGGCTGGCCAAGGATCCATCCAACCTGGCGCTGAGCACTGCCAGGGAGGGGGCATCCCTAACTTCAGAATTTAGGATTAAGAAATATAGCAGGAAAAAAGGTACTGAATAGGAGCAGAGTTTGGAGAAGAGGACTGTCAACATAGCATAGGGCGTGCCTTACGGTGATGCGGGCTTGGCACTGCCATAAACTGCAATGCTAATTATAATGATATGAAGGTTGTGACAACTAAACAAGCTTCATTGTCAAAATGAGAGGCATTACAGTGGCTAGTGATAGCATCTGAATTTAAGTCTTACCAGAGAAGAGCTTCCTTAAGTCAAGACTGATACAAACCTTCTTTCTATTTGTGGACTCTGAAAAAAAGGATTGAAAAATCCCTTTTTTTACATGGTATAGTAGCAAACTATACAGCTCTAAGGGAAGAGACTCTCCATCAAAGAGAAATCTGATGAAAAATAAACTGGACCTTGGAGACAAGAGAACTACGTTCCTCCTACAGTTATTGCCATGAAACATAAGACAGAATCCTCGACATCCAAAGTTCTGTACTACTTGACACCTCATGATCAGAGCAACAAGATATTCTCAATGAACATACAGAAATTGAACACCTAATAATCTGCCTTCTGAATTGAATGTAAGTTGTTGGGCTGGGGGGTGCTGCCATATTAAAATTCATTCTCTTGGGATTTTCGCTTTTCTAGGATGCATCACTTACCCTTCACAGCCAGTGTACGAACAGCTGACAGGCAATGATATGGAAACCTTAAAGAGAAAAAAAATTAATCTTGCCCACCTTGAGACATGTGGTATTAAGGACAACTCAGTTTATGATGTAAGGCTACGATGGCATGGTTTCTGTGGGCAATAATAGCTTTGGTGTAACATTTACAGTCAGAAGTGAGGGAAACTGTGCTGAAGTAACCTTAAGGCTCAAGTTCTGAAACAGACTCAATCAAATGAAGGAGAATACATGCAGGACCATGTGCATCAATAATGGCTGAACACAAAAGCAACGTCCAGATGTGTTCCTTAAAGTAAGACATCTACTTTAAAATGGTTAAGCTGAAGCCTATTCAGTGGAATGCACAACAAATAAGTATTTAAAAGAGAAATAAGCCTCTGATTTCACGCTGGTTTGGTTTGTTAACATTTAAATAATTTCAATAGGAACTTAAAGTATCAGTTTTGCATCATTTTAGCTGTGGTTTAGCTGCAAGCATTTCAGTTACTGTTAGCAGACATGGCTATTATACCTTTCAGACAGAATTGTAAGGTAGGTTATCTGCTAATATCTTGGTGGAAAAAAGTAATCTGTGCAACGCTGACCCTAAAATTTTCTCAATTCAAATCCTTTAGCAATTCTGCTGACTTCCAGAAGCTTAGACAGTTCCTTACTTTCTACAGCCACTGAAAGACACCAGTGGAGGTGTCTGAAAAAAACAATAAAAATCATTACTAATGGAAAAGAAAAAGACTTTTTATTTTTTCCTTTAAAAAGAGCTTCTTTTTAACCCTTTCAGACCAAAATATTTTCAATTTGAAAAAAATGTGACCAGGCTTGCCTGCTCCTATTGTCTTCTAAGCAAACCAACTCCCTTAAAGTTGTCTGACTCCTTGCTATGAGTAAACAGGAAGTTTTCATGCTTTTCACTTCCTGTGAGCCTATGCAGTAACTCTTTACCTTCCACTTTCTCTTTATCAAAATGATTTATCTCAAAACAACTGTTAAGAGTGATCTGAAGAAAAGTAAGGAAAATTCTGTCTCTAAAGTAAAAATATATATATATATATATAAAATATTTGCTTGATGCCAGTTTAAGTAGACTTCTATATTGATCTCTGACATTGTCTGCATAGCAGCACTACTCTATGCTCTTATGATTCTTTTGACACACGCACACACTTTATAGTGCTTCTAAGAATATCCCCACCCTCTTTTCAATTACTTCATTAGCCACTTAAAGATTATTTCAAGGATCCTTTTGTTTTCCCACTTTTTATGGGAAAAACAAAACCTGCTGTTGTATCAAACTGTTTATTTTGATGCAGTGAGAAACAAGGTTATTCGCAAGGAAAAACAGGGTGCAATGATAACAGCAGCAAAGGCTGTTAATAAACAGGGGTGTAGCAGAGACTTTGTACATATTTCCACAGATGTAAAATGTATGAATGCATCAGGGAAACTAAAGAACTGTACTTTTTGCTTAAAAATGTAGTCTCAAGATTCTACTCTGAAAACAAAAAACGCTATTGTAACTGATTTTTTTAATTCGCCCCAAATTATTTGTCAATCTACATGACCTGGAATAAAACATTAAATAACTCTAGTGACTGGAGAAATACACGGTCTTTCAGAATGCATCACTTTTTAGCTAAGAACATTTAACTAAGGCTGTTAGTTAAATACTGCACTATCCTGAAGTTTTAAAAAAGAAACCCATTTCCAAACTCTTTTTGACCAGATCAAAAGCAACAACAAAACTTAGGTCTTTTTACAATATATGAATTGCTGTGTTTCTGAAAGCCAGAAATTGTGAGGAAACAGGTTCTGCTCTGGGTTCAGCTGAAGCACTAGCCAAAGCTGCCTGCACTAGGACCCTCAGAGCCCAAGTTGGCTGTCCTTCTGTGGTGGTTTGACCCTGGTCAACAGGGACTCTGGCCTTGAATCAGCTGGTGTTTAGTCTCCAGGGCCTGCTGAGAGTTTCTAGCCGCTTCTTACTTTTTGCAGAAACCACCCCTGTAGCCCCCCACCTTCTCCAGCAGAACCCAGCCATGCAAAACTACAACACCCTCACAGGCACACATTTCTAAGTACTCTGCTCAGAACCCCAGGTTCGTTTTCCACTTCCCCACTCAAAAATTTTGACTTTCTCAACCTTTGCCCCTAACTCCCCACACTGGTCTCTTATCCAACGTTCCACTGGAGGTATTTCTTCTCATATTGTCCCAAATCCTTTCTTATTTCAATCCCCAACTTCTCTGAACCCAGACCTGAGAGGGAACATCTAAGCATTTTCATTTCTTTGCTCCAGACCACACGTCCCAGAGTCCAGCAGATACCTGCTGCTCTGCCCCTCCTCCTCCTGTTGTTCTCCACATACTCAGCCTCTGCTGCTTCCCACACCCTGGGCCAAAATGACATAAAGAATAATAGAGGTTCTAATACGATTGCTATGTCATGTATTACATAAATAAAAACCAGGCAGAGGGTAAAAGTTTGCATCGTTCAAATGTTAAGCCCTATTTACTTGCTTGAATGCAAAGATTAAAAAAGCAGTGGAAGACAACCCTGTATTCCAGCTCAACAAGCGAGAGTCCTATTATGAAGCCTAAGAGATGGAGGCCTGGGAATTAAAAGACTAATTTGCTTCATTCTTTCTGGGCAAATAAGAAACCCACATGAAACTTCCCATTCAAGACAGACAACAATCTGTCAGATTGACCTGAGGACTGGAACACAGATCTTTTACCTGCAGGAGGTAAACAGACCAAATGCATCTGAGCCCTTCCTGATGCTTCCAAAAGCCCCTGCCACAAAATTAAATCAAACATAAACAATAAATAAGAACCTTGCATGGCCAAAATCAAGTATCCCAAGTGCTGCAACTGAAAGAAAAATGGAATTTCATCAGTGGACTCAGCTATAAAGTCCAGGGCGTGGGCTGGAGCACTTCATATAAGACCCAGTCAGCAACAAGTGGGTCAGAAACCAAAAGGGAATTTCCAAATTTTTTTTTGAAAGGTTGCATCAGCGAATTTCAACATTAAAGACAAAAACATAACAATGAGCAACTTCAGCAGCTCTCTGAGCTGCAAGAGAGGACTGTTCCTGTATCTCAAGGACATACCCGAGCATACAAAATGCTTACATTAACAGACCCAACACATGATGTGACAATTTTGCAAACAAACACTAAAACACTAAAAAAAAAAAAAACCCAAACCCCAAACAGCCATCTAACTCATATTAAATTTTAAAAATAAATTACAAAATCCAGTGTGGGTTGTGGTAATCCACAATGAAAGTAAAATATCCATAATTTCACCACAGAGAACATAAAAAGTCGGTAAATACCACTGTTTGTTTGATGCTGCACATTACATGGGCTTCTACGATTACTTCAGTTTACGAGTGAGGGACAAGTAAGTGTTATGGACCTAAACCCAAAGTACTAGACTTAAAATCCTAGATTAGAAGGGGGAGGATGACAAATCAGTTGATCAGTTGACAAATCTCCCTCTATGCCATTAACATGATGATCATTTTATGGTAATTTCAAAGGATTTATCAATAGGCAGGACTGTCCCTATAGTCCCTAACCTTAATAACATCTACAAGGTATCTATGGTGGAATTTATAAGATCTCAAAAGATCCTAGATCTTCTATAATTGAAGGAAAATTTAGGATGGCTGACGAGGGGCTGTTCACTTTTTGCGTTTGAAATTCTCTTCCCGAAGGCAGAATTTAAGGGGGATTTATGTACATTTGGCTCTTTTCCTGCAGGGTCTGATCTGTGAATTTTCACATGAGGTGAAGTCCCATTCTCAAAATTTATAATAAATAAAACATGTTATGTATTGCCTTGTTAAATACATAAAATTCACAAATAAGGCAAATTATAGCATATAATTAATGTTCAGAAAAAGCACATACAGACACGTTTTATGCCAGACACTAGAAAATAACATTTCCTATTCAGCATCTCTATAAATAATTTAACAACACAAATGAAGGACTTAAAAATGGTAAGCTAAACTGAAGGTCTGGTAGAGATAGACTTCTAACAGTCAAATGATAGCACTGTGCAAATTCTAATTAAGATGTGGTTGTATTCAAATGTTGTGCTAGGGTTCTGCTTTTGTGTCTTAAGTTTCC
The DNA here is from genome assembly GCF_964237585.1 of Gallinula chloropus. Lineage (NCBI taxonomy): Eukaryota > Metazoa > Chordata > Aves > Gruiformes > Rallidae > Gallinula > Gallinula chloropus. The sequence goes on along the minus strand of NC_140086.1, from coordinate 40,227,268 downwards.
ATTAAAAAAATCCTGTCTAGCTTTGGATGCCTTCATGGCTCCATCCTAAATTGTACTATTAGTGGCAAGGATCCTGCAAACCCTAAGGCTTTGCTGTAAACCCCAAGTGATTTTGCACAGTGCTAAAGGAGAGAAATTTTGGGGAAAACTAAGTGATACAGAAAAAAGAGGAAATTCTGTTCTTCTTAAGTATACCAAATTTGCCAGAATATAATCCCAATACTGTCACCTTAGTGCAATATTTCATCATATTTTTAAAGAGCATGCTATATAAAATCACTAACAGATAACATATATTATTCAAGAGAACATTAACAAAAAACCAAAAGCTAAGGAACCCTCTGCAAGCATTAAGACTCAATATTGAGTAACTGCTGCTTCTTTTATATCTTCTGGCTAATTTTTCTTTTTATGTGAGACTGGGTCCATGGCACATCCCATTGAAGTATAAATGCTTAACAAAAGAAGGTATCTGTATGTCTGAAAAACAGAAATTTAGACAGGTGAAAGAGAAAAATTTTAAAAAAATACAATACCTATTTACTTACATGACTCTTAAAAGCATTTAAACAAATGCAGGTGTGGTTCTGACCCTTGTTGGAGACCAGGTGCCCCCCAAAGCCACTCTGTCACTGTCCATCCTCAGCTGGGCAGGGCACAGAAAATACAGCAAAAGGTTGGTGGGTCAAGGTAAGGACAAGGAGATCACTCTGCAATTACTGTCATGGGCAAAGCAGACCCAACTTGGGAAAAACAATTTATTACCAATCAAATCAGAGTATGATAATGAGGAAAAAAAACAAATCTGAAAACACCTCTCTCCACCCCTCTTCTTTCTGGGCTCAACTCATTGCTAATTTGTCTCCCTCTCTCCCCCAAGCTGCACAGGGGGGTGGGGAATGGGGGTCACAGTTCATCACATGTTGGCTCTGCTGCTCCTCCCTCCTCATGGGGAGGACTCCTCACACTCTTCCCCTGCTCCAGCATAGGGTCCCTCCCACAGGAGACAGTCCTTTGCCAACTTCTCCAATGTGATTCCCTCCCACAGACTGCAGTTCTTCATGAACTGCTCCTGCATGGGCCCCCAACAGGGTCCAGACCTTCAGGACTAGACTGTTCTAGCGTGGGTCCCCCACAGGGTCAGAAGTCCCCCCAGCAAACCTGCTCCAGCCTGGGCTCCCCTCTCCATGGGGCCCCAGGTCCTGCCTCTCTTTGGCTGCAAAACTGATCCTGGTTGGGTTTTTTGGGGGGAGGTTTGTTCAGTGATGGGGGTTTTATTTCCTCACTTTACTACGTTATCCCAGAGGCACTACCATGGTCACTTATGGGCTCGTCCTTGACTAGTGGCAGGCCTGTCTTCAAGCCAGTTGGCACTTGCTCTGTCAGACATGGGGGAAGCATATACAACCTTCTTGAAGAAGCCACCCCAGTAACTCCCCCTAGCCACCAAAACCTTGTCATGCGAACCCAATACAGTATGTTAAACACAACCTGAAGGAAAAGCAATTTTGCATTAATCTGCAGTTGGAGGCATCTGCAATTTCAGAACTGCTGATAAGACTCGATAACTCAGGCATATGTTTTCTTATCTAGCAGCAAATTACCTTGCATTTACCACGGGATAGTGTAAGCAACAAATTCTTGCATGTTGTCCTTGCAAACCTCTAGCAGATTCTGTAAATATCCCAACAGCAGCAGCACAAGGAACTGAAATACTCCACAGCCATACACATCAAACTTCCCAAGCCCAGCCAGTTGTCTGGCAAACCAGTAGAGCTCTGGCAATCTAGGTCTTCATCAGGATGTTCCCGACCCAAACCAAGGAGCTGCCAAGCCAGGCAGCAGGGCATAGTCCTGCCACATGGGTTGACTGCAAGCTGGTTACCCCGTCTTACCAGCTGCCAGAACCGAAACAGGTAGGGCTGCCTTCCCTCTGAACCGTCACTCACATCAGCAGGCTGTTAGAAACCTTCTGTTTCACTGGAGATTCTGCAATGTTCTCCCCATCATCAACCTGCCCTTTTATAAAATGGAAATTCCTTTTTCTGACCAGATTTCATTCTATCACATTAGGCCAATTTTGCTTGTGTCGAACCTCAAGTCTAGAAGATCACATAATTTGGAAACTAAGAGACCAAATCCCATCAGCAAGGTTAAGTACACTTGAAACTTCTTACCCTGAGATACCCTGGGCTCAACTAAGTAGGAATTCCCAATAATACCAACTGGAGACTTGGAGCACGTCATGAGTGGGGGCAAGGCTCTGGAGGAGAAGGTGAAGACCACAGAAGTCCACACAGTTCTCCTACATCCTGCCAGCCACGGGAGAGGTGCCTGGAGGAGAAGGCTCATCCTGAGAGTCAATACCTGTCTGCATGACTGGTCTTACAGAATGGCCTTTAGCCTCCACAGCCACAGGACCCTCTTTGAGGAGTGAGGACTGCTGGGCAGAGGCTGTCAAAAACATCATAGTTATTGAGGCTGTGGGACCCAGACTGAATTTGCCTGAACACTAATATAGAAAAATGAAAGCATAGCCACTCCTGTTCCCTGATTCAGCAGATGACTGACAGCACCAGAACAAGGGAGGGTCCAAGAGCAGGTTAGTGGGGGCAGAGTTGCCTCATCTCTATTAGCAGCAATCTTTGCTTATATTGGGTGAGATCCTATCTGCTTACTACCTGGTTTCCTGCAGTTTATTTCCTGTGGTTGAGGTCACACAAACCCATGTGAGCAGCGTGAACGCCAGCTGAAGAGCATACCTGCAGAGAGAGCAATTAGAAAGCCTTGTTTTAGAATGAATTCTTCATTGGGTTTAACAGCTGACCCCAACTGCAGGGTGTCCTTCAGCCAAGGTACTCCTCTCCATCCAGATGGCAGTTTTCATGATGCTTATTACGGTGGGGAACATGAAAGCAGACCCCTACACACACAGATATGGGAAAACAGAAGCCTAACTTTCATAGGAAACAAGAAAAAACCCTGTTTTTCTGAGAAAACTCATTCATATGAATAGTTAGTTAACAAAGTTTATACTGAAACTTCACTTCTTGTACAGAAAATAACCAAGAAGTGGCTTTGTTCCACACATAAAGGATTTTTAAACTAGGAGAAAACTTCCCATGCTGCTTTCCAGAGCTCTGCCCTGCCCAGGCAAGACCTATTCTGTTTTTTCATGAACAACCTGGGTAACAAAATGGCTGAGATGGAATGAGAAGGGAAAAAATGGTACGTTTGACAAGCTGAGCAACCCTGATCAAAACTACTGAAGTTTAGCAAAAAGACAAATGATGCTTAGTAAGGAGATGTGTTTGGGTAGTGACTGTCTAGAATAGGGATCTAGGATGAAAAATAAAATTTAGATGCTGTTGAGGAAAAAAAAAGAAGAAAAGAAAATCACTGAGAGGAGCAAGACTGGAGATACTTGTATAACTGTTTTGAGGTGATGAGGCTGCTGTTACAGAAGCATGAAAAATGTTGAGAATCTGGGAGAAGCACAGAGGAGGAAAAAAAAAGGAGAAATGTGATAATAGATCATGATAAACTTGAATTTTTCAGGTGACAAAGGTAAATAAAGTATTTATTATATTTAAGGAGCTTGTCTCTATAGCAATGTTTTTTGCATGTCCACAGGGAAGAATTTAAAAACAAAACAAAATTTTGTGTTTCATGTTATGAAATTTGGAAACAGGATTTGGCACAATCAGCTCTACTGAAGGTTTTCACAAGTTAGATGCACACCTGTTAGAAGTGGTGTATGTTGATGCTGCCCAGGTTGTTGACCTGATGTACCACAAATAAAAACCTTTATGATGTTAAGCTACCAGACTGGAGGAACCAGAATGCTAGACCTATGAGTTCATATAAATAAAATGCCAATGGATCTTCAACGGCGCCACCAGTTCAGACAATAAACAGCTGAGCTGAAGGACACACCAAGCATCATCAGCCTTAGCACCCGACTGGAGTGTCCCAACATGTTACCATCGCCAGCTGATGTAGCTTTGGTGTGGAACCAACCCATGAGCCAAGCTACCTGTAACTGCTCCAGGGCCAAAGGTCTGGGTACATGAGACACGTTATGATGCAGCTTAGACTAAGGAAGACACAAGCTTCTTCCAACTCACCAGTCTCATGTGAACTTTTAAGTACTAAGTCTTGAGCAGCAGCAGTGAACCTGGGTGGCCTTCCAGCCTTGTTTCCAGTTCAGTGAGGCAAGACTGAAACAGAAAGGAAAATGTCGTTTCCAAGCCACAACTCAAGGTTGGTAAGCAATGAAAATAAGCTTGCACGTAATTCCTCACTAGTGCTGATGTCTAAAGGCTTCTCCAGCTCAGAGCTGGCTTTGCTAGCCTTTAATCCAGCTTTTTCCCCAGGGCCATCCTAGCCAGAAATGCTTCAACAGGTTGAATCGGGGGGGTTTGTCCCATCCTCGTACTTCACACTTCAGTACCACATATCCTGGTGCAAACCAGGAGCTGAGCAACGCCTAAAGAAGGCCCGTCTGCCTCCGCTCTCCTTTTCCCAGCCTCTACTTGCACGGCAACGTTCCTCCCCCTCACCGCGTTCCTCCCCCTCACCGCGGAGCCGCCGCCGCACCCCTCCGGCGAGACCCCGGCCTGCCGGAACGGGAGCACCTTCCTACTTATCCCTCTCACCAAAGCGAAGGGAAAAGAGCTACCCCCAGGACCCAGCACCCGTTAGAACAAGCGAGAGCGAGAGACCAGCCCGCACAACCCGAACCCGGTTCAGGAAACACCCCCACAGCCCCGTCCCGTCCCACCGCGGCCTCCGCTCGGCCCTGCGGAGCGACGGGGCGGGGCCGAAGGCGGAGCCCCGCCCCCCACGCCGGCGGGAGGCGGCCGCGCGCCTCCGCGCGCGCGGGGCCAGCGGCTAGCTCAGCACTTCCGGGTCGGGGGCGGGGCGGAGAGAGGAGGTGGGTGCGTGACGTTGCCGGAGGGGTCCGGGGCCGCTCGGTGCCTGTTATTGTTCTCGCCGCTCGCTCTTCCCGCCGCCGCGTCTGCCTTACCCGGCGCCTCGGGGAGCGGCGGGAGGGCAGCAGCCACCGAGCGAGCCCGCCGGCGCAGGGGGCGGAGGTAGGAGGGAGCGAGCGAGCGGTGTCCGCGGAGGCGCCCGGCGGGAGCGGGCCGCTGCCCGGGGGCCGTTAACCGTTTCCACCTCTCCGCAGCGCGAGCCCTGACAGCGGGGGCGGGGGGAGAGAGCGCGCGCGCGTCACGCAGGAGCGAGCGGGAGCCGGAGAGCCGGGAGCCGGGCGGCCATGGCCTACGCGTATCTCTTCAAGTACATCATCATCGGGGACACAGGTAAGCGGTGGGGGGCGGGGAGGGGAGGAGAGGCGAGGCAGGGCCGCTGCGGGAGCGGGGGGGCGGGCGGAGCGGGGAGCGAGGCCCGGCTCCCCACTCCCAGCTCCCATTTCCGCAGTGCTGGCGTCGTCGACGTGGTGGCTCTGCGCGAAGAGGCGGCTCCCCCCCCCTTTCCCCCCCCGCCTCTGCGCTGGGCCCCGCCCGGGGCCTCGGCCTGCCTCTCGGCAGCTCCGCGCCCGGCAGCCTTGGGCCCCGCACCAGGCCTGGAAACCTGACAGCCGCCTCCGGCTTGGCTGACAGGCCGCGGGGCAGGTCGGGCTGTGTCACGCCCCGGGCTGCGGCATCTGAGCCGGGAGGGGGGTGGAGAGGAGTAAGAAGGCGCTGTCACCGTAGAACTTGTGCAGGGTAGTGCCCCTAATTTTACGTCGCCGGAACAGTGAGGCCTGGGAGGTGCTACATGCCATCCCGCAGTTCTGTGGTGAGGCCCAGGCTGCTGCTGTGAGGTACCTTAAGCTTAGCTCACAAGGATGGCGTTTCCAGCCCCAGCTGGTACTGTAGCAAACTGTTAAAGCCTTCATACATGCTGTCAAAGGAAAATAAAAAGAGCTACATCTCCCCTTCTAATTTATGGGATTATTTTTTTTTTGACTGCTGCTTTCCCAGGTCCTTCAGGTTCCTTCTGTGGTCTCTTTGCTTCCTCACCCATTTGCTTGCCACTTTTTTGAAAAAGCTTGCCTTATTCTATTTGTTATTGCCTGCTGTGGAACAAATAATAATGATCACAAATACTGCAGACATAACGATATACTGATAGGAAAACCCCTTTGCCAGTATATTCTGTTTTTCCTCAGCATAGTGTGGATATAAGTAGCATACTTTCATCAAACTATTGTCAGGACAAGGTAAAACATAGTTAACTATTGTGCCTGTGTATTGTGCATTTTTCTTGCTGTTTTTCACATACCTGAATAAATGCCTTCCTTAATAAGGTTGATGACATACCTGTCACTTTACAGGCTATTTCTGGGGTACTCGCATAATTATACTTCATACCTATGAACCAATTTATCTGTTGCTAGACTGTAATTATACACTACAGATGCATTATATGCAAGGTTGTTAAATACTGGTTGCAACTACTATATGATTTTACCTTTCTTTTTTTTTTTCCAAGCCTACATTTAAACTCTGAAACTGTTTTTAGACTACTGCAGTAGCAGCTGTAGTACAAATAAATCTTAAGGAATGCATCACAGCCTTAATGGCTGTGTTGGAAGCATTAGGCTGTAGATTAAAAATGAAAATTCTGTTTTCTTCAGCATGTAGGTGAGTGACAGCTCATCAAACCAGAGCACAGACGATTCTCTGAGCAGACTTGAGGGGGAAGTAAGAGGAGGTTTGTCTGGCCAGGGTGATGCAAAAATGGGCAGAATTCAGAATGAAAGTGCTTCAGAAAAGGTGGCCAATTCTGGTACATCTCTAAATACTAATTGTTAAAGTGGTAGAGATGGCAGCAAACAATTAGTTTGGTACATTGGTTGTATGCTGATTAAATTTTTACAGTGAAATATCTTCAGTGGAATAGTCTGTGCTGTGCTTTCGCATTTCAGAAATGTGAAACACAGAATGGATGTGTGTTGCTTCTGAAGTTGTTTCAGCCACTTAAGACCCAAATATGGGAACAGTGAGAGAGAGAAACACAGAGAAGAAAACAGCTCACAAGTTGTGTTGGGATTTTTGAGTCTGGTTTTTTATTTAATCCCCATGGCTTTTATTCATAGTATCTACAGGAAACTAATTAAAACTACTGCAACAGTCATTCTTGAAATTAGTTAAATATGCCAGTAGTGGTAAGCTGGTTTTGCTTTTATTTAGATCTTTGAGCCTTTTAAATATCGTAATATATCTAGTACTGAAGAGCCAATTTATGTTGTGCACAGGCATTTGTTGCCAAAATGACTGTGATGGTTGAGGTGTTACTACTCTTCCACAGATGAAGGCAGCTGAACTCACAGCTTTGCTGACTGGAGTTAAGAGTGAATCAGGACTGCCCTGTCCAGTTCCAGTGTTGGTCTGCCACAACATTCCAATGAGTGAGGATGTACCAGTGGCCTTGCAGGCCATGTAATTTTCATAGTGATCAAGAAATTAATTTCTGGGACATGATACAGAGTCTTTGGAAATGAATCAGCTGTCTGGTGACTCAGCAATTAGTTGTAAACAAACTGTAGAAGAAAAGTAAGATGGCATCAACTGAGGACAGATGTTAACATTTAGTTTGTCTTCCTTTCCAGCAGTGCAAAACAAAGCTGGTTATGCAAGCCTCAAACAAACGAAAAAGCCCTGCAGTTATACAAGACACCTGCATGTGTCTTCTCTGAATTGTGATTACACATCTCTCATCTACTCAAAGACAGGAATTCAGTATGATCTCAGTCTCTTAAAATGAAGGCCACAGAAACTTACTGTGGAAGACTGCTTTTTGCTCAACAGCTCTTGTCCCCTTGCATTCCTTGCTTCATTGGTCACTGACATCCAGTGACTTTTACTGATACTCCCAGCATAGTGACTTTATGAATATGGGATTGATTCTATTCTGGTTGTTAAACTTCAAAAAAGTAAACATAGCAGATATTTTCTGTGTAGCTTACTTAGCTTTCTGTTGTGGGAGAAACCTGAAATGTCATGGTTGTCTTTCAGGTATTCAAACAACCTTGTTAAAAATGTGCATGGTTTTTATGTTGTATCAGTTGCTGTGGAATTTCATGCAGTACTGACTGCTGTGAGAGTTAATCAGGAAAAAAATCTTTTGATTTGGGTATTTCCAAAACATTATAGGAGTTTACATGTAGTTTTAGATGCATAGGTGCTTTGGTAGGGGGATTAGACCCGATGATCTCTCGAGGTCCCTTCCAACCTTTACAATTCTATGATTCTGCTTAGGGCTCTGAGACATTTTCCTTGGTGAGTTGATGGTGTCTGTTGCGTTTTAAGTGCCAGTAGGAATCTGTGTGCTCATCCACTCTTCCCTACACGTCTGCTTTTGGCTACCGGTCAAGATGAACTTTGATCTGAACCAGGATGAACACTCTTAGCACACAAGTGTTGGCCTGTTTCTGCAGTTGGTGAATGAAAATCCCTTTTTATCTTTTAACATTTTTTCCTGTATGATGGTGAAATCTTTTTGATTGGAATGTTTTCATTATCAGCAATGTACCACATGGTAATAGGCTAGGAATGGCACATGAGATTTCTGTGAAGACTAGAGATGGATTTTTTTTTTTCCAGACTATTTAATATGCATTAAACAAGTTTTTATTTTATCAAGGTATCTTTACTGGATTCCACCAGAGAATGCTACTGAACTTCATTATATCCAAAATACCAGTTTTGCTATGCTGCCCACGTAACTTGTCAGTTGTATCCCCTCTGAATGTCTCTTTATGATCAGTTGGTGCATCTTCCATGAGCAGATCTGTCTTCTGCTTCTCTTGAATGTTTTAGTTCAGCAGCCCTTGGAATTTCTTGCATGATAAACTTCCACTTGCCTTTCACTTTCAGCAGGTAGTTGCTGGTTATAAGCCAATGATTTCTCAAATTTATTAGGGTAAGGTGATAAAAGTATTAATTGCTTGATGATCCAGTTCTCCTTACTCTCGGAAGATGTCTAATCAACCATTTCACTTGTCTAGGACATTCTCAAATGTTGAAATTAAGCAACTGAATTGGCTTTATTTTTCAGTCTTGCTTGTGAAATGTTTCTAGTGTCAGTGCACTTTGTTCTGGAACAGCAGCTGTTCATGTGCATGATCAGAGCCTCTTGCACTTATTTTCTGCAAGTATATAACAATATTCTTAACATGTCTTCATCCCACTAGAGCTGGTTGTAACACCCCATCATAGCTCGAGAACTTGTTCATGCTGAAAATCAGAGTACTGATCTGTAATACTTACATCCTGCTTTGAGACCCTTTTGGTGATACTTTGATCCCTTATAAGCATATATTAGGTGTTTTTACACCTTAACCTCTTTGGAGTAGTTCATTAGAAAAAACAAACTGTAAGTAGATGCCTATGCAAATAGTTTCATGAGATTGATTATGTGCTCTTGTACTAATTCTAACCTTTAATTAGCCACTTACAAGATACCCACCCCCCCACCCCCCCCCCCCCCCCAAAAAAAAACCCACAAAAATACCCCAGCACATACCCAGTCTTGACTAAAACCATTTATTTATGGTTGGATGGCAGGTTTTTTAAGTCTTCTGTGATGATCTGGGTCATGAAAAGGTTTTCTACAGTCTCATGTAGTTTAATTTTGTTTGGAAGTTTAAAAATTTTTTTAGAACTTACAGATTTAGCAGTTGGATAGTACCACACTAATGAAATGTGATTAAACTGAACGGAGCTGTTCAGCTTTTAGGTCTGCAATTTTTATACAGAAAGTAAAACTTGAATCTTTGGCTTCAGATTTGCTGTTATAAATAATTTGCAGCAAAGTTTATTTAAGCATTGAAACTGAATCAACTTTATAACAGTTAAATCTGGGGCCCTCAATACAAGACAGACGTGGAACTGTTGGAGAGGGTTCAGAGGAGGCCACAAAGATGATCAGAGGGCTGGAGCACCTGCCCTACGAAGAGAGGCTGAGGGAGCTGCGCTTCTTCAGCCTGGAGAAGAGAAGGCTGCGGGGGGACCTCACTGCAGCCTTCCAGTACCTGAAGAGAGCATACAAACAGGAGGGGAATCAACTTTTTAAAAGGATAGACAATGGCAGGACAAGGGGGAATGGATTAAAGCTAAAGGAGGGAAGGTTTAGATTAGATATTGGGGGGAAGTTTTTTACAGCGAGAGTGGTGAGGTGCTGGAACAGGCTGCCCAGAGAGGTGGTGGATGCCCCATCCCTGGAAGTATTCAAGGCCAGGTTGGATGTGGCCCTGGTCAGCCTTGTGTAGATCCAGGCCTGGAGGTTGTTGGCCCTGCCTGTGGCAGGAGGTTGGAACTCTATGATCCTTGGGGTCCCTTCCAACCCAGTCCATTCTATGATTCTATGAAAAGTCCATTTTTATGACATTGTTTTTCCCAGACTTATGTGGCCATGATGAAGGATTTGGGAGGTTGTTTTTCTTCTCTTGTCTATGCTATAATTGGCATGTAAAGTCCATTTGCTCCATAACTGGTAGTTGGGAATTTTGTAGTTTGTCCTATCTAAATAAGATTTTCCCATTTGATGACAGAGTTTTGACTAATGTGTCTGAAAAGAGGTTAAGAAAAATCTTCAGGTTAATGTCTCATTGTGATTAGGCCTGTGAAAGGGTGATGCTGACTTGCATAAAGATGAGGTGGTTGGAAAGGAAACAACAGTGGGAATGAGCTGTGGCCTGTGATAAGAAATGGGTTTATGGAACATCTGGAAGCTGTGCAGACTGCCAGAGGGGGAAAAAAAATAAGAAGTAGCTTGTAAGCCATGTTAGAGGCACATATCTTGTGACACTTGTACCATTTCATTACCTGCTTTAAATCTGAGTTGGTTTTTAAAGTCTATGTTATTTGAGATTTTTCCATTGTTTGAGGCTGTCCTTAGCCTATTTAAAGTTTTATTTTTGTTTTCTAAAGGGAGATAAGTGAAGCAGGAAGCTTTTTTCAGCTCAGTTTGTATGGATGCTTTGGTTTCATGGGCACCCAAGCTGACATAGTTGATTACATATGAAAGGAGGAAGTCTTGCTCCCCTTACCTTGTGGCAACTTAAGTATTTTACTATGAGCTTAATCAAACAGTAGAAAAATAGCTACTTTTTGGGTTAACTCCTTACTTAGTGGCTGAATCTACTGAAATAGTCTAGGGAAATGGTTTCCAAGGTCTGGAGTACTTTCAAGGGAGTTAACAGGACTGTAAGAGGATTGTAAGAGGATGTCAAAGCGGGGTAGGTCTTCATTTCTGTGGGTGCTGAGCTGATGTATCACCTTGCCTTGTGAAAAAACAAGAAAAATCTAGTTCTGCGAGATGGCTGAGTTAATCCAATGTTTATCTGCTGCCAAAATGGGTGGACTTGGTTACTGCTGCTTGTCTCAGCCATCAAGTTCATAGCTGTTGGCATCAGTGCTTGTCTGATCCTTCAAAGAGCTGTTTCAGCACAAAGATGATTTTCAAGACTAAACAATTATCAGGACAGAAAAGTCATTTTGAGTAAGGAGGTAGAACCGTATGCGAGGAGTAAGTACGCATCAGAGTCAGCTAGCAGGTTAACTGAAGGCATTTGTCTTCAGGAGTCAGTTTTGATACCCAGGTTGGGATGATGACTACTACAGTTTTTCTTCTGTCACCTTACTTGGGCTATAGTAATGCTTATGTGAATAAGCGAGGAAGTTCTTTACCACCCTCCTCTTCTTTTGAGGTATTTTTCGTTTTGAACCAGATCAGCTTCGTAAGACAGACATCATTGGAAGGAACAGCAGTGCAGCAGTTGGTTAGGCTAGTTTAAGTTGTTGTGGATACTTCTGTCTTTAATCTGACAGATGACTTTTGTTTAGTGGTAAGAATAGCCTGGAAGTTCTCCTCAGGTTGACAGTAGTGCACCTCTGACTTGGCAGCTGAGCTTTCCTTGCCCTATATTGTGGTTTAACCTTGGCTGGATGCCAGGTGCCCACCAATCTGCTCTATCATGCCCCTCTTCAGTAGGACAGGGAAGGGAGAAAAATAAGATGGGGGTAGAAAAAATCCCCACCCAACTGAACCTCGTTGTGGGTCAAGATAAAAGCAAAAGGCCGTGCATGAAAGTAAAGGAAAACCAAAATATTTATTGTCTACTTCCCATCAGCAGGTGATGTCCGGCCACTTCCTGGGGAGTGTTGTAAATAATGAATGTCCCCCTTTCCTCCTCCTTTCTCTTAGATTTTATTGCCGAGCAGACCATATGGTATGGGATGTCCCTGTGGTCAGCTGGGGTCAGCTATTCTGGTTGTGTCCACTCCCAAGATCTTGCCCACCCCCAGTCTACCGATGAGGGGGAATGTTGGAGAAACAGCCTTAGTATGTGCCCAGCCAAAACAATGGTCTGTTATGAACACCTTGCTAGCTACCAGTGCACAGCACAGCACTGTGAGGGCTGCTACAGGGAAAACTAACTCCACCTCACCCAGACCCAATACATGCTATTCACAGGGAGACATAGGAGCTGGAATGGGAGAAAGAAACAAGTCAGCTGTCTTTCCAAAAGCCATTTAACTGGCTCAACTGTATCTGTACCTGTGCTGTGGTTTCATAGCTGCTTTTTTTAATTGCCGTGAGTGTAGCCGGTGCTGAAAAGAACCCTTTCCACTGCTTATGTATGGGGTAGCCCTAGTCTCATGCACGTACTAGTGTTTTGGGTGACTGGTTTTATGCTGGATCTGTTCCTTGATTAGCCCACTGCATAACCTCATGAGTGAGAAGGGACAGGTTAGCTTTACCATTTAGCTGTTCTGGCTTGCTGAGCAGTGAAATGAACACCAGTCTTGTTAATATGGGAGGTGTTGGAGCATGGCTGTGCTGAGGTAGACAATAGCAAAGTTCTGGGAACCCTTTGCCAACGGAAATTGACTGCAGAGTAGCACCTAGATGAAGGGGACACTCTTAAGGGAGGTAGAGGAATTTCAAGAACCAGCTTAGGCCGATAGTGTGGAATTCAGAGCCAGAAGATACAACCACTGTAGTACTGTTTGGGTACTAAGGAGTGATGAAGGGATCCTGGAACAGGCACTTGCAAAGAAGCATGTTGCTCCCCTCTGAGCACATAATCCATTGTTTTAATTTGTTCCGAAGCAAGAGCTTTTGTTTACTGTGTATGTTGAAGTGTATCCAAGCTCTGCTCATTTCTTGTTTTAAGATACTAAGATTTTTCCTCTGGGGGTGGTTTATTTGAAGTTATATTAAAGTAATTGTGGCAGTAAAATGGAGAATGAGTTAATAAATAACTGAATCTGTCCCTTCTGTGTTCTGCAATTGACTATCATAAGACATTCAACTACTTTTCCCAAAGTGTCTGCTTCAGTTGTAAGATGTGCAGCGAACAAGATAGGTGGTAAACAGCCAATTTACTCTTAGAATTAACATGTGTAGTTATTCAAAGCCGTTTGTATGCCATGGAATTAGCTGCCATTTAACTGTTAACTGATCTTTGCATCATCTATTTGTTACAGGGTGGTGAACTGCTTGGAAGTTCATGTACACCTCCTGGTCCTGATACAGGTTCTTGGCTGTGTCTCTGAGTAGCAGCACAGTCTGCTTAGGCTCTGGAAGAGAATGGGCCACCAGATGATAACCTAAACTTAACAGGCAATACAGCTTTATTTGTGAATTTTTGAACCTCTTGTTCCATCAGCAACACGAAACTTAGGAACTTCTAGACTTTTTTTTTTTTTTTTTCTTCTCAGAAGGATGTGAAGTAGCAGGGATAACACTTCACAGAAATTAGGTATTTCTTCTGTGTGTGAACCCATCGATCTGCTCCTGAAAGGCCTCTACGTATGAGTAACTAGAGCTGCAGTCACCATGTGCCAGTTTGAGACTGCTTGCATCACAAGGGCTGTGCTTGTCTGTCATGTTTGCTGTCCTGATGCTTGTGTTTGTATGTTTTGAACCAACAAGTTGGTCACCAGCCATGCAAGAAAAAAATATCATGTTGCCACTTAAGACTTAGTGCTGGGACACCTAATCAAGTGTTGCTTTGATTTTTATTTTTAAGAAGATTCCTGCAGAAATATTGGATAGTTTTGTGGTTCTATTTTATCAAATGATATTAAAATATCTTCATAAGGTTAATGGAAAAAGCTGTTCTATTTCTGGTGTGATTTATAGGTTGGTTTTTGTAAGTGGGATAGTGATTATGTTCTGTGATGGGGTACCTGTGTTTCATTGGTGGTATAAAAGTTACCTCTGTAAGCAAACAGCATTCTGCGAGTAGAAGAATTTTTGACATTCTAACATTCCGTAGAGATTTGTGTTCTCTGTCCCTACAGCTTCAGGATTCCAGAGCTATTTGTTGGATAAAATCCATACCTGCTTCCAAGCTGCTTGTGTTCTGACAGCTTGCTATCATAAGCTGGAAGAGCTACAGAAACAGCTCTGTTAAGGTCAATGCTGCAAACTTTGCCTTGGGCTGTAGATTCGTGCCACTCTAAGCTGTTGATCTGCTGGCTGCTGCATTTCTCCCCTCATTTGAACTAACTCTCATGATTCTTGGACCCTGCATTAAGCCCTTTCTCTTTGCTTTGTCACTTGTCTTGTCAGGTTAGCGTGCTTACCCAGCAGACAACTGAAATGGCTTAAATGAGTTCTGGAGCAATGTGGAGAAAAGGGCATGAACGGTCTGTAGGGAAGGGGAGTAGGGATAGCAGCACCAACATTGGCATAGGCTGCTGGAATTGCTACATCGCTTTTGATGTTACTCTCAGTGTGTCGTCAATTTGTCACAAAAAGAATTGTGACAAAAGTAAATGCAGCTCTTCTATTAATCTTTGATTTGATTGAAACTGGACATTCGTTTTAGCTTTGTAAGACCAAAATGACAGGTGGACAGTGATTACAATTGTTTAGGCTTGGTTTCCTCATGAAAACATATTAAACGCTGAATTTAGTAGGGGAAAGAATGCCAGTATATGCAAACTTCTGTGACTTACAGTATGGTTCTTTTCCTTATCCCTCTGTTTGCTGTCTTTCTTTACCAGTTATGTCACTTACGATCAGCTGTTGCTGACCTCTAGCAGGTGGCTGAAACAGCCTTATCTTGCTGTACAGATAAGGCAAAGTACATCAGGAACTTGGATGTTACAGTACTGTCTGTTACGTGATACAGTTCAGAGTTTAAATGTATGTAAACCAAATGCATGACTGTCAAGTTTTAAAAGGCTTTAAATAAGAAATTGGAGCAGAACAAGACCCCCTTCAAGTAAAAGAACAAGGAAAAATTAACTGTAAAAAGCATGTTTACAAACCTTCATAGTTTGACTACTGTTAACTTTAACTTGTACTTTCCTGTGCTTTCACATACGGAAGAAATTGTCCATTTGCTGACCAGTGTGCATGTAATGTGATGTAGTTAATGGATTTGGGTCAGAAATCAGGATATCTGAGGGGGACAATGTTTGTGTGTCTGATTGCTGTAAGTTGAGCTTAGTTGTTATCAGTTTTGCTTTGACTGGTTTTTGGTCTACCAGGAACCACTGTGCAGTAGCATGTAGTGGTTGTAAGCAGCCATATAGGTACTTGTGTTACCTCAGCTGGTAAGTTAGGAGGTAGGTGAGAGAGCCGTGGGGACACAACCTTATGTCAGTGGGAAGCAGACATAGGGGTGTGAAGAGCAGCAAGACCTGCAAGGAACTGTGGAGAGAGGATGCGAAATGATACTTTGAAGGTCTGTTAGGAATTACTTTTCTATTTAATTTTAAAGTCAAAGTAAAGTCAGAGCTCCTTTTTCAAAAGAAGAATTTTGGTTCAATTGTTTAAAATAACTGCTTTGACTTATGTTTCTGGAACTTTGAAAGCTGTTATGATACAAAAAAGTTGTGTACACTTGAATGTAGGTGAAATGTATCTTAAGTTCTAGGAATTAATTTTAAACAGTGTATGATATTCCCTTAACTTATATTGATTCTTACCAGATATATTTTAATTTTCTTAAAACTTCTTTTTTTTTTTTTTTCAGGTGTTGGGAAATCATGTTTATTGTTACAGTTTACAGACAAGCGGTTTCAACCAGTCCACGATCTCACTATTGGTAGGTCCTGTTTTGTCCCCCACAGCAGTAATGGTTAAGTAACTAGGATACCTCAGCATGCATTTATGAATTTGTTGTGCTGCAATAATGAAGGATTTGAGTTGTATTAAAGTAGTAGTGAGTCTTTAGCTGGTGAATACCTGTTAAGTAAAGATGCCTTTTTTTTTTTTTTCCTTATTTCTGAACTAAAACCAAAACATAGCTATAGTATGTCGACTGTCTCTTCAGAAAAGCTAAAAGCTGGGCATGGAAGCAGAATTGGCCAAGCTTGACATGCGTTGGTGGTGCTGCAAATGGCAGATTTTTTGTTAAGGAACAGAATATTACCCTAACTTCTGGATAGAAAAGGATTGAAGTGTGAAGGTATTCACTGTTTAAAGGGACAAGGATTTTTCTTCCTGACCCCTCAATTTAATCTGGACCGTTTGTGTTGGGTATGATTTGATATTGATGCTAGGGGAAATGAATGCATGTTGACAGAATGCATTGCCTCTTATCTAACTACAAGAAACAACACAAACTGTTGCTTATCTTTCCTCACAAAATATGAGCAATAGTGTGGGAATAAATTCTCCTGTAGGCAAGCATCTTCTTAAGATCAGTTTCAACCTTAAGGGTTACAGATGCTGGCCTCTGATAAGGTTGCCAAACCTTTGAACTTCTTGGTGTTATTTCAAGGAACCTATCAGTTCTAATCATGATGAGCCTTGCATAAAATGTGTCCATAGTCTCTATTTTTAGTTTGTGCCCTGGAATAGATAGACTTCCTGTGTTTGGGAGTGCTGAAATAGATGCTTGAAACCATAAATAAATATTTTTTATCTAACAAAATGTTTCAGGTGGTTTGGTTATGGCTTCCCTTTCTGTTTTGACAGTCTTCCCACTGTGTGGCTGTCTAATATAATTCAAATTCTTATGGTAACATCAGTTTTCAAATATTTCTGAGTTCTTGGCAGCAGGTAGGCTGGCTGAATAAAGAGACTGAGTTCTTCAGGGAGGCATGAGTTATTGTCATCTTTTCTTCTTTAGGCCTGCCAGATATTTGACACCTTATATATCACTTATGCCTTTGGCAGCCCTGTCACATCAGCACACTGATAGGCTGTGGGAAGCAGCTTTACCACAGCAGGGTGGTTGTAGTGCCAGTTCTTTGTCTGGCATACAGCTAGCTGAAATCTGGGAGTAGAAACTGAAGCTAGTGGGATGAGGATGTGAACCTAGACAGTAGCACTATGAGGGATGTGGGAATGGAGCATGGGCAGGTGCTTGGAAAGGGAAGAAGGGACATAGGCTGGAACTGGCATCCTTCCTTTTAACTAACAGGGGGCGTGTGTCCCCTTTGACCAGGAGAAGATGTTTCTCCCTGGTACTGAAACAGAGAAATACATAAAGAACATGGGGTCAAAATTGTGCCTGTGCAGGGTGAGATGGGATAGGATGATGTTATCTAATGCACTTTCAACTGATAGTGATAAAACTGAGAACCTGAAGGTTGAATAGAAAGGCTTGTGTTTGTAGCCAAACTTTTTTCAATATAATACAATGATTTTAGCCTATGGGACTGCAGATTCTATTCCTGCTGTGAGCATCTCAGGAGACAGAAGGGAGGCTGAAATTGGACATGAGGAAGAAAGACATTTGGTCTAGAGCTGTGCAAAATTCAGCCCCAAATTTTGGTATCGCTGGCCTAAAATGTTATCTCTAAAAAATAAGAAATTTGAGATTAAAACAATATTGGGGGCTAGAAACAGGTATTTTTCTGATTCTGAGCTACATTCAGAATTGTGCATAATTGTATTCTAAAAGAACTTACAATGCAACATCTATCTCAATTTATTTTTCATTTGGAATTTAGGTGTCTGACATTAGAAGAAATTAAGGGGTGAGGGAGAAGCTGCAGATGCAGTTGAGATTAAAAAACCCACAAACTCAGCAGCAAAAAAACACACACAAAATCCTTCCCCCAAAATAAGCCAGACAAAAAACTCAGCCCCAGAAGGTTTGTAAGTAGATATGGTTAACAAAAGCAGCTGTAAACATTCTGTTTGGTTTACCCATTGCCCCTGGGACATGCCCTTACTGTAAACCCGAACACCTTCTGTTCCTTCGTTAAGGAAACAAATTCACCAGCAAACTCTGTGTGTTGTTTCAAATTCAGAATCTTCTCTGGGTGGATGTTTTGATGGAACAGTTTAAATACTCCTCTAATTCTTCCCCGGGGTTTGTGTGTATGAAGTAATCATTCAAATGATTGTTGGATTTAAATCAGCAGCTTTATATCTGCGTTTTGAGATCAAGTAGTACCTACATTGTTGACACTTGTAGTCCAAAGACCTTTCCCTGGCTTTGCAGTCAGCTTCAGAGGGCGTTTTGTCATTCATCAGCTTCCTTGTTTCCATACAGTTATTGCCAGCTATTTGGATGCTAAAGAGAATACAGTGTTCTAAGGCCCACGGCTTTTACTTGGCTGCGATATCCTGGGGAGGGAGGGTGGTGGTGGGAATGGTTCCTCCCTGCCCCCTTCTCCAGAAGTAGTTCTGTTGAAAGCAGTGCTGTTCCCCAAAACTACAAGCTTTAGAAGACGTTTGGAAGACTTCAATTCATGTCTGCTTAATTGGAAGACTTCAGCCTAAATCTAGACAGCGACCAAGTTTAGCTGTGAGATTAATTCTTTTCTGAAATAATTGACATGTGAAGCATAGATTAATGGAAACTTGATAGCCTTTAAATATGCCCACTGTCTTCTAGGCATTTGTCAGAATTTAATTACTGTACTAATAGCATAAATTGAGGCTTAATTTTCTGTTAATGATATAAAAATAGCTTTAAATGATGGTAAAAAGGCTACATTTTCCAGTTGAAAAAAATCCCTTTATTTGAAGCATTAATTTTTTTCCCCTCAGTTACGAAATTTGATGTCTAGCTAGAATTTTGGAAAGACTTTTTTATGAGGGCGGATGAGTGTTAATGAATATAATAATAAAATTTATCTTGTTGAAGATGACATCTGTATGTTTGCTTAATAGAAAATTTTATTGATTAAGAAGTTGTAGGTTTAACTTCTTCTAAACTGTCTACTGTTAGTAGAGTGTTGAAATAACTGTGACTCTTCCATTTCCTGTTTGCATTCAAATGGACACGTTTTTCTCCCTCTGATCTAGAGATACTAAATCGTTTGGAAATCTTTGTGGGAAATACCTCCTTGACACTTGCTCTAATTAGTGCATTTTAAAAGTTCTTGGAAAGTAAGTTTCCTTTCTTCTAGAAAACTTTCCAGATCTTTCCAGCATCTGGAAAATTAAGCAAAAGCAGACTGTGAAAGAGGTTTTCTTACAAATGCAATGTTGAGTTAACTTTAAACTTAGGCTTTTGCTCGCACAGTACTTGACGTTCTTATTTCTGATCTCTGCTAATAACGTAATCTTTTGTAAAATCTATTCAGGTGTAGAATTCGGGGCTCGAATGATAACTATTGATGGGAAACAGATAAAACTTCAGATATGGGATACGGTAAGTAATAAATCATAGACATTATTTAAACATCTGTCTCCACTGGCTTTCCCTTTATTCTGATTAAGCTCTCTATCAGCAATACCCATGTCAGACTTTGTCTTGCAGCTCTTTGGTTCCTCTTAAGATTAGCATTTTAATAATACATTCCATCATAAGAGGAAATTTTCTTAAAACAGTGTAATTTTCTGCTCTTTGCACTGTAACTTCAAGTGTTGGGTTGTTAGATTTGTAAGACTGGAATTTGTGCTGTCTCACTTTTTGGTGAAAGTTTTCTATATTACTGAGAACTCTAGGTTATGCTAATCTTTCTTCGTGTCATGCAGGGTCTGGCTAATGTAACAGCCGGTTTGGAAACTGTCATGTGTCTACTAACTTGTTAATCAAGAATTTCCTAGAGGAAATGTGTACACTTCCAATGTAAAAGAGATGGCTCACTGTTTCACAGAAGAAATCTTAAGAACTGAAGTTCAGTAATCGGAAAGGGAGTTGTAATAGCCTACCAAAAAAGACACTGACTTTTTCGGGCAGGTTCAGGTTAAGAACATACGTTAGCGAATTCAGCTGGGGGTTTTTGTTAGTTACTTTAGCATAGAGCAGTCAGCCTCAATGCCTGCACTTGTGATGCAATAGCCTTAAGATGCTTGTACTAATAGCTGTGTCTTTCACATGTGCTTAAGTGTTCCCTAAGCCAGGGGTGTCTATTTCCTTTTCCAATAGCATTTTAGGATACCTTTAGGAACTGACAGGTGAGACATAGCCTCATGTATGTGCTGTGTTTCATACAGCAGATCAATGAAGGCAGGTATATTCATACATGAATGCCTACATACAACGTAAACAAATGCAGTATTTTAGGGAAATTCCTAAGGTCTGAGTACCATAGTCATTTTACAGATTCATCACTTGAAATGGCATCTAACACCTGTTCTTCCTTTAAGTTCTCTGTGGAGGAAAGGTGTGGAAGAATGTGTTCAGATTGTGCTTTGGGCTTTTCCTGGCCTGGGTGATTTTTACTGTAATAACTGTGGATTGCCGATTGCCAAGGTGGCTAATGATTTTTAAGTTCGGTTGACAAGCAAATCTCCGTATGAACAGCTTCAGAAGCAGGCTTTTAGTATGTAGTGTGACTACATGAGAACGTTGGTCCTTGTTTCTTAAAATTGGGACAAAATTACAGATTTTACTACCAATGCAGCCACTGTCTGTCTTTGGCTTCTGAATTGATTTTGTTAATGTGCCATTATCTGATGCTTGAATCTAAGTAAACTGCAATGATTTTTTGTGTAGATTGCTTTGTTCTTACTGCATCTGACTCAGTGGCTCTTTGCAATCTGTTTCCTCTCTTGGATGCTTGCAAAGTATCTGATAAACGGATTTGCTTTTGATTATATTTTAGTTAAAATTTAGGAACCCTTTTTGGGCAGGGATTTTCTCTGG
Source organism: Gallinula chloropus (assembly GCF_964237585.1). Lineage (NCBI taxonomy): Eukaryota > Metazoa > Chordata > Aves > Gruiformes > Rallidae > Gallinula > Gallinula chloropus. Next base: position 40,206,240 of record NC_140086.1, on the reverse strand, counting down.
CAAGTATTTCTTACATAAATTTAAAATATTGGTTGAAAGTTCTCATGCACTAAAATTTTAGTGTTGTAATTAATAATTTGTAAGTTGAGCAATGAATGACTTAGTATATTTGCTGTAGTTAAATTTTTTAAATCTTAAATCTGATTTTTTAAAACACAGGTTATTCCTGTATATGTTCAATCTAGTCTTGGCTTGTAAGTGTATCTAAATTCCTCTGTCTCCATTCTGATCTTGGGTGCGAAGGTGATGAAGGAATAGCAAGATAAGAAATATGATGATGTAATTGTTGTGATGTTTTACTTAGGAGTGTTAAGGTACACAAAGATAAGGTCACATAATGACCAAGGTTACCATGTCTGTATTGTGTAGCTGGACTGAGAACTTCCTGAATTTCTTTTCTGTTACCATCAGTAACAACCAGTAAGTTCTGCTATCTCCATATTTATTAAGCTGTAACAACTTCTATTTGATAAGAGAAAGTTTGTTTTGCCCTTGGTGTAAAGGAAACAGGTGAAAAGTTAATGGCTTAGTTGGTGTGTACCGACTTACAGCACTGGCACTCCCTTGATTTAGTGCTAGCCTTAGATACCTGCTTGTAGTCCATCACTGAGCAGGGATGTAGGAAGCGGGGAACTTGATAAAATTTGTTTTGACTGGTTAACAATGAAAAAGGACTTGCTTTAAGAGAATCACACTTTAATTCAAATTTTTCTGACTAGGTATTTCAGTGCAGGGGTGCTCAGTTTGTGTTGTCTTCTGCCGCTCACTGCCCAGGGAAGATACATCTTAACAGGAATGTATGCAAGATGTAGCATGTGACTGCAGGAGATTACAGGGCCAGCTGGAGCTGACATTGTTGCGTGTCTGAGAGGTCCATTTGTGTGCTTTTCTTGTATCTTAACTCAAGAAAAACAATTTTTTTGTCAGCACCATAGTTTGTATTGGAAGTGTGTTACAGAAGTTAGCTTTGCTTACTGCAGCCTGGTTTTCATGTGGGAGTAGGCAAACTGAATTCCTTTTGGATGAGGCCAAACTGAAAGATGCTCAAGGAATGCAAATATGCCCTTTAGAAATTGTAGCCCAGTATTTGCTCCTGTAAGCTGGTAGTCTAGTAAAACCAGGCTGAGTGGAATAAGAAAAAACAACCAAAACAAAAAACCCCAGACTGCTTAAACATACACAAAAAGAACCCCTAAAAAAAAAAACAACAAAAAAAACCAAACCCCACATTCCATGAAAGATACTCAGTGTGGTTCTTGCATGCTTATTATTAAGTGTTGCTGTCGGTTCTACTTCTGATTGTATGTCTACACCAGCAAATAAGTGTGTCCTGTTCTCTCCTGGCTACAGGCTGCTCCTGATCTCCCCACTGTGGGGCTGGGCTCCACAAGCTTGTTGCTCTGTTTGCTTGTTTAAGCTTGCTGCTTAATGATTCTATATTGGATATTAGGAAAAAAATCTTCACTGAAAGAGTGGTCAGGCATTAGAACAGGTAGCCCACAGAGGTGGTGGAGTCACCATCCCTGGAGGTGTTCAAAACACATGTAGATGTGGCACTCAGGACTGTTCAAATGATGTGGTGGTGTGGGACAAATGGCTGGATTGGATGATGTGGTCAGTTTTTTCCAGCCTTAAAGATTCTATAATTCAAGGTCCATTCCTACCCCTAACATTCTGTGTGCTGTAGCATGCCCAGGTTTTTAGGTTGTGAGTCCTTGGGTTTCACTTTCCCTTTCCTGATGTATTTAGGTCAGTCAGGGGGAGTGCAGGTATCTGCCAGATTCTTCGTTTGCTTTGTCTGTCTTTAGATTATTTCCTTTCCTTGGTCTTTAATCTTAGTAATGGTTTTCAGTAGTTAGACCGAGAATTGTTTTTGTTAAAACCAGTTAGTTGGTGATTGCCTTCTTTAGAAGTGAAGCTACTCTTTTTTTTTTTTTCTGGAAGTGTGATCTCTGTGAGCTAGTGTTGGTTGCAAAAATAACTTTTAGGGAACTAGAAGTGGACTACAGAAGCTGGTAAGAATCAAAATGATTTTTGTGCGAGGTATCAAACTTCGTGAGCTTAAACAAGACATGTGGAGAACGTTGTCTTGTGGGCATGTAACACTTGAAAAGTATTATAATTGCTTCTAAGAAAAATTTCATTGTTATGGAGAGATACTTGGCTTGTTACCAGCTGAGTCAGTAGCCTTCATTTTGTGGCTGGGGGGGGTGGAATGTTGTGTATTGTATTGACTGTTACTAACAAGGCTTTGTTGATGAACAAAAATAAGCTATAGTTGTAAGAGGGAATTTTAAGGTCTCTTAGACACTTCAGGGGGAGACATCAGTGATGATACTAAGTAGTACTGCTTATGTTCTCTAAATTCAATTGATACAAATTATTTAAATATAATATTAACTATTTCTGCTTCATTTCATGGACATATGTGATTAAGAAAGTTTATTTTCATACTTATATTTCTAAAATCATTATAGTCTTCCCTAGATTAGTCTTAGACTAATCCTAAATTTCTGAAATAATTTGGGGTTTTTGTAAGTTAGTTTCAAATAACAATTCCTTGGTCTCAATACAAGTGACCTTTTAAATTAAATTGACAGTGTTTTCTATTAGAACTTGAAACAAGAAGCACATTTGTGCAAGATGAAAGCTGTAATTGTTGAAAGCCATAATGATTTTCCCTATAACCATGGTGTGACTTCTCTATCCACTTTCAAATATTCTTAATATACTAATCCTACTTGGAAATTCAGTTATTTTTCATGTATTTGCAAATGCTTTGGATCTTGTAGACCGAAATAAAGTTCCCTTAATTCATTAAGTGAACGTTCATTTCATCTTAGTGATATTGAGAATCTCTAAGATGTAGCCCTCACACCCAGGAGCTCTTTACTAATTGTCTACTTCATGATGTTTTCCATTTGCTTTGGTAGTCAGAGCATATTTTTATGTTCATGGGCAGTTGGTGAGCTCAAGTCATGATGGCTCAAGTCATGATGACTTGGTGCCCATGGCCCTTTCTTTCACTATTACAAAGTAAAAGAACTTGCAGAGGATATATTTTGGTTCCTGAAACTAGTTTAATCATCAGCTGTGACTGCTGCTGTTTTGGATCATTACCTTATCTCTGGATTCATTGATTGGGGGCTGGAGGGGGAAAATCTGTCCATTTAATAGTTAATCCTGTTGTGGTTTGTGTAATAGGACCATCATTCAGTTCTGGTAGCTATTTATTGTTCAGACCTGTGATGGCACTTTGGGAAGTGAAGGTAACTTGGTACACCTAGCTTAGTGTTCACAAACTGCTGTGCTGAAATGTGTTTATCTTTACTATTATCTTATTTTCCTGCTGATTATAGATTATTTTATGCCAGTTTTTGTGGCTTTCTACAGTAATAGAGCACACTTTTGCTTAGGATAAGGCCTTAGAGGAATGGAGGGTGAATCATTTTCTTTTGTCCATAGTGGAACTCCCATTTTAATGAGCATAGTTACTTAAAACCTAAAGGTTTCAAATGTATTTATGAACTGAAATAAGACATAAGCGTGCTACTAATGATGGAGGGGTAAAGCCTTCTGTTTCTCTGTGGTGGGAATTGCTTTGATCGTCGAAATTGCATGCAGTCAACAACATCAGAAGCCATGTGTACAGATGATCTGTATTTAGGCATATGTACAGTTTCACCCTGGGGGATCTCTAGTCCTTTTGCCATTTCAGGTCTTATTAGGATGTTGGCAGGGTTATTCTGAAGCAACGTGTAACTTGGCTGAATCCTCCACTTAAATTCTGGCACTTTTTAAAATTGTTACAGATTTTTCTGCATAGGCATCTTTAGTTCTGTTCTTATTCAGCAAAGTCTTTACTGGAAGGCAACAGGTTTTAATTTTTTTAAATTTTTCTTTTTATACTACTTCTGTGTCTCTTCATTGTACTGCATGCTAGTACATGAACTCAAAATTCTTTTTATTCTGGAGTAGACACATGGTTGCAAGAAAGATTAATGCATTCATATAAACAAGTTACCCTGTGACTAAAAGGTTGTTAATTTATTTATAACTTCCAAAACTGTATTCAAAGGTATGTATGTAGTGCTCCCCTCTCTGGAACACTTAGTTCCAGGGATCAACTTTGTGGAGTAGTTCCCAACTGGCAGTTGTCGTAGGTAGTGTGACACTTGTGTGAGTTGGTTGGTTGTTAGATGTCACCTTAGTTTTCTATACAGCTTACTAAAATGTAAGCAAGCTTAAATGAGTAATAATTCCCAATGTGAATGCAGTGTTCTGTCACTGGGTTTGAATATACCACATTTGTATGCACCTTTTTAAAGTGAAGGAGTCGAGCTACTAGCTATGGTGCATGTAGTTTATGTAGATGTGTAAGTCAGGTTTCCTCCTAATAAAAACTGTTGGCTAGCTTGGACATTGAAGGCCTGCTGAGATATACTTGAGTTAACTTTGTCCTTGAAACTTTCCAAATTCTGCAACATTAAGGAAGGAGAATTCAGTAAAATTAATGGATTGTTTTCTAGGGAGATGGGCTGTTGTGGATCCTATTTCATTGCCTAACTACTTTCTGTACTGCATCACGGTGGGGTTTTTTCCTCTTCCTTAGTTTATAGTTGAAAAAAATGGGCCTTTAAAGAGCTTGCAGTGAACCCTTTTTGATAGCAGAGACTTTCCAGCGCGTTTTGTGGCTGACACTTACATGACTGCACCACACATTTGGAAATGACATGGAAATTTCTTGTAGGAATAGTAACACTTGGAGCCTTTTTTTCTCAAACATGCCAGACGCTGTCAGTGGTCACACCATAGCTTAAATGTTCCTGAAAACTTGAGTGAAGGCCCTAAATCTCTGTCTATCTCTGTGACTTAAGGTGATTGATAATGTTGCATGTTCTTCTTACATCATTGTTTTGAAATTGTGTTTTGGTCTCTGTACTGAGATGTATTTAGAGAGGCGTGTGGGGTATATGTTCATGCAGTTCTACAGTTCATTTGGGGGTGAAGATTTTTGTACTATCTTGAAGACTTGTAACTCCTAGAACTATGATGATGTGTCTCATGTCAGAAAATTTGTTTTTGTTAAGCAGTATCATAGGAATTGTAAAAGTTTAAAGCCCAAAAGAATGTTACTTAGCAGTTAAAATACCACTTGTTTATCAGACACCCACATTTTTCCATGATTAGTAAACTACCGTGTTGGACCTTTATCTCTGAAGAGAAAGGATGCACCTTCAGTGTGTATTTATTGGTTCCTGTAGGCAGCCTTGTCTGTGTTAGCATTTCTATGTGTGAAATAGCTGTCGTGGTCTATGTGTTACCAAAAAAAGATCTTCCAGCTTCCCATTTCCATTGCAGTAGAACTCTGAAAGTGGGTATAGCAAAGGGTTGCCTTGGAGCAAAGGTTTGTGTTGCCTGTGCCAGCTGTAGCATGGTCTTGGGATGTAATACGGCCCTGTGTAACATTCATTTAGTGGCTGCTGTCACAGGTTGCCCAGGGGCTTGTGTAGTCTCATCCTTGGAGATGTTTAAATGTCTACTGGATGCAGACCTGAACAACTTGCTCTGGGTGGCCCTGCTTGAGCTGAGGGGTTGGACAAGGTGAATTTAGGAAGGTGAAGCAAGCAATCTTAATGTGTTAGGCTAAGTCTACTTCATGTATGATTTCTAGGCAATGCATTGAGTACACTGTTAACAATAACTTGTCTGTTGTCTAGATAGAAGGAAAATGTTTTCTGCAGGTACCCTTGAGCTAGTCACCACACCGAGGAAAAGCTGTAGATCTTAAAACTTGGGGGGTTTTACTATTCTTTGGTGCATTCTAGCAGATTGTCTGTATTCTGTTACCTTAGTTTACATAAAGATGCACTTGGACTCTGAGCCAAGTGCACATGCTAGTGTATTCAGATCATGTTGAAACTATTAGATGTGTGGTCTTTTCCACTGGAACAGCTAAGATAAAGGGGTTTCTTAAACTGAAGTAACGGATTATTTGGGCAGATAAGGACACTTTCTGAAAGCTGAACATGTCGAAACTTGTGCCACTGGTGGTGTTCAAAAGCAGAATCTAGATCAGCGTCTTGAATTCAGGACTTTTTTATTAAGAAAATACAGAAACTGTGAGAAGAAAAAGTTCTCTGTACACTAGTTTTGTAAATAGGACTGAAGGGTGGCTTGTATTTTGATAAAATTTCATTCTTGCTTTTCATGGTTTTAAATCAGGGTAATTTCCTTTAGTTTTGCAGATAACTATCTTAATGCATACAGGGGGGTTTCAGCATTAATTAATTGTGGTCTGTGTTTTAATTATGCTACAGCTTCTGTTATTACTAAATATTCTAAGTGTTTCTTCTAACAACTGTCAGGTGCTAGATAGCCCTCCATGCTCATGTTTTTCAGTAGTGTTCAAGGTCTGCATCTATTAATATTTATTTTTCAGGCCTGTGTTCCTCTGAGCATGTTCCTTTAAGTGATGAGATTTTTACAGAATACTTTTCTGTGGGAACTAACTAATTTATGTAGGATCTCTGAAGTTTTTCACCAGTGCATATGAAGATGACTCTTGCATCCTGTAGCTGTTTGACAAGCATTATTTATCAAGTGCAGAGGAAATTGATTAACTGTGGAGCAGAATTGTATAAAATTGAATTCAGAACCATTTTCTGTTTTTTTCATCATAAAATGATTACTGAAAGAATTCCATCTGAAGACTGTTGAAAGCTGGCTGCAGTTTATGATATAACGGATAAAATCTGCATCCTTGGCCTTCCAACAACCTTTACACCAGCAGATGGTGGGCGTAAAGATGTCATTCATCATTTATTTACAATGGGCTTTATTTATTCTAGTGTCAACAGCTGCCCCAGGGAGCGGGTTATTGAATTCAAATGTGAAGCTCTGGGTTATTTGCTTCCTTTCAAATTTGTCTTCAGAGCTTAGTTGCTAGGAGTCCATTCTGTGCTCTAATAATGATTCATGTATTGTGAAGCCATTCAGTAAATTGGGTTGTCAGGGATTGCCAAAAAAGGTTTAGAGGTCTTGTTCCGATTTTTTTAAACAGCACTGTGCTGTAGTTGGTGTCTTCTCCTTATATGTGTTAGAGACTTTGTCCCTAATTGTCCCCTGTCAGATTTCCCCTCCGTACTCTTCCTTTTCCCCATCCTCTCAAAAGTAGAATTCTGTGTTTCTAAGTCTGGTTTTCAGCACCAAAAAATAAATTTGAGAGAGGAAATAACGAAACTTTGTCTTCTACAGGCAGGACAGGAGTCCTTCCGTTCCATTACAAGGTCATACTACAGAGGGGCAGCAGGGGCTTTACTAGTGTATGACATTACAAGGTGAGAATACCAAGGAGGTATAACTGGATTAAAATTATATGTCTTTGTAGAATTGTACTATGGTGTATAGTTGTGTTAAAATGTCTACTTTAGTTTGGCTTTTTGTATAGTTATTTGTAATCTGATGTTTTGCCTGCTTTCCTTAAGTGCACAGAATCAAGATCAACACATATACTTCCAACTTTATATAGTTGAGGAATAAGTATACATAGAGTCTCAGGAAGAATAAAGCAAAATATTTTTTTTAAACTATGTGGTCATGAATTTCTAGGTTACCTTTCTTTTGAGAGACCTTAAAATATTTCAGTTTATTTCTAGTGTGTTTATTACCATGAGCTATTTTTTTTTCTTTAATTATAGCAGACTTTTACTGAACTTTCATTCTGCAAAAGAGTGAAATAGTAACACAGCAAAGTTCAGTTATATAAAAACACAGGGAAATTTCCACCATTGCTGTGTTGATAAGGTTGGGAAAATACAGGTCTTGGTGTGATTTTTTTTTTTTTTTTTTTTTTTTAAGTGGGTACTAAGGAGTGAGTAAGGTTTTTGTGCTGTATGGAATAAAATCCTTATACAACTTACCTGCAAAACTTTGGGTGCTGTGGCTGGATTATGAAAGTGTTGAGGCTACAAAATCTACTAGGACGTGTGGCTCCGTTTATGGATCTTGGATCTTGTTGTTGTATTCAGCAGTAATATTTACTAGAGACTTTCTAGACATTTTTTCCTTTTGAGCCCTTTTTATTTTAAAATACCAGGAAGCAATTTGCTCTTTCCATTGGATTTCCAGCAAATTTGATTCACAAATAGGTGGGTTTACACTTGTGAAATCTCAAACACGCTTTATAAGCGTGTGATTTCATAGTTAGTGCACACATTCTGTAAAATCTGCCATGCTTGTGTACCTTAGTTTAAAAAGGCTTGGCTAAATTCATTATTCAGTTTATAAACTCACCAAAATTTTTCAACCAGTTGCTGCCATCAGTAGAACAGATATTACTGTGTGAGTATGTAATCATTTGTGGTGGTGTTTGTTGAGGCTGTTAGGGACTTTAGTCTACTGAACGGACTTTTATTGTATATAAAACTACAGATTCTTGCCAGTACAAGAATCCTCTTCACTCTTTATCAGACATGTTTCCAATTAGGTTTTAGGCAGAGTTCATTAATGCTCCTTGTTTACTAAATTTTTGTTTGCCTATTCTCCCTCTCACAAAGGGATTACTAGCTTTTATCCCTGGAGCTTGTGTACTAATAAATGAGTCAGTTACTCAAGTAGAGAAGCTGACAAACAGAAGAGAAAGATTTCTTGAAATAATGCTTTTAATTTTCATTCTTTTGCATACTTAGGAGGGACACTTTCAACCACTTGACAACTTGGTTAGAAGATGCTCGTCAGCATTCCAACTCCAACATGGTTATAATGCTTATTGGAAATAAAAGGTAAAATTTAACCTGTTAGGATTTTGTAAGTGGTAAAGATTTATGACTTCTCTGGAATTTCAGCTTTTGTGTTGTCTTATTTGTAGGCAGTATATTAACTTTAAATTACTTTCACCGTGGAACCATGTCCAGCAACTGAATCTAAAATACTAGTTTTTCTGATTACCTAGTAAAGTGTGTATCACATATGGGTCCAGCTACCTTATGTTCTGAGTACTTTTTTAAAGTAAATCTGTTTTAAAAGGATTGACAGTGAATGCATGAAGCCATGGGTTGTGTGAATTGCCTTGTTACTGTTTTTTTACATCAGGAGTTACCATTTAGAAGCACCTAGATCTTTCCCTTCTAAAGCGAATGTGACTCCTAATTCTAAGTGTTCTAAAATGCTTTAGTTTTTTGACTAAGAATTGCAGCAGAGATGTCACTTGAAAAAGCCTGTACTACATACTTCAAGAACTTTTCTCAAATATAAATGTGTGTACCTCAATGATTATGTTTCATATTCTCTATGTCTTAGCTAGTATTGGGGGCAGAGAATGCTTTTTCACCATTTCTTGATGAATTCAGGCTGCTTTTAGACACTGGGTGATTAAAAATACAACTAAAAGTTTTGGAAGGGTTTTATCCAGTTTTTAAAGGCTTATTTACATGGTCTTCTCATCAGCTAGATTGTCCAAAGCTCCAAAATGGTTCCTCCTTGATGCTGAGACCTTCATGTGTATTGAAGGTCTTTATATTAAGCGCATCAGTGAGTATGTTCAATTTATCTGTAATTTTTCCAGTTCTTGATCCAGGGGACTTGTAGCATCCTGTCTAGATACTTCATTTGAGTAGGGGTTCTTCCAAATATCAAAAGTATCATCTCAGAGTTTAGTAACCCATTAGTTATGGGCTTTTCACTTAACTTGTCTGTATGCCTCAGCAATTCTTGAAGGGAAAGATGCCAGGTCAAATTATGTGTACACTTATGTTTAACGGACACCCTTGTGGTAATTTCTTAGACACCATAAGGTTGGTTTCTCAGTAGTAAAGTTCTGTTTTCGTGGCTCTGTCCTCTTTAAAAAAAAAAGTGAAATTTTTTTTTCCCTCCCTCCCACCTTCCCCTCACCCTGAAAAAAAATACATTAAGGATTAAGTAATTGTGAAGCTTGTCCACATTTTTATCCCTAATCTGGAAAACTGCTAGCATTTTCTTTAATTGAAGAATGTGATAAGCATAGTCCTTGCAAATTAATATAAAAATGTAATCTCCCGTAATAAATGAAGCTTTGGTAAGCCTATGATGTCCCTGACCAACTGTTTGTATGCTTATGTGAGTAAAAAAATACGGCACTGAGAGAAACAGTAAAGCATACTGTTTACTTGAGATAAGTATTACATAAGTTTGCATACTTAGCTGACATCTGTAACGACTCCTGATTACTCTTAGCTGTTAAACTATACTTTTGCATCTTGCATTCTGCTGATGCAGACTATATCACGTGATTGTAGCTACTTGCACCCAGCACAGTAATTCCCAGTAACAACTAGGTTTTATTCAAACAGTAAATATACTTATGTATCTTTAGTTACAGATTAAGGTGCCACATAAAGTAAAAGTTCTTTAAGAAGCTTTTTTAAAGGGGATTATTTTTAACCCTCAAAGAGGAGGACAGAAGAAAACTCTTTCAATTAGACTTCGTTATCCTGAAAGTGTGTTACAGGAGTTCTTATGGTGGGGCATACTGCTGAGGATGGATGGAAGGAAGAACATGTGTACTAGTGTAATTTTTTTTTCAAGGAATAAATATTGTTCTTAAGTCCAAAAGTGCACTTGATCTACATTTGTAGTACTGACTTACTGCTGGATTTGAAAACTGAGAATTTAATCTGAAATATAATAGCTGATTTTTTTAAAAACATTACAAATGCTAGCACTAAAACATGACACATACTGTACTTAATCTTCTTTCCAGAACAGAACATAGCTATATTGGTGTAGTAAGACCAAATGCTTCGAATTGTTGGAATAGAGAGAGGAAGACAACTGTGGTTAGTAGAAGTAGTTAAAGCCCTTTAAGAATATGTTTAGATGTCAGCAGTGAGTTTTGACTGTGTTGTGGCTGTAGTTTTCAATACAGCTGCACTACTTCAAGTCAGAAAGAGTTACTTATTTCTGTTCTGTCATAGAAGCAACATTGTAATGAATCAAGATACCGGAGAGTAGCGTGCTAGTAGCAAATATAAACATTGCTCAAGTTCAGAAATACAATGTCAGATAGCTACTTCAGGGCCATGAGGGTGAAGACATTGCTAAGATACCTTAAGCCTGAGACAGAGATACTGGTAGTGCTTACATATAATGAACATCAGCTTTAAAATTGTTTTGAGAAGATGTTTCTTGTATGCTTATCTTAAATTCTCCGTGTTTAAATGATGTGCTGGATTGTTTTGACTCCATAACTCATCTGAGTTACCCGCTTTGATGCGAAATAGATGCCACAGTACAGTTTTGTTTTTAATATATGTATGGTTACAAGGGTGGCAATGCTGAAGCCCAGTATAATACTTTTTGCTGGTATTCTGGCTGCAAATTAAACCTGTATTTGCATGCTCTTTAGTTTAAGAAATGTGTTTGAGAAGATATTTTTACATACACAACTTAAATGACATTTTCTTTAAATGTGGCATTGTTACTTTTCAAGATGCACATGCAAGAAAGGACAGAAACTGTGTGCTTCTTGTTCATAAAGAAACTTTAAAACTAAGAGTGAAATACTTAAAATATCTGCATTACTTATAAATATCTGCATTACTTATAAATTTTCTGTTCTTTTGTATAATATTTAACTTCGATCTAAACTACCTGGGAAGCAGGAAACAAACTGTGTAACAATCACTTCAAATTCTTCTGCTGTTAGAGGGCCGTTGCTTGGAGTTTCAAAACTGAAATACTAGCTTGTTGGGAAAGAACAGATAATATAGGTCAAAATAATTTATTTCTGCTTTTAAGTCTTTTCATCAGAACAGAAATTGACTATATGATGTCTTGTTACTGAATAGAATAAAAATGAAAAGTAGTTTTTTATATTAGTAGGAAGATGTTTATAAAACTTACCAGTTTGGCTTTACGATGAGGACTGGTAGATAGCATTAAACTAGAAAAGAGTGATATTTACATAAAGTGGCAATATCTAAAGCTAGCTTGCGGGGAATAGCTAGATAAATATATACATAACCTGTTGAAATGCATCTCATGAGGTGTCTGTGTCAGCCAGCATCCGTAGTTCAAGCAAGTGTGGTATCTGTGGCTACTTCATACACTGTAGATGCAGTATATTCTTCTTCCATAAATAATTCTACATTATGCGAAGTCTTTAATAGATTTTCCTATGTACATAAGTTCTGATGGGGGCTCTTGGCTTAAAAGCATATCTCTGAAGACTAAGTTTTACATGGACAGGTAACACCATGTAACTAACTGTGTTTTTCCACCCTAGTGATTTAGAATCTAGACGAGAAGTCAAGAAAGAGGAAGGTGAAGCATTTGCACGAGAGCACGGACTTATCTTTATGGAGACATCTGCCAAAACAGCTTCCAATGTGGAGGAGGTAACTTTGAACATTGATATTTTACTAAAAGAGTTGCTCTGAAATATACTTTGTTCTTTGAGCAGATGCTGTTCTTACAGGTTTTGGATTCCTTAAATTTAATTACTGTTTAATTTATAAGTAAGACAATGTCTACTTTGTATCTGATTGAATAGCACTAATTATATTGTTGAAACTCTAGGAATAAATATACTTGTTGTATGGGTTGTTTTTTCAAACATTTGATCAGAGAAATGGACGCTTCTGTCTGCACTGAAATTTAAAAAGTAAGGCTAGAATAGATTTACTACTCCAAAGCAAGCCAAAGCTATTGGTATCCTTGGCAGATGTCAGTTTAACCTGTTCTGAAGACCTCTAATATTTTGATATTTCACAAACCTTTCAGAAAAATCTTTTTAGGTATTTGCATTGTCATCATCTTTGCTCTCCACTACCCAGCAGGAATCTTCTTTCCTACACTTCATGCGTAGTTTCTTTTTCTGTCCTCTACAGAGCTGTTGAATGAGGTCATTATCTTGGTTGCTGTAGTCTGCTGTGGGTTTCCCTATGAGAATAGGCTGAAAAGAACTGAGGCCATTCAGCCTTGAGAAGACTCAGAGAGGATCTTGTTACTGTTTATAAATATCTGAAGTGTTGGACACGGGGAAAGGGCCAGCCCCTTTTCAGTGGTCTGTGGGGACAGAACAAGGGGCAATGGCTGCAAGTTGGAGCACAGGAAGTTCCACACCAACATGGGGAAGAACTTTTTCACAGTGAGGGTGACAGAGCCCTGGGACAGGCTGGCCAGGGAGGTTGTGAAGTCTCCATCTCTGGAGATATTCAAGACCTGTCTGGATGCCTATCTGTGCAAAATGAGCTAGGGAGCTGCTCTGGCAGGGGGGTGAGACTTGATGATCTCTGGAGGTCCCTTCCAACCCCTATGATTCTGTGATGAAGTTTTTCAGTGTTTGCTACTTTAGAGAATGTAGGTCTTTTGAAGTTTTGCTTGTATTTTGTCTTTGTGAATATCTGTGAGTTCTCCATAACTCAGCTTGATTTTTACTGTACACCTTTCTTGAAGAATCACTGTGGTAGTTTGAACTCAGCCAGCAACTAAATGCCCATCCAGTTGCTTGCTTGCTCCCCCTGTCCAGTGGGATGGGGGAGAGAACAAGAGGAGCCAAAGCAAGAAAAACACAAGGGTTGAGGTAAAGAGTTCAATAAATGAAGGAAAGAGTTGTGGAGAAGGGTGGTGGAAAGGCAGTCACTCACAACTTCCCACTAATGGTATTGATTCCTAGCCAGTCTCTGAGCAACAGCTACTTTGGAAAGAGCACCCTTTGGTTTTTGTTGTTGAACTTGTCATATAGTATGAAATAACCCCTTAAACCAGTTCTGGTCAGGTGTTCGGGCTCTGTCACCACCCCACCCAGTTTTTGCATACTGCAAGACTAATCACTGCAGGAGGCAGAGCAACAAACTGAAAACCTTGACAGTAGCAGCAGCCAAAACATTGGCATGTTATCAATGCTGGTTTAGTCCTAGATCCAAAACACAGCATCATATCTGCTGCTGTAAAGAAAACTAACTCTATCCTAGCCAGCCAAACACAGTACAGTGGTGGACATAGAGCTTCAGCTGAGATAAGTGCTGTGGGAAGCAGAAAGATTGCTTCATGGGTCTTTCAGGTCCAGACTCAGCTCATACATCCTCTTGGTAACCTTCGTTATAATGGCATGAGATAGGCTGGCTTCTCATACTGCATAACCTGCCCTTACTCTTTTCCAAAACTGTCCTAAATGCAAAATGGTGGACAGCTGATGAAGGCATAAAATATTCTCTTAGTGGTAAAGCCTTCTAGTTTTGAAACATTTAGTATATTTTAACATGTTTATAGAGTAACAAACAGCTTTCACTGACTTTATTCTGGTTTGTTACTACCTAATTCTAACATGAGCATCTCTCTCTATCAAAATTGTGCTAATGAATGAGTTGTCTGGTACCCAACATTATCAGGAGGAAAATAATCATAAAGTTATCTGCCAAAAAAGTTCAAATAGAATTCTCATTTCCTGATGATACAAGTGAGTGATTACATGCCTGTACTAACTTTCTGGTTCTAGTGGAAAAGCTCTAGGACATAATCCTTTCTGGTAGAACCCCAGTCTGGTTTGGATTGGAAGGGGCCTTAAAAACCATCTAGTTCCAACCCCCCTGCCATGGGCAGGGACACCCCCCATTAGACCATGTTGCCCAAAGCCCCATCTAATGTGGCCTTGAACACTGCCAGGGAGGGGTCAGCCACAGGGTCTCTGGGCAGCCTGTGCCAGGGCCTCACCACCCTCAGAGCGAATAATTTTTCCTCTTACATCTAGTCTGAATCTACCCTCTTTCAACTTAAAACTATTCCCACTTATACTGTCTGTACATGCCTTTGTAAACAGCCCCTCCATCTTTCTGTAGGTACCCTCAGGTACTGACAAGCCACTATAAGGCCTCCCCAGAGCCTTCTCTTCTCCAGGCTGAACAAGGCAAACTCTGTCTGTCTTCATAGGAGAGGTGCTCCGGCCCTCTGATCATCTCTGTGTCCCTCTTCTGGACTCACTCCAGTAGGTCCACGTCTTTATTGTACTGGGGAGCCCAGAGCTGGATGCAGTACTCCAGATGGGGTCTCAGAAGTAGAGGGAGAGAATCACCTCCCTCAGCCTGCTGATCACGGTTTTTGAAGCAGCCCAGAATCTGGTTGGCTTTCTAGACCACAGGCACACATTGCCAGCTCATCTTGAGCTTTACTGCAATCAAAACTTCTAAGTCCTTCTGCTCAGGGCTGTTCTCAATCCATTCTCTGCCCAGCCTGTAGCTGTGCTTGGGATTGCACAATGTGCCCATGTGCAGGACTTTGCACTTGGCTTTGCCAAACCTCCCGAGGTTCACATGTTTCCATTTCTCAAGCCTGTCAAGGTCTCTCTGGATGGCATCCCTTTCCTCTGGCATTGCTGGCACCACACAGCCTGGTGTTAGCAGCCAACTTGCTGAGGGTGCATTCAGTACCCCTACAGTGACACAGTGTTAAAACAGTGCTGTTCCTAAGTGATTTTAGTGATGAATCCTTTCCTTAAATGGTAGTCTCAGTCAATTCTAAGAGAGGTGGCATGATCTAGAATAGTTCCTGCTGAAGGACAAAAATGTTAGTCTTTGAGTCAGTAAAAAGAAGTAGCAGGTAAAAGATAGCGCTTTGTGGACAAGCGAGTGCATTTTTTGTTTTAATGCTGATTCTGGACTGTGCAGTATCAAAACAGTAGAAGGGAACAAGAAAATAAATTGTGGGAATGGGCAACACCAACCTAATAGCCTTTTATGAGGACGTAACCAGTTGGATAGATGATGATGGGTCAGTGGATGTGGTTTACCTTGATTTCAGTAAAGCATTCAACACTGCCTCCCACAGCATCCTCATGGCTAAACTGAGGAAATGTGGTCTGGAAGGTCAAGTAGTGAGGTGGATTCTGGCTGAAGGAAAGAAGTCAGAAAGCTGTGGTCGGTGAGACAGAGTCCAGCTGGAGCGTATCTAGTGGAGTCCCTCAGGGTTTGGTACTGGGGCCAGTACTACTGAGTATATTCATCAGTGACCTGGATAAGGGAACTGAGTGCACCATCAGCAAGTTTGCTGATGTGACAAAGCCGGGAGGAGTGGCTGACACACCAGAGGGCTGTGCTGCCATCCAGTGAGATCTGGACAGGCTGGAGAGTTGAGCAGGGAGAAATTTAATGAAATAAAACAAGGGCAAGTGTAAAGTCTTGCATCTGGGGAAGAACAACCCCAGGTACCAGTATAGATTGGGAACAGATCTATTTAAGAGCAGCATGGGGGAAAGGGACCTGGGGTCCTGGTGGACAGCAGGATGACAATGAGCCAGCAATGTGCCCTCGTGGCCAATGGCATCCTGGGGTGTATTAGAAGAAGACATAATCTAGGGGATCCTGCTCTGGTGGAGGGGTTGGACTAGATGATCTTTCGATGTCCCTTACAACCCTGACATTCTGTGATTTGAGTAGTCAACAAGTGTGCAAAATGGAGGCAAATCTAGCAAGACTTCAATACTTGGTTTCAGACCTGGAAAGATCGGATAGTCTTATGTCTGCCTGAGGATGTTGAAACCTAATGGGGAAAAGTGATGTTTGAGGTAATTCAGATAAACTTCGATGAAATTTTAAGGAGATTAAATCTGTGGCTCTGTATCCACAAATGTTATCCTACCTCCTAGCAGTGAAGAACGTTTTTACTAACTTATTAGGGAGACTGAGGACTAAGAAGTAAAGTTCTTTTACTAGAAGGAGTATGGACTTAGAATGTGTTTTGCATTGATGGAAATAGATTTGATCTAAAAAGCTGGACACTGTAAGTATCTGAAATTACATCTGGGTTATTATATCAGATGTTTCAAACACATTTACTTGAGAAGTTTTGAAGCAGACACTTTCTTATGCTTGGGTTTCAGATAAACTGTCAGAGTATTTCTTTTATGCATTTAATTTGAGTCTTAAAGCACTTGTCATTTCCAAAGTACTAGAATTTTTAGTTAGAACTACTGGGGTCAAAGGGGTGGTCTCTAATTGTCTGTAGGTCACTGGGAGATGAGAGGGGGGGAAAAAAGCTTATGGGACTTTTGGGGGAAGGAATTGCCCCTTAAGTACTGAGTGGCATCTTTAATTCATGCTGATAAATCACTGCTGACTATAGTATATTATGTATGGGTTATGTAGTTACCCAGTGCCAAGACACCTGTAGAAATCAAACATGCCTGTACAGGATACAGCATCACTAGGGTTGAAAGAGCAGGTAACTTTACTTGAGAGAAGAATATAGTTCCAGAGCAAAATCGTACAGATTCTAATGAGCTAGCAGCAAAGAAACAAAAGTTTACATGAATCCAGCTTCAGAAATATTTAACTGTGTGCAGCTATTAGGCCTCTGTGCTCTTCTGTTCATTTAGCAAAGTCTTATAGAATAATAAACCTAACATCTAAGATTGATTAGTTTTGTGATCAGTCTTGTGTCCTTTTTACCCATCAGTAGGAATATTCCTCAAAAAGAGTGCTTTGGAGAAAGATGCTATTATTGTAAGGTGCGTACACGTGAACATACAGAAACGCATAGATCATAAGGGTTTGGATTGGAAGGGACCTTAGAGATCAACTTGTTCCAACCCCCCTACTATGGACATGGACACCTCCCACTAGATCAGGTTGCTCAAAGCCCCATGCAGCCTGGCCTTGATACTACAGGCTAGAACATTGTGAGATAACAACTGCTGTCTTGTTGGAGGGAGTTGACCATAGTGGCATCGTGTAGTCTGCTAACAAAGCCTTGGCCTGCTGCGTTTGTGCCAGCGTTATGTTGCTTAGCGGTTGCTATACAAAACAAAGTGTTAATGAAAGTGTATTGCTGGGTTATGGTAGGAAGTAATATAAGTGTGGTCACCAGGAAAAGTGACAAAGCAGCTACACAGTATCCACTAACAGGGCCTAAAATGTTCTTCCACTCAGGTGGGAGAAATAGATCCAACTTTGAGGTGTCTGTCCAAAATGCAGTTAGGAAGAGTACCAATTTTTCCTATCCAGACATGTTTTGTAGAGTAAATATTTTTCCTTGTTAGAGTTGGCTCTCAAACTTTGCTTTCTGAATCTGAGGCAAAAGTACTCATGACAGAAGAATGAAGACTGTTAAAGGCTTACAAATAATCTTCTTGGGTTCTTCACAGAAGCCTTTCCTTAAATCACTTGAGTCCTGTAGTCCTCTGTAGCCTACCTTAATATGTGGAAGCACTGTCTCATTATGAACATAGATGGCTGCTCAAAATACCTATTGCCATAATTTTATGTATTTAGTATAAGAAAAATGCGTTAATGCATTTTTTTTAGTAGAATAAGAAAGCTTTCAGAATAGAAAATAAAATAAGCTTCTTTAGTTTTTTAGCATGGCTACTTGAATCAGTAGTTTCTGAAGTGTTAAGGGAAAATTCTTGGGCAGTTCCAAACCTACTGATGTAGTTTTTCATGGAAAAAATTAATTTCAGAAGTGTTCTGAATTAAATGACTGTTTTATAAAAAAAACCAAGGTTTTATAGCAGTCTCTCTTTTTTTTTGTGCACTGCTTCCACTGCATTTCTAAGTCTAGTTTATAGAGGATGGATTAATTCTTGTATATCTTTTGGTTGACAGCAGTAAGTCTATAACCACTGTTCAGCGTGTGTCCTAGAGGTGTAAAGAAACTCTCGGAGTGCCTTCTATCCATTTTAATAATTAATGAGACACTGTTAACTACACAGGTTACTGTATCGCTCTGTCCCACACAATGGGTTATCTAACCATATTCCACATTTTCTGAACATCTACTTTGGTAGGGACATTGCCTTGTGTAGACTCTGAAGGCTGTCCTGTTACCTTGAGAAGCTTAGGCTGCTTATCACAAGCATTCCTACAGCACCTGGTTCAAGATCTAGCATACATCTCTGAACTTTAGTCTGTGTCCAGACTAAAACCTGGCCCTACAGCAAGAGGGCTAGTAACTGTAGGGCTCTTGCATGCTGAACACCTTAAGCCCTTGTCACTGGGGAATTCAGAGGGGGCAGCGTGGCTTAGCAAGCTGGTGGTGTTACAGAAGTGAACAGACAGATCATCGTGAAGCACAAGCAGACAGCCATAGAAGTCTTGTGGTCCCAGTCAGTGCTGGTCAGTGTACTCACTGCTTTGCTTGCGTTTCATGGGGATGTGGTACTGAAACACAGCAGCACGTGGGTGTGTCTCCTGTGTTTTATCACAAACAGTTAAACAGCCAGAGACTTTTTCCTAATGGATTTTTTCCATCTCTCTAGTTCAAAATATACATTTCTCCATCAAAAGTGGCAAGGCAAGCCTCTAGACTTTGTTTTGATCAGTTTGATGTTGATTCTTGTGTCATAAATGTCTGTTGTAGAAGTTTGCAAGCTAGTGGTGGAGCCTTTAGCAGTTTCTTTATATGAACAAATTGGTTTCTGTTGTAATGTTATTTCAGCTATTTCCCTTGCTTAAGCTTGATGTCCACCACTGTGTAATGCCCTAGTCTCTAGCTGTAGCAGTACATTGATTTGTTCAGTGTTTGAATATCAAGACAGTTTAAAAATATTCTCCAGCAGTGGAGAATAGCCTGTTAGCTGTCTCACGTGAGGCTGTTGGGGGACACTGATACCCTGGTCACACAATAGGTAATTGGTAGTTGGAGTGGGAAGTAGATGTAGGCTCTTCCTTCATCGTTTCAGTTGAAGCTTCTAAGAATTCAGCATGGCCACTGAGTTAAATCATGATGTTTAATATGGAAAGGGTGAGAATTGTTGGAAGGACAGGATAATTGAGTGGAGGACATTAAGCACAGTTAAAATTTGACTGCAGTGTAAGGCAAGTCATGCTAGTCTCCTCAGTGATATATTTATTTGAACAGGGTTGGTTTTGTTGTTGATTTCCTTTTAGCCTCTGTCTAAAGCTGTCAGGGTAGCCAGATATCAAACTGAATGTTTGTGCTCTCTCTCTCAGTGATTTCTAAGCTGTACCATTAGTGTATTTTTTTCTTCAGAAAATAATCATGATTACATTTTGGAGATGGTCAGTAACGTGCTTGCTTTGAGCATGGCCGTTGGCTTTCTCCCAGTAGAATGCATAGCTAAACTTTGACCTGAAACTTTCAACTTGTTTTTAATTCACAGTGAAAGAAATCTAGTGTTAACTTTTTAGAATCTTCTATCTTAGTATCTCTTCTGCTTTCTTAAATTGTAGATGGAGGATGTAGGCTCTGAAGTACTGCTTGCAGAATTCAATGTTGTTTATGGGTTTTTTTATTTTCGTAGGAGAATACTGTGATGCCTATGGGTAGGCTTTTCACTTGTATGCACAGTAAGGCTGAGGTCCAAAGCCCAGACACTTTTGTATTTGCTTTAATCAGCACGTTAGTTGATTTCTGACCAGGCATTAAAACTACACATAATGCCTAAGAATTTTTTTCTCACATTTGTAAGACACACTAACACTTAAGTTTTTTGTTGGCAGTTCAACAACAGGACATGGCTGTTGATTGTAGCCTTACCTGAAACGTGCAGTTCAGAGCTTGCTTGGGCAGTGTCTAACACTTGCAGAGGCAGAATAGAAACACCTGCACAGACTCAGTGTCACCATGTGGTCTCCTACAGCACATGGTACTTACCTTTGTGTCCCTGGAATACCGTTTGTTTACATGCACTGATTCTCAGGAAGTAAAGCTGCATTTGGGAAGCTGGAATAACTTTGTGTGTTCTTGTTGCACTTCTGCTAGTTTTAGTAATGATTAATGTGATCAACCTTAAGCTAAAGTGTCTTCTGGATACTGGCCAAACCAGTACCAGACACCATTATTTTTCAGAAGCAGATCTCACTTGAGTTGTACTAGTCTATCACTGACTCCTGGTGAGGGACTTGGTTTTAGTATGTCGTTTCCTATATGGAGGTGATTATATAGCCCTATGCCAAGCTCTTAAGAGTATCGTCTTTGCTATTGCAAGTTATCTGCACATGAAAATAATGCAATAATCGATTCATTATTTAGGATTAAATCTGAATAGACTAACAGTTTTGTGTGAGCAGTGGAGCACTTCTGCGACACACAGCTGGATGTCACTCAGTGGGTTTGTTTCTACTGTAACTTGACTTTCTCTTCAGACAGCTTCTTCAATGCTTTCTGCTTAAATGGTTAATGAATATTCAAAACTCCCCCTGTAGCTTCAACAGTAGAACTACTGGATCACAGATAAGGGAAGGAAGGTGGCCTTTGTAATATTCTGAAGGGTAAATACGGAAATCTTATGGAAAGATGGGATTCTTAGCAGCTTCCAATCTGAACTGACTTAGAGGCTGCCTGCCTGAGCTATGGATTGTGCTGGAGAGACTGGTTCTTAGTTCTGGGGGTTTTGATCTTCCCCCTCCAGGTGCTCTGTCCCTTGTTCAACAGCAGCTGCAGGACTTTGAGATGCTTCAGGCTCTAGTAATGTGCATCTTCCCAATAAACTTGTTAGATTACACTTTAATGGGTACACATAAAGAAATTGGTATCAACTTCTGCCTTATGCCTGTGCACCTTCACTGCAGAAATAACCGTGGGGTGCTTTTTGGGGTGTAGGTTCGTGATCGAGCAGCAGGGAAGCGCTATAGAGTTAACCCCTCCGCAGCCCCTCGGTGCCCTAGGCTTCTTTGTGAAAGATCATTCGGTTACAGAAAGTGCTGTCGTGCTGTGTGTAAAACAGCCACTCAGAGCGATGGGATCCCACTGCAGTGAGTGACCTCCCAGCACCACGGAGGCACGGGGATGGATGGGGAGTGCTCGCGGGGTGAACCCACCCGTTGGTGTCCGCGTTGTTACTCCGCACGGACACGTTCCTCTGTCCTGGTGTAGCTACCTTGGCTCCTACTGCCCCGAGGGAGGAGGAAATGCCCGGTGCTGGCTGACCACAGAGGCGAGAGGGTCACGCTGTGGACTTTTGGGAGCAGCAGCCGGGGATAGTGACGTCGCGGCTCGCGTGCTGCCACCAGGGGGCAGCATGTGACGCGAGCTGGCGGCGCAGCGCCGCGCGGCTCCCACTGACGCGGAGGCCGCTTGCGAGGGCCGGGCTTCGGCGAGGGAGTCCCTGCCAGGGTTCCTCTCCTGTCCCGATCAGCTCGTGGCGAAGGCCGCGAATGTTGTCGTGGCGTTAGCGTTCTGAGAGAGAGAAGTGTCGATGCTGACGTCTGCCAAGTGGAAATGGAATGCAGGTGCGCTGTGACCCGCATTCTGGCGCCCCTAGCTCATTGATGCTCCTGCCTGCAGCTTCCTTAAGGCAGAGGTATTGGGAACTTGCTCCCTTACTACTTGCGTTGGTATTACCACTTACAGAAGTCGCTGTTCCTCGTTTTGTCTCAAGGGTAGTAAATCTATATTGCTTGTTTACCTCGTGTGGTAAAATGGATGTTGAAGTTTAATTGTATGTTCAGTGGGTTTAGGATTAATTTGTCTTAATTACAGTTGGGGTTTTGCGTTTGGGTGGTTTGGGGTTTTTTTGGGGTGGTTTGTTTCTTGGGTGTGTGGGGTTTTTTTTTGTAGTGAGCATAAGACTTGAATTCTTGATTATCATGTAGCAATATGACCCAGGAAACTCCTTACACAAATAAGCGATGTTATTATACTGGTATGTTGTGACTTAAAACCCTCCTTCATTAGCTTTGCAGTAGGTGACAAAATAGGTAGATGACAAATAAGACTTATTATGATGCTTGTACAGTAATGTAACTTTCCTTTGCAGGGTATTACTGTTATTTGAGAACCTTGTTATAATGTGAACACAATTGAAAAATATGTTGCGTTAAAGCAAATCACAGAATAACTTGTATACAACCTTTTTTAATGCTGTGTACAGATACATGCAGTAGTCTCATACATAAAAGCATCAGTAATGTGTGATATAGAAAGATTAGAACCAAGAGCTAAACACGTAATGTAGATATTTTCCTGAAGTTACATTGTTTTCTTCAATTTTTGACAAGAAGTCTAGAATTTTTGTGTTTTAAAATCTGGCATGTGATTTTTGCAAAAGTGTCTCTGTTTTAAGAGTAATGGAAGTACTGTGTATTAGGATCTTGCCATCTTTCAGTGTAAATCCAGACTGAATCTGGTACTGCCTCTCCTGGGGTGGTGAAAACAAACCTGTCCATGAGCTGACTTGGGTTAGTGTTGCTCGAGTATCTCTGTAGTGCTTTAACAGCAGCATTTTGGGAACATACAGTGCAACTGCAGTAGGCTTGGTAGCCAGCCAGCCGAGTCCATGTGGGCTTGCTGGTCGAGGTCTTGTGTTGTGTGGAAGTGGCTAAACTGCACCTGGATCCAAGTTGGCGTGTGAAGTGCTACAGCTGTGTTCTTGCAGTCCCCTGCACATGGTCTAATAAATCCAAACTGGATTTGAGGGGAAACAGCTCTGTCTCCCTGCATCCATAGCTCAGTTAATCTGCAAATAGGATAAACTGCCCATAAATAATTGAGAGTTTATAGTATACTGCATGTTCCAGATAAGAGTTAGAACATGCAGTATTAAAAGAGATTTTTAGCAGAAGTCAATTATACTGAGTTCACCTTCTTGTCCTTTCTAATTGGGGCAGGAGCATGCGATGCCAAAATCTGATATAATATTCTTAAGGCAAGTGGACTGCTGTTTTCAGTGAAGTTCTTGGTTGGCTGTTTTGACTCCACTTGTGCCTTGAAGCTTAAGCTAACTTAATATATGTGGATGCAAGAAACAAATGGAAGTCTCGAGGGATGCAAGTCTCTCTTCATGGCTGATTAGTAGTAATTTTTCAGAATTCATACCAACTGTAGAAAACATGAGGTAGATTTATTATATTCTTGTGAAACCATTGTCTTCAAATAGGAATTATTTATATGTGACCCCAGTGCAGCCTGGCATCTTGCCACGTAGAGTAACAGCACACACTGTTTTAATACTAATGTGTGATGCATGAGAATCACTGACTGAAATGTGGTTATCAGATGATGTCTTTTCAGGACAACTGAAATGATAGGACTGAGGTCAGTGGAGTATTTGGATTTTTCAAATCACCAGTTTCTTTGGCAGTATGTTTAATTATTAAAATAGGTTGTACTGAACTCAGTGTGCTTTTTTGCTTCATTACAGTATACGTGTGCAGGGGGAATGTTGTTAAAATCACACTACTCTCAAGTGCATTTTAGGGGTTTTTTTGTGAGGATAGATGCATTCCTGTGGTGATGTGTTCCTGAGTGTAGCATCCAGAAAGTATTCTGTACTCAGTTCTGCTAGGCTGGAGTTTGTGGTCTGTTAAAAGTCTGGCTTTCTTGGTGTAAAGTATTTTTTATAGATCTAACGTGATTCCCATGAACTTAATTCTAAGAGCCTAGGAGTACTTAGCCAACATCTTTTAGAATTGTTGGATGTGCCAATTGTTAAGTGCTTGTTTACATGAAGTTATCATAACACATTTTTAAGACTTCCAAGTTCTGTTTAATGTCCTGCTGAAAGAGAATCAAGTATCCTCACAGAGTCCAGCTGTGTGGATTTCCAAAGTTTTTGACTTAGAGTTTTAATAGGCCCATGTATGAGGCTGTTATAGTAATTAGTGTGTTATCAGAAACTGAGATAAGTTTGACTTTTTTTTCCTTATGTTGAAAACTTCAATTTGTGAAGAATTTGAATCAATTCGTGGCTGGCTGAAAGCCAATTTTTCTCCTCAAATCTAACGCGTGTTTGAAAAACGAACTCACTTCCTAAGTGCCTTGTGAATCTGCAATGATTAATTCTTCTCATTATTTTGCTGCAAATTCTCATGACCCTCTGTGATGATTCGATCACCCACTTAGAGTTTATGCATATTCATATCTTTCCGCTCCTGCCGCAGTCGTTCAAGTCTCCTTCACTGGCTGTGGTGTGTGCTTGGTGCAGTAATTGAGCTGCAGTAGATTGATTACTCTGGGGAGCTGTAAGGCCTTTAAAGGTGAAAACATATCAGTCCTGTTAATTAGGAAACAAAGCTCTGGTGGCAAGTTCAGCAGTCAAATGCTTCCAGTGTAGAAATGAGGAAAGGTATGATTTGTTCCTCTCCGTGAACCCTGTTTACTTTTTTATATTTGAATTAGATCTGTGTTTGCTGTAATAGGCTTGAGCAGAAGATAGCGTATCTTGCATGATTGCATGGTGTTGGTATCTTAAAATAAAAAGGACTGTATGTTTGATATTGATTGGGATTATTAGCAGCTGTTAATCACCTCTTAAATTATGCATTATTTTAGGCATTACTTGACCTATAAAGTTAAATGAGAGATGAAAAATGGAATCACTGATTGTAAACTTCAAAAACATCCATATTGTTCACTTTTTCAGAACAGAATGTCAGTCTTCTCTGAATTAAAACAATAGATTATCAGAAATCGTAATAGAACCTGGGGCCTCTCTTTTCTACTCTTACGATGTCTATTGCCTGTCGTGTGCAAGATTAATTAAAGAGAATGCGTTCTTAAAATTAGGTGAATATTAAGTGATAGCATAAGGTTTCATCCAGCAGACCAGCATCCTTACATCATCATTGTAAGTACCCTGTGGTTTTATGTTGCTAAGCACTCTAATCTAGAGTGGCCTATTACAAAGATATTAAGGGTAGGGGAAACCATCTGCCACACAATCTATCCATAAGGGTCAGAAATAAATAATTTAAAAGTAATTTATATATCTTAAAAACCACTTTTTCCCTGTAATTACAGGACAACAGATTGTAGAATACAGATGCTGTGAAAATGCCACTGTTTTTGTAAACAGCGTGTGATCCATTGCGACTTAGTGTAGGTGTTAGGATGCTGTTGTCATACCTGTTCCTGCTGAGGTCAGGAAGAAAAGTGTTGCACATGGGTTTTGACCCCCATTAGTGCATCTTACACCAGTGGATATTGCATTCATTGTGTTTTGTTTTTCTTTTCTTTCCCCCCTCCCCCACTCTCTTTTAGGCATTTATTAACACTGCAAAGGAGATCTATGAGAAAATCCAGGAAGGAGTTTTTGACATTAATAACGAGGTAACTTTTAGTACTCTGAATTTTTTTTGTTGTTTTGTTCATGTTCAAAATTCACCTTCCCTAGAAGCCTGGACAGTAAAATATTTGTCTGTTCCATTTGGATGTAGAATTGTCTGCCATTGTGATAAAAATGGATTAAAATAAGTGACCCTATCCATCCATGAAGCATCACAAAATAATATAAATCCCCAAAAGAGAAGAAAATCCACTTTCATCCACTTCTCCATATGGTGTCATCTGTTTTCAAAGATAATTTTCCACTATGTAAATGGGGGACCATGTTGATATGCCAGATGCACTCCATGAGCTGTCCAGTGTAGGGGAGGGATTGCTTTGAGAGTTACATAAAAGACTTTTGAAATGTTGCTGGTTTAGGTGGCTGGGTGCTGTAGGGAATAAAAGATTAGCCATTTTGCCTATGCACATTACTGAAATTACAGATTACCGGGGCCTGACTTCTCTGCTTGCTTGGAGGGGAAGTGGAGCAGGGAGCACTTCAGTAATGCAAGAGCCTAGAAAGATTTATAGCATCTCCTGAATTTTGAAATTATTGTGCTCTTGAAAATCTTGAGCACTGAGGAGAGAGGTTCATGGCCACAAAAAGCAGCTTCGGTTTCAGTGGTAGTAAATAGAAATATTAGTTTTGCATAGAAATGTTGGTGTTGTATAAGCTCTGTGTAAGTCACACCACGTAGTGTCCAAACTGACAGTGGAAAGTGGTTGGTCCTTTCTGGTGCCCGAGGTTGGTGGGTTTTGTGGGGGTTTTTTGTTTTGGGTTTGTTTTTAATCCTGCATGTCCTTGAATATCATTGCTGAGTGAAACCACATGTGAAAATCTGCACCACCACCCTCTGTTCTGTGTGAAGAGGTGCGTTCTCTGTCTGGGACTGTCAGTCTGACGCTTCTCTTCAGCGTTACAGTCCTTGCAGAATTGCTTAAAGAGAACTGAGAGAATTGACAGGACTCAAATGGTTTCACCTCTTTCTGCTTAATATACTTCAACATGAGAAAATTTAGACTGTTAAAAATAATGCTTCTATGAGTCTGGAGAGGAAATAATGAGAAACTTTGGTAGTATGTGAAGGATTTACATTGGGTAACTTGTAGCTAAACAAGACTTGAACAGTAGTCCTTCAAAGACAGGAATTCTGGCTAGAAAATACATGTATGTGTATGTATGGGCATTCCAGTGATACGCTTTTAAGTTCAGTTTAGTGATGAAAAACTTAAAATTTTTCTTCAAAGTTTTTCCCAAAGAAAATACACTCATTATAGTGCAACATAAATTGGGCAGTAATCAGAGTGAGTGAGAAAGCACGCTCGTTGTATCTGTCGGGCTTCATATAGTAGCTGACTGCTTTACTGTGCCTTATGGAGCTTTGATTGCAATATGCTGTCAGGAGCCAACAGTCCGTGCTATTTATTTGGCTTTATGCCAAGTCTGGCTCCTCGATTCCTCAAGAAGTTGCTATCAGCCCAGAGGGGGCAAAACCAATGAGCCATAGGGCATGCTTTTTATTAAAGAGGAGTCAAAGAGCGAAAAGAAACCACATCAGCTGCTGTCAATACTGAGCTAGTGCCAGAAACCCCAAGGCTACTACTGTTGCAGAACAACTGCCAAGCGCTATAAATCTGAGATTTACTGTGACGCAAAGTTTCCTTAAGAGCTTAATTTCTGAAGCTACTGTATTACTTTTCTCAAAGTGCTGTATTTTTAGGTAAAATCCACTTGAGGGAGTGAGGGTTAAGATATAAGTGTGATTTTGATGAATGAAAGAGTTGCGCTGTGTGTGGGTTCTTGGCAAGTCGCCACGTCTTTCGGGATCACAGAAATTATTGATGACACAGAACACTCGTATGCCCTTAGCCTCTACAGCTGATTCAACACAGAAAGAAATGCTGTCTAGAGAGGAAAAGTTTTATATTAAACTATTAAACTACTGGGGATTTTGGTGAGAGGGGAGAGGTTATGCGTTCCTAGCAAACGCTGTGTGTTTTTAAAGCCGTGTGCTGAGTAGTATTCAAATACAGTTCTCTCTCTGTGTTTTTGTTAGGAGTGTAAGGGACACAGCTTAATGTAGAGAAAAAATTTAAATAAGGGAAACATTTTACTTTAAGTTATAGTTAATTGCCAAAGGCATGTTGTTAAAAGCATATATAAATTTTGCTGTATTTATTGCATATTTTAGGAGAATATGCTTATTTTTATGTTTGAAAAACAAACAAAAAATGTTTTTCAAGTGTATTAGTGCTGTAAAATAATCACACTGTGTATTAAACTTCATTTCAGGCAAATGGCATAAAAATTGGCCCTCAACATGCTGCCTCTAACGCAACGCATGCAGGCAATCAGGGAGGACAACAAGCTGGAGGAGGCTGCTGTTGAGCCTGTTTTTACTTTCTAGCTGCCTGGATGGGGCCTCCTAACTTGTTTGTTCACCCTTCCCTGCCCCCCGCCCCCCCCGCCCCGCTCGCCTCCACTTCAATTCAACTGAGACATGAAACTTGTAAGTTGGTTTCCTGTTGCAGAAGAAGACTTTATCCTTCAAATTCTTGTATAACTTTGAATAAATGGTTAATGTTCACTTAAAGACAGATTTTGGAGATTGTATTCGTATCTATTTACATTTGATTTCTAGGTCAATTGATGTGATTATTTTTGTTAAATGTTGTCTTGTGCCCTTGACTACGAACTGAATTGTATTAAACACTACAAAGTCATCTGAGTATTTTAATCAGTTTGTGTAGTTAGGTTTCCCAGCTCCTGCGGTTACCTAATGTTTAATATTGTAGAGCTGTCCTCAAGTTTTTTGTCAATTTTCAAGGCTATAAAGAGAAGCAGAAGGACTCTTTTAATTCTGTATTTATCACTTTCTGTATATATAGTTTAATAACCTGCTTGGGTGTACTTGCCAAGCTAGAATTCTTTAATGCATTTGCATAAATTCTATACTACTTAGAGCTTGAAAACTACAGAAGCATTGATAGAAACTGCTTGGACGCTAAATTTTAAGCCTTTTTGACATTGTTAGCATGTTCATCCTCCCCTGTCATTATCCTGGAGTCCAAGAGAAATGCTTAATGTATATTACTAGAGGCTACATACGTGCTATCTATTTTAATGCCAAATGTTTGCTGTTTGTCCACAATTTCCACAGCACCTCTTCAGAAATGGATTAGCTGTTTGCCTTAACGAGTACTATAGGTAAAAACAGAGTATGAATGGAAAGGAGAGGAGGAGTTGAAAAATTTCAAATGGCACATTATAAAAACATTGATCTCTTCTTAATGTTTTCTTTCTTTTTCTTGTTTACCACTTAATTTCTAGGTATATTTTTCATGCAAGGACAGTTTTTTCAACCTAAATGTACAGTGGTTGTGTAAAGTTTTCTTTTAGTGACAACTTGTAATCCTAAATATATGGTAAGCATCTTGTCTATTGTGAAGAGGGTGTGAAAATAAAATCTGCCAGTTTGGAAATCTTGATGAAAATCAAAAGTAGAGATGCTTTGGTACTTATTACTGTGGTGGTCGGGGGGAAATGGTTTTGCCTCAAGTGAAAGGATTGCAACAGTGCAAAACAAAATCCTGTGTTTAAGTGTTCATTTGTTAAAGTATAGAATATTCATGTCACTTCTACAAATGAGGAAACAACTGATTTTCCACCTCATCCTATTGATATAAATTGCCAGAGAAAAGGCTAACACTAATGCTAGGCCATGCTCCATGTATCTATTAAAAAAAAAAAGGGGGGGGGTGACTGCAAAACTTTTGTCTTACTGGACCAACACTGACTGCAACACAGTACTGGGGGACACAGATCCTCATGTCATCTGTTCTTACTGTCAGAACATCGGAAGTGATCACACTTCAGCCTGACAGGTGTAACACAGCAGTCGTTCTGAGATTAAATAAAGCTTAAAAATCATGTGGAACTTTTTGTTTGTGTCTGGGGAAGGGAGAACTGATGAGGATTTATGTAAGTTATTGGTGTCAAATCTGCTGTATGCATTCAGGTTCGTTATATTGCACTGCTTATAACTATTTTCAACCATTTAAATTTGTACTCCACATACATACTTGTTGTTGCTGTTTATTACATAATATATATTTATAAAGCACACTTTCTGCTGCAGTTGAAGTTTGAAAACTGTGCTGCCTGACAGTTAAACCCATGGACTGAGTTGTGTTGATGCTGAGGGAAAACTGATGTGTCCTAACTAGGAGCTCGCAGGAGAGAATGAGTGAACAGGAGTACTTGCTTGAGGATTTTTTGGAACTGGCAGTGCTGCAGAGCTCCATTCCTTGAGATGAGATGGGAGAAAAAGGATGAACTTCTATAGCAGCTTCAGGTAGCCAAAAATAGGAGTAGATTTCTCTTATCCATAAACATTGCTAAGGGAGCAGAGGAATAGGTGTTGTACCTTATACTAAGAAAACCAGAAATGCCTGCTGTTCCAAGTGGTAATGCCTAAAAAAGCTGAAGTTTCTGATGGCTGCTCAGTTTCTGAAAGTTGGGGAGATGTATAGCATAGAATTGACCAGGAATTCCGGGCTACTCCAACAAAAAGGAACCAGTGGGTTTTTTAGGGGGGTGAGAGGCAGGGGGAAATGTGCTGCGACTTACACTCTTGTGTGTACTGATCGGGAGATTTTGGGGCTGCTTTTTTTAATCCTCCTGGTTGGTCCCAGCGTACGTACCAGTTGTACACTGTGCCCTGCGTTAAGAGCCTGGTACTTCAGAAGAGGAGCTGGAGCAAAACTGAGGTCTCCTCGTGCTCTGCCTGGCTGTTTGTCACAAGTGCTGTGCGTATTGTGATCCTTTTGCTGCCAGTCAGAGATCTGTGTGGCTTTGTTGGGCAGCCCCTGGCCCGATTTTATCCTGTTAGAATGTAAAAGCTGTACAGCGGTGAGCCGAGCAGCGGGGCTCACTTGCAGAGCGTGTGCTTTACAAGGTTATTCTCTGGCAGGTTTCAGTCTGACTTGTACAGGAATGACTGATAACTCACCTAGCTTTCGTAGTGAATTCCAGCTGCTTTTATTGGTTGCATTTTCACAACTTGAACAGCTGTTACAAGTAACGTAACGTTCCTTACCGATACCGAAAAATCACACCGGGGTGCAGTTTCCCTGTGGTGGTGGCTTAGCACATGGTAGTTAACTTGCAAAAGAGAGTGTTTGGAGTGACAAATCCTCGGAGCGGGATTTTAAGACTTCTCCCTACTCGAAATGAGAAGCTCTGGGAATTTTGGCAGTGTTTAAGATAAAGATTACACCCCACCCCCCTCAGTCTTATACCTGTGTTTCCTGTTAACATCAATCATTCTGATGAAGTCTTGTGGTGAGATCAGGCTCAGCAGTGACTTAAGGTAAATGCTGAAGCGCTGATAAGCCCAAGTAGAGAGAAGCTGGTGTGGAGCCCTAAGCAGGCAGCGAGCGCTCCGCTCCGTTCCCTGCTCCGGAGACGTCTCTCTCCTGCCGAGTTACGCTGCTTGTGCTGCGTAGTTCACTGTGGTGGTGACCTGAAGAGCCTTCAGCTGCTGTGTTGCTGTATCAGTGGGGTTCGAAGGGCACAGATTAGTTTCAGGCTAAATGTCAGACATTTCTGCTGGGGAATTTATTTCTGCCCTAGGAGTTTACCTGGGAGCGTTAGTGGGCTGAATCTGTGCTGGGGAAGAAAGGAAAAGCTCTTACAGTTATAGTTAAACTGATTCTGAGTGGGGAAAAAAGTGCATTAAAAAAACCCCAGAAATACCAGAAGACAACTTGTTGCATTGAAGGATTTTTTTTAGGTAATCATTCTAAATGAGAGCACCCCAAAGTTGTTACCAGTGGGGTTTTGCTTTTGTAAGCACTGGTTTGTGCCTGAGGTGGCAGATCCTTTTGATGGACCATTGGTCGTCCTACGTCTGTCTGTCTTGGGTTTGTTGCGTTAGGGTGGAGTGCTTCCCCCCCCAAATGAAGTTTCTCTTGTGCATTGCCTCCTTTTTGCCTTGCCCGTTCTGGCATTCTTTGATCGACCTGAATCTGGCGAGCAAAGTGCTGCTCTCCATCTTCACAGCTCCACACCCGTTACACCTACCTTTAGGGGGGGGGTCTGCCCGGTGTGGGACATTTGCTTTGGGCATAGAAGGGGTGGGCAGGGGGGAGAGAAGGCTGTGCTGCCTTGCCATGTGATGTAAAATCCCGAGGGAAGTATTGCATGGGTTCTGCTTCTCCTTGCACACACCGCATGTGCTGATTTGCATGTGTGGGGGGATATCATTTGCCTATTCCTCTTCCACTATTGTATGGGAGGAGATGGGGGCGAAGGAGGAAGCCTAACAGGTTTAATTTGGATATCTTGATAAATTTGTTTCCTGCTCTCAGCCTTATGATTTGTATATACTTAATCTGCCTCCCTCTCAAATCTCTGGGCTTCCTTCAGCCGCATTACTGCAGCGTAACTTCAGCAGTACGCTGTGGTGATTTATTTTAATACAGCACTGAAATCTCCGTTTGTAAATAATCCAGGCTGCTGCTGTGTAAGTAGCTGATGAAATGTCTTCACTGGGTCTGCTGCCTATGAAAGAAACCACAACATTAGGCAATAAAAACTACTAACAGAATGTTACAAAACCAAGACCATGACAAAAAAGCAGCATGTTGTGGATCTATCATTTTTATTCTTGGGACAGATTTTATTATTTTTGGAACTATTACAAGACTTATGTTAAATATTGTGGATGATAAGAGGAAACAGACTCTTGGCAAACATGGAAAACCAATTACAGCATATTACCCTATTCCCCTTCCAATAAAGGAGGGGCTAGGCTAAAAGTTTATTCTGTGCTTAGCAGCTGGAGGAGGGGGAAGTGTTTGGCTCCTGCCTTAGGATTGGCTTGAGGAAAGAGACTCTTGCTGTAACGCTCTCATCCTGGGCAATCCCCGCTGAAGAAGGCAAAACCAGCAGGCTCTGCGGTCAGTTTTACCCCAGGCTAAAGAAGTCCGCTGATGCCACGGGCGTGCTGGCTGGAAGGTCACTGTTCTGTACTGTGTGGAGCTATAAAAACTAACATTTTATAAACCCTGTTTGGTTGCCACCTTCAGCACCCCAAATCTCCCGCTCGTGGCGTTTCCAAAAAGTTGTTCTGACAAATAGACTGGAACACGTGCCTAATGCTCAGACAGGGGACTTAACTGCTGCGCCCTGTGGCTCTGTGTGACACACAGGTGACACAAGGTGCAGGGAAAAGCTACTCTAAAGTTTATTTAGGACCCAGTGTGCTACACTGTCTGTGCATCCGTGTGGTGGTGGTTCTTGTAAAGTCATCCACGGCAACATGAATGTGTTGTGTTTGGGTGTTGTCACTGCCCCCCACCTCCCTGTTAACGATTTTTAAAATTATTTCTTTAAAGAGTTGGAGGTATAAATGTTGGTCAGAATTGGGCATGAGGTATAAATAGGTATAAATTGGGCAGAATCTTCTTGGTTGGGACTACAATATGTTGGGTGTAAATTAGAACAGGATCCAATTAGCCTTTCTTACTTAGCCGAAGCTGGGTGCCCCATGTCAGGCTGAACTGGAAACCGAGTGTTTCATTTTCCTGAACTCAGACATAAAATACTATGAGGCACAAACACCCTTAAGTGAGAGGCCAGCTCAAAAGAGACCACGGTACATGCACAGCAGTTGTCAGTTCAGCACTGTGCAAGTTAAAACAGCCAAGTAACAGTACTTTTTCTGATGGTGGCTTCGGAAAATGTTTTTAGATACAAATAATTTTTTTTTAAATAATGAGACTTATTATAAGGCAGTTAAATAACAAAGGTACAGGGGAAGACAAAAGCCTGTGAGGTTGCTTGGTGTCTCTCATGAAGATGGCAGGGGCAGAGGCTGCACGAGTGCTACCCAGCACCTGCCCACTGCCACCTCTGCCTGGGAGGGGGATGCTGCTCGAGAGCTGCAATGAAGGAACCTGTGAATTGGGGCTCCCTGCAGCCAGGTGCACTGTGGCAGCGCCAAGACCAGAGCCCAGGCAGTTTCGCAGAGATGGGAACAGAAACGGTGGCAGAGGGCGGGGGCAAATTCACTTGTCCTGTGCTGACTCAAAAACTCCCTGAATACACATCCCACACCCGCCTGGGAGCGCTGTATACAAATGCAGCAAAGCTTTGTCTTCAGTGTGGTTGGAAGCAGATCCTTCCAGTTTTTCTACCCCATTTTAATTTGTGAGGATGACCGGACTTCACCGGGGGGTTGCTGCTTAGGTTCATGTCAAAAGCACTTCGGGTGGAGCATGTCACAACAAAAAAGCATTTGTTTTCACGGTGTCCTTGGGAGTTGATCTATGCAAAGGCCACCTGACCTCAGCTAGCTGGCTACCACCGAGGGTCTGTCAGCCAGCAGACGGGCTGTGCTTCACCTCGCGGCTTTCAACCCTCACCTCGCAAGCAGAACACTCCCAGACTGAAACTGAAACACTCGTCGTGCCTCCTGTAGCTATTGCTATGAAGGAGAAATAAAGTTTGTGACGTGAAGCATGTGCAATCTTATAATCCTGCCTGGGATGCTTTTCCATAAAGCCATGTGACTTCAGAGAAAAGGGCATCCTTACCTAAGGTCTGTTACGTCACAGCACTGTCTGCAGCACTGACAGACCACTGCATGTCACTGACTAATAACTTCCATATTTACTTTGTATTCCTCACCAAGCTGGATTCTATTTGCTTTCCAGCTTTTAGAGCTCCACGGCTTGTTTCTTCACATCTTTTGTACCTCGCTTCTTTTTAATTACTCCTCTCACCTTTTCCTTTCCTACCTGGAGTTTGGGGGTGGGTGCCTGTTTAGGGGCAGCGATGCAAGAAAAGGAGCAGCATATTCACGATTCCCTGTTCTTCTAGAAGACCTTCGTTACATACCACTGGTAATAAAGAAAACCAACTTTATCTACTTTGGATGAAGGGATGTTTGCTTAGAACAATACCATTATAAAAACTTAACGTGCCTAGTTACTTATAGACCTATTTAACTCCTGAGAACCTGGGAGAACTACAGGGCACACGAGGAAGTTTACCAAGCCATGCGTGGCGCAGGCACACAGCACCAGGCTGGGGGTGTGGATCCCAGGCACGGAGCATGAAGCAGTTTGCACAGTTGAAGGTTTGCCTCACCGACAGGCCTGCCCGGCTGCTGCAAAACCCTCTCTCCTAGGTCATGCCCTAGCAGTCAAAGGCTTTGTTTGCCCGCTAAATGTAAAGAGGATCCTTTTGGGGCTGTAGCAGAGGAGAAGCTGCTGCTGAAACTGTTGGTTCTCCAGCCAAGGAGTAAGCTTGCTTGCTGCGGGAAAGAGGAGACGTCTCTCTTATCTGGGTGCTGGGAGCCAGTCTGTTCAAGCCGTCTCCTCTTCCTGCTCCGCAAGGGCTGAGGCGTCTCTTTGAGGTATGCAAAGCCGCAATGCGATACTCCCCGGGCTTATCAGCCGCTATCAGCTGGATCTGCTGTTTGCTCCAGACTCCACCTTTGCTTGGAAAGTGCTTGCAATTCCATGAGGTCATTCTTCCCCCCAGCACCCAGGATTGCTACGACGACCATGTGCTCTTACTATAAGCCAGAACAGAAAATTAATAGCCCGGGCCGGCTCTCCGTGTGCCGCAACTTCCCCTTTCAGCGCCGGGCCAGGGCGGGCTGCTGCGCTCCGCACGCTTTCGCTCTTGCCGTCGTGACGGCGGCTGGTCTGGCCGGGGCAGAGCCAGGGAGCGGCCTGACCCGCCGCCCTGTTCGGGCCTGTCCCGGGGCCTGTCTGCGCCCCGGCCACCGCCGGGTTAGCCACAGGTGCGAGGCGAAGCCGCGCCGGGTGGCACCGGGGCCTCCGCAGCCGCTCCGGGACGGGGCGGCTCTGGTTTGTTCTGACTCCGCTTGGCCTGACTGGGAACAGGGCCGGACTGGCGTACCATAAACACCAATTAAACCCCAATAAATACGTCTACAAGGGCTTAAGGCGAAGGGGGTGCAGCTTCTGCCTGCGCGGGGGAGCCCGGCCCGCCCCGCCGGGGCTCCGCACAGCGCCCGGCGGCCCCCCCACCCCGCGCACCGGCCGAGCGGCGCCGCCCCCGCCGCCACGCGGTGCGCAGGCCGGGGCCGTGACTCATCGCGCCCGGGGCCGCTCCCGGCCGGCGGTCGGGCCGGGGCGCTCTTCCCGCACGGACCGACCGTGAGGAGACGGCACCGGACAAACCCAGCCCGACTCCGCGGGGGCGGCGGAGGGGTGGGAACGCGGAGGGGCGAGGGAGGGGGCGGTCCTTCCCGCGTTGACCGGGCGGCCGCGCCCAATCAGCGCGGCCGGGCGATCGCCGTCAGGGGAAGGAAAGCCCGGCCGGGGTGACGTCGCGTCGAGTGGGCCGCCGCCGGGCCGGGGGGGAAAGGAGGGGCGGCCGCGGTCGCGCCTGTCGCCGCGGGAGGGGGAGGGGGAGGGGGAGGAGGCGGGGGCGGGGGCGGGGCGGGGGGTTCCCCTTGGGGGGCGGGGGAGGGGGCGCTGGCCGTGCCGCGCCGCGCCGGCGGCTCCCTCGCAGCCCGGCCCGCTGCCTGAGCGCGGCCGTCGCCACGGCAACCTCCGTCACGCGGGGGGAGGGGCGCAGGTAGCGGGCGGCGGGCGGGGTCCGGCCCCGCCATCCCCCCACTCCTCCGGGGCCGGGGGCTGCCACCGCCCAGGGAGGCGCCTGTCACCGGCTGTTCCCCGCGGCCTGTTCGCCCCGCTGCCTAAAGCCCCGAGGGGCCTCTCCGGGCGCTGTGAGAGGGGACGAGCCGAGGCGGTTGGGCGGCGGAGGCTCTCGGCCGTGGGGGAGAGCGCGGGTGCCGAGCGCGCCGGGTGGGTCCCTTTCCCCAGCGGCCGCAGCCCGCGGGAGCCGCTCTCCCGCCGTGCGCGCGCGGTGTCCCGCCCGGCCGCCTCCGGGATTCCCGGGGGGCGTTTCCGTGGTGACACGTAAAGGTGACTCGGGGAAACGGGTCCGGCGTTCCAGGCCTTCTGAAGCGGGCCCGTCGGGAGGTGCCGCGCTGGCTGCGCTTGGCTGCGGAAGGGCGATGGGAAGGAGCCCGGCCGGGGAGGCTGAGCCCGAAGAGGTGAGGTTTTCCTCCGAGGCGGAGAGCGCTGACAGGCGAGAGGAGCCCGCTCCGCGCCGGGAGGAAGGGGCGCGAAGTTGGCGCAGCGCTCCGTGCCTGCGAGCCGGTTCCCCGGCGCCGCTGTGGGCGTAGCAGCCGAGCCAGGACACTTCTTCGGGCCGCCCCGGCGGGCTTTCCCTCCAATGACTTCGGCAGTAAAACCGCCTGCTGCCGGGGACGAGTTTCTTGTGGCCCCTGCGAGGGCAGCCCAGCCTGTCGCCTCCCTTCCCTTCGCCCCTGCCGAACCCGCCGGACCCAACCCGGGAGTCTCTCTCCCTCTCCCCTTACCCCTCTGACCCAGGCCCAGCCGCCGCACTGGGGACCAGCGCTCTGCCCTACCGAACCAGCTCTGCACCTGGCTGTTCACGGCAGAGACACGGTACAGCTGTCCCTCTTAGAACAGTCTGAGGGGTTTAACCTCTTTCACACACTTTAGGAGTGCTATCTCCAAGGTAATCTCAACTTCTCCTGGTAAAAATTTACTGCAGTGGGGGAGAAACTCCCTTTCTTTCACGGTGCTTTTTGTACCCGGTCGAAGGAAGGTGAGAAAAGAAGGAATGAAGGCAAACAGTCTGATCTATAAGTGGTTAGACAATTGAACTCTTATGTCTGCATGGGTTTTTGTCCCACAACGTTGCCAATGAGTAAACATTCTTACTGTCACACCTCTTCCTTGTGAGACTCTATCTGTCTGGATTGTGTACCCCTGCACACGCCTTCCATATTGCTGCCGCCTTCAGAACGTGCTAGACTGGACAAAGAAAAAAAGTACGTTTTGGTCTAGATTTTTAAAGCTGGTAGTGGCCTTAGGTGGTATTTGCCTGGCCAACTCCTTTGGTTTTATTTCTCTTTTTGAGACAGAGCACACCACGGGTATGCCTGGACATTCAGTTCTTCGGAGTGGTTTGTCGTGGAGGAGTCAGAGAACTGTGAAGGCAAAGCAAAGCCGTCTCCCTGCCCATGGATAAGCACTGCTTCTCCTTCGTTGTCCTGATGCCCCTAGTTTAGGTGAGATCTAATAAATGAACAAGCATATTGTATGCAACACATACTTCTAGGTACAGGCTAATAGTGTGTATACATCGAAATACCATTTAATAGACCAGCAGCATCTGAAAAGCACATAAGCTTAATTGATTCCAGGCACAACTGGCCTGGATTTTGTTTCCTCTTATTCCAACTTTCTGACCTTGTAAAAATTATCTTGATTGTGTTATATGAAAACAAGGCCATGATCTTGCAAAAAAGCCTTCCATGTGTAGGAGTGCTGAGGAGTGCCGAGTAAAGCGCTCTGTGTGTGTGTGTGTGTGTAAGAAACGTGGGCAACCTCAGGCCCCAAGCCAGTTCGTTTGTTGTCCTTTGCTTCTCTCTGACCACGGCAAAGCAACAGTCTCACCTCTGCTAAGAGCAGAGTCTGGGTTTTCATTTTTCAAGGAGGTAAAAGATGTGGAGCAAAACGGGATTTGAGGTGGATGACAGGCTTCTAAATGCTGACAGCAGTTTGAACTGCTGGGATTTTATGGCATTTAGGCAAGGGGAAAGAACAGCGAGGGCTTAAAAATATGTGTGTCACCTGTAAATTTTTCAGTAGTTTTCGTGTGGGTGTAGCGGTGTCTTTGTTTTTCACAAGGCTGTTTCTAGGGATTGGTAGGGAAGTGTAAAGGCTTAGTGGCTCTGATGAGAGCCCTTACGGTACCACTGTGCTTTTGTATAAGCATGTAGTAAAGACCTAGGACAGCATAAAGCATTAGATGTGCTGCTGTCTTCGGCACTGGGGAACTTCTGGCTCTTACTTTCTGCTTGACAAAAATCCAAGGCCCAGGTACACTGATCCTTTTACTGCACTAACTGCTGCTGCTCCTTCCATTTGGGAATCTGCGGCTTGCTAGCCTTAAATCTCTGTGACGAGCTGTGACAGAAAGACATCTTTCCAGCATGTTCAGCTGAACAGATGAGCCTTCTCCTTATTTGAAAGCTTTTGTTTTGGGGGCTTTTTTTTTTTCCAGGATCAAGAATAAACTCCGTGCCTTTGTCAGCAAGGTTCCCATGGGACAATCCTTGTAAGCACCAGGATTGCCTGTTTGGAAGCAAGCAGGCTTATAAAAAGCAACTCCAGGTGGAAGTGGGCCTTTTCCTGCTCCTCCCACCGTCCTGCTGCAATTCCCACTCATCCAGGCCCTGAGAGCTGCCTGCCTTTTGGGACAGGCTACAAACACAGCAGAGTTGTGGTCACTTCGCCAAGATATTGGGATATCTACCTTCACTTCTGTTGCTTCGTTGACTTGTTAAGTGTTTGGGGGAGTTTCCTTGTATATAAAG
The DNA here is from genome assembly GCF_964237585.1 of Gallinula chloropus. Classification (NCBI taxonomy): domain Eukaryota; kingdom Metazoa; phylum Chordata; class Aves; order Gruiformes; family Rallidae; genus Gallinula; species Gallinula chloropus. The sequence goes on along the minus strand of NC_140086.1, from coordinate 40,166,803 downwards.
TAGCACGTGGACTTAAACAGCCGTAGAAAAAAAAACATTAAGAAGTTAAGCCTGTCTCTTAACGACACATAAAAGCCGCTCATTTTCTTTAACTTGGCCCCAAGAAGTTGGCGTGAGTAAGTCTGCCGTCTCGTTTGGGCTTTTTAGCTCCCTTGTCGAACGCTTTTATTTCCCTGCAGAACCTAAGGTGGAAGTGGTGGTAGATTACTCACTCAGTGCAAAAACCTGACAGAACACACAGTGTTCTGACCCAAAAGTCGTGTCTGTAACCTACTACACCGGAGATTAAGCAATAAATAGCGCTACTGTATCTGCTGTCTTTATCTTCTTCTACCAGCTGTTTTACATCTTTTCTGCTCGCTCGTAGAGAAGCTTCAAGTAAAATCCTGCCTCTTTGGAAGCAGCGATACAATCTGTGCTCCCGGTGCGAAAAACCCCAGCGTGTCCTGGCTTGTGTTTTTAAAGAGAAAACAACCGGTCCCTCGCTGAGAAGTTGTGCCGTGAAGCGCAGCGCTGCTTCGCGCGCGGCCCACGAGGCGCGTGACCCGCGGCGCTACAGACGCAGTGCCCACCCCTTCCCTCCGCCACCGCCGACAGCGGGGAGGGCACCAGCTCTTTTCTGCCTTAACTGAAATGAGTGAGTCCTGTTCACCTGCCAGGAGTGTGGGAGTAAATACAGCCATTGCGTAAGTTGCTTGTAATGGCCCAAAGTATAAACAAACTCGGGCATAGGGAAAGGTGAGGAGTTTCTGGTGAGTTTCCGGGGCAGTTCCCTCAGTGCTGCAGAGCTGAGGCATTCCTCTTTAAGGTAAAAGATGACTTTTAGGTATCTACACAAGACAGAAACAGGAGATGTGCAGAATAGAAGGATATAACATGAGGTCTGGTGGCAGCAGCGCTTCTAACACTGACCTGTGTCTCTAGATTTATTTCTTCACGACCGGCTCGTGGTGGTATCGGACACCTCGACTTCCAGCACAAGTACACAGCATCTCCTGCAGCCAGACCTACCGTGTCTCCTGGGGAGCTCGTGGGTGAAGCGAGCCGTTCCTTCATCCACGAGTTGTTAGCATCAGAGTGATTTTTGTTAAATCCAGGTTTTCATGTAATGTTCGTCACAGTCAGTCATCGGCGCGTTGCTTTAAGGGATTCGACGGCCGAACTCTAAATTAGCCAGGCAGTTGTTTCCTCTCTTGCAGTGAAGTGCTGCGCAAGGGATACGCTGGACGGTGAGGAACAGGTAAGTTCAAGTCCTTGTGGATCTGCTGAATGGATCTCATGCTTTCTGAATGTCCCAGCGCCCGTGATAATTACTGCAGGCACACAGTGTCAGCACCTTACCATCTTCCTCCACTTTGTTCTGTTTCCATATTGATTCAGATCCCGAGTTTCATCCCTTCATGTGTTCTGTGCCAGTGAAATGAAGACCACAGCTGACAGCTTTGCTGCTCTGCCGTAAGCTTTAAACTTAACTATGGATGAGACTGCTTCTCAGGGGTGGGTCTGAAGCAATGGAAGGAACAGTTTATTTTACTTTTTCTCCTCTCCCAAAACGTACAGTGATTTTCTGTATGTCCCTATATGCTCCTGAAAAAAGATCTCCCATGCACATCCTTCTGGAAAGGACAAGATAGAGACTAAGAGACGGAAGAGGTGTTGCTAATTGCTGTGCTGTAAGGCCCCGAGATACGACTGTGGTAAATGTGGTGTAAGGAAACGCGAAAGAATAAGGGAGGTGGATGTAGTGCAGAGCACATTTATGAAATGTCTCAGTTACACCAGGCTGGGATGATGGTGACCACTGTGAGTGATCAGCTCAGAAATCAAAATGAGCTTAATAAATGCAAAAGTGAAAATGATTTATTGGAGAAATCAAGGTAGGTGGCTAGAGGGAGCCTGGAGAGAGTCGCTGACAAAGTAGCAATGGGCAATGCAATGCTTTTGGGAAATGCGATGCCCTCTTAGGATTTATCAATAGGTGGCATATGTAAGTCATAGAGAAAGGAGTAAAGATGACTCCACTAAGTGCCAGTAAGGCATCAGTTGCAGTATTGCCTTCGGTTTCACATCTGCTGCTGAAAAATAAAGTACAGGCCAGGGCAAGACCAAGTAAGAGACATAGAATAGAAAAGGAAGGGAGGATGTCCAGCCTGAAAAATAATTCTTAGGGGAAATTGGGTACATTTCCCAGTGTGTAAAAGGTTAGAAGATGTCTGATCAACTGTTTTTTGGACACTGGGGGAAAGATGTAATAAATCGGATCTGTACACAGGAAAGATGTCTCAGACTGGCTATTAGGAGGGTGGGAGGATGATTTAAATTGGTTATCAGGAGAGGGTGGGGGAGATGCACCAACTTTTACATCGTTACAGTGAGATACCAGAACAAGCCACTTAGGAAGTTCGGGTATCTGCTTCACAGAGGGTTTCTGAGAACAGGTTAGACAAACATCTGTTGGGGATTGTCTGGGGCTACTTTATCCTGGCTTTGTGCGGCCAGAGGGGACCAGATGGTCTCTTCAGATCCCTCTCAGGCCTCTTCCTGGAAGTTTACCACGCAGGGAGGGCAGTGGACACGAGTTTAATGAGAAAACAGTGTCATCCTCTTAGCTGATCCTCTTTCAGAATAGGAAAAGAATCCAAGAGAAACCACATCTAATTTAACTATATAAGTAAATGTGTGTGTTTGGTTTCAAATTTTTGTTGACTTTGCAATTTTATGAAGAATTTACCCCAAAATAGGCGGAAAAGTCATAAAGCTTAATGCATTTAAGGTGTTCCTTACCATAATGGAACGTGTTTGTAGCATAACAACTTAAAGAAACACTTTTAAATGTATCTTTGTCTCGATAAATCTAAGTAGTAAAACACCTTGACAAGTACTTTTAAGGATATTATTATAAATGTGTGCTTGGCTGGGGGTTTTAAATTGCTTCCCATTTTAAAACAAGTAACGACCACACACATCGGTATGTCTGACCGTACCCCAGACCATCGCACCCGGGTGCTCCTTGCGCGTGCAAACCCAGAACAGAGTCATGACAAGCCACTCTTGCTCCCTGCTCTGCAGAAGGCACGGAGTTGCTCACTACCTGCTCTGAAAAAACCTGTCTCGAAGGAAAGCTGAATGGAAACGTGAAAGTCAAGCGCCTCGCTTCCTCGGCAGGTGAACTCGGTGACTGCAGCGGCGTTTCCCTCCGTCCCTCCCTGCCTTCCTCCCCCGGGCTGTGCACTGGGAAGTTCCAGTGAAATGTAGCTGCTGTGGAAAGTCCTGCTCACAGCGAGGAGACGTGACCTCTCGGCGAGTCAGATCCAATTTTACAGGCGGCTCTGAGTCAGGGTGGAGCCCGTGAACTGAACTTTGTGTCGAAGAAGGAAGTGATGCTGGCGGCAGCTTGTGTTGCTAAGCAGATGAGTTGCCGTATTTTTATGTCAGCTGATAGTTTCGTCGGGTGCGTGACTTCATTCTTAGATATGATGCCTTCCATTTATTGAGGACAAAGGTCAGAAACTGTCAGGAGGGCAATAGCTGTGCCTCTCCATATAAGAGGAGGCATGTTCCACTGAGCCATCAAAGATGGAAACGGGAGTCCTTAATGCTGCTGCTGCACGGTGAAAACAAAACCGACCGTGAAACTGTCAGTTCATGTCACGATCCAAGAGCAAGCGTCCTCACGAGCAGCAATGTTGTGGAGTAGGTCAGTTCCCCAGCGTTGCTCCATTTTTATAAGAACTCGCTACTGTTCCCGGTTAAAGAGGTGGCCTGTCCAACCGAGCGTCTTGTCTCCAGTAGTCACGGGAGCTGGGGGGGCTCAAGTGAGCAGTCAGGCACTGACTGGCGTCTTAAGTCAAAAACTAGATGGGAAGCTAAGCAATCCTGCCTCTGACTTCAGTAAACAAAGCACTTGAGTCTGGGAAGGAGAGCGAGTTGCCTATCACCTCTGTGCTGCTGGCACCCCTGTGCTTTACAGCTGTCCAGATCGTCACGGGTCACAGGCAGTGTTTCTGAGACCTGAGTGCAGGGAGATTTGGGGCAGCAGCCCACAGCTGCCTTGTACCCACACAACCCACAGTGATGAGTCATGGTGTGCTGTCTTGGGTGGTGTTTCCCCTCATTCCCCCTTCAGAGTCTTTGGTTACATCTCTGAGTTAGCCTTGACAGAGCTTTATGTTGCTGTCCTTGTTCTGAGAGATGGGGCTGTATGAGAAAACTTCCAGGGAAAAGAGGGAATTTTGAGAATAGTATTAATTATTATTCTTGTTGGATTCCCAGAGGTGAGGCAGCAGGGAACGCTGGAGTTCCTCAAAGAGCTTTGCCCTATAAGGCCTGGCAGGTGAGCAGCACAAGGACATGAGCTGCTGGACCGTGCTGCCCCTCCGCTTTCCTGGTTCAGCTCCTCAGTTAAGGAGTTCCCTGCCACAGAAATGGCTGTTTGGGCCAATTCCAACTTTTTTCACTCCCTCTGGCTGGAGTTTCAGGCAAAAAAAACCCCAAAACCAACCCCAAAATCAACCAACCCACATGGCCGTGTACCCTGTTTTGCCCTCTGTTCCCTTAGCTTGCTGGTGCCACAGGGTGGCTCCTTGTAGCACTTGTATTTCGAATGCTTTTAGCTTTTCAGCTGAAATCGTTGGGGTTGTTCTTTCTGATACGAGTCTACTGCTTCCTGGTACCAAAATCCACGTGCTCTCGGTATTTCAATGCGCTGTACTTTGGTGAACAATTTCTTCTAAAAAAGGAGTATTATTTAGCATACGGTGCATCATTATCATCTGTGCCCTTTCGGGCACTTTGCCCCCTCAGACTCGTGTGCTTCCATTGCTGCCTAATTTTTGAGAAACTTTGAGTAAAACTTTCACTTGTGAAAGAAAAAGAAACCATTCATCTTTTTCGCTTCTTCCCCATTTGGCTGAAACAACGTTCAGAGATGAATAAAATGCGAGCATGTGTCAGGGTCGTGGGATTTTGGAACCAGTTCCCACCAATCGTGGGACACAACGTGGTGCCTTAGCTCGTCCGAGGCTGCCAAACAGCATCCTGACACCCAGCCTGAAGGGCAGCTGCCCCAAGCACGAGGTTGGGCTCCCAGCACAGTTTCACGTCCCTCCTTGCACAAACAGAAGTAAAAGAAAGGCTGCGAGATGAGAAGTCGTTGAGGTTTGGGTACAGCTGTACAGAATTTCCCTGGGAGCTGCAAGTTCCTTCAGCAAAAGCAAAGCGGCCTTTCGGGAGAAGGCAGCTGGAGGGTATGGCGTGAGCACAGGTACTTTCTGTCGGGGCTGAGGCGCGGTTCGGACCATCGCAGTGCTGAGTGGGTGAGGATGTGCTTAATGGGGCTTTTCTCAAGCGGGGCGGGTTGCTCTGAGCTCACCACGAGAGTCCACGGCCTTGGTAGCTCCCAAACCAGCCAAATCCCCGGGCCGGGTTGTCAGAAACAAGGCGCAGAGTGCTGGGGCCTAGCGACCCGGAGGCCTGCCTGCGCACGGCTTGCATGGGGACATCGTGGCATGGCATCCGCCGCCTTTGGAAGCGGCGACGCCTAGACCTTGAGATGCCATTTCACTACACTTGCCTTTTAAAACAGATGCTGGTTCTTCAAAGCCTGCTGGATAAATAACCTGCCTTTGTATTTTCATGTGATACGAAGCGATTTGCATTTTGCAATACTGATGCTTTAAAGCAGATGTAAATCCCGCTCGGTAATCTCTGTGCTGTACTTCTTATAGAGTACATTAACTTATCTCTGTGTAATTACGCCTGTCATACCCAGTGGCTTGCTCAGCTTTGTACAAACTATCCCCACCTTGAAAGTTTACCTAGCTGGGTAAAGTGTAGCAATGCATTGGGGTTTTGTTGGTACACATACCCTTGCTCTGCAACTGCTGTTGAAATTCTCAGCCATTAATGCAAATTCTTTCTAATCTGCGAGCCAAATGGCTGCCTGCATCACATGGATTATTTGTCCCAACAGCATACAAAGGGCTGGGTGGCTACAAGTGAATTTTCATCCCTGTCATCTCTCGGATATTTTAATAAGCTGCTACCAGTAAGGTTAATCATGATGACTTCCATGTCACTGTTTCCTTGCTCTCCTAGGGAGCTGTAAAGTGCTTGTTGATAATTTGGGGAGTGACGACTTTCTCTTTGGAGACTGGTTGTAGCACGAGTTAAGGTTTCAAAACTTTTTGCTCTGTAGCAGCTACGCAATGATGTATTTCACTGTTGATTCTGCCCCTCTGCCCTCTTCTTGTGAGACTGCACCTGGAGAGCTGTGTCCAGCTCTAGGGTCCCCAGGACAGGAAAGGCATGGAGATGTTGGAGCAAGTCCAGAGGGCTGGAGCACCTCTTCTGAGAGAGCTGGGCTTGTTCAGCCTTGAGATGAGAAGGCTCTGGGGAGACCTTACAGTGGCCTTCCAGTACCTGAAGGGGCTACAGGCAAGCTGGGGAGGGACTGCTTGTCAGGGAATGGAGTGACAGGACAAGGGGAAATGGATTTAAACTAAAAGACGGTTGATTTATGTTAGATACTAGGAAAAAAAATTCCTCCCTGTGAGGGCGGTGAGGCCCTGGCACAGGCTGCCTAGGGAAGCTGTGGCTGCCCCCTCCCTGGCAGTGTTCAAGGCCAGGCTGGATGTGGCCTTGGGCAGCCTGGTCTAGTAGGGGATGTCCCTGCCTGTGGCAGGGGGGTTGGACTAGATGGTCTTTGAGGTCCCTTCCAACCTAAACCAGTCTGTGGTTCTATGATTATGATTCATCATGTCTGGTACTGCCATCAGTACACACGTGTGCAAACATGTGCCACGCTAGGACCGTGGCCCACCTTGGAGCGGTGAAACTCCTGTAGCGCTTCCCCAACTTCCCATTTCCTACCATTGCTGAGGAGCTGGAGAGCGGCTGTAATTCTGCGAAAGAGCCGTCTGTGGACTGTCTTTTTTTCTAATGTTGGGAAAAAATTGGGAGAGTCCCATGGTGTTTCTATTACCCAAGTATTAATCCGGCTGATTTCACAGGCCAGGGCCTGGGGATGATTTATGGGACCCTGTGGTTCTGTGCCTTCAGCAAGTGGCACGCACTGGAGACTGGGGCTTTTTCTTTTTTTTTTTTGGCCTTGGAACAAATATTTAACCAAGTACCTACGTGTGCCCCCCCTCTTTGCTGGTGCCATGCCGATAGGCTCCTTTGTTAAAGAAACGCCGTGTCTCTTTGATTGCCTCACGCCATCGCCACGATACTCTCTAAACGCTTTTCATGCTCGGAAGCTTTGCAATCTGATTTCTGCTCAACGAGAAACTGAAACGAGTTTCTAGGGGGAGCAGTGAAGCTGCTGGCGGTTGGTCTCAGAATGAGTTTCTCTTGCCCCTAAATCTTGGAGAACTTAAATCTTTGAAAGCAAGGGGAGTTCCAGGCGAGGTTATGCTACGCCAGGGCGCTCGGCTGCCGGGTTAGGGGCGCAGTTTAAATGATAGGCGGAGAGAAACACAGGCTGGCAGGTAAGTGTTTCTAGGCTGTTTACTCTCTGGTCTGTAAACACACTGCAAGAGAAAACTGAAACTGATTGCATTTAGTAACTGGGGACGATACCTCTGTGCAGGTCCTTTTGGGGTTTGGTGGGTGGTTTGGGATTTTTTTTGTTTTTATAGTTGGGTTTTTTGTTGTTGTGTTTTGTTTTTTTTTTTCCCAAAGTGGAGAAACACACCTTAAAAACGGAACGACTGCAAGCGGAGCAAGTGCGGTGCAGGTACACTCGGGGCACAGGCCGCTTCGAAGTGTTTTTTCAAGCACAATTTCCGCTCGCTATTTTTAACGCTTATGGAAGACCCCGGTGAAGAACGGGGGACGTTACTGTACCGCACCGCCACGTGCTATCAGCTTTTCAACACGTTTTCCAGTTGAAAGCATGGGACAGGAACAGCGTCACCCACCCCACCCCACCCCCCCGGGCTGCTGGCCCCTCTCTGTCACTGCGCAGGCCAGGCTGCATGGGAGGTTGTGACGCCTCTCCATCCGCAAAGCGTCCCTTTCTCCCAAAACGGTGCTTTCCCCTTAAGCCCAGGAGAGATTGAGTAGGCCAGATGTGAAGAGTGCCATGCGGAAGGCTGAATTTCAGACTTCCTCCAGAGAACCCTGAAATATTTTTGAGGCCGTAGCGGCCCTCAGGGCCGCAGCACCAGCGCAGATACCCGTGTCGACGGGTGCTGCCGACGCAAATAGCGAAAGGAGCCTTTGACATCCACCCTGCCCGGGTCGCTCCCACCTTAGTAACTCTAGAGGAAAAGCTGTGAGAGCTCCTACGAAAACGCTTCTCTCTCTCTCATCCCATCTGATCCAAGAGGTACAAGGATTGGTGCAGCAAAGAGCCCCCGAAAAGGAGCCACGGGAGGGGGAGGGTGCCCCTGCGCAGCGGCGCGTGACGTTGATTTTCCCTCTCCAACCTGTGACAAACGACAACGGTAAAAGGTATCTCTTCAAATGACTCGCTGAAAATTCCTGTAACGCAGAGTGTCTTTACACTGGGTTTACACTTTAATCTCTTTATACTTTTAAGACGCTTATTTAGTTTCTAGAGCGGCACAGAGGGGAGACCGTTAAGCGCGCCACTGGTAATCACTTTTTTTGGTGGGATTTGTCTAATTTACTTACAGAATGAGTTTGTTTCGGTTTGTATCACGGATTTGAATGTATAGCTTACAAACACGACAGCGGCAGGGCTCCGGAGCCGTCCCGCTCGCCCCGCGGGGACGGGGCCGCAAGCCGCGGGCGGGCAGCGCTTAATGGCCGCTTCCCTTTGAAAACCCGACCCGCTCGGGACAAAGTCCACCCGAAATCGTGGACTCCAGCGATCCTGCGCCCTGCCCCCGCCCCGCCTCGGCGGCGGGCAGGAGAGCTGCGGGCAGGGGCGCGGTGCCCGCTGTCCGGCCGAGGGCAGGGGCCGGGGCAGGCCGCGGGGGGGGGGCCGGGCAGCCTCCCGGGGCGCCTCTCGGTTTCACTTCGCCGCCGCGTCTGGGAAGTTTGAAGCGCGGGAGTGACAGTGACACCACCGCACCACCCTCCCCCCGGGCTTCACCGGGAGTTTCCCGGGACGGGACGGGACGGGACGGGACGCGCCGCGCCGCGGTGGCCGGGCCTGGCGCTGACCCCTGCGGTACCGGGCTGCCCTCACCCAGTCCCGGTCACGGGCAGACGGGGCGGAGCGGCGGGGGGGGGGGGGTGGTGGGGGGGGAGGCGCACGGAAGACGCCGTACCCCGCGCCTCGTCCTCCGCCCCGCGGCAGCGCTTCCTCGCCCGGTGGCGACGGCGAGAGCCCCGGCGGGGCGCTGGCGGGCCGGGCGGCGGGGAGGGTAGTGCCCCACACCCCCCACCTTTCCCCGCCCGGCGCGGGGGGCTTTTTTCCTCCCTCTTTTTTTTTTTTTCCCTTTTCTTTTTTCCCCTGTTTTTTCTTCTCCCTTTTCCCTTTTCTCCCCCCCTTACCCCCCCCCGGTTGCATAAATTATGCCGGGCGGGGCGGTGACGTCGCGGGGGGCGGGGCGCGCGCGGCGCTCGCCCCCGGGGAGGGGGCGGTGTCGGGGGCGCGCCTTGTGGCGGCGGAGGGAGGGGAAGGGAGGGGAGGAGGCGGCGGGGGCGGGCGGGCGCAGGGGGCGGCAGCCGCCTGGCTGGCTGGTGTCGCGCTCGGCTCGGCTCCGGCGGGCGCGCTCGCTCGCTCGGGAACTATCGGATTAAACTTGAATCGAGTGAAATTACACAAAGGAGCGAAGCGGAGCCGGGACGCGGCGGAGACCCCCGAAACTACCCGAGACCCGCGCTGACCCTTTTTCTCCCTCCCCTCCCTTCCACCCCTCCTTCGCCCGCCCGCCCCGGTCAGGGATCCCCCTCCTCCCCTCCCTTAGCCCAGCCCCGGTGCGAGCGAGCAACTCCGTGCGTGTGTGTGTGTGTGTGTGTGTGAGAGACCTGCACCCCGCCTCGCTCCCCACCCCCACCCCCCCCCGGCCGGCGGCACCAACTCCGGAGCGTGTCCCCTCCTCCTCCCCGGCCCCTCGGCGGAGGGCAGCGAGGGAGCGAGCGGGGGACACCGGTCCCCGACGGCCTCCGACCGCCACGCACCGGCCCGGTGAGTGACCCCGCACCTCCTTGGGCGCGGAGGAAGGAAGGGAGGGAGAGAAGGAGGGAGGAAGGGCGAGCGAGCGGGCGGGCGCTGGCCGTGGAGCCGGGGACCCGCGGCAGGTCTCCGTCCCCAGCGGAGCGGGGGGTGCTCGCCGCCGGCAGCGGCCCGGGTGGGGGGTGGGGGGATGCTGCGCCCCGTCGCGGCTCTGGGCGGAGGGGGGTGAGGTGGGGGCTGTCTCAGCAGGGCACTTCCCCGGGTGTAAATGGCTTTTTGTTGTGCTGCGGCCGGCCGGCCGCCTGCCTCGCCTCGGGGGAGGGGAGGGCACCGGGGAGCCGGAGCGGCGGCGCCCCTTCCCCTTCCCTTCTTCGCCCTCCCCGCCGCCCCCCCCCCCCCCCCCCCGCCCCTCTCCGCAAGTTTAGAGGGTGACTAAAAATCCGGGAAAAGTTGAACGAAACTGCGCGGCGGCGGCGGGCGGGGGCGGCGGGGCCCAGCGCCGGCCGGGGTGGCCGCGGGAGCGCTTCCCCCGCTGACCACGCTGACGGCTCCCGGCGGCCGCGGCGGCACAACAAGCGCTAACAAAGTGAGGGCGCTTCCCTGCCGCGCACGGCACGGCCCCGGCCCGGCCCGGCCCGGCTCGGCACCGCCCCGCCCGCTTCTCTCCCCGCTCCGCGCCGGCACATGGGTCGGCGGGGCCGGGGCCGGGCCGCGGCGGGGGCACCCCCAGCGGAGGCCGGGCGGTGGGTGGCGGCGGGCGGCAGGAAGGCGGGCGGGGAGGGAGGAGAAGGAGGAGGAGGGAGGCGGGAGCACGAGGTGCCGCTCCGGCCGCCGGTGCGCGCGGCGGGGGGATCGTCCTGCCCCGGCGGCGGCACCACCGGGAGGGGGGCGGCACCGGGAGGGGGCAGGGGGTGGCCGGCGCTCTCCGGCGGCCGGAGAAGAAAGGGGAGCGGGGGAGGAAGGGAGGGAGGGGACGGGAAGGGAAGCGAGGACGCTACCGAAGCCAGCCGGAGCGGTGCCGGCGGACGCCGCATAATAGGGGCTTCACCCCCAGCGGGCACCTCGCTCCGCCGGCTCGGGGCCGGCCGCGGGCCGGGGCGGTCGGGTGGAGCCTCCGCCGCGCACATGGGGTCGGGCCCGGGGCGCTCCCCCGCACAGCCCCCCCCGCCCCGTTCCGGGCCATTTTGAGGGTGAGCGGAAAAAGGTGGTTTGAGGCCAAGCGGTCAGGGCGCGGGGCGGGGGCGGCCGCGGCGTGGTCCGGAGGGGAGGGAAGGGGGGGCGTGGGGAAGGAGAAGCGGGGCGGCGGGGCGGGGGGGGTGGGGGGGGAGCAGAGCGGGACCGGCGGCGGCCGCTGCGTGCGGGGCGGCGGGGAGCGGGCAGCGCGCGTGTGTGTGTGCGTGTGCGGTGGCGGGGGGAGGGGGGCAGGGTTGTTAGTGAGTCTCAGGGAGAAGGCGCTGCAGGCAATGAGCAGCCATCATTACATTGCATTCATTTATCCCGGTAGCGTTACATCAGGGGACGCGCTCCCACGCCGGGGGAGCCCCTCCGGGCGGGCCCCACGCCGCTGGACCGGCCTTCGCGGGTGGGTGTCTGAGGGGGGAGGGGTGGGGGTTAGGGGGTGCCTGGGAAGGCGGCGGGGAGTGGGGGGGGTGGCTGCGGGGCACGGGGCTGGAAATGGAGCCGGTTTCCGCGGCTCAGTCCGACACCCCGCTCCACGCCCGGGTTTAAAGTAGTTGTTTTTTAAACAGACAATGGACAAAAGGAAAGTAGCGATGCCCGGGAGTTCTCTGCCCGGGGCCGGGGGCCGCTCGCCGCGCCGCTCAACTCTCCCGCACTTACCCACTTTCTGCCTTTGTTTTCGTTTGGGAAGGGGCCGAGCGTGCCTGCCGAGTGCGGGGACGGGCGGGCGCTGCCTCCGCCAGCAGATTTGCTCTTTTCCCTTTTTTTTTTTTTTTTTTTTCCTTTTTTAATTCCCTTCTTCCTCCACCCCCCCCCCCCTTCCTCCCCCCCCGCCCTCTTCCCCAGTCGCTCGGTCCTTCGTGGGGTTTTGGCTCGGGGAGTACCAGAATAACCTCGATGCGATAAGTTTGTTTCTCTGTCGATGTGCGCCTCGGTTTTACTTTCATCAAAGCAGATTGCGAGCTGTGTTTATCCTAGAAGATGGCTTTCGGGAGAACGTGTTTGTCTTTCTTTCGGCCCCCCCCCCCCCCCCCCGCCCCTTATTCTCTCCCCCCCTCCTCCCCTCCCCCTTTTCCCGTGGTATGCGGGACTAGCGGAGATACAAACAAGCAAGTTGAACAAAAAATGTTTCTGTTCGTTTCCTCACAGATCATCCATTCTAACGACGGCAAAAAAAAAAACCCTTAATGACTATGACCTTAGCAGCATGGGTAGCTGATTTATCCCAATTATAAATCCCGTTAGTTTGCGGTAATGTGTGAGTATCAATATATAATTCATCTTAAAAAAAGCATGATCGGGAATTTTTAATTTGTTTTTTTTGTTTCGTTCCGTATAAAAGTTGAAATCCCTCGTTTTTCCAATGAGAGTGCTGCATCTGTCGCTTGGGGTGTTTTTGTCTCGCTGTTGCACAACAGAGGCTCTCTAGTCTTTAACCTAAAATGGCAGCTTTAATTTGACTGGGGCCCATTCATTGACAATGATAATAAAAAGGCTGAAAGCTAAATGTAGCTGGATGCTTGGGGCACGTTTGCAGAACCCTCTCCTTTCCATTGCTAGGCGCTGCTTAGGAGAGGAACTTCGAAGCTCTCTAGTTTCTATCCTGAAAGTTTCCAGCACGTTCACGTTTCTTTATTTCTTTATTTCTTACTTTTTTTTAAATTATTAAAAAATGAAATTAGAAGAACAAATCAGTTCCTGTGCATAAAAACACATTCTAGCTGGCAGGGTTGCTGACAAACTTAACGCTGAGGAGATAGTTGGATCTTCTTCCGAGGGGGTCTTCCTTTTTAACAGCAACGGAATAATTCTAGCCATGCCTTTTAAAATAAGATGCAGTCACGGGTGGCGGGGGGGAAATTAACCATTTGTCTCTGAGGTTTGTAACAGGTGAGCAGAACAATTGCGTTCTGTCCATTTTCCTCTCTCCAGCACCTAGAAGCGGGAGCGTTGCCTGTCTCCTCCCATTCGGTGCTGTAGATGTGCTGCTCAGGGTTTCACAGAGATCCTTGTGATACAGTGTGCTGTTTTCCTCTAGGATAAAACCACGACGGCTTGGGAAAAGTAATTATTTTCTGTGTCAGGCGTTGTTTGAAGTCTGAAAGGGTTGTACAAAACAAAATCTTCCCCATCTGTAGCACTGGCAAATGTCACAGATCTGCACGTCTCTTGTCCTGCTTTTCTATTAACCTAAACTGCTAATTTTCCGTCTTTCTTGAGCTTTTTTTTTTTTTTACAAACCAAACCCACAAATATGTAAAGATTGCTGCTTTTAGAAAAGCTTGTGATTGCAAGTTTAACTGAATTAGTAATTCACTGGTACTAATTGGGTAATCGTATTTGACCAAATAACTTAATATTTGACAGTGTAATGATGTTTCTGTTACCACTTGGTGAATCCTGGTTAGGTTGTTTAAGCAGTGGAAAAAAAGACTTGGTTGGATTTGAAGCCCAGGACGATTTTACTGCCTTTTTGTGTAATTAAGGAAAGTTTTGATTCCCAGGTAAAAGATCCTGCAGTCCTTTTAGGAAAATAACAATTTTTGAGGATGTGGTGTTGTAAAAACGTCAGCCAAAACAAGGTGCAGCAGCTTGCTGCCTACTGCATGGTGGTGGGAGGTTTGAGTTGTAACCCATCTTCATTTGAATTTGGTTAACGCGGAAGCCTGAAGAGTTAGGTCAAGGGAGCGCTGTAAGGACTTCCTGGTCCGTGCAGAGGGGTCACTTACCCTGAGCGTGGCTTTCTTCATGTGACTCGCTGGTTTGCCCTGAAAAGCTTCTGAGGAGCGTCCACGGTATTTCCCACTTAACGCTGAAAGAGCATTAAAAGACTTTGTAAGACGTTAAAGCGAGTTACTGGCAGGAAAAAGTGGAAATGAGTTGATAGCCAAGCTGAAAGAACTGCAGGGAAGAAGGTGATGTGCTGCTGCTGGGTCTGGGTGGCCTCTTGGTGTCGGGGGGCTGCTCTGGCACAGATGGAAGGAGGGAGGGATTTGGTGGGCAAGGTCTGTGCCCCCCGTCCTGCTGGCAGGCGACAGCTGCGCTGGCAGGACCTGGCCTCCGCACCTTTGCTGGAGGAGGATCTGCGGTGTGGAAATACCACCCCAGTTTAAAACGTTAAGAAGCAAATGGAACTGACCCAGGTGGGGGTTTCTGTAAAGGTGGAAGGCTTGAGTAATGGGAACTTCACAGGGTTTCAAAGAGCCACTGAAATCTGGTGGTGAGGCTCTGTGGCTTGCCATATCTGTGGCATCCTATAGCAGCTGCTGGCGCTTGGGTTTTTGTTTTTAGCGTGTGGTGTCATATGTAAGGGCTGTTTAGGTGGGAGGAGGAGGAGGAAAAAAGTGACCAGAAAGGAAGAGGGTGGAAATAAAGATGTGCCTTGCCTTGAATCTCGTGCCTTAGCTCTGTCCCTTGTTTCCCGTTCATCTTAATTTTCACCTTAATTTGCAGAGGGAAAGCTTCTACAGTCTGCTAGTTGGTATGTGCTCTCGTGAATCTAGCATTACTCAAATAAATTCGTGTGGGTAGCCAGGCTGCAGGCGTGACAAGTCGTGTGTGTCTGAACGTCCCCCTTCCCCAGTTCCCTTAAATCCCGAACTTCCAAACCCTTTTGTATTTGTCTGCTACGAGCACATCACTAACTGCTCAGATTTATGAGCTGGTTAACGGATGCCCTTAAGTAACACGGGTGATACTTTCACGTTGCCTGTGTGTATGAGAAAACCGCAAATTTTAGTAAATAATTAAGCTGTCTTTATATATATATATATTTTTTTTTTTTACAAATGAGTCTTTTGTGTGGAGGTGAAGCTTTAGATTCCACTTTTCCACCAGAAAAGTTACTGTATTAATTTACTCCATCTATTTAGCTTCGTCATTAGGACAGGCATTAACTTCATCATTTCTCGTCAGTTATGCTTCTGTGAATAGCTTGTTTGCACGCAGATACTGCCTGTGTTTTGGCAGCGATGAAAAGGCAAAGGGAAGCTCGGAGTGTAATGTATTTTTAGAACCCTTTTCGGAGGAAGGAGTGAGGTACGATATGCAGAAACATCCCGTGTTTTTATGAGGGGTCTGGCATGATACTGGAACGTGATGGAAGAGCTTTCCTCTGGGTTTCTGTAGAATCTCTGTAACTTTTAGTGTTCAGTGTCTTCCCTGAGATGAGCGGCCGTGGAAATAACCGCGTCGCAGTCGCACGCTAGAATTCTTGCTTGGGAAATGAGGTTGGAAGACGTGATACAAAGAAGGAAAAGGAGGCTGTGACCTAAAGGACACATTCCAAGCGCCTGAATATGACAACAAAGCTCTTAAGGATATTCTTAAGTATACAAAAGCTGATTAGCTCTTAGCTTCCAACATTGTGACTTTTCGAAGATGTAAACACGCACCTAGATGGAGCCAAGTCAAAACCAAGGATCTTCATGCTGTTGGGTTCTTCCGTTTCATGAATGCCGCTTGGTAGCGGTTTCTAAGCATACCCATTATTTTGCTGCCTCCACACTAAATGCATTCTCCTTTTTTTTTTTTTAATTAAAAAAAAAAGAAAGGTAACTACTTGAATTAAGTATTTTCGTTGAAAAGCTGAAATTCATAAAAGTGCTAATTTTCAAGCAAGCTACTGTATTAGTAGAGCATTTGTAAGACATGACTTTGAAAGCTTATTGGCATGTAGGAACTAACCAGAAGCCCTTGCTGGCGTGATGTAGGGCTTGCTTTGCTTTGTAGTGACCTATATAGCTATTTTGGGTGTGGTTTTGCTTTGCTTTCATGGGAGCTGCGTCCAACCTTCCTCTGACATAGACAGTTGCTGTGACGAGAGGGCCTTGAGGGGAATGGTGGGGAATAAATAACTTGGAGAATCAATTGTCTGGAAAAAGTCATTGCAGCCAAAATGTCTGCCTTCTTCCTGATGGTTCTGGGAGGGAAATTAAATTTCACATCTACGGTCCTGATCCTAGAGGTTACTCTGCACAGGTTTCATTTAAATACGGGCTGGGATCAGTGAGCAGCGCAGGAACTTAACTCCCCGGGAGCAGCCGGCGTGTGGAGAGTCCAGTGCTGAGTAGGTTGGGAAGGGCTTTGATTTTAGTGTCTTTGAGCCACTTTTTAAACCCTTCAGTTGATCTTGCTATTTACAGCAAAGACTTCCAACAGGTAGCCGGCTTTAAAACTACTTCTTAGTTTTTTATTAAAGAAATTGGCCTACCCACAGTTTGTTTTGATTTCTATCTGCAAAGTAAGCATCACTTCTTATTTTATGGGGATGTACAAAGTATAATTCCTTTCACGTGGCAAAACCAGCCCTGCTCTTTCATTTCTTTCTCTTTCCTGCCCCCTTCCTCCCCTGAGCTTTCCCATAGATTTTTCTTCCTCTTCAGATTGTGCCTTTCCTATTGGGATTTTAATCTTCTTTCCAATTTATATTGCTCTTTGTTTGCTTAGCAGAGTTGCGTTTTTCTTGCCAGTCTCAGATAATTAGGATATGTTGCAAAATAAACATGTGTTTCAACTCGTAATAATGCCGCTTTCTACCCAAAGCATGGAGGATGCTTTTGTCAGTGTGGGAAGAGCTGGCTGGCTGCACCAAAACCCAACGAGGTCTCACGGGGGACCCTGGGCAAGGGGCTGGTTGGCACCAGAGAGCCAGAGCAGGGATCGCTTGGGTGCTGCGGCCGGTGATTTTCTGAAGGTTCATCATGCCCCTGTGAATCATTTCCATCATTTCACTTTGATCAAAATGACATTTTCCCATCATTTAACTGTTAAAAAAATCTGTAATAGTTTCTCTTTCTCTGTGCACAGAGTAGTTGAGCGCGGGGAAAGTCTAGTCCCATCATGCTTCACGTGAAATGGAGGTGGCCGTCATGACGCAGCCCTTGCCAAGTGGAGAAATTTGGGGGGTGGGGGGGGGACTGTGACATTTTTGAAAGGAGAAGGGAAGGTTTGGAGACCAAGAGGTTATATGACCAGTGGTAAAGCAGATCAGAACCTGGAGCAAGTCCAAGGAAGACTTTAATAAAGGGACTTTTGTCCTGGATTTCAAAAATAGGAAGCCTGTAGATTTATTTACTGCGTAAACAGGATTTGTTAAGCGGGTAGTCTCTAGGCGTGAAGGAATACAGGTGGCTGTTCTTTGAGACAAGATCCAGGGGAAAACGACCTGTCTAAAAGCTGGCATTTTAGGAGTTTAGAGATCGGTGACATGACCAGACAAGGAGGAAAAAAACCCCCAGTATTAATCTGAGAAAGCGCTGGGGTAGTGCCGTTCCGGGAGAAATGTGAAACAAGCCTTTGCGTGAGAGGAAAGGAGAAATTCGGTTCAGGTCTCTGGTATGAACAGCTTGGGCGAGCTAAGTTAGTGGGGAGTCTTGAGTCGATGATAACTCCTTGGGAGAGAATATTCCTTGCTTCAGCGGGGATTCGGTGATGTCGTTGTGGAGATTGAAATCCAAAAGCTGACACGTTACACGGTAAAATGTCTTACAGGAAAGTACAGTTCAGCCTGTCTTCAGGTTGGAAATAAGACAACCAGAAAGGAGGTATGACTGACTTCTCTTTAATCCTCCTTCTAGTGAGCATTAAAACAAGGAAGGTAACGATGACGTGAACAGATGTTCAAATACCGCTCTGATAAGGCTGAGAGAGAACTGTGTGTAGGTGAGAGACCGGCAAATTTCAAGGATGCATCTTAATTAGTCGTTAGGGTATAACAAACGTGTTCAGAAGCTTACCTGTTCCTGGGTAGGAGAGCATATCTGTAAGTCCAGAAATCTGGCATCCCAGGTAGCACACTGCTTTTAGTTCTGTATGTAAAGGTGTGGTGGTGGTTGCTGTTGGATGTGGGATCAGACATACCTAAAAGCAACCATAACCGCGGTTATTAACTTGAAATAAGATCTAAGAGTATGATTATTTTTTTTTCATCTCCGCTGATATCTATCCTGGCACGTCCTGTGGCTTACTGAGGATGTGCTCTGGTTTGTGCTGCTGCTGGACTGGTGTTGCTGCTTGCTGGATTTGGTGGTTTATCGCAAGGCAAGCAGCAGACAGGTCGTCATCTCCGGTTCTCGGTTTGAGAGGTACTTAGAGTGTGTTGCAAGTTCCTGGGAAGATCTTGCAGACTTCGTGGGGTGGGGGGTGGGGGTATGGTCATGTTCAGGGTGGCTTAGAGGAAGGCCCTGTGTCGTTGTGGCCGTTGCTTTTGTCAGCTCAGAGATTCCTTTAAACTCCGATGAGGGAACTCTGACTAGGAGTATAATTCTTGCCTCAAGTTGTTTTAACCGTGAAGAATTAAACTGAGAGTTTATAGTGAGCAATTGAATATCTCTCTTGATTTAGGAAGGAATCATTCAGAAAGTGAGCTAAGTGGGGGTTTCTGGACTGCCTCGGGAGGTTAGTCTGGGAGAGGCTGGCTAAGTAATTCACTTTATCAGGACTGGTATGAGGTGTCTGATGTGCTTTGCATTCGCTTGGCTCTGTGAATGGGGTACAGCCTTACTCATCCTTGGTTTAACCATCTTTCGTTGGTGAGGAAGCGGATAAGCAGGCTTCGGCTTCACTTCCCCCCTCTTTCTCTTTTGATCTCTGCAAAGATACATTGTCATTTTGTTTGGGGGATGGTTTGTTGGCTTTGTTGTTCGGAGTGGTTTTTTGTACATAAACGAAGGCAGTTAGACCCTTCCTTAATTCAGTGTAACCTTATCAGGGGTTACCGAAAAAACTGCACCATTCCCACCTGCGTCCCTCCTTCACTGCAGTTCTGCAGTAACCCCCCAGCCCATGCCGCCTTCCCCCATGCAGGTGACTCTCTCCCTGCTTGTACTTTGGTATTTGGAACAGGATTTGAACTCTGTGGCAGCCACGCAGGAGGAAGGAGCTGTTTTTGTGGAAGCAGCACGGCTGTTGGGAAGGATGGGCTTGTTCAGGGCCGCCCTAGGACAGAAACACGCTCTCCAGCCTGGGTCTGGTAACTGCTGTAGCAGGTTGTCTTAGAAGTCGAGTGTGTTGGATGTTGTACCGAAACTAACACAAAAAAAAAAAAAAAGAAAAGAAAGGAAGGGGAGGTGTTTTTGTGTGGCTTTTCGCTTACCATGGTTAGACTTAGAGAAATGCTATGGTTAAGGTGACTGAGTTCTTGAATGGCTAGTTCTCAAGGAAATAAGCTGACGCCTCGTACCACTGTTCTCCTTCTGCCCAAACCAGCGATTACTTAATTTTGAGGTGTTAAAAAAGAAAACCTTGACTACAGAAAGGATGGCAGGTGAAAGAATTGCTTCCATTGCTCTTCTTACACAAAATTTCCCCAACATGGTTATTTTAAAAGATGAATCTGCCTGATCTGTTTCCATCCACCACCAGTCCCCTTCCCCTGTCCCCTCCCCCAGAAGAAAGGAAAGCAGAATGCCTGCCTCTCAGCCTGCCTCTCCAGATGAAGGATGGCCAACCTTTGGCTTGCCGGCCGTTCACGTGGGATTCCCCTGCTGAGACTGTCGCATGACTGGCGGCGCGACTGGACTGTGCAGTGTGGGGATGGTTGGGCAATGCGAATTTTTGCTGTGGGAGGAACCTGGACTAGTAGAGGCTCTTGGAGGCAGATGTTACAGAGCCAGCTGGGATGCCGGCTGCCCGTGGGATCTTACTCCCTTGTGGGGCTTCTGGGATGTGCCACTGTCTTCCTTTGTGGTTCTGTTGTGGTTTGCTTGGAGATCCGTGGTGTCCTCTACAGCTGCGTCCAGCATGAAGATTTCTGATAGGCAGCTGGTAGAGTCAGTCCCTTGTCTAATTTGGTACGGTGTAATGATGGTGGTGTTTTGGAGCAGGGTGTTTTTTTTCTCTTCAGTGTATGCTGGAAGGAGTTGTTTCTGTTTTGAGGTGCCTCTAGGTAGGCAATGAACTTGGAATAGCGAGATGGGGACTCCAGCAGCTGAGCCGTCCCGTTTGCTGCTGTCATCGATTCAGTTTGGCGGTGGGAGTGGTGTGTTTGATGTCACTTCTCAAGTGGAATGGTACGCCCACAGTCAGCAGTTCCATCACAGAACAAGGCAGATCGATCTGTGGAGAGAAGCCTGGGGACTGGGCATCGGGAGCACATTGTCACTCAGCTGTGGTACAGCGCCTTGCAATGCCTGGGCTCGACTGCCTCCTTCCAGGTGCCTTCTCTGGGAGCTTGTGCAAACAGGCACATCAGCCTTCCCCTACCTACTAGGTTTACTTGGATACTGGTGATGGCTTCAGGAGAAAAGGAAAGCTCTTCTGTTTTCTTACTAGCATTACTTGAAGCTGCTCTTTATAATGCTTATTGAGATCAGTGATCGCTTTCCCAGAGCCTTTCCCCCCCCCTCCCATGCTTCTTGGCATGATCTTTTCTTGTTTTGTTTTTGAACTAGGATGAAGGCTGCAGAGCTTTCTTTGCCCTCCTTTAATTGTTATCTTTATCATATCTTTGCAAGAACTTTTTCCCCCTGTTGGAAATTTAAATCTATATAAGAATAAATATTATATTTTTTAATCTCTTTTGTACAACCCATTTTTGTAGCTCCCAAGATAGCTGAAAGCTACTGAACAACTCCTTGTGGTCCATCTGATCATTTATAAGTCAGGGCATGGTTTGAGACACACAGTGAGCTAATTTAACCGGACATTGTTTGGAAAGGAGAAGTTTCCTCTCTGCCTTTGTCCCCCTGCACCCTTCCTCCCAACCGCATGGCTCGGCTACTTTGTTACAGCAGCAGTGCTTGTCAGGTCCTTCTGCGAACCTCTTTAGTTCACTAAAATGGCAGAAAAATAACTGGGTAAAATGGAGAGCATTTTGCTGTTGTAATGAATCAAACTGGCTCATAAAAGGATCTGATGAACACCAGAGCTGGTGCTGAGGACGAGGGGGGCCGGTGGCTTGGAGAGCTACAAGCCCTTTTCATCTTTTCATTTGGGTGGCAGTCAGCAAGTGGATTGGATCAGTTGCCTGGGAACCTTCATGGGATAAATAGAAATAAGAGTAATCATCTGGGAAGCAAAGGACACCAGAAGAAAAAAAAACATGTGGCCTGAGTTCAAATTGATATTAAAACTTGTTTATTCTAGTGATGGTATGGATTTCAAGCTATAAACAGTTTGTTAGAATTAATAACCCGCTGCCCAGAAATGGCTTTTCCTCTTGAGGTAGGAGTCAAAACCCTGAAAGGTTTACTGGTGTATAAATGGCTTCTCTGAGATTTCAAATTTTAAGTATTTATGAATAAATACAATTTATACACAAGAATATATACTGCTTGGGAGGTGACGTGTGGAATTTTTCCTTTTTTTTTTTTTGTTGTTTAAGCTTAAAGTTCTTCATTATGTTCATCAACCTTCTGAGTCATTTGTCCCAAATCGTGTCAAATCAATGTTTGATTTGGGTAGATTGAGTTGGTATGAGAGGTCTTGGTCACAGTGGATGGCTGAGACTGTTACTTCCTGTCTCTGTAGCTTTCTCAAGAAATGGAGACACTCTTACATAAAACTGGTGAAAATATACTGCTTGGGTACTCTGGTAATGCTCTTTCTCCAGAGAAAATTGGGCAGTGCACAGTGTGTAGCTCAGCAGAGGGATGAACACCTTACAGAAATTCAGGATGTAGCTCCTGCTCAGGCCACCTGCCAGCTTGAGGTGGCTCTTTCAGTGTAGCAGGAACGTGGCATGGGAAGCTGTTTGCTTTCTGAAGAACCCTGGTTGTTTTCTGAAGTTACTTGAGGAAACTGCCTGCAGAAGGGGGCTTCTTGGCAGGTGGAATAGTGGAAACTCATGCTTCCCTTCCATTGGGAGCACAGGCAGTTGCCCAAATCTTGAGGAAAAACTGTACGATAGATGCTCACCATAGCTAACCAAGCAAAAAACCACCCCAGCCCCGATGTGGTGCATCGTCTAGATTGCTCTCCAAAGGTTTTACCTGTAAAAAAAATAATCCCTTTATCAGCTACAGGGGATGGTAGGAGGAGCAGGAGAGGGGACTTAAATTCTAGCTGAGGGCACTAAGGATACTGCAAGCTGCTTTTGGTGTAAACTGTGAGGAGTGGTGGCCCTGGCTAGCGTGGTGTGTGTTCAGAGTGAATATTGTAGTTACTAAAAGCAGCTTGTTTACATTAGGAATTGTATGTGCTAGCTCTAATGGGCTTTAGGAAGCCCAAAGCACAGCTGTAAAACATCTGGCTCTGGGACCCGATCTTGTCTGCCTGATGAATTTTTGTCCTGCCTTTCACGTTCAGATTTAAAAGAGAAAGAAAATGTTTCATTTTTTTTTAAAGAGAAAAGTTCTTAGCCTTCCTGCTTGAAGACTGGTTTACACTTGAAAGGCTATCATGCTGTTGTCTTGAACGCAGAACTTAAAATAGCAACTCAGTATTAACTTAACTCCACTTCCTCTTTAATCTGATCATCTTGCTTGCTATATGACCTTATAACACCTTAATTTAAAGGCTGCTTATTCCAGTGGATTAAATTTGGAGGTGTCTGGAGTGGTGGGCATTGCTACAGGAAGAGCTTAAAAGGAACTGAGAAACAGTTGTTCCCTAAAAAAAAAAAAAGGGGGAGGGGGAGGAGCAGGAAGGGTATTTTCCCACTTGCTGATGTTGGCTGTTGGCTGATGCATGGTCCGTGCAATAGCACAAGGCTTCCTGAAAGGTCAAGAGGATTTTTGAGCACATGGTTCTGCTGTACCACCTGAAAATGTATATTCCTTTCCAGTGAGTGAATCTTGATGTTCTTTGTCCCAATTATGCATGGAAGGGGTAGGAGGCAAAAAACCTGTTTAGTGTACGCTCCCCTGAGAGTTTGGATGGGTTTTGTTCTTTGGAAAGGTAGCGTCCTGAGCAGGTGGCTGGAAGCTGGGAACCTCAGTGCTACTCCAGACCTGTATTCCAGGTTCACAGTGATGTGTTCTGAGGTCTGCTGTGCTGGGATTTGCAATAGCTGCTATTTGCCTAGCAGCTCTTGTCGCATGATCTTGTTTCTTTGCCAAGCTACTGCTCTTGTGAAGTAGATAGTACTATCCTTAAAAGCAGGGTTGATCTTAGCACTTAAAAAAAAATCTGGTTTAAGTGTTTAGAGTCTGAGTAGTAGCCTGCTGTCTTTCAGATTTCATGTCCTTTAAATATTTTTCTTACGAGTAAATCCGAAACAGCTACATCTTGTGCATTGAGTTTAGGGATTATAATCTGCCCCCTTGTCCTACACAGTTTCCTGAATAAGCTCTTCCCAATAGTCTGTGATGGAGATCAGGTTTAGGAGTAGGTTTCAGCTGGCATACTTTGTATGAAGCATACTCTGTATGTAGCATGCTGTGCTGTGTTATTAGCTGGTTTGTCTCATGTTCTCTGTGAGGCTTTTAAAAATTACTTATTTAACTTGACTAAACTAAACTACAACCAAACAAATCTCAGTGGTTCCAAGCAAAAGGGTATGTAATTTGTTGGGTGTGATCTGGGAGTTAAGGTGAGTTTTATTGTACCTGGGAAGACTTTGACTGTCACCAGTCCTTGAGAAGAAACCACTGGCATGTGCTGCCTTGTGCCTGACGGAGGTTTAGCAAAAGGGCTCTTCTGGACTGCGCACAGGCTGCTGTCTCCAGGCTCGGGCCGTCTCAGCAGAGAGCGGCACCAGCATCTTCCTTGGGTTGGAGGAAGCAGCACAGCCTGCAAGGTGTGAAGAAGCAGAGTTCTTCTGTTCCTTACGATGGCATTCCCTGTGCTTTTGGTATTTGTCAAGGGGGAAACCGTATCCCTAATGTAGGAGGCGAGCCCGGTCCCATTTTATTGGTAATAGGGTTAGTTTTCAGCAGCTAAGATGTTGCACAATGGCTTGTGGATTGGAACTGAGGATTGAATTCAGTCTTCTAGTAATTCCTTTAAGTGCTTAACCTAAATAGTTGTAGTTATTTTAAGTACCCTTTTATAACAGTAGTAAAACTTGAGGCCAGAGCTTTGAGTTGATAGTATCTCTTAAAACTGCTGTTAAATCAGAAAGAGTGTGAATATTTAATTTTTTTCACTACTTTGTGTTGAAATATGAAAAAATGCTTCTAATGCAAGTTCAGTATTCCTAAAAGTTCCGTTGTAACGTAACTTGAGTTTTGAGTTATTCCCAAACTGAACTTTAGAACCACTGCAGGTACTCAGTAGCATCCAAAAAAGTACTGGTGGTGCTGCAGCATTTAGTATTGTCAGCATTTCTGTTACTACCCTTGTCCACTTCTTATTTTTTCTTTCTTAAGGAGTTAAAACCATATCATAAACTCTCTTTGAAGAATTTTTTTGCTGTTGGAATAGGGTAATCTTGTATGTAGGAATGGTAGGACATCAGCAGACTCTGGTTCTCCTTTTGGGTGTCCTAGTCTTGTTCATGCTGTGGTCCTCTCCAGTGTAACCTCTTGCATTCTTGAAGTACTGATGACCATGGACTGAAATACAGTTTCTTCATGAAAGGAAGGTGAAATGATAGACTGGAAATTGTGTATTACTGAACTACCTGTTTGCCAAGAGCTCTTAAAATTGTGTTACGAATACGATCTTGCTTTTTTTAGTACCAGAGAATAGCTCTGCTGGTTGAGACCAAATGCCTGTCTCATCCAAAATCCTGTTTCACAGTGACCAGAAACAGAGCAAACCCCACTCAGCCTCCACAATTTTGCAGCTCAGAATTAGCTCGGAAAAAGTGATAGATTAATGAATTTTTCTTGCATGAATTAATCTAGTCTTTTCTTGGTCTGTGTAAACTCCTGGCTTCCATTGGGACCGTGGCAATGAGTTCTGCAGCTTAAGTACACATTGTATGAAGAACTGCTTCCTTTTATTTGTTTTATTTTGAACCTACCACCTGCTAGTTTTGTTTGATGTTCTCCAGTTTCCTTGTTAAAAGAAAAGGGAACAATGGCTCACTACTTACCTGCTCCATGCTGCTCCTGGTTTTGTAGACTCTCTTATTTGCTCCCTGGTTGTCCCTTGTTGAGCCTGGAGATTCTGAAGGGTGTTGGGATCCCTCTTGTCCCCCACCTTTGGTTTGTCAGTAATTTTACTCTGGGAGGTAAGCAGAGCAAACCCTGGCACTGCAGCAAGATACGGGTACCTCATGGGCTTGTACATCTCCTCTCTGTTGCAGTTCTGTGGTTTGTTTTGTTTTTGTTAAATACACTTGGCATTCAGTTCGCTCTCTTAACAAATCTCATCTTCCTAGATCTGCTCTAGCTCCCAAGTCTGTCTTGAGAATGAGATAATGGGGTCAGAGCACAGGAAACCAGTCAGATTGTATTTTCTCAGGTGCATTGCATTCTGTTTACCCCTGCTGAATCTCATCTGCATTTTATTGCACCTTTGCTGTGTACGATGAAGGTCTGTTGCTTCTTGCATAGCTGACTCTCATTCTTAGCAAGATGAAACTGTTAATATGATCAGCAAACGGACTTGCAGGCTCACCACCTGGTCTAGATCTTTTATGTGCAGATTAAACAACAGGTCAGGTGATGTTTTGTAACACTTTTTATTTTTTTCCCTATATTGAACTGGTTACTTAAGCATGAGAAGACCTTCCCTCTCTAGCTGTTGTAGCTTCACTTCTTTAGGAACCTTTGGTGGAGGACAGTTGTTCAGCACCTGGTCATCCAAGTTAGCTCAGACTTTGACCACTTACTGGTTGCTTCAAAGAATTCTCATGAGTAAAGACAAGACTTCTCAAAGGGAAAGAGCCAGTGTCACTTCTGTAGTCCATATTTATGTCCCCATGAATGTTCCTCCTTACATCTTCCAGTTTCTTGCCCTGCTGAGACACTGGACTTGCTGGAGGCTGAAGAGAGGTGGGTGTTGCTCTCTTCACCCACGTGACAGGTGATAAGATGGGGGGGAATGGACTCAATCTGTGCCAGGACAGGTTCAGATTGGGCATTAGGAAAAAGTTCTTCACCAAAAGGTTACCTGGCATTGGAAGAGGGCTGCCCAGGGAGGTGGTTGAGTGACCATCCCTGGATGTATTTAAAAGATGGATAGAACAGTACAGTTGGACTCAGTGATCTCAAAGGTCTTTTCCACCCCAGTGATTCTGTGATTCTTGACAGTGTAAGGGTGCGATGCTCAGTTGACATGAAAGCAGCATTTGACACCAAGTTATGCTGTGCAGTGGATAGATAAGCTATTTTATCCTTCAGCTTTTCAGAACTCTTGGGTGAATACCATATCTCTTTGGTAGCTAGCTACTGTTTGCTTTGGTTTGACCCAAACTACCTCTAAGGCTTTATGCAACAAAATAGATGAAAGCCTCCCTTAGCTTCTTCCATGACAGCAGATGCAAAAATTCCAATTTTTGTTTTATTGGAGTGTTTCTTTCCTATCTTGGTTATATGTTAGCCCAGTAGATTCTCTAGCAGCCTTTGTGTACCTGGTGTTTGTGAAAGGACCTTTTATTACTTTGCCCTTTTATGAACTTACCTTTTGTTTGCAGTTTTACTTGCTAGTTCCCCCCCGCCCCCCCCATGAAAAATGTTACTGATAGCCTCCACAGCTTGTGGTTTAACTAGGAAGAAATTTTTTTCTTGGGTTTCTGCATTTTCAGCACAGTAGTTTTGTCAATTTTCTGCAAATGGTTTGTCTGTCTCACTTTGTTTCTCTTACCAAACTTCCTCATTTTCATGCATTTTCTCTCTGAAAGTATAAGCACTCCAATAACATTTCTGTTGCTGGGTTTTTTTGGTGTTTTTTTTAAGGGATGAATGCTAAGATTAAATATATTTAATGGATTTCATTAGCAGTAGCTGTGATTCATGGTATAGTCAAGTCAAACATGACAGGGACAAATCTGAATGTAATATAACTTGCTGGATGTTGAAAGGTCCATAATCTAGCTAAACGCAGCAGTGTTGCCCCATGTGCTTCACCATAACTTGGGAGAAGTTTGATAAATAATGTCTTATGCTTTCATAGCCTGTGTTCTTGCCAGCAGACTGGTCACCTTACCAAGTTGTACAAGTGGCATGGAAATTTATTTTGAATGCCGCTGATTTATTTAAGAGGGGGACAAAGTATGTGACTGTGCCCTTCACTTAGAATTCCCCATCAATTGTAAATTGATGCATTTGTTCAAATACACAGTATAAAATAGTATTACAATCAAGCTGTAGTTATCATGGGAACCATAACTTTGACTTTTCATTTTCTTGGCTTATGTGAAAAACCATGCTGTAATATATTATTTAATTGTTTAGTACTGAGGTCTCTCTGTTTTATCATAGTATGTGACATGCTACAGTACCACTCTGTGTAAAAACCTTTGGTGCTGGAGGCAGCAGTGGAACAGTGAGAGTTCATTCATGTCTTTATGTATAGATATGTGAGTACCATATTTAGAAAAATGTTTGCATAAATAATAACCACTTTGCATGGGTGGTGTTTTGGGGTTTGTTTGGGTTTTTTTGAGAATTATGTTGCTTTGCTTAGCTTGAAAGGTCTGTGGAAAGTAGAAAGCCTGTAAATCTGAAGTCATAGGCATCAATTTCATTTGATAACTTCTGCTATCCTGAAAGTTATTTAGATTTTTGAAAGTTCTGTAATATGCATTCATGCAGGATTTTACCATAAACAACTGAACTTTGCGGAGTCTTACACTTCAGTAATGGAAAAAAAATGTTTGCTGTATAAAGATTGTGAAATATTTGAGACCCCACAGTCATGAACTGATTTTATAAGGAAGGAGCAGTTGCATTTTTTAAGATGGGTTCTCTGAAAGGTGGGAGGATGAGTTCATAAGACTTAATCAGAATTTTAACAGAGATCTTAGCAAATTCTTTTTGGTTTTTTTCTTACCAAGAATGCAGGTGTTAGGAAAGGCTTGTGCCTCTTCCAACTGTTGAGGAGTCACGGTTGTGCTTTGAGAAGTTAATTTTTAAGCTTTCTCATGAAACCTACTTCAGCTTTTAGATAGCATGCCATATGTACAAGATAAGCTCATCAGGTTTTTTGTTCTTAAAATAAGTTAAATTGCAATCAGGGCGCTTGCAGGTAAATTTGTTGAGGGTAATGGGGGAAGAAACTACATTAGAAATGTAGGGCTTTAGAGGAGTTTTAGGATGGGGTTGTTTCTTCAGGTAATACTAGCAAAGCACCTAGAAGAAAGTAGAGGGGTGGTTTTCTGTCTGCAAAGCACGGGTCGGTAACAGAATCTGAAGTAAGAAGGGTTCAAACTAATCCAGCCGAGGCACAATCAAAAGGTAAATTCTCTTAGGTGGTGTTTAATGAGGGATGCTTTTGCCATGGTTTGTATCTATTCCTGAGCTAATGCCTTTTGAATTTCTGCCTTGAAGTAACTTCCATGAGGAATGGAAGGGAAATCTGGAGTATCTTTAAAAGCTGTGCAGTCCTGTTGCACTAGTACAGTGTATCTCAGCAATTGGAAGATCTCAAGCAGTCAGGCATTTAGTGCCCAAGTTTGAATCATAGAATATACTGAGTTGGAAGGGACCCATAAGGGGTCAAGTCCAGCTTTTCGAGTTGTACTTTTACAGTAATCTCAGTCACTAGGGTTTCTGACCATAACAAACACGGGAACAGAACCTTCTGAAGGCTACTTACTGAAATACACTGCTTATGTGCTTGCCTTAAAAAGTGTCACTAGAAAATTTGATATGAAAAAAATACCAAGAAGATGGCTGGAGAAGATTTTGTCATGGTCTATGAATAACGGATAAACTAAATGAGGTGCTGTAATGCTGGCATTTCCCTCCTTAGCCTCCTTGTCCTCCATCCCCACAACTCACTTGAGATTTGGGAAGTGGCACTGGGAGGGGGGAAGTAGGTCTTACTCCAGGAGCATGAACAAAGCTGTGGATTATAGGAGTCTGCTCCTGTTTCTGTGAGCCTTGTCAAAGGCATATATCACTTTTTTTGTTCCTCCCATCCCCCAGCAATAAGGCATTATCTGTTGGGTCTGGCAACAGGCTTTTAAAAGGCCATGCTCCATCAAGTATGTTCTTAACAAAGACCTCTGAGGAGCTGGGTACTGCACCACAAATGACAATTACTGATTTAATTGTAACTTTGCTGAAACCCAGGACAACTGTATATTAGGTTTCTTTATTTTAAACTATGTTAGAAGCTCAGCGCTTTTAAGTCTGAAATGTGCATGAGGTATCAAACTAAGAGTCAGGACAGCCTTTCTGCAGGGTCAGATGAGTCTTTCAGATAGTTGATTTAGCAATTTTGTTACTATTTTCTTATTTATAACCAAAAAGGCAGGTGTGTTGGTGACCGGCATGGAATTAAATCATTTACTTAGGGTTCTGCATCCTTCTTTCAGCAGATTTATGGGCCACCTTATGCATTACCAGAATAGGAGTCTCAACATACAGGGTTTGTTGTAGGATAAAATCAAAACTGACTCTTTGATAGTAAGTTGTCAGTTTTCCTTGCGTTTTTCAGAGTCCTGAATACATCTTTGTTCCTTCTGGTCTACCCAGAAGTTTTAACTCACCCTGAGTTTACAACAGTGTGCTCTTGGAAATGTTTCTGTGGAAAGTGCTTAGAAATGTTCATAAAGATGGACCACCCAGCTGTGGTTCTGGTGCTTCCTTTTCCCCCTGTATGATTCTTGATAGGAATCAGGCAGACATACATGATAGGAGCATGGGTTGGTTTACATTTGCCCATCACTCAACCTCATTTTCTTATTAATGAGAAAGGTCAAGATAAGTGGAAGGAAATAAAATGTTTCTTTCTAAGCACAGTTTTTACACAGTTAAAAATGATGCTTTTTCTTTCTTCTTCCCCTTTTACTCTTCCATGACCACAAAAAGAAATAGTGAAATTACCAGTTAGAGGTTCTATAGCTGGAGAAGGAGAAGAATAATCCAACTGTTTAATGTGTCAGGTATAAATGGAAGATGCTTATCTGAATATTCAGGTAGATAGTACTGAAGATGTAAATTACTACTAAGATGTAACTTTGGAGCAACTTACGAAAAACGTGCAACTTCAAGGGAAAAAACCCAACAAATGAGTATGGCAAATTATCGCTCTTTTTGAGTGGGCAAGCAACGAGGGGCCTTGAAGTGAAGAGTCTGGGTAGTATCAGAATATGGGGATGCTGTTTCAGATGGTGGACTTAGGTCACCTGGCTTGGAAGGAAAAATACAGCTTCTGTGTTTGCATAGATGCCAACTTAGAATTGGTAACACTGTTGACACCACCATTGCAAACACTTTGTATTTTATAGACTGAAGTGCCATAGGTTACCTCTGGCCCTTCAGAAAAAAAAAAATTGAGATCTGAATTCTCTTAGCATGTTCTGTCTTGTGATAGCCTGGTTGTACCTAGCTATTCTTCCTGGTCATGGATCATCATTTACCATGTGTGATTACAAAGTTGTTGTGCATTAACTGATGGGATCGGTTTAAATACATGTGCGCCTGGCATTTTCTGTAACAAGTCCAAACTTTATGTTGGATTTCCTTATGTCTTGTAATTTCTCTTTAAAATCTTTGTGAGGTTAGTAACTTGAATGTTAATAGCATCCATAAAAGTGATTTGTGAAGGAGAGATTGTTGGGTTTTTTTGGAGGTGGACAAAATTTAGTCACATCTATTCTGTTGTGCATCTTAGTCGGAGTCAGGGTTTCTATAACATGAAATGTCATTCACTGGAATTAAACTGATTACATACTGAGGCTTCAGTTTTAAGATACAGGTATTTTCAACAGTAGAAGGTTAAAAATGATACCTTGAAATATGTTCCTGTTACCTTGAAATATGTCTTGAGTCAGCAGCTAAGTCAAGTTCTTGTTTTGAAACGTGATAGATCCCAGCTTCTGGTATTCCTTCAAATAAAACTGTCTTTTGCTCAGAGAGGAACATTTGGAGTTAGTCATAGATGTGAGCTTTGTGAAGCTGTGAAAATGAGGCTCAGGTTATAGAGACAGAAATGACCCTTTCAGAAGTTTAATTTGTTCATTCAAGAGATTTGGTATAGTCAAGTGTAGAAACCTGTTCTCCAGAACAGTGTTAGTTTTTACTGTATCTGTGTATATATTCCACTTTTTTTTTTGTTGGCTGGCTAACCAGCTACAGCAAAGTGATTGTGTGAGGTAAAGTAGAAAAATGACAGAAGGAAAGCTGTCCTCTTGCACTAATTTTTGTATATTAATTCATTCAGGCTATTCTTCATTTATGATCCTGAAAAACCCAAGTTTCCTACTAGAGAACTAATATTTCTCTCTGATGTAGGTGTTTGCTTTAAGCTTTAGGATCAGATTTTTGGCAATCTGTAAAATTTTGGTTTCTTCTTCTATGTATAATTATGATTCAGTTGGATCCATTGTATGTAGCTTTAGGTAAAAGATTCATCTATACTTGATGTCACATGTTGGAAGTGGCAGCCATTGATGATGATGTTTTTCCTGAGCCAGTAGTATTGCAATTCTCTGATACCACAGTTGGTGTCCCTTTAAAAATGCTTTTAAATTGTTGGAGAAACATCCTGTGTGATGGCTCTTGTACCTAACGAGTTCTTAGATGTTCCTGAAAGATTTATAGTGAAGTCTAAAGCATTTCAAGGCCAAGTATAGCAGTCTTGTCAGATACGGCTTTACAGCCTAGTGACTTATAATGAGAGTAGAAAGTAATTAGAAATTGTCCATGTCTTTACTGAGTACTGATGAAAACTGTGGCTCAAAGGTTAATTCAAATAATAATTAATATTGGTTTCTGTCAGAACAGGGTGGTAATGAAATCTTTGTGGTATGATGACTCTGAATTTAAGAAGTGGGTGCGTAAGAAGTGGAGGCTACAGTTTACCTTTTCTGATTATATTCAGTTATCTTACAATCAGCAGGATAGCTTGATAAAGTGTAATTTGAAGGCAATTTAGACATACTCAGAAATATTACAACCTACAGTGAAAATCATCCAACATGTTGCATCTATTTAAGGAGACAGATTCACAGCTAGATTGCTGATGTAGATGGATTTACTACAAATGATCCTTAAGGACCGTGTAAGAATTTTTTTGTTGTTGTTGTTAATAACTGAGCAATACCATGTGTTTGTGGAAAGTATTCTTAATAAGATTTGCTAGCATGAGAAATGTGGGATGTTACATTGATGTTTGTTTAAATTGGACTAGTTTCAATGAAAGCGATAGACCAGGTTTTGCTGGCAACCAAAACAAATTCTGTTCATTTTCTTTTCCCTGAGTTGAAATTTGCTGTTGGAAAAAAAGTAATGCTGTTAGCTTTTGCATAAGCTAAAACCCTAATTTTTCAGCTGTGAGTAGTCCATTAGCTACTAGACCTGTTATTTTGAGAAGCATTTAATGAATACTTTCCTGTCTTCTGGGCTTTTTTTTTTCCTCTACCTGTACTGATCCTGTTCTTAAATCCTGCTTAACAAAAAGCTTCTCCAGAAAGTTACAGCTATAGCTTGGTTTGATGGGTCTAGATAGTTTTGCATAACATCCCTTTCTCAAATCTCCTCTTTCTGTTCAATCTGCTTGTCTTAAATGCAGCTGGACTGCCTCCCACAATTTTAAACTTGGTGTAATGTCTTTAAGGCTGCTTAGTGCCAAAAAGGAACCTTCAATGCCTCTAAATTAGACCTGAAAAAAATCAGGTATTTTCATTCTTAGATTCGTGGAAGTGATCAGAAGACTTTTTTTTTCCCCCAGTCATCTAGATAATACTTTCCATACAGACCATTTCAGTTCTTGGGAAGCAGAGAGAGAGTCCCCAGTCAAGACTGGACCTGTCCCGAGCAGAGGCACCCAGTGAGAAATCAGTAACGTGGGAGGTGTGTGCATGTTTCAGGGGTGTTTTAAAATTGTTGAGAGAGGTGAAGCATTATGTGTATTTCTCAGAGCTACTCCTGCTGTTCTTGCTGCTTGCTTCTCTTCCTCAAAAGCCTGGATGAGAGTCTGTGCTGAAATTTCCACTAGATGAGGGAGGGGGGTGTCTGTGTGCGGGAAACCTACCCAAATTTTAACAGTAGCACTGGGGAGAAGCTCACTGCATGATAGATGCTTGATTTTTTTCTCTATTTTATTGTAAGCAAAGAAACACTGGCTTGGGAACTGAGCTGCACTTGAGTCTTATGGAGATGTCTGTAGCTGTAGGGTTTGAAGACTCTAGTGAATAAACTTCATTAGGAAATTGAGACTTTTTCTCTAGAATAAAATCTGCATACAGATTTTCAAAAGCTAATGAAAGAGGAATCTAAAGGGTGGCTGAAATCTTTCTCAAGGAATTACAGTTGCACATTTATGCCTAATGGTTTCATTCTTCAAGAGGAATCCATTCTCAATCCAGAGTTTGTCTGGCTTCTGGAGAAGGTCTGCTGCAGGGGTAGCAGGAAAAAAGATCTTCCTAACTCTGAAATATTGTGAGATTTACTGAAATGTAAACTCCCAATAGATAAACACTCCACTTGTAGCGAGACCTAAATGTGCCTGAATTTGTGGTAGTACTTAAAAGCTGTTGGTACAAATGTGGTTGGAAAACTACAGGTAGGTGCTCTGAACATCCTAAAACCATTTTAAAAACGTATTTCCATTTGAGCCACATGCTAGGTCATTGCCCCAGTCCCTTTCTATGACAGATTTTCATATCTATCCGGAGTTATCAATGAAGACTACCCTTATTTAACTAGGGATGTAGTTACTGGTGTAAATATGCCATCTCCGAATAGCAGAGAGATTGACACAGTGGGGAGGGGTGGGAGTGGGGGGGAAGGGAGGAGGAGGATGGTCATTTCAGTTCATCTTTTTTAACATTGCAAATGGCAAAGTTGCACAGGTTAGGGCTGCTTGAAATATGCCGTAGGCTGTCCTGTAGCTTGCTTTCTCCAACCACTTGAAATTCTTTGGGAAGGGAATCTTCCAGAGGGTTGTATCTGTGCTGTGGAATAAACAGTCGCCGTGTGAAACTGATGTGAGCCTTAGTTTTACTCTGCCTCCACTAAAATACACTTTTACGGTAGTTTGTGCAGGATCAGCACAGAGGAGTACAAAGAGGGAGCTTTTCAGTACAAAGGCTGCCTGTTTGGCCTGCCCAAACCACCGTGAATGTGTTTAAAGGGGACTTTTATTACCATGGAAACTCTCAGACAGGAAGGAATTTGTCCTGCCATATCTAGAAAATAGTCTGTAATGGTCAGCTCTTGGAACAAAAGTGTTTCAAATGGTGGGATATATTTAAAAATTCTTGTGGTGAATATGTTTTTTTAAAAAAAAGAATATGTAAAACCCAATCTTATGCTAATGGCCTTTGAGTATATGGGGATTTAGGGAAGACTGGACAAAGTGAGCAGGGGAAGTGTTAGAAGAAATCCAAGAAACTTTTCCCTCTCTGTGTCCAGAAGGCTTCCTAGGTGTTGAATGGATGCAGATGAAATATTCTCACTTTAAGTAGCGTGTTTATCCGTCACAGCTGTTTATGGGGGGGACTGTGCATGTGCTTGGCTTGAACTGCTGGAGGCAGTCCTCTGAGCACCATGGATTAATTGCTTTTGGAATGGCTTAACTAAAACCTGTTCTTTCACTCTCTTGACAAATATCCTTAGTGTTCACAAATGGCCTTTATTTTCCTAAATCATGCCGAGATACAACATTTCTTGTCTAAAATAAATTCTGATGCCAGATCCCAGAATATTTGCACATCCTTCACTGGAGTTGAGTGTTATGTAGTAACTCCAAGTCAGCAATCTTCCCTTCCAGCCAGCAGGAGTAGCTAGCGGTACCTACAATTTTTTTCCATGCTTTGTGTAGTGTTCAGTGTTGATTTTCTGGTCTGTTTGATCAATGAAATGCAAAATATTTTTTTCATATATTTGATCAAATTAGAATTACTGGGGTTTTTTTTCTGGAAGTCATACCAACAGACACTGGTCCTCATGCTCTTTCTGTAGAGCAAATGCCTGTTTTGTTTTAATGCTGTGCTTTTCAGGTTAAGCTGCTGAACCACCTCACCGTGGCCCGAAGGCAGTTTGAGTGGTAGAGTAATAAGCTGATCCAGTGGGTTGTGTGGCTTGAAGTCAGCCATGCCACGCTTGCTTCTTCCCTTGTGCTGTCACTGTTGCTCAGCTGCACCCGTAGCGATGATCTTCTGATGGCAACTAATGGTTAGATCAGCTTACCTCTAGTGTCAGGCTGCACTTGAACATTTTCTTGAGATGTTTGGGGTAAGCAGTAGAATGAAAGCATCTTGTTTGTGGTTAGGAACAGTAATAACTAAGGAGGAAAAACTGTCATGAAAACTTTTCGCTGCCCTGTCAATTTTGCACTTGCTCGCAGCTGCCGAAAATCAATGTTCAAAGTCTAATTCTACATGGCAGGCCAGGTAAAGAACAGTTTTGCAGATATAAATATATAAAGGAGTATTTCTGTGTGCCTTTTACAAGCATTGAATGACCTTGTTTGCATTATCTGGGTTAACACTAATCTGCTGCTCTCATATGAAGACTTCCGTCTTACATGTTGATCAGTTTAGTTTCTTGTCTCCTGACTTGCGGAGCCAAAAGGATTGCAGAAGGTAGTTCCAACCAGGATTAAAAGAAACAAAAAAACAAGGACCATCCCCTCCCCCCACCCTGCTGCTCTTGTTTATAAAACTCTCTCTGCTTAATGACACTCTCTCCCTCATACAGTTTGGTCCATTTTCCCCATCTGAGACCTGGGCTAGACTGCTGTCCAGACTGTGCTAGGGGATGGGCATCTTTAATCATGGACAGTCATTTGTCTTTCCAAAAGCACAGAAATCCCGGTTAGATGTATTTCCCTAATAGCTAGCTCAGTCAAGAAAGGAAATGCTAGTGACATCATGTATGACTTAATATGGTTATTAACTGCGCAGGTGTTGTAAAGCTGTGAATCTAAACTGTAGTGGAGTAATTGTACCATATGTCAGGGTTTTTTTTCTTCAATTTTTATTCTTCCATATTTAGCATGCTTGGTTTTTCCTCTTTAAAAATGTATTTCTGTGCTACTTTGTTTCTGTAGTAATCTTTTTTTTTTTAAAAAAGAAGGAAAAAATAAAAAGGCATCCTTCAAACCTTGATCTGTTTTTGCTCTTAATTCATCTGCCGTTTTCTTACTCATTTCTGGAGTGTGCACGTGTAGTTCTCCTTTCTCACCCTCCCAGTCCTGGGTTCTCGAGCTGGCGGTTCTCCGTCTGCTCAGCTTTTCATGAAGGCGGCAAATTCCCAGTGTGCCCTCTCCTGATACCTCCCGCTCCACTGAGGAGCTGGCACCCAGTGCCTGCAGGTCTGTGCTGCGTGGCTCGATGTGGCTCTCCTGATGTGAAGTCTGGGAAGCACTAAATCATACGGCCACGTACCATTTCCTTCAACTTTCTCCCCAGCAGATCCGCGGGCTGAGTTCGCAGTACGGCGTGACGGCTGCGCACGGCTTTAAAGCTCGGGAGCGGGGATGGGCGTTCTGCCCCCACCCCCTCACCCCACGCCTGCACAGACATTTCCCTGCTCTCCAGCTGCTCTGGTTTCCATCTGTTACAGGGCCTTCTGGTGTGACTGTTTCCTCATCTGCTGAGCCGAGTAAAATGTTGAAGGACCAGACACTGCGCTGACCCGGGGAATTAGGGGGTTGTGGTTTTGGAGAAAATGGCTCGCATGCTGATTTTCCTTTCCTCTCAGAAACTTGGCATGCAACACATGCACATCCAGTATCTTGAAAAAGTTCGTTAGGTGCATTCTAATTTCTTTGCAGCAAGCATGTTTGCTCATTGTGGTTATATATGTGATGATGTAGGCCTGTCCTGCATGGCAGGTGCCCCCTGCTCTAGCAGGGGTGCTGTGCTTTGGTCTCTGGGCTCGGAAACGTACAGCGATGCTCAAAGTTAACTTGCAGCATGCAGTGAGAGAAATAGCAGAAGTCTTTAGTTGTGAAGACAAAAATATGCATCTGGTAAGAAGTAGCAGAGAGCTGAGGGAGGTGTTAGGAAACTCTGGAGTAGCCATCGCTTTCTTGGCCCACGGAGCAGGGGAACTTTACCCTGCGAGGTGTCTTCCCTTTTGGCAGGCAGATGCCTGCTGCCCATCCCCAGGCTGCTATTTTAGTCTGTTCTTGTCTTCAGCACTTCTTCCATCCTGCAGCCGCTTGGATTATCCCTTTCACAGATCGCTGGGCTTGCTCTCTAGTGATACTGGTAAGTTACTGACAGCCCCAGAGATGGTGGCAATGCAGGCGTACAACCAAGGAGTATTCCCGTGGAGCAAAACCAACAATGCACCCATTCTATATGCATGAAGAACTATAATGTTTCTGACTTGCTGGTATGCGTAAGCCCTGCGAAACTTCAGTAATTATTCTTGCAAAAGTCCATAAAATTACCAGAGTGCTGTCCCTCGCTAGTTGAGTTGTCCTAATGAGTGAGTAACTTCCCTTTTTCTGACGGCTGTGTCGTCTTCCTTTTGGAAGTATTCATTCTTGGCTTTTAAAATCTGTTTAGACACTGTCAAATTGGTTTGGATTTCAAAATTATATGTGTAAATGAGAAACGTACCTAACACCCACTTTCGTAATTGAACAAAGCTTTTCTCTGCAGAACCTGACTGCTACTCAGCGTGTGGGAAAGCGTGCTCTGACAACTTGGGCTGTTTTTTGAGGACTTCTGTGATCTCACTGAAGGGTTTTAATATTAATTCATCACTAGTGTTATGTTTGTGTTTTGATGATAGTCACTTAGGAGATGGGTGTTAGGCAACCAGTTGAAAATTACTGTAAAGTGATTTCTTTTTTTTTAAGTGGTTCATACATTCAACTTGAAATCCCAGAGCACATTAAAAGTGCTAATGCTCGTTCTCCTGAAAGCAAGGTTTCTATGTATTTTTCAAATTAGCTCCCTTCTGCCTCTGGATCCCAGCTAATACGGTATATGTAACTTAACCACTGATTTCTGACTGGGGATGGTGCATTTATTAGCTTGATGTTGGCATAAATTGATAACGGAGGAATAAAATAGTACAGAGTTGCCAACAGGAGCAATTGTTTGCCTTTTGGGAGGATAGATGTAGTGCATTATCAGAGGTGTAATATGCTTCTGGACGGTTTTCTGTGCAAATGTGTAACTATCGGTGCAGCTGCCACATGTCCTGTACAGAGGGAGCAGCTCCATGCTCATGAGACGTGCTGCCTTCTTGAAAAACATGTGAATGAAACAGTGGCCAAGGAGGGGAGAGAGGACTGGGTGAAACAGGAATGCTTTTACTGATGGGTACTAGTTGTGTGATGTGGCACCTCAGTGCTCTGTCGTGAGGCACTACCACGTTAATAGTTTAGCCAAGCAATGAGAGTTGGTAAGAGGCTCTGCAGTGTTTCAGAATGAAGCTTCTCCACCCTGTCTTCCCCTCTTGAAGCATTTCTAGGGAGGATAAAATATCAGGATCCAGGGGAATCTAGCTTGTGATTTCTAAAGTTTGGGAACAGTGAACAGTGGAACGAGTGTCTACTGATGGTTTAAAGGAGTTAGGTTGTTACGCTTGTCTGTGGAGCTACAAGGCTCTCAGATAAAGTAGCTGCTGTATGGCCCAGCAGAAATGGGGAACTGATTTAAATGACTGAATTAGTAGTTACCTGGACTTTAATTCAGCCAAAGCTGCAGATGCCTAGGTCAAAAAGAAGTAGGGTAAACTGGCTGGACAGTCTCCTGGCTAAAATGAAATGTGAAAAAATTGTAAAAATATTTCAAGTGTGCGTTCAGTACCCCCATGTCATTTGTACCAGTTATCATAAAAGGTGGTATGTCTTTTGTGAAATAACAGATGGACGCTGCTTTTCTAGCGAAGTATAAATGATGGGACTATATTGCTGTCGTGGGTTTGAAATAGAGGCGCCACATAGATTTCTATCTTGTAGATGTTCCTTGCATCACTGCTTTGTTGATGTATACTTCCTCCTTGCTTCTCAAATGAAACTGTCTTTAAACTTGTTTTAGTTGCATTCAGCTCTGGGGAAAACAAGGCTTTTGTAGTGCTGCTGTGGACCTTACCTGTAAATTCACCCCAGCATTAATGCTGTTACTTTATTCAGTGTTAAAAGGTGTGAAAGGAAGCTCAGTTTTTGTCCTTGTTGTGAAGAAGACTTAGGGAACAGGTGTGAGACGTGAAAAGTTAACTGTTCATTCTTAAGTAAAGTAATAGGTCATGGCTGTATCAATAATCTAAAATTCCTAGATTATCAATGTGCTAATTGTGGACCAGGCTGGTAGCATGGAGGTGGCTTTCCTGATCTAAACGAACTAAACTGAATTACATGTTTATTGTAGACAGAAAAATTGATTTAGCCTGTTTCTTAGAGCATCATGATGTTGTGAAAAAACGTAATAATCACTCCTGTATGTGATGCTGCTTGCAGTCTTGAGATCCCTAAAGAACAGGGGAGTTTTTCCTTTTAGCAGACAGAAGGCGAAATGGGTTGTGGGGTTTTTTTTACCTAATGCCTCAATTACTATTTACTAAAAATATTACAGATACATAGAAATTCTTGTTTCATAGCATCTTCCACCCCCGTTAAAGAAAATCCATTGTATGTGGAGGTCAGGAAGAGTTGCTAGCAAATGTACACCATTTAGCATTTAGTGTTACTAGTACCTAACTGCTGCATCTGTAAATGTAAGCACCTAAAAATGTGGGTATTGAATAATCAGAAAAATAAGTCTGATGCCATTTATGATTTTGGATAAGTACAGATAGTCTTATATATATATATATATAAAGATAATATCAGTGCTGTCAAGTCTCAAGGCTTAGAATTTATTCAATAAAATCTTCACCTAGCCTGCTCTTAAGCAGTCACAGTTTCAACACACATGCAGCCTTCCCCAGAAGAAAAAAAGACACATGCACCAAAAAAATATATTTTTTTAAATAAATGCTTACAGGTTTTGGTAGCAACACCTATGGAATACTTTGAGAGTGGAGCCTGTGCTGTAACACAAGCTTGCAGCGAGAGGAATGGATGACATTAGTGAGAGGTGTGTTTGAAAGGGAAGGTGGCAGCTGGCTTACCTGGATGCTCAGAAGCAGGCTGGGACTCGTGACAGTCCGGATGAACAAATCCAGCTGACAGCTGTTGCTATTGCTACAGCATTGCAGACATCTCTTGATTAAGTTGGTCCCAGTATCTCCCTTGCTTAATTATTCTCGTTTTGGTTTTTGAGTAGTTTGCAGAGCTGTGTGTTGGGTGCTGTGGAAATAGGATGGGTGCAGTTCGCATCCATTAAACTGAGAAGCTAAAGACCTGGCTTTTAGGAAAGTACAAGGAAAATCACCCCCTGAACAGTTTTACAAAGGCCAAGTGGTAGAAAAGCAGGTTGTCAAGATAAAACTTCATGTATTTTAAAGGAGTAAGACACTGGATTTTCTGAAATGGAATTTTTCTCCCAACAACTCCCTGTCCCAAGCTTGGTATGAAAGTATGCAGTGTCCAAGGGGACCCAGTTCTTAGAATTGTTTGTTACTGAGGTGAGATGTTTCATTGCTTGCTCTGCTTGGAGCCTTCAGTCTCACCTGAGAACATAACCTGTACTTTTCTGAGGTGATCTTCTCTCTTGGTTTTATTTCAGGCCTTAAGTTCAGGGATCACCCTTGTCTTAAAATAGTGTGAGGTACACGGATTTCAGGGGCTGAGCAGGGTAGGAAAGGAATAATCGCAATCTTATGTGTTTTGGATTTCTGGATGATGCTTAGTGATCAGATGCAGTAACTTAAAAGGTGCTGTAAGAAGTTGGTCAGGAAGGCTCACTGTAGAGGTTTTATTGGTGACAGCAGGCAGTTTGTCATCTCTTTCAAGTACTTTTACTTTCATAACTGATTTTATATAGTATATATAATTGGGGGGACAAGGAGCTGGCTTTTATTGCTTTGCAAGCATCATTAATTACACAGTTACCTGAGTCTCAGCTGTAGGTCCAGATAATATTTGCTTATACAGCATAAGCATTTAATCTGCCACTAATTCTTGTGACTCTTAAATCAACTCATCTCTAGGAGAGCCTCTTCCATGCTTTTTCCTCACCTGTGCAGTCTACTTTTGGGTTCAGGTGATGTAAGTCTGCATAATGACTTAGGGAGGTAAGCTGTCCGCATAGTTCTTGATGTGCTAAGGATGCTGTAATAATGCCATTTACTGTTTGCTTAAATAAAGCATAAGGCTTTGTGCTTTTAGCCTTCTGATAGCTGTTTTATCCTGAATTACAGTTTTGGGTTGGGTTGTGTCTTCTTAAACATAAAATAGATTTGGAAATGTTGTTTAGCTTTGGAACTTAAAAGGTCTTAGTACACGCTCCAATTTCTCTCTATAATTTGTAAACAAAGGAGTAAGTTTTTAGCTGTTTGAGCTTATTCACCTTTGAGTAGCAGATTTTTGACCCTTGCTAGAATAAAAGGTTTTCCTAGTAGCGTTTCTGCATTGCACTGTAGCAGTTGCAGCTCTTGTTCTGATAACAAGAATCTGAACAGTAAGTGAAATTGCTCTAAACTTGGCTGCTTATACAATTACGTTGGAATCTTCATATAGTACTTGATTGAAACTCCTGAATTCTGTTGTTATAGGACCTTTGCTACCTAAGTGTTTTGGGTGGGGGGTTCTGTTGTTGCTGGGGGGGGGGGGCTGGGGGGAAGTGTTTGGGTTTTTTCAGTGCCATTTTATGGGTCAGATTTTCACTTTTTAGGTATTTACAGACACAAAATAAAGAAATGGCTAGTCCAACGAAGTTTGCAGTCTAAACTTTTCCAAAGGTATCAAAATAAACCTTCCTATTTCTCACACTTGTAAAATAATAGTCTAATCTTTGTCAGCCTGTCCCCTCCTTTAACTTGCTTGCTTTTTCTACATAAAAAAAGCCCAAACAAAAACCCCAAAACACAGAAACCCCCTCTACACTAAACTTTAACCTCACAGGTTTCTAATAAGTAGAAATACATCTTTGGTTTTGCTGAGGGGAGGACAGTGTGGGCATGTGTCTTTTTTGTTTTGTGTTTGGGTTTTTTTGTTTGGGTTTTTTTTGGGGCGGGTGGGGGTTTTTTTGATTTGTTTATTTAAAAGGACTTGGAAACTTCTAGTCCTCTGTAGATGCTGCACCAAGATTGATAAAGTTGAAAGATGAATTAAAGTAGAATGTTAATCATTAGGAACAGTGAAGATAGTGCTTTCTATTATAAAATTAAGCTCAGGTCTGCTTTTTGAGAGAAGATGGAGTTACCTACCATGAACCAGTTTCCCAAGTGTGTTTTCAAATGAGTGAAAATATCCTTTTATCTCTTATCCATGACTGCAGCACTGCTCTTGTATGTTGATCATCAATCTCTGAAAAGCTTGTGGGGAACTGAAGGTAGCTCAAGAACTTTCCTGTTGGGCATAGAAGACTTTGCGGTAGACAGATGTCGGCCAATTCTACTGTTGCAGTAGTTTGAATGACTGTGGCTCTGGGCGCTGGGTCAGTCATTATCTTTGACTTGCAAGTTACTTCCAAGTTCTTAAAATGAGAGGGGGAGTGAGATTGCATAGTGTTAAAATTTTTTTCCCTGGAAGGCTTTTGTTTGTTTGTTTGAAGAGACCTATTTTAGAATGCCTATCAATTAAACTTGAAAACACCACAGTTAGTTTTCTTCTTCACCAAGAAAAAAATGTAAGACCTGTTGAAGTTGTACACAAGATTTGGTTCTCTTCCTTCTGAATCTCCCATGCTTTAGCATTCTAGCTCAGTCCAGCCTGGAAAGAAAAGCCATGCTGCTCGTGATGCCTGATGAGAGTTGTACTCTTCTGGTAGTCCCCATTCTAATTTATAAGTTCTGGCACTGTGTAGACACCCATTTTCCATGGCTTGCTCTTAAATATCTCTGTCTTCTACACTTGGGACCTCAGGATGCACAAGATGAGTATCTTAATTTTCTACAAAAAAAACTTCTCAAATAGTTTGATAAACTAGTTCTGAAAGGTGGTTTTGGTACCTGTTCTGTATCTCGGCTGCCCCCCATATTCTGTGGGGTGTGACTGGGCCTACTTAACTGTCCAGACACTAAAAGAAGGTTCCTGAATCTATTGACTCAATCTATGCTCAGTGAATTGTGCCCTGTCTTTCTCCACACTCCTCCCTCCCCAACCCTTTCTATTTACAGTGGATTTTTAAGTTAGTGCAATAATTTAGCACTTCTTTTAAAATAGGCTATTTTAAATGATAGAATTCGTAATTGATCTGGCACTACATGCTTTTTTCTTAAAAAGTCAGTATTTTTAAAATTCAATAGCTCATGTAACTTCATTTAAAATGCTTATAAAACAGTGATTTTTTTTTCCCCCAAAAAGTATAATTTGTAATCTTTCCTGGTGTAATATGTAAACCTTTTGGCTTTGCTGAAAGGTTCAAGACAGAATGCTTGAGTTTATTGGGTAAAAATTAGCATCAATTCTGGAAGTTGAGTGAGGGCTTAAGTTTGGATGTAGGATCATTCATCTTGCCATGTGTAAGGAGTATAAGGGAGAAGTACCATTTTGTTCCACAACCCTGAAATACGTTCTCTTTACTTCTGTGAAA
The DNA here is from genome assembly GCF_964237585.1 of Gallinula chloropus. Lineage (NCBI taxonomy): Eukaryota > Metazoa > Chordata > Aves > Gruiformes > Rallidae > Gallinula > Gallinula chloropus. The sequence goes on along the minus strand of NC_140086.1, from coordinate 40,122,983 downwards.
ACTCTGGCTTTTCACTTTGGATGTATAAGGTGTATTTATCTTCACCGAAATGAGTGTGGATATGTGGTTCCTGTACAAGCGCAGACTGTGATCTACCAGTATTTATGAAGAACACATGTACAGGAAAATGACTCTTAAGTACAAGTCATAAATTGAAATGATTATAGAATATACGTGGACAAATATACCATGTGTGGTATCGGTAGACTGTAATTTCATCAAGTGGTTTTTCAGACTTCATAAACTATGAATGAAACATGATTGTATTGGCCTTGTAACAGGTAAAGTAAAATATAGGGTCTGGCTACTTTAAAGCGCTCATAATTCTATAGCTGGAAATAGCCTTCTGGGAGACGATTAAGTCTTAAAACCTGCCCGTGATTAAAAAAATACATTTCAGTGAAAATCACGTGTTCAGAAACCCTGGGAAACATTTAGGTATCCACCTCATGAATTTTTACAATTCCCAGCTTTCTGGGTGTAAACCCTGCGAGCTACTTGGAGCAAAAGGAAGAGAAAAGGCCCCATTTTACTTGGAGCTTCGTCACGTCTCTGATTATTTCGTTGTTTACAGCGGGTTTTTTGGTGACTCGGACCGCATGGGGGCTTTGTTTACTTCAGGAGATGTGCCAAACTGGAAAGGCTCCGGCCTGACGCTGCTGTGTGGAGGTTGCTTCAGGCGGCCATGCGCGCCCAGCCCGGCCCTGCACAAACCCTCCCGCTTGCTGCGGCGACCTCTGCCCTTCTGTATCCTGTGACACTCAGCCCTGTCTTTGTGCTCAAGTTTATTCATGATGGATACGTTTCCCTCCCAATCGCATGTGCTGGGAGCCCGGCAGAGAGAACAGATAAATTATTTTCAGCTGCAGGCCTGGGCTGGGGGAGGCGGGAGAGGGGCCTGCTGGAGTGGGGGCCCCTCCGCACCACAGCCAGCCGGACGGGGCGCAGCCTCCCACCGCCCCCCCCCCCGGAATATGAAAGGGGATGACTCTCGGCCTCTCAGATCCTTTTTAAATGCAAAAGAATGTAGGAAATTGCCAGATCAGTTGGTTAATCAGTGACAACTGCAGTAGGTGCACAAAAAGCACGGCCCTTAACAAGAGTAATCGGTTGCGCGGGGTGTTTTTTCAGCGCCTCAGCAGGTCGCCGCTGGCCCCACCTCTTGAATCCCAGGGCCGGTTTAGTGTCAGCTTTATAAGAGAATGTAATTGCTGGGAGATTTCTTGGTGACTGATGGCAACAATATAAGTCTTCTCCGTGTCACAACCACCACCACCAGCTCCCCCCTCCCCAGCCCTGCCGAGGCTTTTTGTCCGCCTGGCCGTCGCACAGCCGCCGATCAGGTCGGCAGCTGGCACCGAGCGAGCGGCTGCGGGAGCGCGCAGCAGCTGCGAAACGCTCCCGGGTCCACCGAAACCGAAAATTATATAGGCTGTGTGGGCTGCGCTTGTGTTCCAACCTCGGTTAGGGTTACCTTGGATGTGGTGTGGTTCCCCTTTTATAGAGTCGTTGGCATGATAACGCCTCTATCGAATATTTTTAGAAGTATTCCTGATTTTGTTACTGGAATTGTTTCCCTTACTTATCTTGGACTATTTTTAGATAAACCTCCTCCTCACATCTGTATTTTAAACTTTCCTTGGGAGAGAGGGTGGTCGTATGACCAAAAAAAGGTATCTTAAAATTCCAGGCTATATAGCACTAGAACTGAAGTGTTTCTGGCTTAGGCTTCACCCCCCCAACTTCTGCCCCCCCCCCAACTCGTGTTTGTAATGTATTTAAATGTAAAAAACATTAGTTTTTTCTTTCTAATTTTATTTTATTCCTCAGGTTGTCGCAATAAAAACCTCCCAAGTATGTACTTCTAGTAAATGACTATAAACTTTCCCCTTTTTCTTTTAGACATGAAAGACAGACATGCTGAGGCTCCTTATTTAATGTTATAGGTGATGACTTAAAATTAGCAGTGCTCCATATTAGGAAGAGATGTTGTAGCCTGGCTGGTATGGCAAATGAAGAAGCCAGTCGTTGTGGGTGCATATGATGTAACAAAGAGGCTTGGTGGGTTTGCATCAGAGTATTCCTGCATGATGCTGTTGTGGACTCCTATCAGAGCTCCTGTGAACTTGAATGACGTAGGATATTGTTTCCAAATGTGTGGCACAGGCTGAACTCTAGCTGGTCATTCCTGCATCAGCTGCTTGACAGCAGCAAGCTGCCAAATACTCCAAGACTGTTGTGCCCTCAGTTGCTTCTGTAAAAGCCGGTTCTTTGCCAAAATAGGTGATGCATTAAGAAAATAAATTGCAATCTGGTTTCTACTTAAATCTTGTATGGGGAAACTTACGATTTCATGGATTTCTTGCCCAGAAGATGTTACTACATAGCACTTATGGCGCTTAGCTGATTGCATATATGCAAAAACTGTGACTTGAGGAAAGGCATGTGAGGTTTTCACTTATACCACCACTCCCTTCTTAGTTTACTAAAAGATATTGACTGCCTTAAATTTTCCACTACAAGTTTCTATAAGGATGCGTTTCCATAAAGAACTAACTGCATTTTACTAAGACTGAACTTAAACTTTTCAGAAATGCTTGTTCCTTATTTGTCAGCTCTTTTCCACTGAGGGCAGAATATTCCTGAAGTGTGTGAGGTCGTATGTTTCATCTTTGCAAGTCCTGTCTCCCTTTCCCGGGGTTGGGGGGGAAACTAGATTCCTGCCATCCTTTGATCTGATACGAGCTATACGGACTTAATTTTTGACACAGCTGTACTGTGTGAAGTGTATGCTAGGAAAGCACTCTACATGAAGAGAGGTGGGGGAAAAAAGTGGGTTTAGGCATTCAGATAACCCAAGTTTCTTTAGAAGTTACAGTTGGAAATCATGTTGCAACACTGCAGATCTGCTCACCCATATACAGGAGGAAAGCACCATGGATGAAGAGCTGTCTGTGAGAGCAGTGAGAATGTCAGCATTAAACACGCAGGAGACTAGGCGTGCTTCCCACGGACGCGGTCAGGCACTTGCATAACTGTCCTGGCATCAGCAGCCCTGTTAGCTCAGTAGGTAAATGAGCTGAAAGGGAGAAGCCTCATCAGCCATCTTCCCCAAGTTGAATGTCTTGGCATGACTTTTCCTGGCTTGTCAGGGAATGTTACATGTGTTTATGACATTTTTGGTGAGTGTTTTCCTCCACTTTGTTCACAAAATAAGAATGTGACTTTAATTGCTGTCATTTGTGACATCTACTTCCATGTGGCAAATGCTTAAATTACTACCCCTAACAGCCAGCAGGAGCTTAGCATTTTTGAAAAGCAGTTTAAATACTCAATGTTTAAATGCAGATTTAGTAGCCTAGTGTTTAATCCTACATTTTGAGGCTCCAGTCTCAAAATGACCTTTTGCATGGCTTTGGTTTTTTAGCATGAGAGGCCTTTTTAGCCTAGTTCTTCAAAGTAGCGTGGTACTCGCAACATTTATTGTGTTACCCTGCTAAATTTCTTGTATCAAAGGATAGATGATAACTGAACCTGTGGATTTACAAGAAGTTCTTCTGAACGGCAGGCAGCATGTGAGGTTGGGGTTGTGGAGGGCACGTGCATCTGTGTGCTGCCCTTGCTGCTTGCTTCCTGGTCTTGACTGCCTAGGATCTGCTGCTTTGGGAGCAAGACTAATGAAGTCCAGGTTTTAGCGTTTGCAGCCCTAGATCAGGTTATGCGTATGCAGCAGCCAGTTTAGTTCCACTCATAAAAGTGGGAAGCTGCCCAAGGCTACTGAGTCCGCGTAGCTCTGAAATACTATGTTGAGCAATGGTTAACTACTACTTAAATTTGAGATCTAGCAGTTCAGGGCTGGAATGTTGCAGACTGGAGTAAATGTAAGCTTTGTCTGTTGAGACAACAGGGTTGTTAAGCAATTGACTGTGTCCTGGTAGTTGGGAATCATACTGTTGCTTTGAACAGGAATGGGTTGTCCAGGCAGTCTTAAGGAAATACATCCATTGACTCTTCAGTCTCATTGGTGCAGTCTTTCATGTTCAGGAACAGAAAAGCTATAGAATTTTACAGCAGAATGTGTATAGTTGGTTTAAGATTATTTTATTTTAAAAAATGTTCGCTATTTCTTTGTACATTCACACTTCTATTCAACAATCTGCCTTTCTGAGGGTCCAGATACTCTTTGCTTTGTACCTGGAAAATACTCACTGCTTCATGAACATCTGTTGATTCTAACTTACGGGATAGTAGAAAAGATGATGCTCAAACTCATATTTTTAGATTATTTAATCTGAAAAAAGACTTAAAGCGGAGTTTATGGTGGTCAGTCTTGCTGTTACTACTATGCCTGCTTTTGTGAGGAGGTGAAGAGTGGTGCTGAGTGAATACTTTTAGCTAGAATTATGGCTTGATGCAATGCGCACCTTTGTGTAGGAACTTTTTTTGGGGGTGTATTGTTTTTTGGCCCAGCATTGAGGATTTAAGCAAAGCAAATACGTTGCTTGTAGTGAAAGAAGCAAAGAAACGATTGCAACTCTCATGACTTGCTTAACTATTTAGAAGACATCTATCCTGTTAACACAGAAGGTTCAGAGCTTGTTTATTAATTTCACTATCAACTGTTTTCTTGGGAAAACATTGATTAATACATTTTGATCAGGCTGTAGCTGCTAACTGCCTTACATCCTTCAACCTGTGCTGTTAGCCATATATTGCATCAGAGGCAGAAGAAGGTTTGACTCAAGGGCTGCGGCCATTAAATTCAAGGCCAAACTTAAATCTGAAGAAATACTACTACAATTTTGAGACATCTTCTCAAACACGTTTTCAGGCTGTCTTTCAGACCTTTCAGCTTTAGCATCAACAGCTCAAACACGGAATCAGTTCACACTTAGGATAAAAATGCAGAACTCGAGTCATAAATAGTGGCAAACAGTGTTTTTGCTCTTAATATAGGTGATGGATTTTTTTGGGTGCAAACAGCATTACAAACTTAGAGGTTACTTTTTCTCCCCAAGCATGTGCTTGTGAAACCAAGTGAGTGCTAGATTCCGTAGTAATGTCTCCTTCCTCAAAGGGACAGTCCAGTCCCTAGCCCCGACCTGCAAGATGGGATGGAGTCAGCTGGGCAGAAATAAGGCGTGCTTAATTAAACAAAACCCTTCCCATCCCTTAGTTTGGTTTTCTCGGTATAGTAGCATATCCTGACTACTGTTAGCCAGTACTGACTTTTATTGGTGGCTGACTCTGGCCTGGATTTTATGGGAAGCCTGTCAGCTGAAGAGCAGTAAACGAAGGAGTATGATTCAAATGCATGCTTGATGCTTGTAGCTTTTCTATAACAGATAGCAAAGCCATTTCTTCTATTTAGATTTCGGGTATTTTATTGCAAAGCCTCATCAGTGCTTCAGGAGAGGAGAGCATGCTTGTCTTTTTAGAAATGGTTCCTTTCTTAGGCACAATTTCTTTAATAAACTGAGTGCAAATTCTTTCCCGCTCATAATTCTGTGGCTATAAATAGGTTAGCTGATGGGTGAGATCCCCTTCTTGGCTCAAGTTTGATAGTGCCCAGGTTCTGCCAGCAGTTGGGAGGTGGTAGTATCTGTGCACTACGCTTTTTAGCATTTCCAAGCAAAGAGACTTCTCTGTTTGATGGAGACTCTCAGTATACGCTGATGTTCAGCTTTGCCAGCTCCTGATGGTAGCAGAGGCAGCGTTGTGAGAGGTCCTTGAGCAATCTTGCGTCACTGGAGGGATCTTCACCATGACAGTGGTCTGCTCTGGAGCAGTCTTGCTAGCAAAAGCATGCTTTGGTGAAGAAGGCTCCTTCTTGCCTTGTTTTTAGAACATCCTTATGCTGTGCTTCAATAAACTGATGGGGGTGGTAAATGTTACAGGTGGCTTCTGCTTAATAAAGCAAATGAAATCAAAAGAAATAGAAAGATGGTTCATAGAAGTTTACCCCCAAGTGATTTAGAAATATAAGTGTTAATATCCTATCTGAGCATTAAAGAGATTTAAGAGTGTGGTTTTAAAGGTGACATTCAAATGCTATTTTAAGAGGAGTGATAAATGCTTGTGCTTTTCCTCTTGCCCTCTGCTTCACGCTGTAGAAGGTCCTCTTGACAATGGCTAGAAGAAGTGTAATAAATGTGCTGGTACTTTCTCCCTGAAACTTGTCTGGGACGAATTGCCTTCAGTTAAAATAGCGTGGCCTGGCATTTTGCATCCAAAGTGACCATAAGCAGCCACCCTCTGCGACAAAACAGGAGATGCAAAAGTATAAACTTGTAAACCTTCTTTTCTTTGATCACTGATTAAGGGCAAGTTGGTATCTGCCAGTACAGTCGCTACTAAATTATGACAAAGATGCCAAAATAGTTGGTTTTGTTTGCCATGTGGATGGGTCCCCTTGGCTGTTTGGAGATACAAGACACAGCATTTAAAATTCTGATCTTAGGAAGGAAAGAAAGCATTTGACTATTTTTGTTCATAAGAAACAAATGCAAACAAAAATATTTCAAGCTCTTGTGGGGAGAGGATGGGGAACATGCCAGTCTTCCATGTGAAAAACCTAAATGGGAACTTCTGTGAATCTGCTCTGTTCATGTGTATTGCTTTTTTCTTTTCTTCCCCCCCCCTCCCCCCCCCCAAGTCCAAGTGTGTACCTTGCTAGATTAGCATTTTATTATTTAAATTCTTTTGCCATTACTAATTTTCCTGAATGAGTTTTGAAGATTGTTACTCTGGAGAGAGCAAAACTTCAGTGTGGTCTTCTGAAGTGCTGTAGTTGCAGTTGGTAGCATGATTGCATGAAGATGAATAATGAGCTCCAATGATAGTGTTCCCTGTTATCATCATGAGAGAAATTAGAATATGGATTGAGAAGTCTACCCTATCATAGAATGAAGCTTGTGGATTTAATTTTCTTACACAAATTGAGCATATAGTTTTGCTTAAGTGGGAATGTGTCATGTCCTTCAGTTTACAACTTCATTAAATGAAGATAAATTGCGTGGGTTAACAAAAAATAAATTCCTAAACGTTAAGTCTTGCTGTTTGCTGTGTTTTAGAGGGTCACCTCTGTGTGCATTTGAAAAATCTGTTGTCCGTATAACTAACTTTAGTCTGTTGTAGGTGCTTCTGCTTGCTCATCTGATTACACAGCTCAAGGGAATAAGGTTAAGGACATGCTGTTGGTAACTAGAGCGTTTTCAGGGCTTTAGTTCGGCAGATGGGCGGCTTGGCTATATTCATACATCTGCCTACCTGCTGTGGCAGCTGCTGCTGCTGCATGTTGTGTTCTTTTGTTCTGTTCCACCCAAGAAAGGAGCACTAGGAAGTGTAGTGAATGGATTAATTTAAGGTTAAGGCCAGTGTTTTGCTTGCTTCCTAACTCTCTATCATAATAAAGCTTCTGATAAAGCTAATGAATCTTTCGTAAAGTGAAATAGATTTTTGAAGATGTATTTCAGGGGCTGAAACCAGCTAGCATTGTCTAAAAAAAGCAGTCAAGTATGTTTTCTTTATATTGCCTGATGTTATTTATTCCAATATCTTCCTCTTTTTCTCCCCCTTCCCCCGCTTTTTCTAGGAGCAGCAACCAGACTTTGCCTGACACTGCGTGGTCCAAAAGAATTAAGGAAATATGGAATGACATGAAGGAGATTAGTTGAGGATTAAAGGCTTTGAGGACAAAACACCTCGCCGAGGTGAAGCACAGACTAGCATTCTAGTTGTAGCTCTGAGGAGCTGTGTGCTGGAAAAAGATGGCAGATCCAGGAATGATGAGTCTGTTTGGAGAAGATGGGAATATTTTCAGTGAAGGGTTGGAAGGTCTTGGAGAATGTGGATATCCTGAAAATACAGTAAATCCTATGGGGCAGCAAATGCCCATGGATCAAGGATTTCCCTCTTTACAGTCATCTCTTCATCATCCCCCTGCGAATCAAAATCAAGCCAAGCTGACCCATTTTGATCACTATAATCAATACGAGCAGCAGAAAATGCACCTGATGGATCAGCCGAACAGGATGATAAGCAACGCCCCTGGGAATGGTATCGCGTCTCCTCACTCACAGTATCACAACCCTCCAGTTCCTCAGGTTCCTCACGGCAGTGGTGCTGGTGGTCAGATGGGAGTCTATCCCAGCATGCAGAACGAAAGACACGGACAACCCTTCGTAGACAGTGGCTCCATGTGGGGACCACGGGCAGTTCAAGTGCCAGACCAGATAAGAGCACCGTACCAGCAGCAACAGCAGCAGCAGCCGCAACCGACACAGCCGCCACAGGCACCCTCTGGACCCCCTGGGCAGGGCCATCCTCAGCACATGCAGCAGATGGGAAACTACATGGCTCGTGGTGATTTTTCAATGCAGCAGCACGGCCAGCCGCAACAGCAGAGGATGAACCAGTTTTCTCAAGGCCAAGAAGGCCTCAATCAGGGAAACCCTTTCATTGCCACCTCAGGACCTGGCCACTTGTCTCATGTGCCCCAGCAGAATCCCAGTATGGCACCTTCTTTGCGACACTCAGTCCAGCAATTTCACCACCATCCCCCCACTGCTCTCCATGGGGAATCAGTAGCCCACAGTCCCAGATTCTCCCCTAATCCTCCCCAGCAGGGTGCTGTTAGGCCGCAAACACTTAATTTTAGTTCTCGGAGCCAGACGGTACCCTCACCTACTATAAACAACTCAGGGCAGTATTCTCGATATCCTTACAGTAACCTTAATCAGGGATTAGTTAATAATACAGGGATGAATCAGAATTTAGGCCTTACAAATAACACTCCAATGAATCAATCTGTACCAAGATACCCAAATGCTGTCGGATTTCCATCAAACAGTGGTCAAGGACTAATGCACCAGCAGCCCATCCACCCTAGTGGCTCACTTAACCAAATGAACACGCAAACTATGCACCCTTCACAGCCTCAGGGAACTTATGCCTCTCCACCTCCCATGTCACCTATGAAAGCAATGAGTAATCCAGCAGGTACACCTCCTCCGCAGGTTAGACCTGGTAGTGCTGGAATACCAATGGAAGTTGGCAGTTATCCAAATATACCCCATCCTCAGCCGTCACACCAGCCCCCTGGTGCCATGGGAATTGGACAAAGGAATATGGGCCCCCGAAACATGCAACAGAATCGTCCGTTTATGGGTATGTCTTCAACACCACGGGAGATGGGTGGGCACATGAGACCAAATGGTTGTCCAGGTGTTGGCCTTGCAGATCCACAAGCAATACAAGAGCGACTAATATCTGGCCAGCAGCTTCCTAGTCAACAGCAGTCTTTTCAACAGCAAATGCCAACCTGTCCTCCCATGCAGCCTCATCCAGGGATACATCATCAGTCTTCACCACCCCCACATCCTCATCATCAGCCTTGGGCACAGCTTCACCAGTCACCACAAAACACACCACAAAAAGTGCCTGTCCTTCAGGTAAGCTATTTCTAATGAGTAGAAAATGCTTTAAGTTACTGTAAATGTGTTTTCGGGATACACTGGATCTGTGCTTTCAAAATTACTTGCTTCTGTTGGTTGTTACTGTTCATGTGGCTTTCTTGATGCACAGAAGCTGAAGGAAAAATGACACTTAGGTAGCTTGTGAACGTCCTTATGTTAGTTTTTACAGGATAACTTTATGAATAGACCAAAATACGATGCAGCAACAGGACAAGCTGAATACCTACTTCTCTCCCCATGGTGTTACGGTGTTTTGTTTGAGGGGAAGGTGGAAAGCATGTATGAGAATTGCCATTTAAACTATTCATTTCTGTATTTGCAGCTTGAGAGAAGGAAGTGTGTGTTACAATGGGCTTGTTTTGGCCAAACCCAGGGTTTTCTTTAGGGAATGATTTGTGGTTTTAAGTAAAGCTGAAATTTTTACGTGTGAAAAGATTTCCAGGATGAACTTCTTCAGCGCTAACTAATGCAACTGAGAAACGATGGGGCAACAGTTTATGCAAGGAGAAGACAGCAGATGTGAATCATAGTCTGAAATCAAATCTTCTGAGGTTTAAATGAAATCTCAAATAGGATAGAAGTTTTATTTTATTGCGTCTCTGATCTGCCAGGTTTTGATGCAAATGTATTACTTCCACGTCACTTTTCAATTAAAAGCTAAAAACGGTAAAACATCTTGATCCTCTGTAGCTTAGCAGGTTTGACTACGTGTTAGTATGTTAAGCTTCAGCTGAAAAAGTGCCTTTTGGGAATCTCTGCGTTTGCCAGTGCTTGCCTCTGGCTCTTCCCAGTCGTCATTCAAGAGGTTCTGGTACCGAATGAATTGGTGGTCAAGACAGCAAAGGTTTATCTTTTTTAAATATTTTTATTTTTTTTAAACCAGCCAGTAATTAATGCCAAGTAGCTCTGCACATAAATATTTGGAGACAATTGTTGGAATGCAGTCATAATGATACGATGCTACAATAAGCTTAATAAATCATAAAAACAGCTGTCCTAGCCAGTGTCCCTGGCCTGTGCGGAAAGCAGCTGCTCAGCAGTCCCCTCCGCTGCTGCCTGCCGGCTGCTTCTGTTAGCCGCTCCGCACAGCATGAGGTGGGTCTGGGAATCAGATGTATGCGCTGCAGAGAGGCAGCTGACAAGGAGTGGTAGATGGAGCAGCTCAGCAGCTGGGAGAGGCTTCCATGTTCCCCGTGGAAGCCAGGGGTGGGGGAGCGCTGGAGGTGCCACAGCCTGCGGGAAGCACTGGGAGAGAGGTTGGGAAGTGAGCTAGGTGAGGGGAAGGACACTGGTTTTCTTGGAGGGAGGAGGAAGCTCCCCTCTTGAAGGGGCAAAAGATAGCTTCAAGAATGTCTCTTTCTTCCATGCCTCTCTCAAAATGGGTGTGAAATTTTATACCTACATTGGCCCTTTCTTTCCCCACACTTCATGTGACCATCCATTTTTTTTTTGGCAGCAAGGGATGGTTTGGGAATAGAAGGTTTACTTGTAGAATGGACAGGCATGTTAAACATTCTTGGGACAGTTAATTTCCCTTTAATCAGTGAAGAGCTAAAACAGACAGCTCAACCCTTAAATGGGCTATGCAGCGTATTACAAAGTTCTCAGCTGCTGATGAATAGCTTGAACAAAGGTAAGTGCTGAAATGAAATAATTAGAGGAAAACCACATGATAAAACTCAAGTTGCTTGATTAAAATCAGTAATTCACACAGTTGTAGCTAGCCAAGTAACTTCTCTGTTAGCCTGCTTCTGTTCAGTTTTATTTGGTGAAAGTTATTGCTAACATACCTTCCCATTAAGTAATTAGTTTGAGACCTGACTGTAGTAATGAAACTGTTGAGGGGCAGGCATTTCTCCCTAGCAAACTGTTTGGATGAAATAAATATTGTTCAAGTCAACCAAACTCAGCTCCTCCCCACCCCCTGGGGAAAAATGCAGATGTGTGAAACCCCTGCTCTTAAGACTGAATGCAGAATTCATAGTTCTCCTGTCAGTGTGGTAGTTTTCCCTTCTCCTCAGTTGGCAGAAAACCGTTCACTGAAGAATGGTTATTTAAATGCCTCGTTTGCTTTTATTTGTATAAAATGAATCGGCAAAATAAATACAGTGAAATGGAAATCACTGTGTGCTTTTAAATCTTCAGAAGCCATCTTAGTAATTATTTTCCAGTGATTTGAAGTTGGCCTTATCATGGGAAGGCTGTAATACTTGTGGTTAACCAAATTACTGTTTTGTTTTTAGGTATGTTGGAAGGAAAGTGAAGTTCTTTTGCTTTTAACTTGAAAGAAATCACCATGTCAATTTTAGGGCTTGATACTTCTTTCTTGTGTGCAAGGCTGCAAATTATTTTGGCAGAGAGATAGAGCCAGTGATTGACAGTTCAGCTGGTTTAGATTAATAGCTGAAAACTAGACATGATTATTAGGACCTTGTTAGCAGTGAGTTGCTGGCTCAGTCAGCATGCCTGATTCTTCAAGCCCTCTTTAGAAACTTTCTTCACCAAAGGGGTTTTGAAGGAGCTCGGTGGCCAGGGGTCGAAGAGGCAGGTTCTGCTGTGCACAGGTAATCAGCCAAGGTGCAAAGCAGAGGGTAGGGGTAGTTTGTTTTCACATTGGAGGCTTCTGTGTTGCACTTGCACTCTTCAAAATACTCATAAATGGGGTCTGGAAGAGTGAAGAGTCAGATAGCAAAGTTTGCTGCTGCTGTTAAGTGTACTCACAGGTGAGTGCCACGTGCAGCATGGTGAAGAGACTAATAATGCAACTAAATAATTAGAAATACAACAGGAATGCCAGTTGCTTGGCTGTAAGCTCTGTGAGTCAGTGCGTGGCTGGGTGTGGCTTAGGTTGGGTATTAGGAAGAACTTCACTGAAAAGGTGGTTGAGCACTGGAAATGCCCAGGGAAATGGTTGAGTTGCTATCCCTGGAGCTATTGAAGAGAAACAGACGTGGTGCTTAGGGACGTGGTGTAGTGGGGGACTCGCAGTTTTAGGGTAGCGGTTGCACTTGGTGATCTTTTCCAGCCAAAATGATTTTATGATTCTCAGGTGCTTGGGCAGTGAAATAACAGGTAAAGATCTCTCCTGAGGAGTAGGGTCTCAGTGTTTGCACATTTTCAGGTAGCAGTGAAAGAAAGAAAACTATAGGAATTGTTATGGAAGTAGTAGAGAGCACAACAGATTGTTGTTTATGCGTGGTGTGCCAATGTGGCAAGTGCTGTGCAGCTCTGGTCCCTTCCTCAGCCCTCAGAAAATGCTGTAGCACATGAAAAAGCATGGAGGGGGTGATTTAGGGAGGAGAGAAAGAAGAGAGATGGTAAGAGCCTGTAAAACTGTGAATGATGTGGGTGCATGAATAAGGTGAATGTGAAACAAGGGTTGTTTGTCACCTGTTTTTGTCTCCTTGAATTCTTTTAGGGTCTTCAGCAAATTATCAGGTCGTGAGCTCAGAACTGCACATGAAGATGCTGATCTGTGAGATGTTGTGCAGAAAAATGCATCATCATCTGATAAACATGAAGGCACTGCATTTGGTTCAGTAATCTGTGCCATAAATAAGGAGTGACTGAGAGTTTGTTATTGGGGTGCATCTACTGTGCATGCAAATGGGTCTTTTACTGTTCCACAGACTTTATCAGAGACAGGATGCCAGCTTAGACAGACTCCTGTGGGTCTGATGCTGTGCAGTTGCACTTCACAGATCAGTATTTTCACAGAGTTTTATTAGTGATAGAGCAGGTGTAGGAGTTTCTTCTGCCAAGAATAGCCTATCCCAGGGTGTGTTGTTACACAGAACGTATTTACCCACGGCTACTGTGTGGGCTAAAGTCTGGAGTCCTGCTCATTAATCATGTTTCACAAATGTGATCCACATCATGTGTAGTCAAACATAGGCATTTGTAAGTGATGGACAGTGACGGCGTTGCCTCCACAGTCAACTGAACAGTAGAGCTCCACGGTGGGCACTGACAGTGTTGAAGGATGCTGGGTTGCAGGATCCAGCTTCTTGTGGAGAAGGAATTAATTTTGTGTGCCTTACCGGTTCACTGCCAGGTTCCCTTTGCTGGCCTTTCCCTCTGTGGGCATGTGACTTTGCTTTAAATTGTAACTCAGGGCTGTGTTTGGTGTGAACACATTCTTCTGAAAGTTCCTGCTCTCCTTCACCGGGGGAGGGGGGGAAGGCAGGGAAGGTCCTGTGGAGTCACCAGCTGGGTCACCCCTGCCACAGACCCATCATGCGTTTTCAAACCTCCTGTCACTGCCTCAGTTTAGGTTATTCTTGACTGTACCTGCGTGGGGAGGGTTACTAATGAAAACTGCCATCAGCAGGAGTGGTTTGCTGCAGTATTCAAACCCAGCAGAGAGTGCTACTGCTGGCACACTAAAATGAAGTTGACTTTCTCCTGGGTATTTTGTTTTAATGCCTAAGATTGGTAGGGAAAGACTGGCTGCTTATCTCCTTACTGTCTTCACCTGACCAATTATCTTTAAATGTGTGTCCATATAATTTTGTTTAGTAAGAAATGGTGTCATTTCAGATGGTTAGGATTTTCCCCCTAAATTAATATTCATAAGGAATTTCCCGCAGCTCCAGAGAGAGCTCTCAGCTTTGTCATCCCTTGAGAGTTTAGCTTTTTTGACTATCACCCTGTCAATAAGCAGAACAACTCTTTTTTGTTTGGTTGGGGGTTTTTTTGGGTTTTTTTTTTTTAAACTTGAAAAATGCCTTTGTGTACTCTTTGTTTTGATGCAGAGGCTGTTTCACATGAGAGCTAGCCTGCTCGCCTTGGGTACCGTACGGGCTGCATGTTCAGCAGAAATCTCATGGCTGCCCCATGAAATTCTACTTTCCCCTTTTGAGTGTTCATAGACCAGCAAACTCCTGTACGTTGGCCAGACTGTTGTAGGTGCTAGACTAAGTGGAATTAAAAAACACTAATACCGAACCTTGAGTGATTACAACTGTATATTATATTTGCTAAGCCACTATCCATCATCTTTGCTAAATCCTGGGAAATGGCAGAGGTGCCTGAGGACTGGAGGAAAGCAAATTGCTACTCCAGTGTTCAGAAAGGGCAAGAAAGAGGACCCGGGTAACCACTTACTGGTCAGCATGACTTCCTCCCTGGAAAGGTGATGGAATGACTTATCTTTGGGGCTGTCTCTAGGCACATCAAGGATAAGAAGGTTGTTAGGAGCAGTCCGCATGTTTTTACCGAGGGGAAGTAAGGTTTGACTAATAAGCCTTTTATGAGGATATAAGCAGGTGGATAGATGATGGTAGGGCAGTAGATGTGGTCTACCTGACCCCTCAGTAAAGCATTTGACACCATCTCCCACAGCATCCTAGTGGCTAAACTGAGGAAGTGTAGTCTGGAAGGTGGAGTAGTGAGGTGAACTGACAGCTGGTTGAAGGGAAGAATGTCAGAAAGCTGTGCTCAGTGGGACAGTCTGGGTGGAGGCCTGTAACTAGAGGGGTCCCTCAGGAGTCGGTACTGGGGCCAGTACTGTCCAGTATATTAATAAATGATCTGGATGAGGGAACTGAGTGCACCATCAGCAAGTTTGCTGGTGACACAAAGCTGGGAGGGGTGGCTGACACACCGAAGGGCTGTGCTGCCATTCAGCAAGACTCAGACAGGCAGGAGAGTTGGGCGGTGAGAAGTTTAATGAGATTTAACAAGAGCAAATGGAAGATCTTGCACCTGTGGAAGAACAACCCCAGGTACCAGTATCGGTTGGGGACTGGCCTGTTGGAGAGCAAGCAGCGTAGGTGAGAAGGACCTGGGGGTCCTGGTGGACAGCAGGATCACCATGAGTCAGCAAAGTGCCCTTGTGGCCAAGAAGGCCACTGGCATCCTGGGGTGTATTAGAAGGGATGTGGTTAGTATCTCAAGAGAGGTCCTTCTCCTCCTCTGCTCTGCCGTGGTGAAACCACACCTGGAATATTGTGTCCAGTTCTGGGCCCCTCAGTTCAAGAAGAACAGGGAACTCCTGGAAAGAGTCCAGTGCAGGGCCACTAAGATGATGAAGAGAGTGGAACACCTTGCTTATGAGGAAAGACTGAGGGAGCTGGGCCTGTTTAGCCTGGACAAGAGGAGACTGAGGTGTGACCTTATTAATGCCTATAAATATGTAAAGGACAAGAGTCAGGAGGACAGAGCCAGACTCTTCTCAGTGATGGCCAGTGATAGGACACGGGGCAATGGGTGCCAGCTGGGGCATATGAGGTTCCACGTGAATGTAAGGAAAATCTTTTTCACTGTGAGGGTGGCAGAGCACTGGAACAGGCTGCCCAGAGAGGTTGTGGAGTCTCCGTTTCTGAAGACATTCAAATTCCCCTCGGATGTGTTCCTGTGTGATTTAGTCTAGGTGATCCTGCTCTGGCAGAGGGGTTGAACTAGATGATCATTCAGGGTCCCTTCCAACTCTTAGTGTTCTGTGATTCTGTGATTATTTTTGGCTATAGATAAGGTTACATGTGTATGTGTATTTTTATGTAAATAATACATAAAAAACGTAGCCCAAATTAGAAGTCGTGGAGAATGATGAAAGAAAAGCTGAGAAGAAAATCCATAGGATTAATCTAAAAGTAAAGGCTGCTATTAGTAAATTTTTCTTGAAAGTTCACAGACTTCCCCTATATTTTGAGGCTCTGAAGAACTTTTGTATTTGAGCAGTGTACACCATGTAATTAACTGTAATTTTCCAAATAAAAGAGAAGTGGACCATTAAAGCTACCTTCAGTTGAAAGTATTGAAGTTATTTCACCTCTGTGAAGTAGGATAGTCTCTTAGGCTGATAACCTGATCCACCCATGAGCCAGTTCACATGCTGGTCTCTCAAAGGATGTAATAATTAATATGAAATACTATGTCCAACAAAGGCTCATGTTCTAAGTTCTTGGATATATATTCCAGTCTAACAGTTAACATCAGCGTATCCAAAGGCTTGTTTTCTCCTCACCCTTGAGAAGGCTTTATGTCCATTTATAAATAAGGGATAGCAGTTAACAGGGCTTTGGGCCATAGACTTGGAGGTTTTAGGTGGCTTTGCTATGGAGTTTTTTTGTCTTTTTTCACTATTAGGGAGGTACAAGAGACTTGAAGACTACATCTTCCCTCAGGTGGCATGATTTGACTATGATGAAGATAATTTGTGCCATTAAATTACCTGCTCTGAAGTTTTGGGTAAAGCCAGTTTGCTGTATTAGCATAAGAACACAGGTTTGCATCAGCAAAGCTGATTTTGTGGGCCTCAGAGTCACCAGACTTGTTCTTCAGCATGAAAGTGTTGAAAGTCTCTGTGATACATTGGTGACCTGAATAGGTATTGTTCTCGAAATCATTAGCCTTACCCGAGGAATCACCTCACTAGAAACACGTTTGCATTTATGCTGCTGTGCAGTACTTCACTGCAGTATTCTTACCTCCTGATGGTCATGTCCAGTGGGATTGGGCAGTCATTTTTCCATGGCTGAACACATTGTTCTATTTTATGTTTATTTGAACAAATTTTAACCTGTTGGGTTTTCTTTTCATGACTGAAGACTGATGGTCTAATACAAACCCTCATGTCTGTATCATCTTCAGCCTGCGTAATTTATTGGCAGTTTGGGCCAAATGAAAGGATAAATGCTTGAATTTTTTTTTTCCTTTAAATATAGCAGCATTCTTATTAAGGAACAAGTTGCAGGTGAAGTAACAATTTCCTGCCTTCTTATTATGGATCCTTCTCCGGGTCTTTCAGTCCTGCTCTTTCACGTGGAATTTAAGATATCCATGTTTTATAAACTAACCTGTCTTTGCTTGTACCTTGAAAGCAAGTGTCACAAACTTGCATATGTGTCTTTTCTTTTTTCATCTGGAGAGAGTAAAGGTCTAAGTTCCCACTATGATGGGACACTGTCACTTTGAAGTTCAGTTTCTAACTTTTGTCTGTAGAAGTTTTCTCCCTCAGCTCGGTGAGCCAGCGCTTTTCACTTTGGGATTTTCAGATTTGAGTTCTAATGAAAGAACTGATAACCAAGCAATTATGAAGCTAAAACACAGAAAAGATAGTGTTAAAAAGTGATGGCCTCACCTAAACAGTGCATCAGAATTGGATATATGTACCCTTCCTGTTCTTTTATTCTCTTTGAGAGCTTTTCTTTCTGGGTATCAATGTTCTTCTAATTGTGTGGATATATATTATGCAGGTGGCAACATGATCTGGATTTTGGGAACAAATAGCTGTGTTTTTCTTTGGAGATGCCATCTATAAATATTTGGTGCCTTCTTTTGTCAACAGAGTTGTAAAGTTTTGTAGCTGTGGAGCGAGATTAACACCCTTGAATTTTTCACAGTGATTAAAGCATCTGGCTGTACAGATCTTTCTTTTGACAAATTCCTAGTTTGCAGGTGGTTTAAAGATGGTGAAGCAGCTTTTGGGGAGCTGGCAGGAACAGAGTAGGAAACGTGGGCAGGTGAGTGTAGCTGTGTGAATTTAATAGCGCTCAGTATCTAATCTGTTTTTTAAAAAAGAGTGAAAAATCAGTGCGAAAAAGGTGGCTGGGGGTCTGGGATCCAGAACCATGGCTCCTTTCTTCCATCAGTATGCCCAGTCACTTGAACTGGGTTATCTGGCCAGCTTGCTTCTGGCCAGGTCACATTTCTGGCATCTCTTTACCGTATTGGACCACAAGATCGCCCAGGGTGGAGGTGTGGGACTGGGAATGCTTGGTGAGGGAAGATGCCTCTTCCTCTGGCTTTCAACTTTCAGGCCCTTACATAACTCTATTTCTGTAACACTTGCCCTTAGTAACTAGCCCCCGAGTCCTCCCTCAAATTCTGCTAAGTTAAAACTTCCACTAGAAGTCAGAGCTTTCTCTTGTTTTATTGAATTAGTGACCAACAGGTCACATTCTGACTGTTACTGGTTGTTTTTTTCTTAACTCTCACCTTTTGTTCCTTTTTTCACACATGTATAAGTGATTGATTTGATTTCAGAGGTGTGTGTTCATTTTCAGAAAAGTAATTTTTTCATCTTTCAACTGAAGTATTTGCAGCTATATTGTTACTGAAGAGATGAAAGCATATCCCCTTCCTAGCAAAGAGAGCATGGCATGATTTCACTAGATAAGTTGTGTGTGCATTGAAATGAGGGAAGATGTCTCCAATATCTGTCAATGAATTATTCTCCTTGAGCACCATATGGGATTTTTTTCTTCAACATGGGGGATTGTTTAAAAGCATGAAATGTTAGAAGTAAAACTTAGCTTAATTTCCTAGTCTTCTTTATGAAGAAACAGCACTGAGAGATAGGATGGCTTAGTGATTTGAGTGTGGGTTTGATTTATGAACCTCTATAACTGACATTCTCTCTGATTTTACTGACCTTGTTCTACCACCTGTTTATTTAGAATTTTCTCAATTTCTGGGCGAGTTTGGTGATCGTGTTGCCTCTGTTTATGAAGAGGAATGTTCAGATGATGGGCATTAAGTTTATTACTTATACAAAACCCAAGTTCATAAAAGTTCTGATTCCAGTCCTTACTCTGATACCTGTTACTCTGAAACATGCCCTCTCCCTGCTCTCATCACTCCTTCCACTATTGCTCTTGCTTAAGAGTAGCTGAAGAAGACGGAGACGACTGGTCTTAACAGTGCAAAGCAGGAAATCCTACCTCTTGTGTAGGAATTTGAGAATTGTAGACATTAACCTGAGACTAGTGCTGTTACACAAGATGTAGAATAAAACAAGCGTTATCTCCCTGATCTTCCCCTGTTGGGTTGGGAGGGCTCTTTGTTCCTTCGCTTCTGTTGTCCCATCACCTGTTCATCTTTCAATCAGTACCGAGGGTCTGGATGCCGCCCTCTCCTGTACTCCTCAGCAGTTTTATTGTGTTAGGCAAGCTTAGGATACGGCAGCTCATGTGTTATGCTGAAGAAGCACAAAAATTAAGATCTTCTGAAAGCGGGTTTATATTGCATGGGTTGCTGCTATAGAAATTAAATGTCAAGAAACCTTATCATCTGGAGCTTGGCAGGTTTCTATGGAATGTTATTAACCTTTTAATTGTGGAAAATTCCAGGTATTTGCAACGCTTACTCCTCAGTAAACAGCACCAAATGTCTCTTTGCTATATTGACACAACATGTTACAGAGAGTGCAAACACTTAGGTGAATTTCATCTTTCACTTTTTTATATTTTTCTAAATGTAAGCTCATGTTATTTTAACAGAGATGAAATTTTGCTATGTAATACAAGGGCTCCTGAAAGGAATGTACACTCACCTGCAATAGACATCTTTCTTAAAACGGACGGAATAATTTAATCAGTTTAATCAGAAAAACAGTCTATTTTAATCGTGCTAATTAAATTGTGGTTTATTATGTCTCCATAACTCCTGCAACCAAAACCATAATGACCACAGGAACTGGGAAATTAATACTTGCATGGATTTCTGTGTTTAGTATTACTGTAAGAAGAGGAGAAAGAACTCAGAACTCATAACAAGCTTCACAACAAACTTCCTAGTATCCGGTAGTCAGTTTGAACTGTGGTTTTTCCACTGTCCTTTTACGTCTCCTTTCTCTCCAGATGGCCCTCCATCCACTTGCATTCTGGTACTGCCTATCTTTTTTGGCCCTGCACGACTCTGATAACAGTGATAGTACTGTAATTTTCCTTACGTGTGAGCGGTGAATGATACGAAGTGCTTTGCTTTATTTTTGGAAGAAATCTTTCTGTACCAGCCAATTGTTGCTAAATATAGAGGGAAGGTTATACTACACAGTGCCTGTTTGAATTCAGAGTGATGCTTCACCGTAGAAAGTTGATCTCGTAGTTTACTTGTGGTACTACATAGGAAATGTAGTCATTAAAACTAGCCTAAAACTTGGAACTTCGTAGTTGCTATTGGTATGTCACTCAGTTTGCTAACAGGGTGTTGCAGAAGTTAACTGCAACAGGGATACAGGGATAAATGCTGACCACAGTGGGACGCTACTGGGAGTTCGTAGCCTTTCTCTCTGCTGGCCTCCTTTGAAATGTTTGGAGAAAACACCAGAAGACTGCGCAACTAAAGGTGTTTAGACTGGGATTGGGGGACTCTCTGCTGTCTGGCACCAGTTGCTTGTTACTGGTTTGTTTCAGGTTCGTGTTGCCCAGCGTGGCTGTCGGGTAGGCTTGAGAGGCGCTCCGCGCCAGCGGCGAGCGGAGCCCGGGGACGCTGGGTTCCCGCGGTGCCCTTCTGCGCTGTACGGCAACACCCAGAAACTAACCCGTGCTGCTACTGGCAGTGAGGGCTAAGTTAGTTATAAAGGGTCACTTCAGGCAGACCTCTCTGGTTGTAATGTAATTTTACAACCTAAAACAACACTCAGGCCCGATACTGCTGTAGGCAGGTCTGATTTAAGACAGGTGTATAGAGGTTTTTACATTTTAACTAGAGGTTGTGTAAAGCAGGGTCAGGGCTGAGGTATTGTTTGCACAAAAGATGAGGCGTTTGATGCTTCATAGGAGAATGTTACTGAGGCTGGTTGGAGAATTAAAAGCATGATTTAGACGTTACTGTGATTGAGGTGCTGGTCCACAAAAAAGGAAGTGGGGGGTATTTTGGTTGGAGGAGTTTTCTTTTTCTTTTCTCTTCTTTTTTTCCCCCCCTTCTCTAGTTCTAGTGACACCTTCTGATTTAATTCTTAGTTTAGTTCAATTACTGGAGGAGCTGAGAAAAGATCTACCTGTGACATGTCATAAATACCTATTAGGTAACACATTCAAAGGCTTTTTTTAATTTGTTGCTGTGCCTAAAGAACTGGAGCTTGAGAAGTATCTTGGGCTCTTTGACATAAATGGATCTTGGGCAGCATATAGAACATCAAAGGATTTTTAACAAGTCTGTGATTTCAAGCTCACTTTGTCATGCTGAAGTTAATAAAATACTGCAATGAAAGGCCATTTGCTGTCTTCCCACCCCAGGAGAAAAATAGAGTTGATTACTGACGATCTTTCTTGGGTTTGTATCTCACGTGTATCCATTAAGATTTCTTTGAGCTAGTGGTTTCAACCCTGGCCTGTATACCTCTGTATTCCCCTGTGAACTGCTTGTAAGCGGCCTGGGAAAGGCGATTAAAGAGAGCAGCTTTATATGCTAAGCAAAAATAGTATATTGGAAGTTTTTTAAGGGAAGTACAGCTCCATTCCTAGAGACTTGCTTATTAAAAAACTTTAAAAATGGGGGAAAAAAATACAACAGATTTCTGTGCTGTAGTGTAAATCTCATGTCAAGCTGGTGCCTGGAACAACGGCAGTTACGCCTCAGTGCAGAGCAAGGTGTAGGGACTAGTACTGTTCAAAGCAATGGGACTGAGCACGCCTTCTGCAAATTTGTAGGTGACTCCAAGCTGTGGGGTGTGGCTGACACACCTGTGGGACAGGGATATGGTCCAGAGAGACCTGGGCAAGCTTGAGGAATTGGGACTGTGTGAACCCCTCCTGAGGTTCATAAAGGCCAAATGCAAGGTCCTGCACATGGTTCAGGGCACTCCCCATTATCAGTGCAGGCTGGGGGATGAAGGGATTGAGAGCACCCTTCCCAAAAATGACTGGATGAAAAGCTGGATATGAGCTGGCAGTGTGTGCTTGTAGCCCAGAAAACCAACCGCATCCTGGGTTGCATCAAAAGTGCGATCAGCAGGTCAAGGGAGCCGATTCTGCCCCTGTACTCTGCTCTCATGAGCACGATGTCCCTGCCCATGGCAGGGTGGGGTGTACCAGACGACCTTTAAAGGCCCTTTCTGACCTGAGCCATTCTGTCATGCTATGATCTCTTCAGGGGGGAGTCCCAGTGAGAGTTCTGTGTTGGCTGATCAAGATGGTGTATCCTCACCTCACCTGGAAGTAACGGATAGCACAGTGCCAACTTCATTGGAAAGGATACAGAAAGATGCTGAAGAGAACATATGCTAAAAGTGTTATATTTGCCTTTGGATTTGAAGGGAACTGGGCATAGCTAACTGAGCCTTTCTGTGGAGCTGCAGATCTTGTAGTGGAAAGTGACAGCACGAAACCACCGTTACCAGTTGTTTGACAGGTTAGTATTAGTAAGCCAGCTAGAAAAAGATGGCTTTAGCCTGTGATACGTACCCTCCATGCCTGTCAACTTATTCCATCAGAGAACCTTTGAGTCAGTGGGAATCGGCTGGCAGGGCAGGCAAACCCGATCACTGTTTCCATTTCACAGGGTGGAAATGTGTGGCCCGGGTAGCACGCCTGGGGTTACGCAGGCGGCCACAAACCTCCTCCCTCTTCCGCCCTGACACCCTGGGCAGGCTCTTGCTCACTGCCTGCTGCTGGCTCCGAGGGGTGCCCGCCTCTGCAGCCCTCACTTGATAAGAGTTAACACCACCCGTTCCTCAACTTGACTTCTCCTGTGTGTGTGTCCTCAAAAAGGCAAAAAAGCCTTTGGGTGTGGTCTCCTCTGCTTTGGCTTTTGATACATCCAAAACATAAGCACTGCACCTTCAGAAAGGAACTTTCTGCATTTAAAGGGCTTCTGCTGACTGTGTCTGGGTAATGAAAAATTCGTAGGGAGAACTGTGGGGACTAATACATAAAAAGGAATATTAGCACTGTACATGAAAACACCTACCTTCGGTCCTAGAAAACCGGAGTTTTATTTATTGCAAGTCACAAACACTGAATTACTTCAGTCTTGGTAAGCCTTTACCTCAGGAGCGTACTCTGTGACTTGTAGATGCTAGATGAGGTATATGCTTGTATTCCTAAGTGAGGAAACATTGAATGGGTCAGAACGTGTACTTCAGCTATGTAAAGCGCAGGTTTTCTTGTGTAACCTGCAGGTTGTCTTTCCCTTGGAGTCTGGTACGCTTCTAATAGGTGTAAAAGAGGAAAACTTGCTCTTCTCTCTCTCTTCCAAGTGGCTTTACACCAACTTGTACAAATTTACCCCAACACAAAGCACTCCTGTAAACCACTTAATTGCCTCAGTGGGTGGGGTTGGGAATAGAAGGCATTTACATTGTTAATTTACTGGTCTGTAAAGCTGACAAAGCAGGAATGGGGCTTCTGGTCTGGGTGCTCTGGGGCAATTTTGGAAACACACAGGTAGGGGTTTTTTTGAGGGGAGAATTTGTTCTATCTTCATTTATTCTCATTGATTCAGAACACTTTTTTATTAAGGAAGCTGTTGAGAAAGGACAAACTTCCTATCACATTAGAAAGAAATTTTCTCAGGAGTCTTTTTAGTAGCAGTATTCCTGTTGCAAGTTTAAGATGCACATGCCCAGCAATAAAATACCAGCATTTCCTGCACTAACCCACTCTGTATGTATATATATACACCACCAATAATTAAATAATGTAACTGTAAGTGGACAACTGAGGACTAGTAATTTAATAAATTAATTCCTTCTATTTTTTAAAAATCTCTTATCTTCCACAGTACCTTAAAAAAATATATAAAAAAACCCAACCTAAAAACCTCACTTCTGCATTAGTTTGGGGAAAATTGTCCTAGCCAGGCAATAGAAAAACTATTGCAAAAGGACACTGGGACTGTAGCATCTTTATTTAAAAAGTAACTTTCTGTTTTAAACAGCACTGCTGCATTTTATATGACAGTTGAGATATGAAAAAAGACAATTCTTAGTCAAAGAAGGATGTTATAAATACAAAGATTTGAAATAACAGATTTTTCTTCGGATACCTTGAGCAGTCAGTGTTCACAGCAGCGATGATTTGAGGATGTGAGTGAAGAAAGGCTTATAAAAGAGGTAATACTCTAAGGTTTTTTCTGACTCTGTTGGTCAGTAATTATAAAAGCTGTTTGGGTAACCCTTTTCTCAGGTTTGAATGTAAAACTGCAACCAAAAGCTTGTCTGGCCAGCCCTATTAATCTGTTTAATAGAGATTTCCTTCCTGTAGAAAACGAAATGGTTATTTTAAGCATATTTAACTCATTTCTGAACTAGTAACGTCCAGTGTTTGTCATATTCCATATTATGTTTGTTGAAATGCATTTTTTAATTTAAACATTTTGCTGTTGATTTTTACAGTCACCAGTCTTTAGGAGCAAAGTACTTGTAAAGATCTGGGCTTTCCAGTTGAGCTTCTGGCTGTCGTGTGTCTCATCACTGCATGAACTACTCTTCCTAACCTTATCAAACTTCAGTTTTAAAGAGCACTTGGCTTTTGCTCTCAGTACTCCTCGGTTTGAAATTCATACCCAAATGAGATTACTCTGAATGCTGGAAGAGGCATCTGATTTTCTATCCTAAATTCATATCGTGGCACAAACGTTTCCCCGGCTTTGCTGGGAGTAATCTTAAGAGGCACTTCAGTATTTTAACTATCTCTTCCTCGTTGTACGTTGCACCAGTTGGTATAGACATCCTGTGGTTAAGTACAAACTACTTCAGCCTTCAGCTACACTGGCTTACCTTGTTTTATGTAAGCACAAATGAATACCAAAAGTCAAGGGTAATAATGACATAGCACTGAGGTATTTAATCTTTGGGAATGCGTATGAAAAGCTAGTTAAATTTGTGATGGCTCTACACTGGTGGGTTTAGTTTCTTTGATAGTGTTTTGAAGTTGTGAGGTGTCCACACGTTTCCGAGCATCTAATTTAAAACTAAGAGTGAGTAAGTGCAAGCTGTGCTACTTCTGCCAGAGCTGCAGCTGCGTAATGCTTAAAGGACACCTTCCCTTGCAATAACATTTAAAACTACGAATTGCTGTTACTCATCTGCAGTCCTCTTCCCACAGCTCGAGCTCAGGGCTATAATGGAACCTATTATGGCAAAAGGTCTATGACTCAGCCATTGAGCCATGCAAACTCTTGGCTTCTTTAATTGGCACCATTAAATCTTCAGTAGTTTTTCTCTCATAAAATAGGTATCGTTGATGTAAAATGCATCAGCACTGAAGATATATTGTACCTTTTACCCTCTGATTTCCATGACTTGATCAACTGGAGGTGTTTAAAGGCTAGTTAATCGGAAGGACTTTTCTAGAATTACTGCTTTTCCTTAACAATTTAGCATTGTATCTAAACCAAAATGCAACAAAGCTGTCTCACAAGTCATTATTTTTTGGATTGTTTTCCCCTTCTGTTCAGAGACTGAAGAGTGAAACAAAACCCTGCCTTTGCATTGTGTTTTATCTTCACAGAGCTTCTGTGTGACAGTGGGGAAAATGGTAATTCCCAAGTATGTAAGCAGGGAAGAACCTGCATGATTTAGATGATTTTGTTTTGTTTGTTTTGCATTTGTGGGGTTTTTTGTTTGGTTGGGGGTTTTTCTTGTGAATATATATTGAAAGGTGAACATGGAAACAGTTGTAATTTGGGAACAGGGTCAGGTATCAGTAGAGGAAATTTAAACAACACTGTGGAAGTTAAATATTTGAAAACATACATATTTGTAAATATATATGTGAGAAAAAAGTATCTTTTAACTCTGTTGTCTCCCTACATATTTAATATGTGACAAATTTTCAAGTATCACTGTAAGCATCAGTGTCTCTCAGAGAGGGGTGTGCTGAGGGCATTCAGAATACTATAGTTGTTACCATCTGCAGAGCTCCCCTGTTTGTACCTACAGTTGGCAAGAAGTCTTTGGTTGTTATGCTTGCATATACTTTCTTGAAAGTAAATATCAAGAAACAACAAAGTTAGTTATAGAAAATGTTAAAGTATGTAAATTAATACGTACATCTTAAGTGATTGTGCTTACAGAATGATGGCAAGCTGCGAAGCTAGAAGTTAGGAAAGATCAGAAGTAGGGATGGTCCCTACATGTTCCTTGTGCCCATGAAATAGGATATAATCCCATCTCTGCCCATGGGTCTTCTGTGATATTAGTAGCTATCCATTTGGGTTTGTTATTTGAGGTGTGGCCCGATAATTTATTTACTGTTGAATAAACCCAGTCTTGAACATCACTGAATCTTGTGAAACTCTTTGTGCAAATGCTCCCTCTCTCCATATCTTGGTAAAGAATCAATTGCTAAATGAGCTTTTTTTAAGGCAATTTTAAACATAGCACAGAAAACCCTCAACAACCACTACTTAATTCATCTTCTGAACTCTCCTACAATGCGTGTTCTCCATGTTATATACGGGGAAACCAAGACTGAGGGACAGGGAATTGAGTGAGGGCAGAAGGACAGACATAGGATTTAGGGCTTAGTATGTGTTGTGCTGGGCTGTGTTGCTGTAATGCTTAAGCCTGTTAGATGTCAAAGTAGGCACTCTCTTGCAGTTGTGGTTGGCACTTCTTAAGAAAGGGGATCCATGGCAAGTACATTGCTGGAGATCCGTGTCAGAAATAAGTTCGTATGTAATTTAAAAGAAAAAATAAAGGGCACACAAGAACCCCTTCTGGAAAAAAGTTCAAAAGCATTGCAGTGAGTTGAGGCCAGTGGATAAAAGGACAGAAAATTATCTTTCCTGACATTCACAGACTTCATCACAGCCTATTGCCTTGCAGTCTTTCCCTTTTCTGTACGTAAGGTTTTAAGGCAACTTGAGTCTTCAGGATAAGATCTTAGTGATTCAGATTTGATTTAGTTTAGGAGTCTCATCCATGCTGTATGCGGAGTAAGGCAGCAGTTCTGGAGGTAACTAGGGGGAGGAGTCAGCCTGAACATTAAGAGATGTTAATGTACAAAGTTAAGTAGTAGGAAGTAGAATTTGTTTCGTAACTGATACTAACAACGTTTATTCTTTGCTTTCAAGTATTTAAA
Source organism: Gallinula chloropus (assembly GCF_964237585.1). Lineage (NCBI taxonomy): Eukaryota > Metazoa > Chordata > Aves > Gruiformes > Rallidae > Gallinula > Gallinula chloropus. The sequence goes on along the minus strand of NC_140086.1, from coordinate 40,095,754 downwards.
TAAATAATTTAGACTATAATTTTAGAAAGAAAAACATGTTTATAATTTATAATAGGTTTTCTGAGGATTATAGTGAACTTTAAATACTGTTCTCCCAAGACAACAGTGCATGTTTACAATTTCACTTGAACGGTGACTCATTTGGTCAGTGCCTGGAGAAAGCTTTTGAATTTCTGCTAGACAAGAACAATTTAACAATTGACAAAAATGGGGTAGAAAAGTCACTCCAACTTAATGGGGACAGCTAATATAAATAAAAGTGGTAGTGGGGTTTTGGAAGGTTGTGGTTTTTTGTTGTTCTTCTGACGTGCAACTTCTTTGTAAGTAAGGAAATGGCATTTTGTATGTTATAACAAAATGTTAACTTCTATATCATTTTAAGTGGTGAGCCTTCTAGTACTAAGCATGCTCACCTGAGGGGCTGTGAGAATGAAACAGCAACAAGTAAAACACTGAGATTTGGAGTAGACATAAACAGTAGAGACAGTATGATTGAGCTACTGTGGATGTCATCATAGATATTGGAAAACATTTACCAAATATGGCCTTTTTTGTGAAGTTCTGAAGTGAGACTCTCTTAATGAGCATAAGTAAGCAAACTTGAAGATCAAAAGTCATGAAAATAATAAAGTTGGTTTTGACTAGGTTTGACTTCCATTGCCTTGGTGGTGCGTTACATACTTTAGTGTTAGGCATCTGTGGGAATGGAGAATTCTGTGTGTTTTGACAGATTTGTAGTGGAAAAGCTCTGAGTGCAACTTAGAGCTAAAAGAAGGCACTAGCTCAAGTAACAAATTAAAAAGTCTTCATAATTTTGATCGTGCATACGGTGCAACTTCACCTTGCAGAGGGGGGAGATGGCAAGGTAAGAGAAAGAGAATTGTATTAGTTATCTAGTGTGGTCTGTAACAAGTCATCTCAACAAAACATTGATGAACTAAAAGTTAATCAGCTCCAATCTGAAACCATAGTATCAGTGTTGATACTGTTTCTTCTAATCCTTTAAACTCGTACGCTGCTACGCTCTTATCTACAAGATATCTTGGGGAAATGGAAGGAATCTTGCTGTAAACCAAGAAAGAATTCAGAAAGTTTTGTTATTTAATAAGAATACATATGGATAGCATTGTGGAAGTATTGCAGGACTTGAGCAGGACCTCCTTTCTAGGAACAGCAATAAAATCTCAGGGGTTCAAGTTCTGTGTCATTTCTGTTGAAATCTTGAACCTTTATGACCATTCCCCTTTTCTTGAACTATTAGCATGTGATTATATATATTTATACCTCTGGGGAAAACTTGTTCTTTTTTCATGAGGGCTTGCAGATAGAAGTGATAAAGCTTTTGGTGAAGGCTCTTAATTAATTTCATCTTCTTTTCATCAGAATCATAATCTGACGCATGTTTGTCATTAAACTGTTGATCGATAAGTTTTTTTGGTTTTTGATATGTGCAGGCTTCTTGAACGTGTTTAGCAAGTCTAGGATCTGATGGGGGAGAAACAAAAATGCTGGGCTTCTGTTTTCCTAGATATAGGAAAGGGTTAGGAAAGTGATATTGGAACAAACACTGCACACCACCAAATTGTCTAAAAATACATTTGAAGACATTCTGCTGGTGGTTGCTGTATTTTATATCTTTATGCATGTATGCTGTAAAGCCCCTCAGTTGCTGCCCTCATTCATTTCTACAAGAGGGGGCTTGGTGGGCAGTGGAGGGCCCCAGCCTGCCTCCTGTGAGCTGGCTTTCCCCACAGGTGGGCTAGGCCTGTTGCAGACCCTTGTACTGAAAGAGGGACCAGGCGGCTGCCCCAGGCAGGTGTGCAGGGCAAAGCAGAGCATGGCTTACCATGGAGAGAACTGGCTGTGACTAGTGGCTTTCTAAGGCTTCAGGAGGCTGGTAGGGAGTGACTAGAAGATACCCAGGTGTAGAAGAAAGGACACAATTATGTGTGTGCATGACTATGGCATGTGGTCATGGACATGAAGTCCATAAAGCTGAGTTTGAGGACTTCCTGGCACAGGCGTGATGTAAAAAACCCCCAACCAACCATGTACACGGCAGTACAATATGTGCTTCTATCCACACTGCTCCTGTCCGTGCTCATCTCTGCTGCTAGTCTTTACAGTCCTTACTTCCTTACAGTCTTTATTGCACTTTGGGCCCTTTGATGCCCCTAAGCATCACAGGATGTCCATCAAACAGGTAATATTGCTGAGCTTTTCTTCACTTGATCCTTAGGCACTGCAGAGCAGGCAGAAGTTAGAATTTCCTGACCTGATGGTTTTCAGCTTTCTGTAGTGAGGAAAAAAAAATAGATTAATTGCTATTTTTCTCTCTACTGTTGTTCTCCCTTCCTTAGATTAAAATGCACTTTATTTCATGTAAACTATCAGAAGATAAAGTGTACTTTATCTGAATTCAGATAAAGCATACTTTATTAGAGATTCTGTAAATCAGAAAAGAGGTATCACTTCTGAATTTATACTTACAACTTATGTTTTAATTTTTTTAATAGTATGTGCATGTGTTTCTTGTTAACTCTTCTGGAGGTTAGAAAGGGTGGGGGGAAAAAGTACCAGACTACAAAATGCTTTTGCTGTTAGCGCTGCTGGCAGCAGTGAAAGCACAGGCAAAACTTTTTTGTCTGTTTGTGGTCAGAAGCAGCAGTGTTTGCACCAGGTATACTGGTCTTCCGTCTTCCCCTTAGTCATAAAACTGATGCCATTTGCTCTGTGTTACTGTGATTTAGGTTTGATAACTGTAGAGAGCGATATTGATAGAATTAGGTATGAGCTAATTAAGGTTCCTTGCAGAATGGCTCTCTGAGTGACTTTGTCTTCTGTAGAAAAACAAAATTGTAGGGGATATTTATCGCTTTAATTACTCTTGGCAGGCTGTAAGTGCTTAATACACCAAGTCAGTCAGGACTGTTTTGTTGGGTTTTCTTTTTCTGGGGAAGGAACAAGGGTTTGAGTGGAAATCATAGTTTGTACCAGAGAGTTCGTAACCTGTGGTGATGGCAATACAGTGTGATGTAAGAACAGGTTACACTTCAGAGAGGATGATTCTCAGTGTATTTGACGGTCAGTAACTGAGCAGAGGGAATTCTGCTGGCAGAGGGGGGAGGCTGCGTGTGGAGGGAACTACACATCCCCTCAGCACCCTGGATTTCAAAGCTTGACTGTGAAAGGTGCCCAAGAGAGGGAGAAGGTTTTCCTATTTCAGAGGAACTGCTTCACTTCCACAGTGGAGCTGAAAGGTTGTAGGGAATGGGAAGGCAAGCCTAAGAGCAACAATGCAGCCTGTACATATGCTAAAATGTGAAGTTTCTAGTTTTAAAGCTTATGTATATAATAGCAGCAGTTTCAAAGTTACTAGGTCAGTTTAATACACAAAGGTTCCCCCGCCCCCACTCCACCCCATTCCCTCTTTTCTGGAGAGGTTGGTAGTACGATACTGGGTCCCTGGGAAACGCTTTCATCCTGGCATGTTCTTACTGTATTGCGTGACTTCTCTATCTTGCCTGGAGATGTGCAGAGTCCACTGTGTTTTAGAAGGATTAGAAAGGACTGGTGGTAAAACCTCCTGGATGTTGTCTAACAGAAAGAATTTGTCAGCAAACACTAGGTATGTTGATAGCTATGCTGGGGTGTAACTTCACAAAGAAAATAGCCACGTTTTAAAATAAAAGTCACTACAGACTCCATAGCGTAAACTCAGCAAACCTTCTGTGGTGGTACTTTTGTTGGCATGTTTCTGTTAGGTCTGCTTCTTGATAACAGAGTGGACACAGAAGAGAGGTTTCCTTTGCCAGTGGCTGTGCAGGGAAGGTGGGCTTGAGGTAGAGCACAGGCTGTCAATGTGAGCAATACGGCTTCTACCAGTAGAATTTGGTACCTAATCATCCCACCCTTTCTATTTGTCACTGTAAGCTAGAGTTAGTAAAAACCTGCCAAAATCGAGTCTTTGACCAGTCCCTGTGGTGGTGGTGGAGAGCCAGGCTTGTACTGTTAGTGTGTAATATCCAAGTCCCACCCTGCTTGTGTAAGGAGCAATCTTACCTCAGTAGCTATTATGAAGTAATCCATAGCAAAATGTATTAATTAATAAAATAATATATATATATATGATAAATAAACTTCTATTCATTTATTATATATCTTGCAGACCACCACATTAACTGTTACATACTGTATGTGGTAGCTGCTGTGGTTTCATACCTGGAAAGCTGATCTGGGGCATACAGCCTTCATTGTCACAGGGGTGGCAGTTGTCTGTCTGATCAACACTGTTGTCGATTCTGATCAAAGGACAGCAAAGGGAAGAGCTCTCGTACAGGATATGTTGGTTTTGAGCTGTGAACAGGCCATCAGCACTCATCGTGCTCTCGCTTCACGTGATGGGTCACAGCAACCCCATGCAGTGCTGCAGGCTTGGGGAAGGGTGGCTGGAAACCTGCCTGGTGGAAAAGGACCTGGGGGTGTTGGTCAGCAGCCAGCTGAATCTGAGCCAGCACTGTGGCCAGGAAAGCCAATGGCACCCGGGCTTGTGTCAGGAGTAGCGTGGCCAGCAGGAGTAGGGAAGGGATCATCCCCCCCTGTGTGAGGCTGCACCTCGAGTACTGTGTTTTGTTTTGGGCCCCTCACTACAAGACAGACATCGAAGTGCTCTGGAGTGTGTGCAGAGAAGGGCAGCAAAGCTGGTGAAGGGTCTACAGCACAAGTCTTGGGAGGAGCAGTTGAGGGAGCTGGGATTGTTTAGCTTGGAGAAAAGGAGGCTGAGGCTTATCGCTCTCTATAGCTCCCTGAAAGGAGCTTGTAGCCAGATGGGTGTTGGTCTCTTCTCCCAAGTAAAAAGTGATAGGACAAGAGGAAATGGCCTCAAGTTGCACCAGGGGAGGTTTAGATTGAATAGTTGGAAAAACTTGACCAAAAGGCTTGTCAAGCACTGACACAGGCTGCCCAGGGAAGTGGTTGAGTCACATTTCCTGGAGATACTGAAAAGACACATAGATGTGGTGCTTAAGAACATGGGGTAGTGGTGGACTTGGCAATGCTAGGTTAGCAGATGCACTTGGTGATCTGATACTGTAGCTGTGCTGAGACTCAAGTAAGGAGCTCTGTATTTTGTATAGACGGTTCCTGTTCTTACACAGACCGTAATTGGGTGATATTTTCAGCTCCCCCAAAATCAGCAATGAGTGTACTTACGCAGTGGTGGCTTTAATCACTTCCATCCCACTGTTAGGATGATGCCAGCATCAAAGTTTTGATCAGAGTTTTTCTGAAGACTTTGGATCAGCAAGTTGTAACCTACTAGTAGTTGCACCTGTTCATAAATAGTTTCAATTAGTAGTAACAGAGCAGGAAGACTTGCTTAAGAAATCAATGGTATTGCAGCAGCACCTCATTGAGACATGAACTTTTTTCATGCAAAGTTACTTCATTGTCAAATTTTACCTTGTTAAGAAGGTATTACTAGAACTTTTATTTTCCATATGCTTTCATCTGTGTTTTGTAGAAGTATGGCAAGAGATTTAGTCAACTACAATATTCCTGTGGCGTCTGGTTGCAAAATCGGCTTTTATTCTCATCTGATGTGATGCCTTTCCCTTTATTGCAGAAAAGATCAATGACAGTGCTTCTTGGTTTATAAAGACAAGTTGGCACTTTGGAACCAATGTGTTTTTAAAGGAGTTTCTGAAGTACTGAGATACCTTAAAATATTTGGGGTAATATGAAACGGTTTAGAAACTGAAGGTAACACTAAATATTTTCATACAGTAAAGTAGAAAAGACATAATACATCCTCAATTAATGGCAGTAGTTCCACAGAAGAGGGAAGGGATCATCAGTCACAATAAAGGAGGAGAGACAGATTGGTAGAACAGATTTTGGAATGAATTATGGGTGCGAGTGTAGTCTTGAGGGTGTTTCTGAAGTTCAGCTACTACAGGAAAAAAACCTGTACAGCTGTACTATTGTTAAATGTAGGTACTGGTATTTGGTGGTAATTTTGAAGGTGCTGGTGTTGCCTGTTTACCTCTGGAGTCTTTACTGATACGCGAGCTTTGTATTTACGTTGGTCTAGAAAAGCGCGTTTCAGATGGAGGGAGAACCAAGGCAGGCCTAATGCTGAAAGCGTTGATGAGACATGTTGAGAATTGCAGGGACAAAGCAATGTATAGGGAATGACACCAAGTCGTTCTAAACAAATCCTTTGGAGGGATAGGCAAGATGAGTAGCTTGTTCTAAACAATCCAGAGGCATGATGAATCCTTTCATTAACCTTTGAAAGGAAGAATGGTGGAGCAATTTCTACATGTGATGGCTTTTAACTCTTTAGGATTGTACCATCAGGAAGGACACAAATTCAAAAAGCCTGGTCTTTGTGGCACTAGGTAGAGCTTGTTCCAGAAGTGATGCTGTAGTCCATCTTCTGTTTTAAAAGAACCTTCTCTGGTCACAGGTTCCCATTTTAACTTTTCCAAAGTGAAGGTGATAATTGCTGCAAAAGAGAATATGCGGTAACAATGTGCCTAAACTGAAGTATCTTCCATAGTATAGATACCACACCGGAGGGTTTGCGTTTTGGGGCCACTGGGAACTGACTGAGCACTTGCTCTACTGCTACACAATGCAGCTAATAAACCAAAGTTCAAGACAATTTAAAGGTGGTGTGAATACGTCGGATCTCTTAAAATATGGAAAAGAGCAGGGAGGTGGGAATTACCCGTGAGGGAAATAAAAGTAGTCCTGGTCAAAAGGAGCGGTTTTGTTTGTTTGGTTTGGTTGGTGCTGATGATTAAATTTCAGAGAGTTGGCTGAGTCATGTGGCGTGCTTTGCTGCTCTTGCTTCATACTTCGTAAAGCTCAATATTGGCTCAAGTTGCTGCTCTGCTAGGGAAGCAACACGCTCAGCTACTTCCAGTGCTTAAGCACAGTTGATTGTGGTTCAAGCCGTGTTCAAGCAACAGAGAGATTCTGCTCCTTAACCTCCCTCCCTGCCACTAACCTTGGCTGGTTTAATCCCTTGGCCTGCCCATCTTGATACTTCACCTAACAGGCCTGGCTTGAGACATGTGTCTGTGCTTTGGGCAGAGGAGAAAGAGTTTAGCTGTACTCCTGGAAGCGGCTCTGAAACGCAGGCACCGCTGTTTCTAACTTTGCAGATCTTGGTGATACATTGTTGGAAGCTAAAAAAAAAAAAGTTTGAATTCCAGAAAACTGCGATTTTTGCACTCCAGAAACAATTTCTCAAATAGTGTTGTCATTGCGATTTGCTCAGATACTATTGGCAAGAGCACGTTGCTGTTCTGGGTAACCTGTTGAGCTGCAAATTATTTTAACTCCTCAGAGTTCCCGAAGAATCTCTGTTTTGCTCTAATAAGCTGCGGTCTTTAGGAGCTTCCTGTGTTGTGATACTGCATGCAAATAGCATTGACTAACTGTCAGGCGGTGGGAATTGATGAGAAAATGCCCATTGTAAAATTAAACGGTATTACTGAAGACTGTACCATGCTGCTGGTGAGGGAGGTGACTAGCCCCAGTAGTCGGTGGTAGGAGTATTAATGTGAGCTCCAGGTTTTTTCGCATGATTAAAACAGGCCATCTGTTCTTTGTTAAATGTTTACAAAAACAGCTTTTCTCTAAAAGATTTAAAGAGATGTGGGTCTAGTAAACACACCAATATTTTTGAGCACCTTTTTCACCTTATTTCAAATAATACCAAAAATAATTCTGCTGCAATATCAAATAGGGTGAATACCTATTTGTGTTTAATCTTAACCTGTTTCTTTCCTGTGGCAGATTAAATTCTGTACCAACATGCTAAATTATGGCTTTGTTATTACTAAAAGCATCAGGGGAAGCGATTTCTGTCAAGTGCGCGGATATATTTTCCAATCTTTTGGTGAAAACTTGTAATATACATATTTTTTAATTTTGTAAATGGAAGATGGGGTTCTTTCATTAGAAATTGTGACCCTCTAACTAGAGTTAATCCTTTGTAGATTTAAAGAAGTAGAACTATTTGAAATAATTCCCTGCGGTAGGCTTAATCTAATATTTACTAGTGAAAGCCTGTTCTTCCTTTTCTCCCTCCTCAAGAGCAGCAGACAACTGGTTTGGGGTAAGAAAATGCATCTTTTCAAGCTGCTTCCATCTCCTTTTTCTCACTAGATTTGTGCTGCTCCTACACAGCTTCACACTAGGGAGCAATGTGGGGTTGGTTGTCAGTCAGGGAGAAACCATTTTAACGTGTTGTAAAAATGCAGGCACAGACTTCCTAGAAAAATAAAGCTAATCACACCCCTCTCTCAGGAAGAGTGCTACGATTTAAAAGACAAAGTGAATTACAAAAAGTTGCAAAACCACAAAGGGAGTGGCATGTGGCAAAAGTAATGTATTTTCAAGTAATAGGAAATAAACCCAAAGCCTAATTAGAGCAGAGTTGGTTTGTTTTTTTTTTTGTAGCTGAATGTTTTGGGACTTTCAGTATACAAAACAAAACAATATTTTAATTCATATGCTTGGTAACATACATAACATGGTACTGTAAAGAAAAGGCAGTAAGTTGGGGGTTCTTAGTATTTTTTTATGAATAATGTTTAAGTCTAATATATAGTTTTAAGTAGTTTTAGAGCGTGAGAACGACTCCTGTGGATAAACTTCTTGAGGTAGTAAGAATCTGAATTCTCATAGGATGACCATCTTCCATAGTGAGTTACTGAGTTCTAAGTGTGGAAACAACCGCTGCCATCCTCAGTGCGTTACCTGCTGGCCAGACCTCACATTAATGCTGCGGATGTCAAATCGCAAAGGGTCGACGTTGCCGTCGAGGAGACTCGGAAAGCTCCCTGCCCTACCTTATGTTCAGATTTCCTTATGACTGTGCTGTCAGTTGTTGTTTAGATTCCTAAAACAAGCAAACAAACCAACAAAGACAGCCCACCGGTCTTAGAAAGGAGAAAAGGGTTTAATTTTTTTTAATTAGATTAAAAAGGTAATGAGAATACTCGGGCACATACAAAGCTTCGTATTGATTTCTGTGACACGGTCGTATCGCTAATGAAGGTGCAACCTTGAAAATGTTATAGAATTACATTTACATGGCATTACTGGATTTCTTGTGGCTTTTTAGTAATTGTTGGTGTGGCTGTTTGACGTGCTTCAGAGGAAGAAAAATTAAACTACTGATTCTTACTTGTTATAGAAAGTTGAGTCTTACACATAAGCTTCTAGGTAGCTGTAAAAGCCTCTCTTAATATGGGAAACAAATACTGTAGTGCCAAACACGAGGTACTTGCTCAATATGTTTTACAAAGAAAGAAAATCTTAGATTTCTTATATGTTAGGAATAGAAATTAAACAGCATTTAAAAACAGGAGTGAGTATTGTGGCATATGGCTTGGTGAAAACTTGCACTCGAGGTCTCTTAAAAACGTAGGGTCCATAAGATATGGCAGATAATACAGAAATATATTGGCTACCTTGGGAAAATGTTTGTTAAATGTGCTGCCCCAGAGAAATATGGGTAAGTAGTACTTCCTGGTGACCTGCCTAATATTCTTGTCTCTTCCTACCTAAAAATAAATGTTAAACAGTGCAAGTATGTAACAGTCTGAGGTACAGAGAAGACAGTTTGAACAGACAGAATGAACAATCATTCAGTTCAAAACCAAATAGAAGATTTAAAAATATATCTATTTTGTGTAATGGACAGTAGGGATGCTGAATTCATTAGCACCACGGACTTCCTGGGACCAATGTTTCCTATACAGGTATCAGTCTTTATGAACTTGCCAGTATGAAGATACATATGATGATTACAACAGATTTCTTCAAGGATGCCTAATGTGACATTGCTTTGAGGTGGGGCTGGTTGATGTGCTAATGCAATGGGTGCATCATCTTTGCATTAGAGCTGAGTTTCCACTGTAACTAAGGCCCCATTGCACTAAAAAGTACCTTAATCAACAGGTGGAGGACAGAAACATGTAGGAGTGACCATGAAAGTTCTTAGGTAAGCCAAGTAGACCCAGATCTTAAGCCAGTCACTCAGAACTTCCCTCCAGTCTAGGATTTGTCTCTATAAGGAACTGTAGTGTCTACTGTTCAAACTGCTCCCAAACAGGAATAAAGAGTTATCTTGATAGTCTCACTCCTTTGCTGTTTGGGTAGCTTCTGAGGATGCAAGTGTATTCAGGGCACAGGGGGTTTTTTTGCTATTGTGAAGCAATGCTGAAAACAGGACTGTTGTGATTCAGTTTGCTTACATTCAGGAAACTGTTATTACTATATTTGGAAAGTTAACATGTGCATTCACTTTCTTGTGTAATGATACTAAGAATTTTATTTCCTAAATCTTAAGTGTGTTGTATTTTTAAAAAGATCCAGGTGGCTAAAGTATATGTCTGTGTATGTCCATCAGTTCTCCTTATGCTCACAGGCTGTGTTTGTATGAATTTGTTTGCATGCTTGCCACTCCTAAGTAAACACGGTTTGAATTTAAAAAAAAAAAAAAAAGGATAAAAGGAAATGTGAATAATGCTATAGACAGTTACAGTTGGTGCTATTCCTGGAAGTAAAATTCTGATTTGCTCTAAACCTTTCTTCTCCACAATACAATGGATCAAACATCTCAAATGGCTGGACTTTGTGATCATGGCTAATGGGGAACTCTTCTACCTATAATCATGCTGACTTAATTTTCAGGGAAGAGAAAAGGAGGAGAAAGAGGGTGGGACAATGGTCTAACCGAATATGCAGTTGGAAGAAAGGCATCAGTACAGTGTCATGCTATTACTTTTTCTTCTTGAAAAGCGCTGTCTTCCTGCATTTGTAGCCATGGTCAGGCATTGAGAAGCAGGTTGGAGCTTTGATATGCTGCAAAGTCACGGTAGAGCTTACACATTTTTCATTGCAGGCTCCTGGATCTTTGTGTAGAACAGAACCATTCGGAGGAAAAGAGCTGCAGATACACCCAAGATGTTTAGTCCAGGCACTTGCCATTTGTGTAGTTATACATACGGTTTCCCGTACTTCAAGTCTGGTGTAAACATGATATGCTACACAGAATTTGAAATAGGATGCTTTTACAGGTTCACAAACACTTAAGGTAGTACTCTATCCAATCTGAAGCACAAACAAATCTATTTCCATTACAAGTAGGGAGCTGTGGATCTTTGACTTAAAATGTAGCAGTATATTACATTTTAAAGTGGCTTAATTCTTCACGTGCTGATCAAAATACCTGCAGTCACAGCTGAACCAATGTAAATTGTGCAGGTTTATTTTCTGTAAATAACAGCCTGTGAATGTAGTTTATTTTCCTTTTGCATGTCTAGAAAGAAACTTTTAACTTTTTTTTTCCAGGTGACAAAATTCCAGTGCAGTTGAATAATTTCTAACAGGTTATTTGTTGTACTAACAGTTATTTTTAAATATCTGAAATAAAAATTGCTGTTCCTTTGGCATCTAAAGGTTAAAGACCCTAAATATATTCTGTACAATAATTTTATCCTTTCTATATCAAGAATTTCTGGTCATTTTGCTACTCTCACTGCAGAAAGCTTTGGGTTTTACTGTACAATATTTCAGATGTGCTACTAGATTAATCTGCTTCGTATTTTCTCCCTCTGTTACCACTTGCTCCAAAAGAGCAAAGTTTTAGAAATCCAAGTTGCAAATCTACAATTTTATTTCTGTTTGTCTCTCTCAGCATTCTCCATCGGAACCCTTTTTAGAGAAACCAGTGCCGGATATGACTCAGGTTAGTGGACCGAATACCCAGCTAGTGAAAAGCGATGATTATCTGCCATCGATTGAGCCGCAGCCACAGCAAAAGAAAAAGAAAAAGAAAAACAATCACATTGCTGCAGAAGGTCCCAGCAAAGGTTTTGGTAAGGAAGACTTTCCTGGGGGACTTGACAGCCAGAATCTAAGCAGGAACTCAGTGGATTGCTCCCAAGAAGAGAAGAAGAAAAAGAAAAAGCCCAAGGCAAAAAAAGAACCGAAGGATCCTAAAGAACCCAAGGAAAAGAAGGAACCCAAGACCCCCAAAGTCCCTAAGACCCCTAAAGAGCCAAAGGAAAAGAAAGCAAAAAGTACCACGCCAAAACCCAAGACCAGCAAAAAGGCCAGGTAAGTCAGGAAACTTGTGTGTGTGCTCAGAGAAAAACAGTGTGTTTGTCGGATTTCTAAAGCATCCGTGCTGAATGGCGGGGGCGGAGAGGAAATCTCGTTCTGTCGTTTGCCTTCTGCCATCTACAGCATCATGTTTTTGAGGAACTCGGGTACATTTCTCTTGTTTGGCTTTCCTGTTTATGGTTTCACAGTTATTTTAAACAAGGTGGAAAGGCAGAAGGTTAATTTTTCTTCTCAAGATGTAAAAATTTCTGGATGTGTTAGATTTCAGAACTGTTTCTCTTCTAATGCTGACCTGTCCTCGTGTGTGGTTTGTGTAATAAGACAAAACTGCTTCAACATTAATGTAGTTTTGACCAAATCCAGAGATCAAGAGATGAAGGCTCAGAGCAAAAATATTTGATGATGGTTTTTTTTCTCTAAGAAGCTAGGTACTTCAGTGCTGTTACGAGTTGTGCAGCCCTTACAGGCACTATTTTATACTGACACAATATAATAGACTATAAGTTCCGCTGTTAAAAAGGCATTTTTATATGGATATTGATGTATCCTCACTGTAGGGATTATATTAATTTTGCTGTTGCATGTAAAGACAATTTTCTTAGCAGAAAGTCTTTGTAGATAGACCAGATGCTTCAATCCCATTTCTTAACTGGTTTCACTCAGTGTCGTGTCCCTTTATCAGGATAGGCTGAAAATGCTCTGGAGTAGTATGAGAAAGAACAAACTGCTGTTACACATGAGTAAATACGTCATAGATAATAACACAGATTCTTTCCTTACCCCTCAACTCCCTAAACACCATGATTACAAATGCCTACTTGAAAGAAAACCAAGAGGAAAAAGACATTAAAGCTCATTTTTTTTTCATTTGTACCTAGAATTTCTTACAACTGTTCTGAATTTGTTCCAAACATCTGAATCTGTTTTTCAAGATGTGGCTAGCGTTATAAAATATAACTTCCAGATGGAAGCACAGCCAGACTTGGCTAATCCAAATCAGTTTGCAAAATCCATTTGTATTAGGGTTTAAAAATTGCAGTTAATGAATCAGCTTTGCATATATTGTACAAGACTTGAGTGTTGCTTAGGTTCGATAGAGCTCAGTGGCTCAATGAGGCATGGACAGTAGGAGGTTACTGTTCTTTTTGGCAAGAGAAAGAAGTTTCAGTGTTAGCAGAGATGTAGTTTCCCAAAGAATTTATAAACACTGGCTTGTAAAAAAATCAATGTTGTCCTGAACAGGTCATATTAACTGTTCAGTAAATTACAGTTGATGAGCCTATCCTATTGCAGAAGTTACTTGGGCAGTGTTCCAGGCTGTGCTAAGGATGGGGTTTACATCCATAGCAATCCATATAGCATGTGGTTTTTTGAAACCAAAATACTGTATCTGCCAAAACATCCTTTTTGTTCCATGTCCCTGCACTCATAGGTGTAAAGGCTGACTGGGCCAATGGATGTGCTCGGATTGAGCATCTCAGCACTTTTTGCCAGCAAGAAGTTTAAGGGGGAAAAAAAAAGCGCTTTTAGTGCAGGACTTCTCAATTTGTGTAGTTTTACAAGAGCTTGACTACAGAGTAGAAAGGGTTAGAAGGATTCTGCCTCAGAAACATCCATGGGTTCCTGTGGCTGTGCTGCTGGACATCAGACCTCAGAGCTGGTCTGTCCTGTCCGCTCAATCCCTAGTATCTCTTTGTGCATCTTCTCTATATCTTCGGATGTGCCATGCAGATGAAGGGAGCAGGGTTGCCTTTGAAAGAACAAATCACAGCTCATTTTGTTGTGTTTGTAGGAGGCTCTTTATCTTCTTTCCCATGCATTGACTCTTGTCTGTGGGTAGCTAGAGGACTTACAGTTTTCTAGTAAGCACTGAGCTCTGTTGTTTTACCTGTGAGAAACGTGTTCAGTGTGGCTTTAAGAGCATGTGCTTTTCTTTATGCTTAGTCAGGGGTGGGGAGAACGTCCTACTTTCCCATAAAGGGCTTGTGTCTCTGTTACCAAATACTCTTCTGAAAACAAGGTGGTTGTCATTTTGTGGTCTTGTCAGCTTCGGTATCAAGCTGCTTTAAAGAACTCCGAGACAGTGTCGGGATGCTGTGCTGCCAGAGAATTTTAAATAGGTGAAATAAATTTGCTTACTTTGGCAATATCAGAGGCTAGGGAACCTGTCCAGTGACAGATCACTGAATCAGGTTTTTAGATAAATCACCAGTCCAAACATTTAATTGTCTGAGCCATGGTATTTCAGCAGCACTAACTCCACGAAATATTACAGTAGCTGCAGTGAGTGATCTAGATTGATAGTATGATTATGTTGAAGTATAATATTTTAATAAAGCTACCGTCTGCCATGTGTTTACTACTAACGATTATATTGCCCGCTATTTTGCTTCTAAACATTGAAAGTAGTGTGTTTTTTAGATTTCTGAATGCTTTGCACAATGATGTTTTAATTCCTGAATAAGCTGAGCAGTTTTAAGAGTTTTGTACCTGTGTAAACTACAGGTAAATAGTCAGGCATGTTAAAAGTATTTATTGCAGAGCAACAGTTTTTTGAATAGAGTATAACAAGTCCTTAACAGTTAATTTTGACACAGATTGTATTGATTATACATATACTTAAATACCATACTAGATCTATCTATCTTAAAACCCTTTTGTAATTTAATACAGCTCATAATTTAACCCTGTTGCTTCAGTTCTGATTTTTGACTAAAAGTATAATCCTTTTATTAACAAAAAAAAAAAGATGGAGAGAAACTTTATCCTTCACATCTCTTCTACCTTTGGTGTAAGTTGTGACAAAATGAGCTGCCTGACCCACTGAAATGTACTTCAGTGAGTGAGAACAGTCAGATTGGAGAATGGAAGCAGCTGATTAATTTCATGGTGGTTTGAATTGCCTGTCCCATGGCATCTTAAAAACACCCAAATGAGCTGCTAGTGTGTTGTACAGCAGACTTGATGATTTTGAGAGATCACACATTAATATTGTACTGAACACTTTAGCTGGGGTTAAACCATGGCAAATGGATATTAGCCCAGTCCTGCCAGGACAGAAAGCCAAATACAACAGTGGCTGGAAGAAAAACCCAAATCTGTTGCAGACCAAACTAGTCAGGTTCAAAAGGAAAATGTATGTATACCTAGGTTCCCAAATGAAGGGGTTTCATTAAGTTGCTTAGGCGCAAGTATTATGTGGGCTCTTAACGTTACAGAGAGATCTTTAAAGCACATGCAAACCAGGCAGATTTTTCTGAAAGTAGATGGACAGGGAAAGGCAAGTAGTCCTACTGAATTGCAAAGTCATGGCTCAGATGTCTGTTCCTCCTGTGCTTGTCCCTGGAGGAGATGAGGACCACCTGTTTGAGAAGATCACGCTGCAGCACAGCTGATAGCTCTCCCGCTGCTTCCTATGAAACCCTAGAGAGTGGCCACCAATTACGGTGGGAGAAGCAGTAACCACTTGTGAGGGCCAAATGGCAGCTCCTCACAGGAGCTCATCCCTCCTCCCATCTCCTCAAAGCCGTGTGCTGTGTTTCACAGGAGCTGGTCTTATCTGCTTCCTCTCGTCCCTGTGGCAGAGGAAACTCTTTGTCCTTCCCACACGTACAGCAGCAGCCTGGGATGCAGGGTAGGGCAAGTGAGTGGCTGTGTGCAAGGGGAGCGCTAAGCACGAGCATAATTACATCTTTTAGAGGGAGACAGACTTTTTTGGCACATGGATTTGTTGTTTGTTGTGTCAGAAAGGGGATGGCTCCTGGCCGCGGAAGTGGGAAGAGGCCGCTGTGCAGTGGAGCGGCGGGGTCAGCAGGACGCAGCACCCTGGGGAGCTGGAGGACAGGAAGAGAGGTCCTGGGGCTGTGGTGGTAGTTTCCACTCCCAGGCTCGGATCCTACTGAGCCAAGGCAGGAAGGAATTGCCTGTGAGAGGGAACAGGAAATCATACGAGATTTCCATGTGTGTGTCCACTGAGGCTGTTCCTGTTCACACCTGTCCTCATCTCCCTTTTGAACCAGCCCAGCTGCCAGATATTTACCTTTGCTGCCAGCAGACCTTGTGGGCTTTGCTGTTATTTGTTAATAATTTGGCTGAGTTTTCAGGCTGGGGGGGGAAGTGCCATTGTCTTCCCTCCTTTTTTATTATATATTTAAAAATGATTTTTTAAAAGAAGTTTTTCTTAAACTAGAAGCTTAAAAATAATTATTTTCCGCAGGTGAGGCAGTAAAGAAAGTATGGTGGCTCTGGCATTTGAAGAGGGTGGGATTTTTTACGGTTTTGATGCTTCACAGTGGGTGTATAACGTTCTTTCCAGATAGGTTCCAATCACGAATTTGTCACAGGAGACTATTTCCAAACAGTAAAATAGGTATCAATAGTCTGTTTGATTTTAAATGTGTAAATTACAGGAGAAAAAAAAGCATCATCCAAATCCTGGTAGCCATCATAAATTATGCTAATAGACAGATCTGTCAGTTACCCAGATCAGATGGAGTAGTTGCACAATGTAAACACAGAGCTCATTACTTCCCCTCTTAATCCTGTGAAGCATGCCATGTTTTTTAGGGTATTCTCAAGTCTCATGTTTTGGCCCTGGTAAGTTCCTGGACTTCTGACTGTAGCTCTGTAGGTGGCTGCTCGACTAACTGACACAAAACTCTTGGTCTAGGGTTGGATACTTGTTTTGAGATTGTAATTTAGACTTTCTTTGCAACTATCTATCTTACTGTTTTCCTCCTCAGCCCCTCTTTTCCTTCATGTTGGCTGTTTGTCTGACCTTCTGCAGGTCACCTTACTGATCCCCTTTGGTCAATATGCTAGGCAGTCCTTGGGAATAAGAGGATGAGACTGGGAAGTGATATTGCATAGCGATACTGTAAAACGTCTAATCTGAACAGTGTTGGTATCATTTCAGTAGAAGGACTAGTTTTAGCTCATGTTTTTAAAATATTTTAGCAGGGTTTTGTGTGTGCAAATACTAGTTAAGTTTCAGATTTTCTTGGTTTGGGACTGGACACTATCCTATCTCCAGTGGGACTTGGCTAAATTTTGTATTCATGCATGTGTAAAAACAAATACGAGAGTTTTTTAATGGGCATATTACAGTTCACCTCTCTTGTTGCCAAATTTGGAAAGTACTGTCAGATGTGCATCCAGAGTTAAGCATTGACAGTCAGACCATAATGGTAATCCCAGAGTCTAAGAAGAGGGTTTTACCTGCCTGTACTGTCATGTAGAAAGGTAATTCTGTTCCAGGCTAACACCATTCCTGAGTGGCATGAGTATGATCTGCTGGACAACGGAAAGGCAGAGTCAGAAAGTGGGTACATTTAATTGTCAGGAACAGATAATGCTGGCTCTGCGGGCAGGTGGAGAGGAACAACAGTTGCTGACAACAGGGAGGAAGCTGATGATCCCACTGGCGGGGGGGGAACTCCTGGGTGCGTGATGCCCTGGGAAGTAGTATCTCGCCTCGTGCAAGCAGACGGTGCTGTCCTTCCGTGCTTCACCTTCCTTTCTTTCCTTGAAACTGTAACTATGCATTTAAAAGGAGCAATTCTTCTGCTGAATTTAGAACTTAAAATTCTCGGTACAGCGTACGAGGGCTTTGTTCTCTCCAAGTTGGTGGCTCTTTCATGTGTCTTGTTTTTTAACTGGCCTGGCAAGGGAAGAGGGGTTATTTGAAACTGTGTCCCAATTGCTTCATCCTCCTCCCCAGTACGGAGAGTGAGTCAGTGCGCTGCGGCAGGGCTAAGGGGTATATGTAGGTCACGAGATACCCTTAGCTTGCAGTCCCTGCCGCTAGGAGCAGGGAAAGGAAGGTCTGACAGAGGCCAGAAAGAGACCTTTGTCAGGGTGGACCCGCCGCTGGTGCCCCTGGCCGGGTCTTTGTCTGGTCTGGGCCTCACCGGGCGACGAGTGCCGGGGAGGGCAGCAGCAGTGGGTCCACCCGGGGCAGGCAGGCCCCTCAGTAGCACTTCCCGGCCTTTCAGCAAGTCGTTATTTTAGCAAACCTCGGCCCTGCTGTTCTTCCCAACTTTACCCCCGTTATTCATAGGCGGCAGGGTAACGACTGCTCGAACTTAATCGCGTGCCTTGCTCTGATTTACGGGGGTCAGGGGCAAGAAGCGCCAGCCTGTCAGCTCGCCTCACCTGGCGGCCGCCCAGCTCCCCTGACGCAGGCGTACCTTTGATTTAAATCCGAGAGGTACCTGAAGAGAGCTTTTAGGTTTGGGTTTGTGTTTTTTGGGGTTGGCTTTTTTTTCTTCTTCTTTTTTTTTTTTTTTTTTTGGAAGCGGTTTCGCGGTGATTTGATAAAAGGCGGTGGTGGTCGGGTGTGTGTGTGTGTGTGTGTGTGTGTGGTGGAGAGCGGGGAGGGGGGGGGGGGGGGCGCACAGGACGCGGCCGCGCAGGTGCCGGGAGCGCCCGGGCGCTGATTGAGGGAAGCAGATGGCTGCAGTCGGTGGCCGCCAGCCAGCGGAGCAGGTGCTGGTCACGTGGCCGCGGGTTGCCGGGGCGACGCGAGCGCTCTCGGCGCGCGGATGAAAGGCAAGGGGCCCCGCTTCAGCTGCGGCTTTGTGCCATTGGTGGCAGCTAGAGCGGAAACAAACGCTGGGAGGGGAGCCGCTGCCCGCGCGCCGCCCGCGCGCCCGGGGGAGGCCGGCCCGGCCGGTCGGCGGGCGGGCATGGCGGGGCCGCGATCGCCCCTTCTTCTTCTCCGCCTTTACCGAGGGCTTGGCTTGTGTCCGCCGTCCTTCCGCCGTAGCAAACGCATCTCCCCACCAACACACCCCCAAACCCACCCCCCCACCCCCCTTTTCTTTTTTTAATTCTCACAGTTTGAGGTGAGGGGAGGGTTTTGAGAGGAAAGCAGCGCTGTGCCCTGTAACTTCACGGTAATACAACTTCATTTTCAAAGCTCCCAGTCTCTTCGCATGTAAAATCTACCTTACTTTTAAGTCAACAGTAGTTTAAACACCGGCTGCACAAAGAGGAGGATAATACTGCAACCAAGTTGTCTCGGTCCCCCAGCGACGTGTAACCATATTTGGGAATTTTAAATTACAGCCCTGAAATCCGCCTTCAGTGGGCCAGTGCATGTGCTGATCAAAATGAACAAGCTTAGAGCTGGTGTGTGTTCCAGAAGTTACAAGGCTGGGGATTATGAAGGAAAAACAAACCCCCGGCAGTGTCCTGGGTACGAAATTAAAATGTGGAGGGTGCAGAAGCCGTGTAAAAGTGCCTGATATACTGTTTGGTGACCTGTACGCACCGTTTGTCAGGTACCAGTGCGGAACTCTGCTTCCTCTGCTCTTCAACATCTCAGCAACTTCCAGAAACAGCCTGTCAAATTGGTAATAGGCCGGGGGGGTGGGGTGCGTAGAAACAGAGGGGGAGAAAAAGACTAGCAGTAACTCATGCCAGGCTGAAAGGCTAAATCTGCTTAAAATTACTAACTTGCAGCATTGATGCTGAAAGTTGCCTTGGTGTGCAGATTTGAATGCGATGTATTTAAAAGCTGGATTTTGATACATGCATCTTCACCTGTTTCAAGCCTCAGTGCAGTTGGGGAGATGGGGTCCTAGCTTCTCAGGTGGCGGTTTCATGAGGAATGAAGGGGAGATACAGTTCCCAAAACATTCCTTCTACCATCAGTGGATACAGCTTTCTAGTATTGTGTAGATGCCAAAATACCACCTGGGAGTTTTATTTCCCCTCCACGCAAGCTGCAGTTGCATGTGTTGGGTCTGTATAGATGGCCTCCAGCTGACACACACCTCAGCCTTTGGTACTACATACAGAGCTACAGCTTGATACATCCTCACTAGATTTCCTGCTTGGAAATAACAGGGATAGTAGAAGAAAACAAATTTTCCTGTTCAGTCCTTTGTTTTGGTAATGCTTCCTGTTTCTGCTCACCTGGTCTGCACAGTAATATCAAGACAAATGTGCATGTAATCCTGTTTCTCCTCACATGTGTCAGGTTGCCCAAACAGTGCTTTCAGAAAGTGCAGGCTTTGAAGAGAGTAGCTCTTCCCTTCCGTTCTCAGTTTTAGTTTCTTCTTGAATATGTATTCAGGGTTGCTGTCTAAGGTCTTGAAAGAAGAGAGGTGTCCGTTGTTAAGGAATAGGAAATGTACAGTGATGGTCTAGGCATCACTGATGTTACAGTTATGTTTAAATACTTAAATAAGGAAGGCAGTTGAAAATAATGAGGTCACTGAAAATGGAGATCTTGCAGATTATTTTCTTAAGTACTTCTTGATTATGTTTTTGTGCCAATATTGATTACAAATATCTCTGTTTCAGTAACAAGAAAACAGATTCAGAAACTAGTGCTGCGAAGAAAAAGGTTAATAAGGGAAAGGAAGGTTCTGAAAACTCAGATTTGGAAAAAACTCCACCACCATCACCTCATCCTGAAGATGAAGATGACCCGGGGGTTCAGGTAATACTATCTTTTGAGTTCAATGTCTTTGGCAATTCTGATCTACAAGATGTTAGTGCTATTGGTCTCTTACAGAGGTAGAGGTATTTGGGTATTTTCTATAACTTCCCTTTATGCTGCAGGGCTGCTGAGTTGTCATGTCTTCTCTTCCATCACCAGTGTAATTCTGGTGCTGAATTTTTTCTGTAGACTTAATGTATCATTATGAGCTCTTGCATATAAGCCTTGTGTTTCTTCTTGCATCGGCTTGCAAACCTTCTGAAAACAAGAATAAGACGTGGCAAAGCAGGGTGTCGGAAACGTGCACGTTCAGGGACTTGTAACAGCACTGCTTTAGTGGATGAAGGGCCGTTTTGTAGGACTGTCAGTCATCAGGCAATGTTGATCATTTCCCTTGACCACTGCTCACCTCTCACTTTCTGTACAAACTTTATTTTGTGTAAAGAAAGCCTGGCAATAGATAGAGCATATATGACAACTTCTGTGTGCTTTGTCATGAGGCATAAGAGGTGGTCAGCTCCTGGCTTGCTTCTGCTGACAATGGTTGGAGTGAGCATTAGAATTAGGAATTCGCTTATGAAGGCTTTGGAGACAAATGTGATATAGAAAATATGAGACTTCTAAATAGTCATCTAGTATTGCTGAAATCCGTTGCATGTCAGGTTGTGGATGTGTTCCTTCTGGTTATGAGAGATGTCAAGACTGATGATCACTTGAGGCTGGTTAAAGCAGCCTGGTGAAAAACTTGGCAAACAGTGGTGTCTTAACACAAACATGGTTTATGCCTCCCCTCTTCCTGTTTTCCAGAAGGATGTGGATTATAATGAAATGTGAGCAATGCAGTGTATTCTAGTTAAAAAGAAAAGCAGCAACAGAAGACTCTTATTTCTGATTTGTGCAAACTGTGTCTTAGGAATTAGAGAAGCTGAGATAGACCATGCAAACATTAAAATGTTAGGGAAAAAAAACAGGTTTCTGTCCTGTGCCACAAATCTCTCTCACCCTGAATAATTGTGCTGACAGAAGATACAGAAGAAACTTTCAGGGCTGCTGGTTTTTTGGGTTAATTTACAGATGATTATATATTGTTTGCAGTTGAAAATATGTGCTTTGCTTCTTCAGTGGGACAAAACTTTCTCTTTGTGACACTGGGTTGATAAACTTAACATTTTAAATCTTTCTTCCTGTAAATACAAGTGTGAGGGTAGTTGCATCACTTTTTAATTAAGCGTAATAACATATTTGGGGTAATTTTTATCTTCTCACACTGTGCATGTTACACTGTACCCACGCTTCTTTGCATAAGCTTGAGGAAGGGTTACAGCCATATACACCAGGACAGCTAGAGTTAATAAACTTGTTCTGCATTTCCCAACTGAGATTGATACCATGCTGTAGTGTAAAACACCGTTGCGTTCTTGGTGTTAAATACCAAGTCTTCTGTAATGATATTGTGCAGAAATACACAAAGTGGTGCGTTGTTATCTTTAGAGGAAAAATGGTTGTTACCATACAGATTTTTATTCTTTTTATTCCATTGTCAAGCCTATTACTCACCTTTCTATCCATAGATCAGTTAATGAGTAAAAGATAATCTCGTGCAGGTAAACGTATGCACAGCTTGACAGCAATATGTAACAATTGCAAAGCCTCATGTGGATGTTGGAGGAAATAGGAAGCTAACCAAGTCAATACAAATCCAATAGAGGATTACCATTACGTTTTAGGCATCCTTTCTGTGAGAGAAATGGAAAAGGAGATTTTGGCACCCATAGCTATTGAGCCAAAAGAAAATTGGTCTATTCCCATCAGCAATGATGGAAATGAGGGTGATTTGCCAAGCGGCATCTATTTTCAAGTGTTAAAATATGGTTACAGTTTTGTGGGAACCCTTGTAAGCTACTGTGTTAAAAGTAGAGGCCATGCCACCATTGTTTAAGAGAGGTGTAAACTTAACCTCTGCTCAAAAATTTCATTGTCAGGTAGAGAACAAATTTCTAATTTTGTGAAGTTCATCAGATATTTGGGCTTTAAAAAGTACAGTTAACTATCTAAAAGTAAATATCTGCCTTTGTGCTTTGAGAGACCCGGGTGCACAGATCTGTTAAGCTATATAAGGGTGAAGATGTGTGTTAAGCTGAGAGAGATGTAAAAAACAAGTAATATATCAATTCCTAAAGATGATTTTTTTTTTCACCAGTTGATATGCAGCCTTTTTTTTTTTTTTTTTTAATGTATAGATCAGTCCACTGAGATACTCAGGCTTGGCACTGAGCATCAAGGTGCACATTCTGTCAAATGCATGCTTGTGGATTTTACAGATTGTCTTCTGCAGTTTCTCTGAAGCTTTCATTTTGGAAATGAGGGCACTGGGGACACAGAAACTATGTTCTCAATTTGGGGTGGCTCAGGTCTTTCATTGTCCTTGGTTCGGGATCTGTTCCCATGCTGTGCTGCAGGATGTCTTTCTGAACAGCCCGGGGTCGCAGAGTGAGGAAATCGTATTTCACTGTGGTTCCCCTGCAGGACAATCTGGGCACAACCGGGCGATGGGGAGAGCAGGACAGGGTGTTGTCACTGCTTAGCAACACTGTGGGCCATGCTGGGGAAAGGTGGTGTTTGGTTCCTGCATTGGCCATCTGTCAAAGTTTGTCGTAGATGTGAATTGAGAGGGTTCAACTTCTTGCTTTTTAATTGCCTTCTAAGATATGCTTTCTAATTGTCTAACAGGGTTAGAGATGCTTCCAATTCAGAACGAGCATGAAGTGGATTTTAGTTTTGTCAGTCCATTTGGGGTTTTGATATTTGGGGTGGGAGTGGTGTTTTTTGTTTGTGGGGTTTTTCCCCCCAATGTAAGAGCAGCTAAAAGGGAGTTTAGAACAGTAGCCTCTTGATCCCACTATTTCTACCAAGGCTCTGTAATAATCGTACAGTTTGCTACTCCTGTGTATTTGAGCAACACAAAGAAGTTTTCTCAGTTACTCTGCTGCCTACCAGTTTTGTTTGTCATGAAAAATATCAATGCTTTCTATTCAGAAGCGACGCTCTAGCAGGCAGGTGAAGAGGAAGCGTTACACAGAAGACCTGGAGTTCAAGATTTCAGATGAGGAGGGTGATGATGCTGATGCTGCTGGAAGAGACTCTCCTTCAAATACATCTCAGTCAGAGCAACAGGTATATGAACAGACTGGAAGGGGGGCTGTAACCACAGCATTCAAAGTTCAAATACAGGCCCTTTTCCTGAATGGTATTCATCCGTGGTTCACACAGTGTGCCAGAAGGCATCAGCTTCTAGATTCTTAAAGAATGTATTAATTCATGACTTTGCTTACAAGCTGATGATATGTGGTTTGACACAGTTCTTGGAAATGAATGGTTTCTACCTAATGGAAACCTAAACTGGACTGCTAGGAGTCTTGAATTTACTTCTGTGAATTCAGTGGTCTGGCTTCTGTGACTTTAATAAACCACTCAAGCTTGTCCCCTGCTGTTAGGCACCATAAGAACCCCTTTATGAAATTACTGCCTTGTAGTACCCAGCAGGGTACACTTTATTCTCTGTGCAATGTAAATGATGGATAAAATAGTTTGAATAAGATGAGGGGTAATAATGTAGGAATGACTGTTGTAACAATCTCATTGTTTTGTAGTGCTTTTTCAAAGAACTACTTCACTTAACTAACTGATGACCTATTGGAGAATATATACATGTTCTTTGGTATTTAATTTGGCAATTTGTTAAGCCCTGTGAAATACTGTATGTGATCTCCATTCTTAATTGTGTCTTATCAGAAGGAGAATTTGGTAGGTTTGCCTGCAGTTGTAATAGTGAATTAATGTAACAGAGAATTGCAGGCAATTCTAATAGTTACCATGTGGACACTTAGGCAGTCAACTAGACTTTTTGAGTATCTTTTAATATTTAGACTGTATGGCGCTAAAGTGTGCGTTACTTTAGGAAAGCAGAGCTGCCCATGTATCTGTGTATCACGGATACCTGTGTATCTGTGCATTTCAGCCTTACTGAGAGAGCTGGAGTTACATTAGCTCTTAAAAATGGGCTTTAAACAAGTATCCTTTGATTCTGTATTACAGTATTAAATCTATTTGAAACCTCTTAAGTTGTGCTAAGGGGAAGTCGTCTTCCTGTGTACTAAACTCCCATTGCAAAAGATTATTTGGAGTTTTTCTAATTAAGGAAGTCTTTATGTAACAAAGATGTACTCCTGTAACTCTTGTGTGGTATTTGTGATGTAGGAATCTGCTGATGCTGAAGGTCCTGTTGTGGAGAAAATCATGAGTAGCCGTTCAGTCAAGAAAAAGGTAAAACAAATCAAAACCCTTTCCCTCCAGATTTTTAAACGGGCTCAGCATAATTTGGCTGAACCACCTCTTAAATCCTTAAAAAACCTTGTATATTCTAATTTCAAAAACTTACTAAGTCACGGAGGTTCCCTGTAAGTGTCTTTAGATGGTATTTAACATGCTTTTGGGTAGACAAAAGAGATATTCTTTTTCAGTCTTTTACTCTTTTCTTGTGCTTTTTGTGGGTGAGAATTTTGATTTTTGCAAACACACATACCTAGGCAAAAATCTATGGTGCTTTTCACTTCAGTGTGGTGTTTTCTGGGAGTTTGAGAAGTGAGAGAACTCTCCTGCACCCTAAGTTTTTTGCCTTCTCCAGTAAAGAAAAATCCTTTCCCGTAACTTCTGTGTCTTTAAGTAGTGGTTGTGCTTAGCAGCGAAAACAACTTTACATGCAATGAACAATCTTATGTATACAGGTGGTATACATACACTTATATATTGTCTTCCTTGTCACTGAAAGGAACATTCTCTTTAGCTCTGGTTCTCTCTTAATTCTCCCCTGGTTGCTAGTGATGTTATTTTGCTTACACATTCTTCCTATCTGCTTCACAACTTGATTGAACTTTGCACTTCCAAACTGTTAAAACTCTGAGTAAGAATTAGAAAAGAGCTTGTTCCTAAAAAGGCATTATTATATTTTAATAGACTTTTTTGTGTGGCTCACTCTCTGACTTGTTGGACAGAAAACTGTCCAGTTAATACAGGTAATGGTGCTCATGTTGATTTTAGTTAACCAGAAATATTGATTTACTTCAAAGTGTTAAATTTTCAAATTTGAGGAAGGAAAATTGCCTTTATTAATGGATTTTTTTTTTAATGTTGTGGCATTGGGGGGAATGTTTTGGGTTTTAATTTTATTACTAGTGTCATAACTTCATTAAAAGCTTTGCAAACCTAAATTGGTGCAATGTCATGACTGGCTGTGATTGGCACAAAACCTCTAGGGCTTTTTTTGTTTTGTGAAGTCTAGAGCTATATTTTGTATTTTGAGCCATAGGCCTGTTTTTCAGATAAACTTCATGTAATATAAACTCAGTAATTAGTTGCCCTGATGGTCTACTAGGCAGGAGAAGAGAATGTGGTCTTTTCATAAATGTCTTCACATTGGATGCTGTTTTTCACCAATTATTCTTCTCTTCTTCCTCTCTCCTGCAAACAAAGGTGTGATTACTCATGGGGAGTGTGTATTTTGCTGCAGTTTTGTGGGAAGTGGTTGGTCTGCTGCCTACATGTCTTTGATTGCAAGCTCTGCTGGAGGCAAGCTCTATTTTGAGCTCTTTCTTTAATGTTTTTTATGGATTGTATTTGCAGGTTTGAGGGGTGTCTCTTATTTCCCTGCTCTTCTCCCCAATCCTCCTTTCCAAAATCTGCCCCCCCCCCGCCACCAAAAAAAAAAAAAATAGGAAAAAAGGATTTTTGGGATGTTAATATTCAACATCTAAAGTGTCCAACTGTGCTTTTATTAAAGGTCTTTTACACTCATACTAATGTCATCACAACCCTGGTTGTTAGATTACTAATCAAAGTAAAATTGCTGCGATCAGGACCAGTGCATAAAATAAACATGAGGAAAGGCTTCACTGGGAAACCTTTCAGTGGATTAGGTTTGTAACAAAGATGTGGCGTTCACGTAAAGGACGTGAGGTAATGAATACGGTTTTGGAGCAGTATCTGTACCATAAAATTAGGCTGAGTTCCTCCAGAATAGCCTTACCTTAGCTTTGGAGTCGCAGAGACGATGCAGCAGTGTAGTTGGAACAGTTATTGAAACATACAGAATAAAAGGTAGAGATTAATTTAGTTCATGTTTGCAGTATAAAAGACAAGTGGTTTTTTTCCCCATGCTCTTAATGTTGTATTTAGAATTCTGTGCTCCTCCCTCTTGCAGAAAGTGTTAATTATGTTCATGTATCGTTCTCTTTGCAAACCCTCACAGTCCTGACGTCTTCAGTTTGTATATGGAAATTTTTCTAACTATTCTCTTGGCCAGCTTCAGTCCCTGTGAATTCCTGCTCCTTAACTTTGCAGAGGAATAGGTAGAACTAAATATGCTGTTCAGCACAAGCAGCACATACTATGGAAAGATGTGGATTTTGTAGAACATTGGACCTGCATGTTACACATCTGAATTACTCTTTATGTCTACCAGTACATGGTGAGAATTAGATCTAACTGAACTGTGTACTGTATCTCTTACACAAGCTTCGTTTACAATCTAGTGCTGTGTATCAAGTTGAGGTGATTTGGTTTTGTGTGTCTTCCTTTGCATCTGCTACTAATGTGTTCTGTTGGCTATTTTTCTAGCAGTTGATACTTCAGGGAGTGGGAGGAGGCTTGTTTTTGGCTTGGATTTTTTCTTTTTTAAGGTTTTGTCTCCGCACATGAGTGACTTGTTCCAGTAACTTCCACATGAGTGGGTATCGCTTCAGCGTCAATGGCAGTGCAAGGTTTTGTGCTCTTAAGTATTTAATCGAAGGAGGGGGTGATTTATTTCCTCCTCCAATTACCTGCAGAAACCGTGGATCAGACTGTCAGTTGCTGTCTCACCTGGGCAGTAATAATTTGAAGTGTCTCCATCGCCCAACTCTGCCATGTGCTACTTTAAGATGTTTGAGTAATGAGTTTTGGGAGAATTTTGCATCAATGTTTTACCTCACCATTTTACCTGGTTAATGTAACCATACGTGTTGTGGGTGTTGGACAGTGACATCAAAGGCAGAAGCTGTTGTCTCATATATCCTAAACTGATGTACTGTTAAACCTTACTTTAGTGCTGGTGATTGTAACTCAATTAGAATTAATTTTTTTACTTACTAGACAATATGAGGTACATTTTACTCATGAAAGTTACAGGATTTATCAAGATTTACATTGTAAATTATTGTTACTAAGTTGGCAGTTGACAGAAAATACTCTTTAATGAAATGCTGTTGAGGGGAATTAAATTGGCTAATATAAAACCTTCATATAAAGGTGTTTAACCATATTGTCACTGTAAGATTGATGTATCTCAAAGGATTCTGATTTAAAGCTGATCAGAGACTTAGGCATAATACTTTTCAGCAAATAAAAAAATCATGTCCTTAAGACCAATTTTGCCCCAGAGTAGCGACTAGATTCAGATAATGGGGTCTCCAATTCTCATTTATTTTTTAATACAGTTTTGACCTCTAAATATGAATACCTTCATGAAAAATACCACCTTACAACTATTTTTTGTTTTAAAACAAAATCCTGATGGCTTTCAAACTCCTTCATTTGACAGTATCTTTGCAAGTTGACAGAACCTTCTACCCTGTGTTTAGGGTTAGGGGATAGTTTATCTCCTTCAAGAGAGGATTTGAGAAGATCAAGAAGTGGCACTGGGGCAATACCTTATCTTCTTTCATTTCTCTGGGTAGAACTAGGTGGAAGCTGGTGTTGCACCTCTATAGAAAGGAACACTGTCAGACTGTGCTGGAGTAATGGAAATGCTGAAATTATAAAATCCCTTGATGTTCTGAAAGAGAAGGAATCCTGTCTAAATCAGGGATTAGACGTGCATTAACTTTATGTTCTTGCCATGCTAGAAAAAGTTTAATGCAGCTGCTACTATTGATGTTTACTTTCACTGTTATGGAAGTACAGTCTAGCCAGCAGCTTTTCTTTGGAGGGAGAATTTGGAAGATGTCAACTCATTCTCTAGCTTCGGACTAGTTTCCTATACATATTTCCTCTCTTTTTTTAAAAAAAATAAAACAACCAAAAACAAAACCATGGAGGTTATTGTTGTGTACAAGTGTCAACAGTTTTGTCTGTTTAGTGCTGTGTACAGTATTTATTACAGATGTTGTTGTCCCTGATGAAGCACGTAAAACAGAAAATCCTCTTGTATTTAAAGTTGTTCCAAAGTTCATTACTAAACACAAACCGCTAATGTTGTGACATAAACTGAATTCTAAACGTGTGCCTGGTGCACTGTCCTTAGTTTGTCCTATGACTGGGTTCAGGAGTAATTCAACAAAGTATTACATGCCATATGTTATGCAATACTTCGGCACTAGGGATGAGTTAAAGGTAGTCTCAACCCTTAGCACTGAATGCCCTTGGTTTTGCTGGTTTATATCACAACTTTAACCTTGCTTTAAATGTAGTTTTTTGGGTGTTAATTTAATTTGGCTGCTCTGTATGTGAGACATCTTGCCTGAGTGAATTTAATTGCACCGTTGAGTAAAACTAAAGCCGTGAACACTGATGCACTAAAATTATAGCAGAGGTATAAGGTTTAGTTTTATGTGGCTTCTTGTTTGGAGTTATTAACTATATGGAGGAATAAACCCCCTTTAAAACTCTTTTTTAAAACATTACAAAACCCACAATGTAAAGTTGCCATGAGCCAGCCAAAAATAATACATATGGCATTCAGGAGTGCAGTTGCTAATTGGCTGCTGCCTGAGAAAATGGTACACTTGGCTTCTACTTAACACTGTGGGTTTGGCAGCAAGCCAGATTTGGGGTGAGGTTGTGAATGAAGCTGCATGTGGTTAGGGAGGAGTTCAAATGATTCATGTCTTGGAAGTTGTAGTAAGCAGTGCAGTATGTACTTGGGTAAGCTGCTGGAGGAAACTCCTCACCCGTGTCCTCCCCCCCCTACAAAGGCTTTCCTACACCTCCACTTGTCTCTCTCTGTGAGGACTGTATTCTGTATTTCGGTTAGTTTTAATCATTAACTGAATTGGGCTGATTAGTGGTTTAATTCACGTTTCAACAATTCTTTTCTTGTAGATGGAGAACGGAGAGGAGGTAGAAATAGAGGAATTCTATGTAAAGTACAAAAACTTGTAAGTAAAGCTATAGGTTTAATTAATCTCTTTACGTTCATGTGATTTCCTAATAGTTTTTAGAAGCTGGTTTTGTAAATGATACGACTGTTACTATCCAACTTTAAACAATTGTAAAGTTTAATGCAAATCAGCTAAATACTTGGTATTGGTGGTAGTGGGTGTGAAGTGGTCATCTTAATTTGTGTTCTCTTGAAAATGAAATCCACAGGTAAAATCGCTCAGCTATTAAAAACGTATCTCTGTGGCTGTGTAGATCTCACTGCAACCATGGAGTCCTATGTGCCTGCAAAGTACTCAAAAATAACCCTTGTTTCAAAAGCAAGATTGGTGTTAAACAAAATGTCTTAAGATAACAAATGAGATGGATTCCAGTATTTCGGCCCCTCTGTAAGAGGGATGTATTGGTGGTGAGAGCAGCATGCTGTTTCACTTCTGGGCTCTGAAACTGCAATGCAATCAGTATTTAAGATACTTTACAGCTGGATAAGCTCATTTTTCTTTTAGAAAAAGAGCATATCTTCTTTAGTTTTAGTAAAATTTCCATCTGAGAGAAAAACTCACTTAGAGTGAGTTTCTTGTAGCTAATTGCAGATAGTGGACTTCACCTAAAATATGCAGCCACCTTTGTACCCTTTGCCCTATATTGATTATTACATGATGTTTAATAGCTTAATTACACTTTGTTTGGCATTATTACATTGGTGTGTAATTTTTGCATTAACTATTCATGTCTTAGACTTCCTAGCAATATAACTTTTGACAAACCACTAAATTTACAAAGTGGGGGCTAGTCCTTTCGGCAGAGGTGCCGTTCCTTACTTAGTGCTCCCTTGAAACTGCGTTTACAATGTTTTTTCTTTCTATCAGTACTAAAACTTCAGATGACTCATAAGTGATTTCTAATTACAGCGCTGTTCTCAAAAATGTGCATAGCATGTTACTGTTCAGAATGTTTGCATACTTTTATTAACTTCTAAATACCCTACTTTGCTAGACTATGGTGTTAAACAGTGACATTTATTATCAATGCCTTGTATACTAATTCTGAATATGCCAAATCTTCTTAGCTTTGTGCCAAACATTAAATGTATGGGGTATGTATATAAATTTTGACATGGAGTTGGTTTTACTTACTGACAAGTTTCTCCATTATTAAGCCTAATTACTTCCAGTAATGGTGATTTGTTAATAACTTGTATGGTGATGAAGATAATGTCCAGTCTTCCAAATGTGGCACTACAATGTGCTGGGAAGATTTAGCTGCACTAGTGTGATGCATAAGAATGTGCAATGGAAACAGTTTTGAGTAAGATATTTTCCATTTCGTCTTCTAGTTCTTACCTTCATTGTCAGTGGGCATCTGTGGAAGAGCTGGACAAAGACAAGAGAATTCAGCAGAAGATTAAGCGGTTTAAGGCAAAACAGGGCCAGAACAAATTCCTTTCAGAAGTATGATTATTTTTGTTTGTTTTTCTTTCTTTTGGTTATTTAGGGAATATTTTTTGTTCTTCATACAAGCAGATGATTTTGAACAACTCTGTGATACATCAGTAACACTTGTTCTGCTGTAAAGTATAATCATGCATGATCCATCTCTTGCTAGTTGATGAAACTCAAGCAATCTATTGTGACTTTATACTTTTGTTTTTCTCCTTAGAGCGAGTGGTTAGTTGTTTACGTTGTAAGCATGACTCTCACTGAATCAGTACCAGGTCTCTTTCCTCAGGAACTGATTATGCCAGAAAAATGCATCACGTTTTTCTGTGTTATGGACTGCTGCTCACTAGGGATTCTAAGCTTTTTATCATCAATTTAATTTCACTTAGAGCCATAAGCAGTAGTGTGGCAGGGGTCCTGTCAATAAAAACCAGATCTGCAGATCTTGGTCTCTGAAAGCTTGCCTTTCAGCGAAATGCTGTCATTTGAGGGGAAAAAAACACAAGTTCATGTGCTACGCTGTTTATTTATTTCTGTTTGTTTATTTTTACTATATAGTTCAACCTAAACAAAACCTGTTGCAAATTGAAAACTTCTATGAAGTCACTATGAGTTTCTCATTAAGTGTATCTGACCGAAGTTGTTTTGATAAAACTTGGAGGAATTTGAGGGAGGGGGAATTAATGTGTTGTGTTTCTAGGTGAGAGTATAGAACATCTACAAACACTTTGTCAGAGCATCCAAAGATGCTTTGAGGCTGTTATAAAATAGGGTGGCACCTATAATGGGTTAGCTGCATAATGTTATAATTATGTGTAGGGAACTAGATTTAAATAAACTTTCAGGACTTTGAGTTTTTGAAGAAGTTAATAAATACATGAAAATTTAGAGTAACAGTTGAGTATATCATGTCATTAAGCAGCATTATAAAATTTAGCATCTGATCTAAGTGAAGGTGCCTGGAATTGCTTACTTTTTGTTTTTTTAAATGTTTCCAAATGGGTCACAAGTTACTGTAAGAACCTGGAATTTCTTTGTATTTTACAAAAAGCTATCAAAATGTAGTCCTTTTGTCTGACACTTCTACTGGACAGGAGCTTAAAAGTATAAAATGAAACTTAACACTTGAGTATGCAGGACAATCCTGTAAGTCATTGAACAGAGAAGAAGGAACATAAATTGTTGATTTTGGAGAAACTGTATATGCATGCAGTGGGGTTGGTTTTCCTCTGTTTTTGAAATAATAATAATCTTTGAATCTTGCTTATAAAGCAGTTAGACAATTTCTATAGTTAAAATAATCCAAAGGCACTTAGTGTACAAGGCTCTAATTTCTTTATTGCAAGCTGTAGTTTTCAAGAATGCTAAATGCATTGCATGCCATAAGCCTTTTCGATTGCTCATTAGTGAATTGTAATTTCACACTTCATTTAAAATATTCTTAAACATTCTCTCACAGTAAAAGGTTTCACACAGTAATTAAGAGGCCCAGTTAACAAAGTCTGAGAAGTCTGATTCCCTCATGGGGAATGATCTTGCTGAATTGTAGCATTTCAATTAACATGTTGAAGTTTGCCAAATATAAATTCTGTGTCACCGTGACCCAAAATATTATTGCCTGGTGAAATATATAATAATTTTTCTCTCAGGAAGGACTAATAGAGATATCTTCTACATTTTTTGCCTCTCTCCTTGAACAGATTGATGATGAGCTTTTTAATCCAGATTATGTGGAAGTTGATCGAATCATGGATTTTTCACGTAGCACAGATGATAATGGAGAGGTAAACAGAACTTTTGGAGCGTTTGTAGTCATATCATCAGCACTGTGTTTAGAATGATTTGTCTCGAAATGTGAATATATTAAACACTTCAAAAGCTACCAGGGTCTAAGTGTGTAGAAAATAGGAAAGCATTTGAGAAAACATTGCCTTCCTACAATGAAGGGGTAGAAGTGAGAAGTCAAAACTTCCTGTGTTACCTGTATTTTAAAAAATAAAGACCACCCCCCCAAAACGACCTCTGATGTTTAGATCTAAGGCGGTACTAAATAACATAGAAATATGATGTCTGTGCACATAATACAGAATTTAAATTAAAGGGGTTAGAATCCTGGATAAATGTCATAATTGTTTAGACATTTTATTAGAGTATCTGTTGTAGAAGAGGTCCCAAATTCACTGTTTCTTACTTTAGGGTGACTTGTTCTGTAGAACAAGATCACTTTGTCTTCCAGGAGATTCCTTTTTGGTCCTGGGAGAATAGAAAACCTCACTGACAACTCTCAGTGTTTCCGTATTGCTCTGTGGGTGACTTGGCGGTGTTTGGGTTGCCTGCTGGGAAGTTCTAGATGATGCTAACAAACAAAAAACAGTTGACTAAACTGTTTAAATATGTGGTAAACCATGGAAATTGTAATGGTTGGAAAATGAACATTGCTTTACTTCCAAATTTTAGTTTAACCGTAGTGATTCCAAATGTGGTGGTGTGCTTGTTTGGGTAGTGAGCTTGCATTCCCCACATTCTAATCTTACTTCGTTAGGTTGTCAAGGTGTCAGCCTGCTGTCTGCTTTTCCTCTTGACTGATCCAGACATTCAGGTCTGGTAAAGCTTTTTGAATTGTGTCTATCCTGCAGATCCTCCTGTAAAAGAGGTTACACTTTTATTATTTTTAAATTGTGATGTAATCTTATTTTTGTCTTAACAAAGCCTGTAATGCATTATCTGGTGAAATGGTGTTCGCTGCCTTATGAAGACAGCACTTGGGAGCTGAAGCAAGACATTGACCAAGCTAAGATCGAAGAATTTGAGAAACTGATGTCTAGGGAGCCAGAAATGGAGCGTGTGGTAAGAATTGGCTCCATATAGAAGATTTTATTTGAAAATAGTAAAGTAATGTGGTCTTTCAGAAACCACTAATGGGATTTGCTGTATTTGAAACAGGAGCGACCTCCTGCTGATGACTGGAAGAAATCAGAGAGTTCCAGGGAGTATAAAAACAATAACAAACTCAGGGAATACCAGTTGGAGGGAGTAAACTGGCTTCTTTTCAATTGGTACAACACGTACGTAAAATATTGCTTACTGCTGAATCCTGCTTTGGAAAAGCTTTTATACTTTATTTGAAAGAATAACCTTTTGAAGTGATTTCTAAAGTGAGGTTTTAAAATTATTTATATGTCTCATTTTTTTGCCACAGGAGTCATACACAAACTAATTTTGGGTGTATAACATAATGATACTTAAAACATTAATATTTCAGATAGCTTCTTACGGCAAATGCTTTTGTTTGTGTATGTGTTCATCACACCCCTGCTGTCCCTTCCTCCCCCATGTGAATTTGAGAGGTACATAAAATGGCTGTATCCATGCTTGTTGCATCACAAACTGTAACATTTATTTACAGTGCAAAAAGATTATGAGTCTTTTTTCAGTGTGAACTTGCCATTCTAGAAATTTCTGGTTTGTTCAGTTTATCTCCTTACTGATTTGCTATGTTCTAAGTTAGGAATAAACCATTCAGACTGGTTTTTATTATCGTTTTCAGACGAAACTGCATTTTAGCAGATGAAATGGGGTTGGGAAAGACTATCCAGTCCATTACGTTTCTCTATGAGATATATTTGAAAGGAATCCACGGTCCTTTCTTGGTTATTGCACCGTTGTCTACGATTCCCAACTGGGAAAGGGAGTTCCGCACCTGGACAGAGTTGAATGTGGTGGTTTATCATGGGAGTCAAGCGAGCCGGCGGACCATTCAGTTGTATGAAATGTATTTCAAAGATCCACAGGTAAAAAGCTCCTTGTGACTTCTTCCCCACCCCCACCCTTTGTTTTGTCTATGCTTTACTGGTGGTAATTAATCCAAGCATCAATTACACTTCTAGTAATGGTACAATAGACTTTAGCTAATAATAAAAGCGTAAGTGTTAATAAAGAGAGTGCTTTTTCATAGCATCCAAGAGATCAGCTGGAAATAGAGGGGGTCCCAGAGTTACTGAGGTGGTGCAGCTCATGTTTGGGGTTTTGTTGTTTTATACAAGGTTTTCATCGTTTTGCATTCCTGAGGAGAGCTGGCAGAAGAGATTCTTAATGTGGAAACTACTTTAATTGGAACTAAGCTTAAAAATCAATCCTTGCCCGCCGTTCCAGGAAAAGCATGGCTTGCAGAAATTAAACTTGTCAATGCTTCTTTATCAAATTTTTAAGTCAGATATGTTTTGAATCTGTGCTCATGCACTCACATTGAACAGCTCTTATGAGAGAAGGAGAGCAAGTACAGGAAAAGATTTGGAATATAAAAATATTTGGAAAAACTGAAGCTAGAAAGAGCAACAGATCTCTATGCTTAAGTGCACGGCTTTGCTTAGAGTAAGTTAACAGGATTGGGAAAAATAAAGTGCAAACATCAAATGTTATTAGAAAACAGTATAATCCTCCTCATGTAAGAGAAAAAAAGAGTGGAAGTTCAACTTGATTTGATATGTTGTGGAGTATTATTTCCAGCTGAACGTAAAGAAGTGATAGTGGTGAATTCATATATTTAGATTTTCTGTAAAGTATTTGATTTTATGCCACTGGGCATTTTGATTAATAAACTGGATGATATAAAATCAATACGGCACACATTAAGTGGATTTAAAACTGGCTAACTGATATTTCTCGATGTAATTGTAAATGAGAAATGATTTGCATTTCCAGCCTAGTTCTTCAGGGATTGGTTTGTGTCCATGAGCTATATAACACTTTTATCAATGACCTGAAAGAAAACATAAAATCATTACTGAGGAAGTTTTCAAATGACACAAAGATGGGGAGAGTGGTAAATAATTAAGACAGCTCATGGATACAGAGTAAGCTGTATTACTTAATAAATTGGATCCAGGCTAACAATACTCAGCTATATATAGGGCTATCTGTGGACAAGGAATGGAGGTGATTATTACAGTAGGGAGAGCTGAGTTCTGGGAAGGCTGTAAAACAAATGCAGATCCTTTTGTGTCTTGACACACGTTCAGTTAAACATGAGTTCGTACTGTGAGACTGGTTAAAAGGGCTAGTGTAGTGAAAGTGTGTGGGAGGAAAGAAATCTTTGTTAAAGAGTAGAGAAGTTACATCATTCTTCTCGTCAGTAATGTTAGTGGGTAGTCCAGCTCTCTCTAGTTCTCACTTCCTGGCTTCAAAAAGAGTGTTGAAAAAACGGAATCTTAGGGCAAAGCTTATGAGCGTGGTTTCAAGATAGAAAATATACTTTTACAGGGAAGGAACTGAGTAAAAACTGTTGTGAAGGTGATGACTGTGGCCCAACTTGACATGCCATTAGGGCAAGCAGAAGTAGAATCATGGACTTAAATATAGTGGAAAATTACATACTCATTTTTACTAGTTAGAAGTTACATCTGTTTGGCCTAGGAAATAACCATTTTCTCAGCAAGTCATCAAAGAAACTTTCAAATCAAAATCATATAAGCTATTATTAAAGAAGATTGATTTAAATAGTAGTTGCTACACTGAGGTCTACTAGCTTATATTTATTCCTTATGATGATAATCACATTTAGCTTCTTACCTAGATGTGTAGTACACAAATAAACTGCAATTGATTTGTACTTTTTGTTGTTGTAAAATTACTTCTTATCAGAGATAGATATTTTGCATCAGATTTTTAAAGTCTGGTTTATACAAACACTCACTGTTGAAGTGTTTCCTGTGTAAAAAAACAGGTATGTTTGCTATTTAAGAGGTGCTTGTTCTCAGTGTGTTTGTCCCGTTAGGGTGCAACAGTTACGTAGCACGAAGCCTGAAGAAACATCACCAGAAAAATCCCACTTACTGTACAGATTCTTGGTCTTGTTTTGGGAGTATCATTTCATTGATCTAAAGGCAACTGAAAGGTTCTAAACCAAGATGCTGCAGAAAGTTCTGTTCCCCCTGTTGCCATATTCTTAACTCACCTCATGTAATGACCATAGCAGTCGTTTGACCTCACAGCGAGTAATGACAAAGCACTCACGGCACCGAAAAATGAATCATTTTCTGCTAGCTCTGCTCCCTGAACGGGCTTAAGAGGAGAATGAGACAATTGCCATCATTGGGGACAAAGGGGAAATAGAGTGAACTCATCCTTTTGGTGGCAGCTAGCTTAGATGTGTCATGAAATCACCTTCTGTGTTCCGTTCTTTGTATGACTGCGTCAGCTGTGAAACACATGGTAGAAACTGAACTACGGGGAAAAAGTCTCTTCGTGTTCTGACAAAAAGAATCCCCACGTAGTGTTCAGTCTGACATCCTCTGAAGTACCATCAGTAGGCGTACGGTGGGGAAGAGAAAGAAGGCAGGCTTTGGCAGTATCATTTCTAGTCCCTTGTCAAACATGTCAACCCAGGCATTGGCATCTTTGGCATTTTAGGTCTTAGCAGGAAAAGCGGCCTCTCCAGCTGACCTGCTTCTCAGAAAGACAATTGAACACTAAGAAAGTCTGAGCTGCTTTGAAGGGCAGTAGTAAGAGGCAGCTTACATAAGAAGCACCTATGCTATCTGCTTTGGTGTGACCTTTTTCTTTCTCTTTTTTCTTCAGAGTTTACACCAGTGACTAGAGTCAGGTGGTTGTGAAAACCTAGAGGGTAGATGGTAACGAAATACATTTCTTCAGTGGTATGACTTCAACACTGAGGACACCATGCTATCAGAGACATTCTCCTAAAATCCCTTCCTGCCTTAATGCTTGTGAAGGATGCACAGGGAGGCCTGTTCTGGTGTTCTTGAGCAATAAAACTGAAAGGTCCTTCTGGGGTGTCCTCTTCGTTTGGAATACCAAATAAACCAGTTGCATCTCTGTAGTATTCTACCTCAGAGAGAGTTCTGTTGTAAGATCAGGAAAACAGTATAAACCAAATAAAATTGATGGCAGAGCCCTGCAAGAGTTGGCCTGTTTGTGAGGGAAACTTACTTGACAGTGTAATGAGTGCTAAAAAGAGGAATCACTTGGCTTGTGTAGAAACAGAATACCTTGTCCTTGGTTTTACTTTCATATCTGATTGTTGTACCTTGTGGCTACCTCTGTTGCTTGAGTTACTGCCAGCAGAATTTCCCATCAGAATAGGAAACTGCTACCTCTTAGGAAGATTGATTTCCTCAGATGGAAGAACTTCCCTGAGTAAATGGATGTGAAATTCCCATGGTTCCAACATCAGAGAAATTCATTTGAATGCCACACTGAGACAAGATAAATTGATTCCTATTTGCCTAAGAGTTCACCTTTTGACAATGCAATAGGCCACTTTTCCTAATCTCTGCATTTAAGTTCCTCAAATGTCATATTAATAGGATTACCCCAGGATTCTTTCCCGTACTTCCCCAAGTGAAACTGTGGAATAACAACATAATTCACTTTCGAAAGCTCTTGGAGAGCTCTTGGAACTTTCTGCTTGATTTACTCCTGTGTTCTTCAGGGTAGCATTTGGCTGTCTTTCAGATAATGTGAGCTCTTGTGGCAAGACCACTATGCATATTATAATGTGAGATGTAAACAGCCTAAATATGTAATCAGGGGTCCCTCTAATGATTTGTGCTTCACCTGGATGTACTGCTCTGTATAGTACTCATTTTTAAAGAGCACTGCTTGCCATATAGTCATGAGGTTGCTCATGGAAGTGTTTTCAACTACTTGCAAAGAATCTCCTGGGCTGCATTCCTGTGTCTTCACAGTTATATCTGGCTCATGAAAAGGTCACAGCATTTCAATTTGCTGGCTTTGTAAATTGCCCACTTAGTGTATCTTGGTCTGCTGTTTGTTAGGTAACAACACTTTTACTCCTTAGGATGATAAATGTTGCTGGACTATGCTGTGCGAAAGCATTGTTGAGCAGGTCATTACTTCTTCTGAAGTACTCTTGACATGCATAGGCAGATTTAATGCTAAGTTCAGGGTATCAAGTTTCCAATCATTGTAGAGTCAGAAGACAGTTCTGATCCCCGCAGTTTGGAGAGGATTATATGCAGATCACTTATAAAAGGATTC
This sequence comes from Gallinula chloropus, assembly GCF_964237585.1. Taxonomy (NCBI): domain Eukaryota; kingdom Metazoa; phylum Chordata; class Aves; order Gruiformes; family Rallidae; genus Gallinula; species Gallinula chloropus. Next base: position 40,056,508 of record NC_140086.1, on the reverse strand, counting down.
ACTTGCACATGTTCAAAGGAAGAAGTGGTCACCTTACTCTAAAATATATTTCTTCTTAAATACATTCAATATACTACCCACAGCACAGTCCTGCTGTGGGAACGTAGAATGGCTTTGAACTTGTGTGAAGCCCATCATTAGAGAGACAGTGTACCTGCAGAGGCACAGTGACACTGGAGGTACCAAATTACGTTTCTCTTTGAGCAAGATTGGGAAGAAATACAGTGTGTCAGAAAGGTGTTAATTTCATTACCTTGAGTAAAGTTTATTCAGGGTTGTCTTGGGTTTGTGGGTTTTTTTTGGGGGGTGAGGGTTTAAGAGTCATGATATCAGCCCTGAAAATAAGAACCTCAATTATCCAAATACTGAATATGGTGCCATACATTAAATGAATTGTCCCATTGCACTCTAACAGTCGTAAAAACGAAGCCCTAATCTCCTTCTGGATTGCTTGGACTTTTCGGGAGGACTGTTGCATACGTTTGACATAAAAGAAAACTCTCTTGACCAAACTTTAAAACGTTATTTGATTATTGCAGCAATATATTAATGCTTCGAGGCATTAGTATAATCCCTGTGAATTATATAACATATTTGCAATGAATACACAGTGATTCTGTGGGCCTTTTTACAGGGTTAAAAACACAGCCAGCACGAAGCCAGTAGTAAGCATACCCATTTGTATTCCCTCACTGAGTCAGCAGTAATGACTGTTTACTTAAAACATCTTGCCCATTGTACTGTTTTGTATTTTTAAAGTATGAATTCTGAAGATAAAACATACCTACTTCCTTTCTTTGCCACGGTTTACTTTTAACTTCTGCTGTTCTTTTTAGGGTCGTGTGATAAAGGGGTCCTACAAGTTCCATGCCATTATCACAACATTTGAAATGATCTTGACTGACTGTCCGGAGCTGCGTAACATTCCATGGCGGTGTGTGGTCATCGATGAGGCCCACCGGCTGAAAAACAGGAACTGTAAGCTTTTGGAAGGACTCAAGATGATGGACCTGGTCAGTGTGTACATCCCCTACGTTTGCATCCTCTGTGTTTTTATTATGCCTGATTTATGGATTCATTGAAATGTAAAGTGATATTTTCTTCCTCAAGTTAAAAGCATCACGTGCTAAGAAGAATGAGGGAATGCAGCTGAAAGCCTTTCAAATATCTAGAAGCATGTGAATCCTTGAATTTCAGTGCTGATGTTTTAAGCCTTTTCATCAATGTAGACCTAAAATTACATGGATTCTGTTAGGAGACGCAAGATAAATTTGTTCTTTCCTTTCTCTCTTTTCATGTGACTTCTTACTCCATAGTCACTTCTTCGTGTAGGCATTTATTTAATGGTATAATATGGTCAGGTGTGAGAGGGAAACCGAGCTGCACTCAGGTCAGCTCCCATGTTAACCATAATGTTCTTTCAGACCAGCTAAGGAAGTGGGGAAAGTGAGTTGGTTTCTGATGCTTACATAAGGATGCATTGTGTTGTGGGCACAAAATAAGTGTATTAAGCACACAGAGAAGAATAAGATGATGGTGTTTAAAGGTATTTACAATTTAAAAGGCAAGATTACTATTTTTATTGGTCAGGAGGTTCTTAAAAAATGTGAGTGGAATGCAGTTATGCTAAGTTAATACCTGCAACTCAAACCCTCTTATTTCTGATAAGCATGAAGAGTCATAAACATTAGCTTACACACACACTGGTGACCATAGGTCAGTTTTAGTTTCTTGAACAAGTCTTGAGGCTTAAAAAATGAAAGTTTGTAAAAATGCTGTACACAATTTATTTTCTTTATTATGGTTGCTGTTAGAGGAAAGCTGAGCTTAGAGGCGTGGCAGTAGATGAAAGTACAGGACTTCCCACTTCAGTTCTTGTTCTACTACTAAATTCATGTTTGACCTTGAACTAGTTGCTTAACCTGTCTGGGCTCCTCCTCTAAAGCAATAAGCACCTTTTCCTCTTGTCCCTGCCAGGCTCACGTACTGTTACGTGTAGATGAAAAGTTAGGGCTCTGCTTCAGGTTCCTTATGGTAGAAACTCACACCTGCCCTGAAGATGTTCATGCACTGGGATCCATTGAAGATGCAGTAAATTGGCAGGTTTATCCTGGAAGCAATGGGATAAGTTCAGCTGTTACATTGCCAAAGTTAATTGTATTAAAGAAAGGGATGGGATGTTTTGGTCAGTAAAATGTCTTCATCTATCTGGAGGACTTTTGAAGGTGCTTAAATAGTGAAGTATTTTTCTGGGCTGTCACTGAAGGAAGGCCAGAATACCGGGTAGAAATACCTTGGGAAGAGCTATGTGTAGGTAGTTGGGTGAGGGAAGAGGAAGTAATCATGAGATATATGGGGGCGGGGAAGGTGTGATAAAATTTTGTGCACTTCTCCATTGAAAAATGAATTTTGGTGGATTCCTAGGCAACTGTTTCTTAACTTTTCAGGAGCATAAAGTGCTGCTTACTGGAACCCCTTTGCAAAATACGGTAGAAGAGCTATTTAGCTTGCTTCATTTCTTGGAACCAGGTCGCTTCCCATCAGAAACCACATTCATGCAAGAGTTTGGTGATCTGAAAACTGAAGAACAGGTAAACTTCTGTGCACTTAGTTTTCTGCTTAGATACTGTGAATCTTTACATTTTATAAGTGAATTCCATTTCTTGGTTTTAAAAGTAATACATACTTACTTTTTTGAAGACTGTAGGAATTTTATGTCTTGTTTGTTTCCATTTTGTTGAGTTTCTTTTGACCAAAAGTTATCACTATTTTTTTTTTAACACTTTGTCCACTGGCCACACAGAAATTGAGGAAGTTTCCCTTCATTAAAATATGATGTTTAAAAATGGGTGTGGGGGTGTCTTGTAACAGTTGCTGGATGAAAATACTTCTAGAATTGCTTGTCATTGTCATCCTTCTTTAAGTATGAGAGTGGGGGGACTGTCCTCTTCTGTGCAGGTAGCATCTGGGAGTTTTATCAACTAACTTCTGTGCAAACAGGAACATATTTGATATCTACTTTAGCAAGAGGCAACCAAATGGAGGGAGATTTCTTTTGACTGACTCAAACTGATTTCTCAAGCTGTCCAATAAAAGAACTTTTTTTTCTTGCATGTGTGAAAATGTTTTTAAAAAGTCAGTGGGTAGCAGTCAAATCATCTTAATGTTAGGAGATAACTGAAGCATGGCATCTTAATTCAGGCACCTTAATTTGCCCCTTTACACCCTATGGTAATAGAATTTCAAAATTGTGTGCATTTTGGCGCACAACTTTATGTGGGTTTTGTCTGTTTCAATTCAGTTTCTGGTGTTTCTAACTTTGGAGTATCCTGTTGAAAGCAACTCTTTCATTGGTAGCAGCCTAAATTAAAAGCACAGCTCTCCTCCCAGCCCCTTACCTCCTGGAGAAATCACAGTGTCCCCTGAGGGAATCATAGGATATGTTTCCACAGATAGCGTGGGCAGTTTCATGCCAGTCAGCCTGGACTCTGACCTGATTGGAAGTGAGCCAGCTCTGACCCAGAAGCTGTGCAGACCTGTTAATACAGCGTTTGAGCTGGAGTTAATACACGTCCTAACTCTCAACATAGCTTTTTGTCTGGGCAGCTCAAAACATCAGCAGGGCAGAACTGGAAATATGTGAAGCCATACATGGAAATACTACTAAAATAGAATAATGCCATCATCCACGAGCAGAATTGAAGGCTGGGTTGCTTGGGCTAACAAGTTTTGGAAGAAGTGCCTTCTCTGCTGACACCATCTTTAGATGTTTTGGAATTTGATTTATCTTTCAAGTGATGGGAGAGATTATGTGTTAATGACTTCGGTTTTCTCTTCCATTCCTTGCAATCCTGTTCCATGTACTCTTTTGTTCATCCCTCTGTGCTAGTTTATCTTCTCTCTCTGAAAGTTGCTTTATCACTAAGGGAATGATGTGAATTCAGGAGAAAGTGTCTTTTGTTCATGTTTCTGCTATGCAGCTCTGCATCAGCAGGTGATGACCAATTCCAGGGTAAATTACCAGCTCTTCAGCAGTGAGCTGGTTTGTACTTTGAGACAACCTTAAACAACCTAAATGCCAGTCTTTTTCTGTATGGAATGTTCTTGAGTGTTTTATTTAAAGGGGCTTTACAAAAACTTGATAAAATTTAGCTAATTCGTTCGAGGGAAGCAGACTTCACCCCCCACCCACTATCTAGGATATGTGTTAAAGTAAATGCTACAAAGCCTGGAGACACTAAAAAATTGCAGAAATAAAAACACCTTCATTTTCAGACCAGGCCTTTAAAAGGTTTTTTACTTTAGTGGATGTCAAAACTAAGGAAATTAGAAAAGAATTAGAAGCAGATATATGAGGGGGAAAATAGCCTTAAACATTGTGTTAAGTGGTTAGAAGTTAACTGCAAAACTTGATCTTACGGTCAGATTTGCTTATATAGCTGTGCTTACGTTAGGATTAGCTCTGCATGACTGGTGTGCAGTACTGTCCTTGTCTGAAAGGGTTGTTGTACGTGAAGTCTGTTTAACATTCACTAAACAGAGAGTGATGCACACTAAAAACCAAGTCAGTTATTACAAATGTTCTCTGCTTGTGATCTAAAGGGGGGAACAGGGATTTTAGAATAAAGAAATAAATATTTGAAGCCTTGTGGTTTTAATTCAGTTACATATTAAACATAATGCTTCCTAGGTGCAAAAACTCCAAGCTATTTTGAAGCCGATGATGTTGAGACGTCTCAAGGAAGACGTAGAAAAGAACCTGGCCCCCAAAGAGGAAACCATCATTGAAGTTGAGCTCACCAACATTCAGAAGAAATACTACCGTGCTATTCTTGAAAAGAACTTCACATTTCTTTCCAAGGGTGGAGGTCAGGCAAACGTACCTAATCTTCTAAACACTATGATGGAACTAAGAAAATGCTGCAATCATCCGTACCTTATTAATGGTAGGCCTCCTGTGTTTTTCCTCATTTGAAAAATGGTTGTAAAGAAAGTTCAGTACATTAGAAATTCTATTCTAGTGTGCCTTTTCATTTATTCCTTTATTTTAAGTAGGAAAGTGAGAGAACCTTCTAGGTTCTTAGTGAGAGAACCTTCTAGGTTCTTAGTGAGAGAACCTTCTAGGCTCTTAGTGAGAGAACCTTCTAGGCTCTTAGTGAGAGAACCTTCTAGGCTCTTAGTGAGAGAACCTTCTAGGTTCTTAGTGAGAGAACCTTCTAGGTTCTCTTAGGTGCTACAGATATCTGCTAGTCAGGACAGCATTGCTTTTGAAGACACCTGCGCTGCTTCTTTCCCCAAGGTTTCATAGCCCTGACAGTGTTACTGAGTTTCTCTTTCTGATATTTCTGACAAACAGGACCTCGGTTATCGTGCAGGTTGCTGGACGCTGACATAAATATCTCAATTTTTTTGTTCAGTTATAGTTAATGCTATATGGAAAGAGAATAAGTAGCAACTACGAGATAGCAACTTAAAATTTGCAAATAAAAGTTGTGAGCTAAGAAATTATGATCAGGCATGCTTTTATGGCCATGTGTTGTCAGCTCATTTTTCTAATTGAGTACTGTGTGCAGGTTTGGGTGCCACAGTACAAGAGGGACACAAAACTATTGGAGGTTGTCCAGAGGAGGGTAACAAAGGTTGTGAAGGGTCTGGAGGGGAAGTCTTAAGAGGAGAGGCTGAAATGCCTTGGTTTGTACAGCCTGGAGAAAAAGAGACTGAGGGGAGACCTTGTTGAGCCTGTGGCTTCCTGATGAGGGAGGTGAAGGGATAGGTGCTAATCTCATCTCTTTAATGACCAGTGATAGAACCCGAGGGAACAGCATGAAGCTGTGACGGGGAGGTTTAGATTTGATATCAGGAAGAGGCTCTTTACTGAGAGGGTGGTCGGGCACTGGCACAGGCTCCCCAGGGAAGTGGTCACAGCACTGAGCTTGGCTGAGTTCAAGAAGTGTCTGGATGATGCACCCAGTCACATGCTCGGACTTGTCTGGCCCTGTGTGGGGCTGGGAGTTGGACTCAATGATCCTTATGGGTCCCTTCCAACTCAGGAGATTCTATGAGTCTAATTTAACCCATCAGATTATTTGAATGTCATATTAGAATTAATAACAAATATTTTTTCAGTGTGATGTTACTGGGTTTACTTGAGGATTATCTGTGGCAAGGGCTGTATGATGGGACAGCTAGTTACAGCTGTTTGAAACATGCTAAACAGTGTGTGTTGGTCAAATCAAATCTTGCCTTTCAGAATGTAACACAAGCCTCTGTACAGGGTTGCAGTTGGACTGGTTTGTTGTTTCCCAACTCTTCTTCCTTACTGTGTATGATTTATGTTACAGTTGGTTTAATGCTGGTTATAAGCTTCCTGGTGAAAGATAGTTTAGTTCAAGATCCATATGTGATCTCAGTTTTTTATTGTATGACTGACATATTGCAGCGCTTATGGTTTTCTTCTTGACATTTTTTGTTTGAATGTGGGGGGGGGGAATGCTTAAAGTGATTCACAAAATGACTTCTAATTATATTTCATGCACGAGTAATCTTTCCAAGGACCTGATAAAGGGTTACTCCAAAGTACTTCAACCCAAGCATATTGATGCACTGCTGAGTTTGCATACAGTAAATTACTTCTGTGGTTCTGGTAGGGCTTTTTGTATGTTGCCTCTTTGTTTTAAATAAACCCATGATATAAACAAGTTTACCAGAAGATGGTTCAGGATGTTCAAGTTACGAGCTTCTGAACTTGATGTGGTTTACATTTCTTGGTTTTCAGGCAATTTTAACTTTACCATTATTTTTACTTATTTGATGTTTGCTAAAAGCAGTAAAGTGAATACGTAGAGTTCACAAGTAGCACTTGCAGTGCTGCCTACGGGAGTGAAGCTGGTTTTTATGGGAGTCTGGTATCATTTAGTGTCTCTTAGAGAAATCTAGGCAACTACATAGAAATTTTCAAATATTTTTTGATGACTCTTAAAGGTGGGGATTGTCTAGAAAAGGGAGGTGGGAATTGTCTCTTGAGTGCTTTTGCCTTTATAACACTTTTGTGACTTCTGAACATTTGGACTTGTTTGGTGTCAGGCATCAATGTGGCAGGTGGGGCAAACCTTCAGATTTGAGAGAAGAATAAATAAATCCTAAATATTAGTGTGGAAGATGGAACTAAGCAAACACATCCTTTGTAGTTCATGGATATAAAATCTTGTAGTTGTCTAAGGTTTTATTTTGTTGATTGATAATAAACAACTTTGTACTGAGAGCGATGGCACAAGTTTATTTTAGTTCTACCAAGAGGTCTTGCAGTGCTAGAATGTGATGTTACGTGGTGTTCTTCTGCTGAATGATCTGTTGCACTGGCAAGTTCTTGAGATGTAACTGCTTTTATAAAGGTGTCTCTGAATCCTTCTAATATTCTTCCAAGTTCACAGGTTTTGTGAGCAAGCAGTACTGTCTGTGTATTTGAATATCTAAGTAAAATACTGTATGTTTTGCGAGCAAATCTTTGAGATTAATCTTGAGTTATGAGACAGAAGGTTATATAATGGAAGTAGCATGGTAGGAGTTAAATGTGGAATTTTTTGCTTGTTTGTTTGATGATTGGTAGATTTGTTCTGGGGTGGGGGAGAATGGTGGTCTGCTGAGTCTGTTTTTGAGTAGACTTCTAGAGGGAGTTGCTTCATTTGGTGTATTCTCCAACCAAGTTGGCCATTCTTCTCAGAGCTGGACTCCTTGTTTTCTCCCTCAGCAACCTCAACTATGTATACGTTGTTTCTCTCTCTGCTTCAGAGAGCTAGCAGTAGGGATTGCCTCTGTGCTTCTACATCCTAAAGCGTTGAACCTTGGAAAGGTTTCTTACTCTGTTCCTTACACCCTCTTGAGCCCTAGAAGCCTCTTCTTATTAGGAGTGGAAGTAGGGATTTTCCCTGTGGATCACCCATTCAAATGCCTTCCGATTATCCTGTACTGAAAATCAGCTAGGACAGGAACTGGTGTTACATCGAGTAACTTTTGGGTAACAGGCCACTCAGTCACTGTCAATCAATTGGGACCGAAGTAGCTATGAAGAAGACAGGGCAGTCTTTGAAAGGGTTTAGCTAAGACAGGTTTATTGAAAGAGCAGTTTCGGAGGTCGTGGTCTGTTCCAGAAATGAGTCTTGCTGAGACCAAACGCTGATACTGAAAATTCACCATTCATTAGCTCTGTCTGTGAGTTTGTTGTGGTGTGCTCAGCTTAGGTGGTTTGCCTTTGCAGGTGCTGAGTTTGCATATTGGTTTACTTCACAGTGAAACTTGAATTTGGATATCACAGTTGAGTGAGAAATAAGTGATGTAGCCAAGAAAGATCACTGAAGTTACTGTGCATGACCTACTTAACAGCCTGCTATATCTTGGAATTGCCTAGGCTCCATACAGAATCTGAGCTTTCCTACCCAAAATTCTGCCCGTTTTACAAGATGGGAGGTGATAAGATGGGAATTTGAAGGAGTGTCTGATTGTACTAGTTTCACATGGGTTTGTTGGGGTGGGGGTTTTGTGTGCAAGCTGTTAGGATCAGTAATACCTGGAGTAGGCAACCAAATGAGAATTCAGGGATGTAAAATTAACTTCAAGTGGTCCCATCTTGAGTTTAAGTTCTGTAAAAGCCAGTAGTGAAAGTGTATGGAGTAATATGAAGCTGTCAGACAGCCTGCTCAGGGTGGTATCTAGTTAAGACACCATGTTACAGTAGGCACTGAACCAGCAATCACACAGGGAGGGTGCGTTTGCATGTTTGTTTACAGCCATCTACTCAGAACTGGGATATGAGAGAGATGCTCAGCAGAAACCTGGCAGTGAGCTGTTGTTCCCTCCTTCCCCAACCTTCCCACCTTTCCTTGTGTTACTCAAAAGCAGCATCGAAGCAGAGTATCATACAAAGCAGGAATATGTCTTAAGCTACATTTTATTTAAAAAATAAAAAATTTGATGGACTGAAAGACAGCTCCAGAAAAGGTTTATTTGGGTGTAAAATAAGCTTAGAACAAAGATTGCCAACCTTTTACATAGCCAAGAATACTAATCTGATAATTCTTGGAGTAGTCCACTGTTTGTAGAAATGACATAAAAAATAGAATGAAAGTGTGGGAAAGGTTGAAGAGAAAACTTGAACTTGGTCTGTAGTCTCCAGGTAATGAGCAATACAAGAAAACATTTCCTGCTGTGCATAGTATTCATAGACAAAGAGAGTGGCAAGCAAAAATTGTAAAGAATATAAAAAATTAGAATTTATTCACTGGTTAGTCTCATTGAACTGAAGGAAAAAGAGATTTGGTGAGAAATGAAAGCTAAATATAAGGTAAAATAATAATTTCACAGCTGCTTATTCCTCCACTCCCCGAAATTAGTTTTTTCATTGTTTCTATTTTGATCCTATAGTTAATAAAGGAGAGAGCAGGTCCGGGTCACACACGTGTTTAAGCCCAGTTTTGGTTTTGGAGGCATAAACAACAACTGTGATTTGTATTCCTCCTTTTCCTGTGGAAATGAGGTGGTTTTTTTCTTTCACGTTGCCATTTCCAAAAGGAACTGAAAGTCTATTTGTTCAGTTGGAATATGGTTTACCCTTACATTTTCCCTTAATTTTTCAATAAATTGTGTGTGAAATAGTTGTGCAGATTTATTCAGGGAAGGGTTTACTTCGATTTAAAAGAGGAAAGAAAAGAGTGTGTGCTCAGAGTTACTTTTTGTTTATGCTGTATTTGTGTATATGTTTGCTTTAAATTTAAGCTTAATGTTTTTTATAAATGTTTATTCGCTTAATGCTTAAAAACATTCCTGCAGTTTCTATGGGGTATTGAAGGCAAGCTCATTGTTTATTAATAAAACCTTTTGCAGTGTTCATGTATTGCTGTCCAATCTTTGCAGGTGCTGAAGAGAAAATTTTGGAAGAGTTTAAAGAAACACACAATGCCGACTCTCCAGATTTTCAGCTCCAGGCAATGATCCAGGCTGCTGGCAAGCTAGTACTGATTGACAAGCTGCTGCCAAAACTGAAGGCTGGTGGCCACAGGGTGCTTATCTTTTCCCAGATGGTGCGCTGCTTGGACATACTGGAAGACTACCTCATTCAAAGACGGTGAGAGCAACAGTATAATACAGTTCTAAATAAACTATGCTTTCCTCAGTGGCTGCAGTATTTAACCTGTGAGTAATCCATCTTCAGAGGATGCAACACTTTGCAGTGTTTTCTGTCACGATCTGATCAAAGGAAAAGCGTTACCTGTACGTTGCCAGTAGTGAGACTTCTCTTGCGGGTGAATACGGTGGCTCCACACGAAGAGCTTTAAATCTCTGAGCTTACAACTCGGTTAAATGTTTTGGTGGCTCTTGAGTTTGTTTTTTTTTTTGCTTAAGCCTTATTTCATTCCTTGGAGTGAAAGTATGTTCTTCACCAAATGATGCAAACCGGGAGGGGAAAGTAGTATGTCTTCCACTGATGAAGTTACTGGATACACAGAACAGTCACTCAGTCTGTTGCAGTTATTTGGACTCTATAGTAGCATATTTTCCTTTTATTTTTAAACTGCATATTCTTAAAAAATAACAATGCTATTCTCCTTATAATGCATCTTTATTTCAGGTACCCATATGAACGAATCGATGGCCGAGTAAGAGGCAACTTGCGTCAAGCAGCTATTGACAGGTTTTCAAGACCTGATTCTGATAGGTTTGTTTTCCTGCTGTGTACAAGGGCAGGAGGTTTGGGCATTAATCTTACTGCTGCTGATACCTGCATCATTTTTGATTCAGACTGGAACCCCCAAAATGACCTCCAGGTAATATTACAAGAGATTACTTCATTGGAAATTTTTCTTTGCCTTTTTGCTGTGAAATTTTCTTCACCTACAAGAGAAATTATCTGTTATGCCTCCTTTAAAAGAATAAAAATAATCTTTATCTTGAAAGCAGTGACTTCTAAAGTAAGTTCTCTGTATGGATTATTTTAAGATTTTTCTGCCTTTTGTCACCTACCTGTAACTGAGTATCTGTCTTTGTTTCATCAGGCTCAAGCACGATGTCACAGAATAGGACAGAGCAAATCAGTGAAAATTTACAGGTTGATAACAAGGAATTCTTACGAAAGGGAAATGTTTGACAAAGCTAGCTTGAAGCTTGGCCTTGATAAGGCTGTGCTGCAGTCGATGAGCGGAAGAGAAAATGCCACAAATGGGGTGAGAATTAATATATTTAAGGTGCACGATCAACAAGTGCTATGAATGTGTAACACTTCTTGTTTGTTTGCATGTTAGCTGGGGAACGGTGGTATTTCAGACAAACATGGCATGTGTTTTAAAGCAGGGTTAATTAAGGGCAAGGCTACGTGAACTGGCTCAGCCTGTCTCATGGCTCACTTACTGCCAAAAGGGGCCAGGGGAAGTCATGTTCCCTCAATCCTCATCCATTCTCATCGTTCCACCCTTTACATCACGTTGATCGCATTTGGAGGAATTCTACTCATTTTTTTTTCCTGGGGTAGCCTTTTTGCTTTGCAGGCTTTTTTGCTTTAGCTTTTTGTCAGGTTAGTAAGTTAAATCTGCTCCCAGGAGGAGTTTAGCAGTCACCAGAGCTAAAGTGAAGAGATTGAATGACAATAAATTATTAAATCATTTAAACCACTCATATAACTTTGCTCTAAGAATTTTGTTGTTCGTATTCTTCTTTTAAAGGTGACTTCAGCACGAATGTTTAATTGACCTGCACCACATTGTCTTAAGAGTTTCAGTTCTTAAAATGCTAAATAAAGAGGACAAACAGTCTGATTATGCTGTCAGATGTACACATTGGGTGATTAAAAAAACCCAACCACAAAACCCTTCTGTTAAATGTTACAGGTGCAACAGCTTTCTAAGAAAGAAATAGAAGATCTTCTTCGGAAAGGGGCATATGGTGCTCTCATGGATGAGGAAGACGAAGGGTCTAAGTTTTGTGAAGAGGATATTGATCAGATTCTCTTAAGGCGAACGCACACAATTACTATTGAATCTGAAGGGAAAGGCTCAACATTTGCAAAGGTATGCCTTGACATTCAGAGGAATATTAATAAAAGGCAACCAGGATAGAAGAAAGTGCTATTAAAATGCTTTCTGTGTCAGTTTAGGCTTTTACTGTGCTTGTTTCAGATATTTTCATCACAAACATTGGGATATATGCATTTTCAGTCATGATAATTTACAAGATTACCTTTTTTCTTTCTTGAATCTACCACTTTATAGTTCCTAAGTATTGTATTTGCCAGTGAAAATAAATACTCTTTATAACATGCAGTTAAGAAACCAATGCATGTGTCTTTCATGTTTACTAGGCTAGTTTTGTTGCATCTGGGAACAGGACAGACATTTCCTTGGATGACCCTAACTTTTGGCAGAAGTGGGCAAAAAAAGCTGAGCTGGATATTGATGCTTTAAATGGAAGGGTAAGAACTTTGTGGTAGCTCCTAGTACAATTAAATTGGAAGATATTTTTTCTTCCTCCTGAATGTCTGCATTTTCACTTTCATTTTAGAACAACCTAGTTATTGACACACCAAGAGTAAGAAAGCAAACCAGACTCTACAGTGCAGTCAAAGAGGATGAACTGATGGAGTTTTCAGATCTGGAAAGTGATTCTGAAGAAAAGCCTAGCACAAAGCCCCGTAGGCCTCAGGACAAGTCACAGGGTTATGCAAGAAGTGAATGTTTCAGGGTGGAGAAGAACTTGTTGGTTTATGGGTAAGGATATATAGATTAAATATACTGATTGTGGCTAAAGAACTGAAAATGAGGAAATGATATATGGTAAATAACTCACCCTTCCCTTGGGACACGTTCGTATAATCTGTAACTGTGTAACCCTCATTACACAGCATACATGCCAATAAGATTTTAAGTTGCCATGTATGAAAAGTTGCTTGTATATGTGTTGTTTAGCTTAAAGTATGTGAGTGTCTCACAGATGACAGTGAGCTCACTGGTAAGATGTGTAGTTTCATGATGACAGAATATTTGTTTCTGGTTTCTTGTAGTGTGGAGGAGTTATCGAGGTTTAATCTCTTCTCTAAGTGTGGTGGAGAACAGAGAATTGCATTTGTAAAGAACCATGTAGTTGTGAAATCAGCAGTCAATCTAGAGGTTTTCAGCATAGATTCTGGTATTTTGACACTGCTTGAATTTTGCTATTTGATACTTTGTATTTTTCCCCGTTGGATTTACCGGTTTTGACTTTTTATCTCTTTGCTAGCTGTGTTTGACTGCTAACAGGGTGGGCTTCAGAATGACTGTCTTTATTTTAGGAAGTTGCATACAAGAACTGCTAATAATGGATTTCAAGATCAAAATAAGAATAATTCCCCAAACCCCACAATTGTAGGGATTGGTTGCATTTCCTATTCATAGCTTACTAGAACCATTAGAGTTAAACATATGTACTTTATTATTTTGAGTGTAGTTCAGTTGCAGCTTTACGAGCAGTGAACTTATTGCCTGTTCTGTAAAATAAACATTCTTAACTCTTTGGTGCTGAAGGTTGGATTCCCTGACGTAACCTGTAAATGCAGAAGGCATTAGGGCTAACACAGGAGGTCCCAACTTGCTTGATACCAGGAGCTGAGAGTCAGAAATTCAAGTACCACTGTCTCAGCTGTTGTCTTAAACATATTTTTCTTATAGTTGGGGTCGGTGGACTGACATCCTCTCACATGGGCGCTATAAACGTCAGCTAACAGAGCAAGATGTGGAAACCATCTGCAGGACTATCCTGGTGTATTGTCTTAACCATTACAAAGGGGATGAGAATATCAAAAGTTTCATCTGGGATCTGATCACTCCAACTGCAGATGGGCAAACCCGAGCTTTGGTTAATCATTCCGGTATGTCTACCACAATCAAATAATGATGCTAGTAAATAGGGAAGAATTGCTTCAGTCATGCTGTGGATTTAGTTTAAACTATAGCCATTCTGACATGTCGTAGGATCTTGTCAGATTTTATGAGTAAGGTGGGCTTTGATTTGGTCTGTACTTAAAGGGGAAGTTCCCCTCAGACAATTTGTAAAATGCACTGCTCTCTCGTTCTCAAATTGCTTCAGAACAAATATCCTAGCATAATTTTTAAGTGGCACCTACTGCTTGAGTTAATCTATTTCAAATTGCCAGAAATCAGAAAGCTTGCTTCCTTATGGCCATTGAGTTCATGAGAGTTTTTACAAGAAATATTTATATAACACCATTTTCTGGCTAGCACGCTGAATTTTTGAAATCTTCACACGTAAATTTGCATGGAAGTTTTGGTTCATTGTGGTGTCTGCAATTTTCTGTACTGATACACTGCTGTTCAGATTTTGGTGGTTATGTTGCCCACAAAGGAATTAATAGTGCGGTGGTACTTAGCTTTAAATGCATGTTTGTAATGCAGTCTGGGGTGAGAGCTTTTATATTTAGAATTTATAAGAAATATTGGGGTTTTATATAGGTCTGTCTGCACCAGTGCCCAGAGGGAGAAAGGGCAAGAAAGTAAAGGCCCAGAGTTCACAGCCAATGGTGCAAGATGCTGATTGGCTCACAACCTGTAATCCAGATGTATTATTTCAAGAAGACAGCTATAGGAAACATCTCAAACATCACTGTAATAAGTAAGTATTAATGTTTCATTTGGAGGTTGGGTTTTGGGGGTTTTTTTACTACAGGCTTTTGAAAAGTCCACCACTTCTTTTGGACATTTTTAATAAAACTGGGGCCATTTAATAGGATGCAAAGGCCATTATTACTTTTTAACTTGGGAATAATCGTCCTAACAGATATCTGTATACTTCAGTAAGCTCTTTATGACTGATCAGCACTTAAAACACAGTTCTAAAGAAAAACTGTTTTCTACTTACTAAATAAGAGTGGAATCAGATGAGGTTATTCTTTTTACCATATAAAGGAAAGACTGCATCCCTACACTAAGTATATTTCTCATGACAGTTGGCTATCTTTAAACAAAAGCTGTTTGTTTCTTACACTTCTTGTGGGGTCTGTCAGGCTGATGTCCCTAAAGTTCTGTTCCTTAGATGTTTAACTCTAATACCCAGTTCTTGCTTTCCAGATTATTTCACCTATGTGTGGGTTCCTTTTCTCCCTTCCTCTCAAGGTTGTACAGCATATTTCTTCCTTACTCCATTGTTTGACGTAAAACGTCTCACTGAGGTCTCTTACCTGAATCAGTGCCCTGATCTGATTTTTGAAATTCTAAACATGTCATCAAACTGAAAGCCTGTGGGGATAAAAATGCATTGTATTTTCATTTGAATGTTACGTTGGTTTATTGTTGCATGAATGTCTCTTAAGAGCCTCTTCTACATTCTTTTAGCTTTTGTACTGTCTTAGTCTTGTTAGCTTCCTTTGACAGCGGTCTGGTTCTCCATCTCAGTTTTGCTAACCGTACTCTCCGTTATAGACACTGAACCTAACCTTTGTCCTAAAAATAGGTAGTTTTGGGGTTGGCAGGGAAAGTTGTTGACTTTTTGGGTTTGGGGCGGTTTTGGTTTCCAATGTGTATTCTGCATCGTATATACACCATACAGATGTTGTGATACAGTGTTACTGGAAGGTCGTAATCTCTTGGTATTTTTAATATACGTTGTTACTCATAGTGTTTATTGGAAAGAAATTATTGATTTGAAAAGTACCTGTGGCTTGTCAATAGGGGGTGTGATGTGAAGGAGAAAGGCGTTTTAAGGGTTTATTAGCTTGTTTCCAGATGCAAACCAAGCTTAATTCTCAGCTGATGAAAACAGATACTTACAGAATTACGTTAGCAAGTGCACATCCAAAGAAACTACTTAGTTTTTTTCTAAACTGTTACTCAGATCTGTTATTACATTTCACTTGCTCTTAAAGTAATTAAATTCTTTCCTGTAGCATTATTTTGATTTCCCAGGTAACATGTCCTCAGTACTTGTCATATCAGTTTGCAGATCAGACAAATTCATTTAAAAAATACTGCTTCTGTAATATTACAGTAGAACAATTACAAGGACCGGGAAGACTGATAAATGTGCAAGTATGTTTTCAGTTGCTATGTTTTTCCTTCACTTCCCAGATCCACCAAGACTAAGCGAATTGTAGAAGCAACAGGTTTAGACCGGGTAAAACCAAGGAAAGGTGGAAGCCAGGGTAGTTGCCTTAAAAAGACAGTGGTAGCAAATTTGCTTTAGAAGAACTGGTGTCCTGTCCTTCTGTAACGTGTGTTACTTTAATGCATAGAACTCCTGAAAGGCGCAAAGAGCCTCTGGCTTTTGGTTGATGCTGTTTGAGTTTGTTCCTCTCTCCTCTTCTTTGGCTTGATGTAACAGCTGTTACTGCTTAATACTGAGATGATAGAGACCCTCAACAGCTTATTTACATAGCCACACGGGGAGCAGGGACACCTTACTGGTCCCAGTTATCGCGCGTAGAAAAAGAAGCATGTCTGACATGCTTTGAATTGTAGGCATGACCTTCGCTCAAATCCCCGCTCTTCCGAGGTCTGCTTGAGTAACACGTGTAAAACCGGGTGTTGCTCCAATTGCATCAGATCTCTAATGAGTAACTCTCAAAACTGGTGGTGGTCTAAATTTTTCATGCAAGTGGGTTGATCAGATTACAGCCTCTCTGGTCACCCTTGCTGTTCCAGGAGCAGCGGCAATTCAACAGTTGCTGTGATGGATTTGGGTACAGTGAGAGGGCAGGCTGAATAATCTCCATTTTAGCTGGTACTGATTTTACTTCATGAACTAGGCAGCAGGGGGTGCCCTGAATTGGGTAAACATTAGGACAGCCAGATTATTTTCAGGTAGATACTTTTTCTACAGAGATGACCTCCTTTCTAGTCTCCTTGAAAAGCCAGAGTCTGCCATTTGCTCTCCTGCCAGCTTCAAGTGTGACCACAACACCTGACAGTGCTTCCAAAAACGGCTGTAGTATGGCAGAGATGGGAAAAATAAACATGGGCAATGAAAATTTTTCACTTCTTTGTAACGCTTAGGTTGTGCACAGGTAAAATTGTGTAGCAGTTTGAACTATAAAGAGTAAAAATAGTTAATATTTCCCAAGGGAAATGGGGGATTTATTTACACACACACACCCACCCCCCTACTCTCGGAAGCAAAAAGTTGTATAATCTGAAAAACCTGACATTCCATATTGAGGGTTTATTGTAAGGTAGTAAAACCAGATTTTATATCTCGTTTATTCCTACAACTTCTGATGTGCTTCCAAAAATGGTATTAAGGCAGCAGCTGAGGAAATTTTATGAGATAATGAAGCAGAACAGTTACTGAAAGCCATCTGCTCAGTTGTTTACAAACTTGCTTCAATACTTCAGAGGCAGTGGTAGAGTACGTGTCTAAACTTCACAAGCTGCACTAGGTAGAACTAAATGAAATGCGCCGGGGCCGGGCTGAGCTGGGTCCCTCTCTGTGCAGTGTAAGCGGTTGCCAGGCAGGCCTGTTGGAAGCCAGCAGAAAGCACCACACAGAGGTGATTATGTGCCACCATCTGTCACGCTTCAAGCCTACCATACAGCATGGCTAATCAGCCTTGGCAGGATGATGGATGAACAGCAGCAGCTGCCAAAAGCCACTGTTGGCAAACAGTCCTGAAGTTAAGAACTTTTTCCCCCCTCTGCTTTCCTCTCCAGGGTCCTGCTGCGTGTCCGCATGCTCTACTATCTACGACAAGAAGTTATAGGGGACCAAGCAGACAAGATCTTAGAGGGTGCTGACTCAAGGTTAGTGCAAGTGCAGGTTTATTTTTTGCTTTGTGACGCTGGCTTTTATAAAGTACACGTACTGTAATAACGTGCAACCTTACAAAGATCATTTGCTGCTGTTTAAAGGTCGTCACACTTTATCTCTTAAACATCTGTTCTCAAGCAGCCTTATTATTTTACCAAGCGTAGTGAGTAGTTTTCTTAGGGGAGGGAAACGGTGCTGGAAATGACAGAATCGGATTTTCAGTTCTGCTAATACTGGAGGATTATTCTATCTCAATTTTTTAAAAAATTAAAAACGTACCAAGACCTTAAATTAATCGTATTTAGATAACCTATTGGCATCCCGCTCCCTAAATAGCCTAGTGGTGGTGGTGGTGGTGGGGTGTTCTTGGGTTTGTTGTTGCTTTGGGATTTTTTACCTTTATAATTATTTTTCAATGTATTTAAATTTCTGAGTTGGGTTGGGGGGGGTTCTCCTCAAAATGCATATTTATAGAACAGGATGTGCCTTTATTTGTAATATTTTTTAAAAATAATATTTGTCCAGTAATAGCTTTGAGAATGTGTATAATGCTGTCTTCACAGTGAAGTAGATGTCTGGATACCTGAGCCGTTCCACGCCGAAGTTCCTGCAGACTGGTGGGATAAGGAGGCGGATAAATCCCTTTTAATTGGAGTATTCAAACACGGTAAGTGATGTCTCACTCTGAACAAAACTCAGTTGTAAAGCTTTCTGTGTGTAGGACTGTTCAGTCATAATATTAACAAGTATTGTTCCAAAGAACTGTTGGCTTGTATCTCCCTTTTTTCCTTGCCTGCATTAAAAAACCTAATATGAGCTGTAAATATCAGATGCTGTTTTTAAATGTTTGCAGAACATTTGAGAAGAAAACATTACTTTCTTGGCTGTAAATAAAACAAAACCATATTTGTTTAAATAATAGCCAAATAGTAAGATAGATCTCCATAAACTTTGCTTCCAGCACTGCTTCACTTGCTAACTCTGCCAACCAGTGTCAAAGTGGACGGTGGGCTTAACCTCTGCTATTAATCTGTACAAGTGCCTCCTGGGCTTTGTTCCAAGCAATATTTCACAAATGTCAGTGTTGAGAACTCCCGGCTCCCTTGAGTGGGATGCAGCCTTGTTAACTTTGAAAGGCTGGGGATGCAGAGCTGGCATGATATATACAGTGAGCGATTCCTGATTATAATCCCAATTCTCTGGAGGTCGCAGAGGTATTCTCAGCAGCCCAGCCTGACTAAAGGGGAGAATGATGGCTTATAAAACCTTTCATGATTACAGTTTGGCTTGAGGCTCTACAGCAGTTAGGAGCAGTGTGTTGTAGTACAAATTCTAATTGAATTGTGCTGTTCTGCCTATGTACAGCAGCTCTGTTTTGTGGGCTCAGCTGAGGCAAGTCTAGTCTAAAAATCATTTTCCTGCAGTGCACTGTTGGGATCTGCCATTTTCCATCTAGTCAACTTGGGCAGTAAAAAAGCAAACAGCAGTTTGAAAACCATAGAGGGAACAGTGTCATCTTACTGACATGCATCATCCTAAACCTAATAAGACAGGTTCGTTGGCCTTACGTATAACCCATGTATACAGCATTTTTGCAGCCTGCATTGAGGGTTCCAGCAGGGCTGGAGCTATAGAAAGAGTGTGTGTGTGTGTGTGTGTGTGTGTGTGTCTTTCCATTCACATCTGCGCGTTTCCAGCGGGGAGTATTGAGTGGGGAGAACCACTGCGAAAGCCGTATAGGAAACTTCAAGTCAAGTTTTTCACTTGGGAAAGATTTTCACTTTCCCTTATAAAGACATTGAATTGGATTCTTTCTTCAGTATTTACTCTTAGTTGATGCTATTGATGTGAAAATGTTTCTGTGCTGATGGAATTTACCAATATCATAAATTTCATTACGTGACTGAAATGGTTGTTTCCGGCAGGGTGACAGCTCCTTTGTTTTATTTAAAAATAAATTAATGAGTCTGGAAAATTGTATTTCTACTGCCTAAACTTACTCTATTCACAGTTGGTCATAGCTTTCTAAAAAAATTTCTCTCCTGCTCTGCGTGCAGGTTATGAGAAGTACAATTCTATGAGAGCTGATCCAGCGCTGTGCTTTCTGGAGCGGGTTGGCATGCCTGACGCAAAGGCCATAGCTGCTGAACAGAGAGGGACAGACATGTTGGCAGATGGCGGTGATGGGTAAGGAGGACATGAAAAAATTAATAAACTTTATCAGCATTGTATACGTTGGCATGAGTTCACATGTCACGTTTTGCTTCATCTCGCCTGAGGATCCGAAGTGATCATATGTAAAAAGTACACAGAATTGTTTACGCAGTTGAGAATAATTTGGTTACACCATCCTGATGGCTTCTGTAGGGTTTTTTTTTGCCTTTGTTCAGAAAATCAGCCCCCCTCTCAAAACCAATATTGAAAATATTTCTTGTAAATATTTTACAGTGGTGAATTTGACAGAGAGGATGAAGATCCAGAATATAAGCCAACCAGAACTCCTTTCAAGGACGAAATTGATGTAAGAACTTCAACTTTCTGTAATTATAAATATATATAATTTTAGCGGGTGTTCCATGTTTATTTTAGTGTGTAGCTCTTAAGTTTGAGAGCTGCCAGATAAAAGCACCTTACAAAGATTGTTGCTGCTGCATTTGAGAGATGACATATTTTTCTCCTGAAATGATAACATATGGTCAAAACTGAAAACTAAAATAACTTCTGTCTTCTCCCCAAGGAATTTGCAAACTCACCTCCAGAAGATAAAGAGGAATCCATAGAATTACACCCAAGTAAGACTATAACAAATAAATTAAAATGGCAAAAATAGAGCATTAGTGAAAGGTGGGCTGTTTACTTACCAAATAGGGGACAGGTTGTGTTTTGAGAAGACAACACAGTAAACTTCTGTATTACCAATTCTCTTCATGCTTCACGTCTTTCAGAACAATTATTTACTGTCTTGGAATAATACATGGTATGGCTTTCTGGGTTTCTACTTACATAGTAGAAATTGCAATGATAAAGACCGGATATTTCATAGTGCAGCCGTTGATGTTTTTGTCGAGATAATCTTGGAAGTTATAGATAATGTTGTTTCCTTGGTATGGAGGAAAACTGCCAAGTTTAAGTGAGAATAATAAAGTGGGAAATTGTAAGCATTGGTGTTTCCTCAAAGGCAGAATCATCCTCTTCGTAATATAGTTAAAGATGTATTGCATTAATTTAAATACTTTGGGTATTCATAATATGTTTGCATTCATAACATTGAATAATAACGCTTGATGGTTATCTCTAAATGCTTCACAGGCATTTCTGAGTTCTTAGAGTTGGGTGGTTTGATGCTACTTTTTATTTCCTACCAGTGTAGTTATCCTGTTTCTAATTTGTTATGCGTGAATACTAATGAGGCACAGGTTCTTATCAGATAAAACAGGAATCCAGTTCTAGCCATAGGAGCTTTGAAACGTTTAGTGGTGGTTTTGCAGTGCACAAACACTTCTCTATTCTCTAGGCAAGCACAGTGAAAGCAATTCTGAGTTAGGCCAACTCTACTGGCCCAACACTTCAACCCTGACTACCCGTCTGCGTCGCCTCATTACTGCCTATCAGCGCAGCTATAAAAGGCAACAAATGAGGCAAGAGGCACTAATGAAGACTGACCGCAGGAGACGTCGGCCTCGGGAAGAAGTGAGGGCACTAGAAGCAGAAAGGGAAGCTATAATAACTGAAAAACGACAAAAGTGAGTGTCTCAGTGATATCTCTCTTCAAATCTCATTTGAGCTTGTGCGTGGTACTGCCCTTCTCTTTCGAAAGAATCTGCTAAGGGGATTTTGGGGCATCCAGACTGTGTTTGGACTCTGGTTTATTCAGTGGTCTCGCTCTTCTTCCTTGATTAGATGGACGAGAAGAGAAGAAGCTGACTTTTACCGCGTGGTGTCTACTTTTGGAATTATTTTCGATCCCGTAAAGCATCAATTTGACTGGAATCAGTTCAGAGCCTTTGCCAGGCTTGATAAAAAGTCCGACGAGAGCTTGGAGAAGTATTTTAATGGCTTTGTGAATATGTGTCGGCGAGTGTGCCGAATGCCAGTCAAACCTGATGATGGTAAGTTTTAACTGGTGGTGGGAATCAACACGACTCTTAGAACAGCGGCACTGTTGAAACCTCATGCCCAGTTGTAATGGTTTCGCAGTGGGTGTACATTCAATCGATGTTCAACGACACCAATCTCTGTTGTTGCAGAACCGCCTGATCTTTCCACGATGATTGAGCCCATCACAGAAGAGCGTGCTTCTAGAACTTTATATCGTATAGAGCTGTTGCGGAAAATCCGTGAGCAGGTTCTCCATCACCCCCAGCTCGGGGAGAGGCTAAAACTTTGCCAACCAAGCTTGGACCTGCCAGAGTGGTGGGAGTGTGGTAAACACGACAAAGACTTACTCATCGGTGCTGCTAAACATGGAGTCAGTAGGACAGATTATCACATTCTAAATGATCCTGAACTCTCTTTTCTTGAGGCTCACAAAAACTTTGCTCAAAACAGAGGGACGGGTAATGCAAATACTGTCTCTTCTGTAAACCCTCTGGGAGCTGGCTGCAGTCAAACACCACCTATTGTCCCATCCACCCCAGTACAAGAAGAAAAGACTACAGAACAAACGGAGTCTAAAGTTGAAGGGTCTGAAAATCCAGCAGCCAAAGAAAAGTCTGATATTAAAGAGGAGACAGATGTTGCAGATAAGGACACTAAACCAGACTGTGATGCTGAGGCTGAGCCTGGCTCTGTTAAATGTGAATTGAAAGACATAGAAATGAGTACAGACGTAGACCCAAAATCTATTTCTGAGAAAGGTTCGGAAGAAGACGAAGAGGAGAAACTGGATGATGACGATAAATCAGAAGAATCCTCCCAACCTGAAGGTAATGCATTGGTCAGATCAATTCTGTGTGCTTAGCATGAGCCCCACAGCTGTTGTAACGTGGACCAGCTGGTAAGTGGCACACATGGAGCCAGGGTTGGGCTACATGTAGCAGTTCCTTTGCCCTTCCGTGTATCAGGTGGCTAGATAAGCTTTCATCAGCACCATCCAGCATCAGCGGGGTATTCCCCCACAAGGGATGGTTACCAAGATAGCTTACTGAGCCAATAAGCACAGTCTCTGTGCCAAATGCTAAGGCTCTGCTGTAGTAATTAGTGAACAAAAGCCTGAGTTAGAAATGTTGTGTCAAGCCTGATTGTCTTAACCTGTCTGGTTAGGTTGACATTGGGTGGCTGGGAACTTCTGTAGTTAATGCCTGGTCGTGGTTGTTGTTCAGCAGGAGCAGTTTCTCAGGGTAAGAATTTTGATGAAGAAAGCAATGCCTCTATGAGCACCGCAAGGGATGAAACACGCGATGGATTCTACATTGAAGATGGGGATCCCTCGGTGGTTCAGCTGCTTCATGAGAGAACATTTGCCTTCTCTTTCTGGCCTAAGGTTGGTTAAGGGTAGAATGACACGTGTCTTTTTCAATGCAGGTGACGTATGGGAGATGTGGTGGCAAAATGACAGCAAGCTTTGTACGATTCTGCATGTCTACTGGGCGAGGGGCTTTTTTTTTTCCTATGAATGATTTGTGGAGCAGCATTTCATTCTTCAATTTCATACAAATTAGCAGAGGAAATCAAAGGAATTGCTTTGCTGTAGATAGTGTCATTTAGCAAAACAGCCACCTACCAGCAGACAGGAGTTTTTATAGGCTCTGTAACTGTATGCCAGCAGAAGCGCACCTCTCTTGTGCCCCTGTAGAAGCAAACTTCTGTGTTAAGAGCAGAGGTTTTGTAAGATCACCTTTTATTTGGGGGTGAGGAGATTGTAGAGGAGAGTATTTTGTGACCTACATGATCTAAGCCATTATATAATGTTGACAGATGTAATTGTATTAAGGTATCCTGCAAACATAAGCAGCAGTTTTAGATAGGATAAAGCTGTATCTTATTTTGGTAACAATGCAGAAAATTATCTAATATAAAATGTTTTTAAAGATACAAAACCGTAACCTTGTAATAAATCCATACATAATTTAGTACTCTGCAGTAAGGGGAGAGAGAGAAATAAAGTAGTAATAGTCTTAAGCTTACTAATCACCATAACAGGGCCATCTGGTTTGGGATGGGGGGGCAGGGCAGGGGGACCTTGCTCTTAATAGGCTTATTCCTGGGGAAAGCAAGCAGTCTGTTGCAGCTGCTGAGATTTGCTAGTGGCTGTTGCACTGTTTTGCTGTTCAGGAAGCTAAGTGATGCTCGTATTCCCTGAACAGCACTATTTCTCATAGTTCTGAAGTTTCTACTACTTCAGGCAGGCTGGAGTAGAACGCGCTTGAATACTGAAATGGGAAAACCCAAACGATACTCCTTGTCTTTGCTTTCAGCATGTACTTTGGAAACAGGGACTAAGATCTTATTCTGGTCATAGTGTAAAAGTGAAGGAAAAAAAAAATCGTTCCTCTGTATAGGTTCAGCATAAGTAGACTAATAAACATAATTAGAGATTTTTAGTGTACACGCTTCAGTGAAATTTGAAGTGATAATGGGCGTGGAATGAAAATTGACATTCATTAGATGTCCCTAGGTTGGTGCCCGTTTCATAATGTTGAACTTTATTAATAGTGACGCTAATGAGGATCCACTTCCTAGGACGGAATTGCAGATCCAGCCTCTTGAATCTCGAGAACTGCAGCTTTAAGATACTGATTTGCAGATGTTTTGATTTCCCCTTCCTAACTGTTGATGTTGCTAACTGCAGAAGTTGTGCAGTGTAAAGCAGTAGTTTCAGTTAAATTTGTCAGCAAGTACACTGCTGTACAGAAAACATGCCCTGTCTTTTGCTTCCCCCCTCACACCGATGCACCTTTTAAACCCTAGTGATGTTTTATTCTACTAAATTGTCCACTTGTTGGCTTCTTGTAAGGCAATCAGTTTATCCTGACCTGCAAGAATAGTTATTTTTGAACTTATTTCTTAAGCTTTGGAAGCTGGGCTGTGTCATTATACTCACTTGAGTTTAAAAGGTGACTTTGATACCGAAGGTTCATTACATACTTTTTCCTCTATGCAGGACCGAGTAATGATCAACCGATTAGACAACATCTGTGAAGCAGTGCTGAAAGGGAAGTGGCCGGTAAATAGGCGCCAGATGTTTGATTTCCAGGGGCTCATACCTGGGTATACTCCAACAGCTGTGGACAGCCCTCTACAGAAAAGGAGCTTTGCAGAGCTCTCCATGGTTGGTCAAGCCAGCGTCAGTGGCAGTGAAGATATCACTGCTTCTCCTCAGTTATCAAAGGCAAGGCTGCATCTTTCTGTTTCTTACATAAAACATTCCCTCTTGCATGTGTTTCTTTTGTGTAATAGAAAAAAAAATTCTTTAACTAATTAATAATAAGTATTATTATTTATTTTAATTAAAATAGAAAAATGTTAAAAGTCTTTCTTTGAAAACAAAGCCATTGTTCCAGTCAGTGTTGCACGTTTGGACTTTTGCTTTAAATTCAGCATAGTTTGGTAGTAGCTAATGTTTGGTAACGCTCGTTTTTCATTAGGAAGATGCACTCAATTTATCGGTTCCTCGTCAGAGGAGGAGGAGACGAAGAAAGATTGAAATTGAGGCTGAGAGAGCTGCCAAGAGGAGAAATCTTATGGAAATGGTTGCCCAGTTACGTGAGTCTCAGGTGGTCTCAGAGAATGGACAAGAAAAGGTTGTAGATTTATCAAAGGCCTCACGAGAGGCAACAAGTTCTACCTCAAATTTTTCATCTGTTACTTCAAAGTTTATCTTGCCTAATGTCTCCACACCCGTGTCTGATGCCTTTAAAACTCAAATGGAGCTGCTGCAAGCAGGTCTTTCACGCACACCCACAAGGCATCTACTAAATGGCTCTTTAATAGATGGAGAACCGCCCATGAAGAGGAGGAGAGGAAGGAGGAAAAATGTAGAAGGGCTTGATCTGTTATTTATGAGCAACAAGCGGACATCATTGACTGTAGTAAGACATCAACCTTTTTGTTTCCTATTTGTTTTTCTGGGTCTAGTGCTTTCTGAATGTGAGTTTAAAACGTGGTTGTATTCTCCCTAAGAGTAACGTACAGTTCTTACCCGATCAGCTTCTTACTTGTGTTCAGAGCTGTTAGTTCTTTTGGAACCAAACAAAATGGTGCTCATGTCGTTTTTATCAAGTTTTTATTCTGGCAAATTGTGGCTGGGTTTTAAGTAGCTTCTACTTTCAGAAATACAAAAAGACTCTCTTTTTCCACAAAGCACAGTATGTTTATAACAACGTGCATTTTGAGGCTCAAGTATGTCTGCCTTACTGTGTAGAAAAGGGCAGGTCTTGGGGGCCATTAACTGGAAATACCTGAAGACTGCTCTGTCTTGATCTGCATGTTCAAGGATGTTAAATTTAGAAAATTCCCTGATGTAACAGTATTGCTTTACATAGTAGGACTATTTAAACCCCATTAACTCTTGTGTATGCAATATATCCTTAAATGTTTAGCTTTGGTCCCTGAAATTATTTCTCCCAGGTAACTGTTCCCTTGAAGTGAGAATTAATACATGTGTTAATGTTCTCAGGAGGATGCAGAAGTGACCAAAGCTTTTGAAGAAGATATGGAAGCCCTACCAGCAAGGAACATTCCATCTCCTGGTCAACTGGACCCAGACACTCGCATCCCTGTAATCAATCTAGAGGATGGGACCAGGCTGGTGGGAGAGGATGCTCCTAAAAACAAGGATTTAGTTGAATGGCTTAAATTGCATCCGACTTACACTGTAGATATGCCAAGTTATGTACCAGTAAGTATGTGATTCTAAAAGCATTCTTGTATTACGTTAATGCAGAAGTCAGTTTTTCAGACACGAAAATGGGTTTCTTTACCCATAAAATGGGCACAGTCATTGGGTTTTGTAACTGTTGGTTTTCAGTAGAGGTTTTCTCTTTAGCCACGCTTCCTGTATTATCTAAATACCCAAGTGGCCCCGGGATGTATAGGTTGCTTTTCCTCTCTTGATATTTGTATGTAACAATGTGTTATGTGCAACGATAGCATTGGTGTCAGGTTCTGTGGAATTTCTTCATCTGATAAGGAAAAAGATTTTTCTGAGATAATCTGAGGGTGAAGTAATCGCCCCTTCTTAAATTCTCAGGAGGAGGTGGGGTTCCATGATTGGTGATTTTTGTCAAGCAAATGGAAAAACTAAAAAGCAATCAATTTCTTTTCTTTCCAGAAGAGTGCAGATGTGCTGTTTTCCCCATTTCAGAAGCCGAAACAAAAACGACACAGATGTCGAAACCCTAATAAACTGGATATAAACACCTTGACAGGAGAAGAAAGGGTACCTGTTGTAAATAAGCGAAACGGAAAGAAGGTAAAAATCCAGTTTGTTTAGTGGAAGTCTTTAATAATGTCTTTGCATGTGGAAAGCAGGTTTTCTATTCTTTTTTCTAAAGTTCATCATTTTGCCACTGGCAGTTACTTTAACTGGAATGTACCACCCAGTTCCTTTAATTCCTCCTTTGTCATCTGATACATTCTTATTAATCATATGAGTAAATAACTCTTACTTTTTGAAACTACATAACACTTTTCCTTACATCAGATATGAATTTCATTACTAGCCCTGTCTAAGAGGCAGCATTTTTACTGTGTTTTTTAAAAATGTGATCTCAATTCTAGTATCATTGTTTGGTTTCCATGTAGTTTTCCACAGTTTGAACTGAAAGTCTTCATCGCCATCCTTCAGAGGCGAAAGTGCACAGATAGAAAATAAAATGTCCATGTAAATAGTCAGGTTTGGGTTTATTTTACAGTGTTACCTTTGTCTTTTGCATTAGATGGGTGGAGCTATGGCCCCTCCAATGAAGGACTTGCCAAGATGGCTGGAAGAAAATCCTGAATTTGCTGTTGCTCCAGATTGGACTGACATTGTTAAGCAGTCTGTAAGTGAAACTCTTAATTCCATGCTTCATCATAGAGTGTAGCAGGGAAAAGTTGGAGGCTGTGTAAATTGGTTATTAAGTCTTCATCTCGTAGCCGGTTTTGAGCTGAGGAAATTGTAGTGCCTGCATGGGAGTTACCCGGTTTGGGGGAGGGTGGTGATAGGAGACGGCTGCAGGCTGGAATTGAAGTACACTCAAAAAATCAGCTACAATAAGGCAGCCTTCAGCATTTGCTCTGCGTTATTTTTTTCTTACAAGCAACAATCCTTAATAAACCCCGATATTTATACTTCAGGGACTATCAAGAAAAATATTTGTTGCAATCATAGCAGAAATAGAATTCATCAACTCTGTAATGGCATCAAAGGATTAGGTGTTCTGTCTTTTGCTCTACAACAGTTGTTTGAAAATAAAAGGTACTATTCTGCAAATAACATTTCAATAAAACACCACTGTAGTGATGTTCGGTGTGATGTACAAAGGCATAAACTCCCAACTGCGGTATATCAGGGTGAGTTGTTTAATGAAGCTGCAGAGTTTCATCATTTCTCATTTTACTGTTGTGTTTAAATGTAAAACAAATTAAAATCTGTGACACTTCATCTTTTCTTATGTGTTCTGCTGCCGCTCACTCCGATAGGTAGCTAGGGAGGATTTGGCAGCATGGAAAACCAAACCGCTTTTGGAGCAGGCTGAAAGCCCTTCTGTTTCTTCCATCATCACTGGCTAACTGCTGAAAGCTGTGTTGGCTAATCGAGACTAAAGCTTGTGTTTTTTCTCATTCCATTATCAGGGTTTTGTTCCAGAGTCCATGTTTGACCGTCTTCTCACTGGACCTGTTGTGAGGGAGGAAGGAGCAAGCAGAAGAGGAAGAAGGCCAAAAAGTGAAATTGCCAAAGCAGCTGCAGCAGCTGCTGCTGTAGCATCAACTTCGGGAATCAACCCACTACTAATGAACAGTCTGTTTGCTGGAATGGACCTCACGAGCCTCCAGAACCTACAGAACCTGCAGTCTCTCCAGCTCGCAGGCCTCATGGGCTTCCCGCCAGGGCTAGCAACAGCTGCTGCTGCTGGGGGGGATGCTAAAAATCCGGCTGCCATGTTGCCTCTGATGTTGCCAGGGATGGCAGGATTGCCCAATATGTTTGGACTAAGCGGACTGTTGAATAACCCGATCGCGGCTACTACTGGAAATGCCACTACTGCTTCCGGTCAAGGAGAGACTGAGGATGGCGCTTCAAAAGCTGAAGAGAAGAAGAATGAGAACGAAGAGGAGAACAAAGACTCTGAGAAAAGCACAGACACTGTTTCTGCTACTGACTCTGCGAATGGATCTGTCAGTGCTGCTACTGCGGCGACTACCGCCACTGCCACCACTACCACCACCACCAACACTGGATTGCCCACAAACCCTCTGGCCTTCAATCCTTTCCTGCTGTCTACCATGGCTCCTGGCCTCTTCTATCCATCTATGTTTCTACCTCCAGGACTGGGAGGATTGACTCTGCCCGGTTTCCCAGCACTAGCAGGACTTCAGAACGCAGTGGGCTCCAACGAAGAGAAGGCTACTGACAAAACTGAAGGAACTGCCTTTAAAGATGAAGAAAACCTCGAAGGCAGTGATGCAGAGGAGAGCCTTGATAAAACTGCAGATTCCTCCGTTTTAGAAGATGAAATAGCACAGGGTGAAGAATTAGACTCACTTGATGGGGGGGAAGAAATAGAAAACAATGAAAATGATGAATAACCAGTACCAGTTACAGTTAAAGTGTTTTAAACTTTTGACAAGTGGTAGTCCTACTGTTTACACTCACAGTTAATGTCCATACTTAGTTTTTATAAGCTGTTCTGTAACATAGTGTAGCAAAAAAAAAAAGTTCAAGTCATGTTATACAGATGTGTCAAAAGGTATCTTGGTCATTAAGTATTGTGCAGTGCATTATTTATTATCCCTAGGAGAGATGAAATTTGAGAGGTGATCATGTCTTTTTAAGGAAATTGACATAATGCTCTGCTTTTTTTGTTTCTTTTTTTTTCTTTTTTTTTGGTACCATTGGTATTATGAATTAAGCAGCAATTTGTAACCAAGTGGCACTAATAGAAGGAAGTGTGCTGCTTAAAGGAAGGATGAAGTTATATATTTAATTTTTTTTTAATTTTAATTTTTTTTTTGGTTGGGTTGTTTGTTGTTTTTTTTTTTTTTGCTGTGAAGGTCAAGATGAAATTTACCATACATATCGTACTCGCGCTTCATTTTGACTGTATGGGAGTTCCCCCGCTCGCGTGCGCGCGCGCACACACCCCCACACACACACTCTCTCTCTGACAATCTTCATGATAGTGTGAATGTCTCTGTCTGGAGACGCAGCAATAATAAGGCAGCTGTTGAATGTGAAGAGTACCTTTTGGAAATCTAACCCGCGGAGAAGGTTCTTACAGGATAAAGCTACAGTTTAATCGTCTCGTGATCTTGTAATGCACTGGTATAAACAAAAAGAGAAAAAATCAGGTACCTTTTTTTAAATTAAAGGACTTTGTTACTTTAGCCACAAAGCTAAACAGCATTACCTCAACTCTAAACTAGCCTTGAAGTTTACAGACATGACTTTGTAAATGTATTGTTTTTCTTTGTTGTGATGTCTTTTTATTTTTTTTTTTCTTTGGAAACTGCTATCATGTAAGATAAGATGTAAATTGCTGCCAACTGTAGTAATGATGCTTTTAATAAAAGTGACCCATGATATGCAGAGATGTAATTATAGAACGTAGTGTTCAGGGACGTCACAGCCCGTGGTGGCTTTCTGTATTTGCGTTGTGGCTTTTTTTTTTACATAGCATTTTTCTGCTGTATTCTTTCTAGATTAGCGGCTGTAAATGCTGAGCTGATCTGTCTTCAAGGGGACTTAGGCAGGAAGAGAAACCTTGAATTACCTTCATATTTTCCACTCTTAAGTAACTACAGAAATGCACACTATAAAAACCCTACTTTACTCCTTCAAAGGGGCATGAGAGACTGCGAATACTTTAAAATGCGTTCAGCATGTGATAATGTGGTACACTAAAGAACAAAAGGGCAAAAGAAAAATGAAGCTTTAATAGGCACAATATCTAGGTCATTTATCCTTGGTTAATGGGTAGAAAAACACAATGCTGTAGTGACAGCAAGGGATACAAAGGCTCTGTGGTGTCCTGTAGACCAGAGCTTGTGATGCCAGAAACCACTGTGTCAAACAACCTACATGAAACTAAAACTGACC
The DNA here is from genome assembly GCF_964237585.1 of Gallinula chloropus. Classification (NCBI taxonomy): domain Eukaryota; kingdom Metazoa; phylum Chordata; class Aves; order Gruiformes; family Rallidae; genus Gallinula; species Gallinula chloropus. The sequence continues at coordinate 40,025,496 of NC_140086.1, read as the reverse complement.
CACTTTTCATAAAAACCAGTGTCTCTTCTGGAGAGCTACCGATTTGTACCCTTTTGTGACCTTTTGATATTCGAGATAATGTACCATTTGAGAACTTCTGTTTTCACAGTGTTGTCACCTTGACACACACATACACAACCGTCTTGAGAGTGAGGATAAAAGGTTACATTTTCAGTGGAGTACATGAAAAATTAGCTATTGGAGCAGCCAGCTGTGGGTGGACCCCTCTCTTAGGACTGGTGTTAACTGTGCTTCGGGAACGCCGTAGAGCCACACACCTCATTCTCATGTCCACTGCGAATTTGCACAAGAGCTCAAATGGACAAGCCTTGCAAGGCCAAAATTCAGTCCTGAGCTGGGGGGGGACCTGTGAAAAGGGGGTGAACTTGGCCCCAAAAGAGAGCGCTTCGTGAATGATGAAAGTAGATGGGAAATGAAGGCTTTAGGAAGTGAATTCTGTGTGAATGAATCACAGGCGCGCACCGGTGAAGTGAATAGATGTCAGGATGTCTTGTAGTGCCACTTAACTACATCATACAGAGTTAATGAAGGTCAGCAAGGACTCCCCCCGCCATGTACCTTCCTGAACGGTTGACGAGGTGCGTTATCCCTGACTCTTTCTAAAACGTAGACTGTGACAGAAGTGAGAAGCTGAAAGCCAAGGTACTTTCACTTGATCTGGCATGTTACGTGCTCCGTTCAATGCGTTTGAGCTGTTACTTTAGTGGTGTTTCAATGCCTTGTGTCTTGGTTTTTCTTCTGCCTTTAGACTTCTCCCTGCAGAAGTTGGTAGGTGCCTCCCATTGCGTCTATTCCACGTACTGGTACCAAGTAGCTGCTTATTTTTTCTGTTACATTCAGTTTTATAATTCCCAGCAAAGATTTGCACAGGCTAATGATATCCCTTGGGAGGGCCCTTTTTAATTGGCAAGAGCAGAAATTATATTGTTAAATGCCACGCTATAACCCCCCTTTCTTCTCCTAACTCCCTTCCCCTGTGGAAGGGGAAATTCTGGTTGCCAGAAGGTTTTTGGCATGGAAACATCCAAGTTATGGCATAGGGGGTTCAAGCAACAACTGAGTCTTATCCCTATTACAAGTGTTCTTACGTAATGGTATTACTCATCTGTGTTTCCTAATCGACCCCAAAGCTGGAGGACCGTTGCAGTGGAAGGAATGCCATGGTAATGGGGGAGCCTCCGTACTCATGATGCTGCTTTCTGAACAGCTTGGCTTCCCACAAGCTAAACGGACCACTTGCATGCTGAAAAGGTGACATTTGGGCTTTTTTAGGAAGGGATATGGGCCCCTGGTATGAAAAGCGAAGTGGGGGGATTGCCATCTAATGTCCAAGAAATGTATTACATGAAAATATGAAGGTTTTTCTTTGATTTGACAAACAGTTTTTACATGTTAATTATTGCAAAGATTCTTGCGGAGTTTTCAGTGTGTCTAAACGAATAAAAGCTTACGTAAGGTGCTGAGATCAGATACTGTTCTGAGATCAGATACTATTCTGCACTCGATTCGCATCTGGAGCACCCTTTTTGTCCAACTCTCTTGAGAAGCCACTTTCCTTTTTTGCCATCAACCCTTTTTGCTGGACCCCCTAATGGTCACGGAGACACTAATGGGGTTATCAAGGAATGCAAGTGACTCTTTTTTTTTTCCTGTTGTTGTTGTGGCTTTCAACAAGAAAGTACCTTGTGTGGAAGTATGGCGCTGGTCTGCATGCTAACAGCCTGCTCTGTGTGCGCTCTGCGCAGCCCTGCCAAGGGGAACAGCAGCGGCAGACCTGCCCGGGCTGCTGGAGGCTTCTTGGTTTGTTTTAAAGAACTGGACTGTAAAGGAGAACCTGGTTCAGCTGTGAGTGGTGAAAACTGCCCCTGCCGAAATAGCAAACAGGCCCCTGAGCTAGTCCCAAGTATCTCCTCCTGTCAGCTTCCATCTCTTCTCTTGTATCAATGTCAGGTGTCAAAGTGTCACTGCTTGGTGGAACAGCACACGCTGCTTCTGTGTGAGGGCCTTTGCCATTCAGTGCAGCAAAAGCAGGGCTTATTCCAGGACAGAGGCTTAAGATTTGGGGTGAGGAGATAATGAGTTGTGTCTCTAGTATTAAGCATCCTGTTGGAATTTCTGCTGGATACAAAACCGCTTGGAGTCACGTTGCTCTGCACCACAGGTTTCGGCTACCTCAGAATCCTTCATGTCAGGGCTGGGGGTCCAGTAGTGTCGGGGTTTCTGAGGGCTCTAAGGTCTTGCTGCTTCCAAACTATTTCCTAGAGGCTTCAAAGGTGCCAGCCCACAAATGTTTTCTGACTCTGCTGTGGCTTTTGCTGTATAAATACCCAGTTTGTACCCCTCCGTGGCTGATGCCTTGGAGAGACCTGAAGTCAGTTTCTTAGGGAGGTGATGATTCAGGTGTCTGTTTAATCACCACCTTGAGTCAGCTGTTTTGAGGATAGTGGGGAGGAGGAAATGAAATTTTAAGGATTGACAGTTGCTGTGATCCAAGTTTGATGGGAGTTAATGGAAGCAACCAAAAACCTCCTGAGCGCAAGGTGAATGTGCCTGCCTGCTCTGCATGCTGCTTTGGGTAACAGATTTGACACAATATAGCAAATATTTAGAATAACATCAACTATGGTGCAAAATTGTATTTCCTAAAGGGGGACAAATCCGTGCAGCTGAATGGTTTTGCTTTTCCAGCTTTTTCAGGTTGCTGTCAGCACTGGTAAAACCCTCAGATCTTAATAGTTGGAGCTGTTTGTGTTGCGGTAGCTCAGTGCTGTTAGCTTCCAATCTGTTACTTGTTCTCCTCGGGTCTTAGCTGCAAATACTTAGATACCAGCGATAGCTGCGAGTCAGAGACTTCATTAAACCCCAGTAATTGTCGGCTATGTGAGAAACCCAACCCACCCATTTGGAAAGTTTGCTCGGAGTATGTAGATGGAAGCTTTGTTAATTGGGGTCTCACGGCTGAAGCTCCTTTTTTCTTTCAGTTCCAACTTTTTCTACGTGAGCCTTATTAACCTAAGGGGCAATATGGAGATGTTGAACCACGGATTCATCAGTCCTTTGGGCAGTTGCATTGTCTGTGAACGGAATGGCAGGGAAACTAAGCTTTACAAGGCCGAGTAACGGTGCGCTCTGCGGGCAGAAAGCGGTCAGCTCTGACGCCGGAGCTTGTGCAGCTCTCCCCTTCTTGGATGATGCTTTGACCTTCCAGTTTTTGGGAAGTGCCAGGAACCTGTGGGCTTAGCAGGCGTAGGAGTTGGGAGCAGCAGCAGCCTGGCCTGTGCTATCGGTCTCCTCCCACAGGGCTTCTGCTATTGTTGGGCCAGGGAGGAATTTGCATATCTGTGCGCACAAAGCTAATGTTCGCTCCCTCTGCTCTGAGGCCCTGCATGGAAACTCCATGATCCTTCCCTTTCGCGACCTCCCCCCCCCCCCCCTTTTTTTTTTTTCCCCTTCTAAGGGCTACTACAAAATAAGAGACGGCCATTGTATTTCACTGCAGCAGCATTGTTCTGCACCAGACAAAGATGGCATATTTCTCCGATCCATAGTTTCTGCTCCTTCAGCCATGGCTGGCTACTGATGAGCAGCTGTGCGGACTCTGAATAGCCTAAGGCATTTCCTAAAACCATTAAAAATATGAATTTTCCCCAAACATGTGCCAAACCCCTCCCAAAAATATGTGGCAGGAGGAGGGAAGCAAAGGCTTTGCTCTTTGTCCAGAATACATTTTCCTAAAATCAAACTTCCCAAGGCATGCCTGCTTTCAGAGAAAGCGTGCAAGTTCTCTCAAACCTATCGGCTGATTCCCTAATGACTTGTGTTAAGTCCTGTTCAGAAGAAAATTTTAAAAGAAGGAATGTTTTTTGACGTTTTCTTTAAGGCTTTTTTGTGAAGGAAAGAAGTGAAAGGTTTAAACTAAAGTATGTAATTTTGCTTTATGGGTCAGACAGGTGCTGGTAATAAATAGTTGAAGAAAATGTTAAAAATCAGTCCTGTTCCTCATCTGCCATGCATTTGACATTTCCGAAATATCATTTTGGGCTGTCACTGTAAGGACATGCTTTTTTTCTTCCCAGTTGTCTTCAAGTTCTTCTCAACCAGACTGGCCATCTTCTGCTGTCTCAGTCTGCAGCAGGCTTGCCATCTGCTATATGGCTAATCAATTCACAAAGGTGCTGCTGGGCAGTGCAGACTCCCTGTCCTCTGCCAATATTTTCTGGAAGTTGTCAAACATAGCTGAATTTGTTCTCAGCTGTCACAATCATCGCATTGATTCCAGCTTGTAGCACTCTAGTGACCAGTGGGGTACGCGCTTTGTTTTGCAAGCAGCGTTTGCTCTTTTGTGCCTGTTTCATTAGGCGGGAGCTACCGCCGGAGTCTGAGGGCGCGTGTCTCTCGGGCTGCAGGTAAAAGGTGCCCTTTGACTGTTTCAAGTCGCCTGCTCACAAGTTTGAAGGGTGAGCCCACGGGCGCATCGGCAGACCGGGACTCCAGATTCAATTTCTAATTCTGTCTGCTTCCCCGAGGCGGTTGCTTTAATTGCGGTTTCCAGTCTTCAGAATGGAGAATGACACTTGCCTTCTTCACAGAGATGTTGCGAGGCTAATGTTAGCAACAGTCACGCCGTACTCAAGCCACCCCAGTGAGGGCTGCCTGGGTACGAGGCTTCAGCTCATCCTCGAACGTGACAATCTTCATTACACCACACCACGGGCTGTTGTGATACGACCCCCCCCTCAATCGGTTGCTGCCACATGCGATGGCACAAGCCTGCTACCCCCCTGTGAGCGACCAAATCTGTCAGCTTCTCTCTGCTGTCTCCTGCTTCCACAGAAAACTGCGTGCCAAGCTCTGGGTCTCGCTTCCCCTTGTCCTGGTGAGTCCCATGTCCGAGGCAGGACTTTGGCCGCTACTTCCACCGCACACCTCGCTGCCACTCGACCTTAAGATGGCTTGGCTGTTCTGACTGCATAATACGTCATAGAAACGTGAGCATAAATCAGTACAGTGACTTCTTCAGAAGAAGGGCTCCTTGTCCTTCATGTTTCCTTAATACTCCTTCGGCCATACCCAGGTCTGATGGTGGAGCCACTTGACCTGACGCATTTAGCAAAGTCACGTGTTCAGACGCTGGTTTTAGGTGGCAGGATTCACGTCATTACAGCCTCATGTTCTTCAAAGATGGCTTCTGCTGTGCACGTTGTTCTGCTGATGAGACAAACCTGAAATTAAGATGGCAGATTGCTGAAGCTTTAGTATACTCCAAGCTACCAGCTTCTCTTTCTCCCTTGTCTCAAGGAAGTGCCGAAGAGCCCTCCCTAGTTCTTCCTTGGCTTTATTTGCAGCTGCCTCAGTACGGGAGCGTGTGGTTACACTGGGGACAGGCAGAGAGAAGATAATATTCCTGGTGTTTTCTAGCCCCATCTGCTTTCTACCAGATAGCAAACAGTGGTTAGGCGGTGTTTCCAGTGTCCACTGGTCTTTTAGCAGAAATTGCTAGCTTTAAAAATGCCTTATGCCCAGCTTTCCAAGTACCAGCTCCCACCAAGCAGCACCTTCTGCCATCAGCACTGTACAACCCCACTAAAAAGGAGCATTCAGGAAAAGAAAAAGGCATCTGCTGGCTTCAGCCACTCAGTCTTTCACTTGAGCAAGCTTTTTCATTGCCCTATTAGTTTCTCTTGCCACGTGAAGAGCTGCCCTCACTTCTTACCTACTGTATATTTACATTTAATCCAAAAAGGAAGGAGAAAAAAAAGGGCAATTTTCTAGAAGCCACGAGAGGCGAGCTCCAAAAGATCTTTCAGCCTGTTTTCAGTACGTGCTGCTAAATACCTCATGTTTGTCAGCTCGCCTTGGCACCCTTTCTGTGTAACAGCCTCTAATGAATTTGGATCAGCTCCTCTGCTGATGGCTAGCAGGAATCGCGCTGTGCAGGAGCAGCGCTCGCACGCGAGTAGCGTTTGACTACCGCCGTTTCAGAGGGGGATGTTTTTAACCTGGATTTGCAACAGGACTTGTGAAACTGTTTTCATCAGTAGATCTCGTTGTGTACAAGCTGGAGGATGAGCTGGCTTTCCTGCACGCTCTTTAGTCAAGTCCTCCTAAAGAAGTTGCAAGTTGGCGTGCCAAGAGGATCTTAACTAAATTGGAGCAGATTATGCTGCTCTGTTGTGTGCTTCACCTATTCCTCTTGGAGAGGTGGCTTTTTAGATCTTGTCTCAGGCTTCGTGCACCTGAGCAGCGTTTGCGTGCAGCAGTATCAGGTTTTTTTGCTCAGCCTTCACTGTTTGCACTACAGAAATAATCTGCAGGCAATGGTGGAGCAGGTTTTTGTTTGTCTTCCCTCTTTCTAATAGGTAAGGGAGAAAATGCTGCAAGCAGGCAAAAGCAGATTAAATCTGCACGGATCTCTCTGATGACCGAGGTGCAGGGGGGCTGCACGCAAACATCTCTGCGTCTGCTGCTGGCAGCAAGCAGAAACTGTCACAGGGAAAATCGGAACCAAGGGTTGTGGGAGGAATGCGGAGGTGTCTGTGGGAACACGTGTTATTTCCCTTCCTGCTTCAGTGTGGCAGCGACGTCCTTCCAGTGTGAGGTGAAGGCTGAAGGAGTACATGTGGTCAACACGGTAAAGGAGTCCTTGGTGGAGTCCTCCTTGTACTGGTGTGCTTTACGCACAGACATTACAGCAAGGGCAGGGAGGGCTTCCCTCATCAACTCTGTTATCCTGGGGAAAATGGGCGGACAGGGCTGGAACAAAGAAGGCTCTCCCCCATCCCATCCTAGCCGTGGTTTCTGGCAGAGGAGCCTGGGGATAGGAGAGGAGCCAGAGGTGACAAAAGCCTCTCGTAACCTATCAGAAAATAATGGGTTTGTCTGTAAGATGATAAATTGCTGGTATGAATCAGTAGCAAAATGCGGGGCCTTTCCCTCATGATTCCCTTCACCTGCCAACAACCACTCAACCTTGGACATGAGCAGTTAGAGCCTCCTTGCAAAATGGGTGTAGGACGGGGATGTGTCACGGGCTTCTCCGTCCTCACCGGCATGGTGCTGGTTAGCTTTTAATCACAGAGCATCTTTCTGCTAGGTGCAGGCTGCATATATGTGCTGGACTGTTGGGAGGATGGAAGAGGTGGGGACGCTGTCCTGAAAACCAAACTGCTGCCAGGCAGGCGACCCTATCCCTCTGGAATAATTCTCCATGTTTCTCGAGGTCCCATCCAGTGGAGTTTAGTGGTTTTTACAAGCTCATTTTCAAGTTCAGGTTTTATGTTGTGTTTTATGGTATGTTTATTCCCTTTGCTTTTATTACTGGTTTACAGTTGCCACGGTCCTTGTGTTGGCTGGCACTGAAGCTCATGTGACTCTGCAGCTATCTGCCCCACAGCTAAAATGCTGATGGCAGCTACTGAAATCCCAGCAGCGATGGATGCAACACCGGGTGTTGCAGTGGAGTCTCCAGCTGGGAAAAATCTGTAATGCTTCTGGTGGTTTTGCAGGTTTGAGTCCTGGCCCCCATAGAAATAGAGGCATGGAGCTAAATAACAATTTCACCCTGAAGTACAGGCAAACTGGCCACTCTGAACACGTTTAGGAACCACAGTTGACTCTCAGAAATCAGCCAAGCCGTGCACAAGTAATTCAGGAAGATATAAATGGCGACATTATAATGAGCAGACACCTTTTTAAGCATGATCTATGTTTTAAAGAAAATTCATTACAATAAGTCTTACAATACCAAGCTCTTCAATGAATTTTTCATGTCTGCATACCAAGATATATATAAAATGATCGTAATCATACACCTTTGGGGCAATGCTGAGCACCAGCTGTTTCGCTGATGATTTATAGGTTGCCATGTTCAAGGTTAATAATCAGGAGAAACAGGTTACAGTATGCAATGTATTTATGTCAGGTTAGAAGTTCAGTAGTGAGGATATGATGTTAGGATGATATGTGCGGTTTTAATTAGCTACATCCCAGCTTTCTGGAAAAATCAAATGCAACCGCTTTCCAAAGGCAAAAATCTGTGAGAAGTTACCGGTGCTGATTTTAATTCTCAGCTCAGTTGAAATTAAACCAGCCAAATACCCTCTCCACCTTGTCTGAAATCTGCATGCAAACTGCCGGGTCCATCACTTCATCATAAAAATTTAGAGCTGAGGTGGATGGAGATGTTCCCAGGGCAGGGAGCAGGGTGGTTTAAACTACAAATGCCGCTGCACTCTGGGCCTTGTGAGCTTTGCCGTTCTTTGCAGCCCAACCCACTAAGGTAAGCGGTTCCAGTGTGTCTGTGTGCCAGCCCTGAAGCAGCAGAGGAGATAGTGACTGTGGTGCATCATCCCACACAGCCCTCCCAGGTACCCACAGGGGCATCGCTGAGGGCCATGGTTGTTCCCTCCCTGGTTCCAGCTGCATCTGCGGCTCTTCCTGCAAGAGGTCTGCTGAAAGTGTGCTTGCCAGGATCTGCTCTTCTGTGCAAGATGTTTCATTTGAACAGCAAAAGCGAAAGCCTTGGAGTCAACAACTGATGCTGGCGGGCCTGTTCTGAAGGGTTACCCCTCAGTTTAACTAGGGAACTGCCTGCAAACTGACAAGCCTGGAGCCCAGCAATATGGAAGGACCTTTGCCTTAACAAGGAAATTTTCTGCATTGGAGTTTTCTGACACAACCAAAAGGTGCAGTTTCCTCCCGAGTACTGGGGCCTGGGGAACTTTAGCTGCTTGCAAACACCAGAGTCCCCGAACAGAGCCTTGGAGGTTTAATATTGTGTTGCTTTGCCTTGCAAAAAAACTTCGCTGCTTCTGATCAGCTTTCCTGAGCTCCCTCAAAGCTGGATGCTCGTTCCCAGAAGTCGTCCGCTTTCTCCACACACTGCTGTGATTATATTCACAACAGGGAACTCCAAATAAGATGAGAAAATGGGGTAATTCATTTCAGAAAGATGCCTTTAAATGTCACTGGATTCTGCAACAGCAGACTCCTCTTCGGATGAAAACGGTTGATCCATCCCGTATTTGTGTTTTCAGCTGTGTTGCCTGCCAGACTGGGAGCGATGGGAAGTGTGCTGGTGCCCTGGGTCAGGTCAGCCTTCATGCCCTCAGGTTGTGGCATCCAGCTCTTCCTCCAGGCCTGATCTTGGTGCTATTTGAGTCTTGGACCACCATGAGCCTTCGTTGAGGATTTCCTTGGTGCTGAGATGCTATGTGCAGCAACATCCCTCACCCACAGACCCCAACTGCATGCTTTGACTGTTGGATGTCGTGCATTCAAGGCCTGTCTCCACTTCCCGCTGTGCGTTGATGTATGCTAAACAACCTGTTGAACTTATAATAATGAATGCTGCCTGCCCTCTAAACAAATGGGAAGAGGCACCCTGGCATAATAAAATCACCAGAGAGAGGGCAAGGAATAGGACACAGATGAGATTTCATTCTCATAAATTGCCTCTCTATTACACTTGGAGTATATTCACAATAGGGAACTCCAAATAAGATGAGAAAAGGGGCTAATTCATTTCATGAGGATGGCTTTAAATCTCTGTCTATACCCATGCTAGAAAATTAATTATGGCTATGATGAATGAAAGGAGAAGTTATACCAGTAATGAACATCACCATATCCTGCTTTCTTAGCCCAATAAAATTTTCTTTAACTGAGCAGTGGCATTCATAAATGTCAGCAAAGGAAAACATGAAGATAATAGGACACGTTGACCCAGGTGCAGGCAGTGGTGCCTATGGGTACGGGAAAAGCTGTTGGAGCACTTACATGTTTGTGTGTAATTTTAAAAGGCCAGGCTGTCAGGCATTTCACAGGGCGACTGATCAGGCAGTGGAGAAATAGGCAATAAAAATGGGTGATATAAACATTATTATTGAGGGTTGTGGTTGATGGAGGGAGCTGGAATCCCAGGGTGAAAACCTGGTTCTATTGAAGGTAGTAGTAAAACTCATCCCAACTCAGGATTCAGGCTTTGCGGCATCCAGGTGCTAAACAAAATAACCTAAATTGTCCCATTAAGTTATTAGACTCTATACCCTGAGCTGTTACTGAAGGGCTAGTGCTTAAGTGTTTTATTCCACTGCTATGTCGATGTCTGTTTGCCTCCCTGGCAGAGGCCTCTGGAGGTCTGACAAATCCACCACCCTAAAAGCGAGCTAACCACACTTCAGACTCTTCTCCATTATTTGTTAAACCTGTTCTTAAAGACTCTGATTTGCTTAATGTGTTCTTTAAGACTTTGAGAGACAGAGAACCTCAAACCATGCCGTGCTTTGCTCATATTTCAGCTCACTCCTCTTGCCATAGTTGTTGCCTCTTTCTGTTGCTCTCATTCTCCATGAACACGGAGAACCAAAGGACCCCTCTTCCCTTGCTGCAGCATTTCTATGTTGGAGATCAGTTCTGCGATCCCCTTCGGCCTTTTTGTCTTCAGACTGACCCACAGTTGGCCCAGTCTTTGTCTGCAGGTTGGACCTTCCAGACCGCTCCCTTTGGCCAGTCTTAAAGCAGGCCCTAGTACTGGCCACCTTGTTTGGTCTTGAACAGTCCATGCAGCCAGCTTGCTTCACCCAGGGCTTCAGCTCTTCACCTCCTGGTAGCCAGCTTTCCTCTATTGTCGTGCTGCAGCATTGATTCATGCCCAGCTCGTGATCTTGTGATTCCCCAGAGGTCCCCTGGCCGGTTGTCTCTCTGCATGTTATTTCTGCATACCTGTAGTACTGTGCTGCTTCTCGTTGGGCCATATGAGCATTTCTGCATGTCCACATTTCGAATTAAGACCTTTTTTAAGCGTGAACATTGCTGTTCAAAATATTTCAAGGCTCTCTGTGAAGGCGTGACCTCTGTTCCCTACTGAACGCTGTCTGCACCATGTCCTGGGAGGCCTTGCAGGATCTGCTCTTAACCATAAGCTCCAGCCTTTCGTAGTTTCCAATTTGATTTTCAGCTGCATGGTGGGAGCTCGAGCTAGAGCGTGCTTCCCCAATTTACTTAGGAGGATGTTCAGAAGACTGTGTCAAAAGCCTTGCTAACCTCAAGTATATCCACGAAGCCTATTACTTTACCACACAAAGAAATTAATTTGATTTGATGCAATATGTTCTTGACAAACCCATCTTGGCTAAATCGCATCTCCTTGTTCTCATCCATGTGCCTACAAATAGTTCTTTTATTTTCCTGGGAAATGAAATTAGGCTGACAGTGGTTTATAATCCCCAGCCCTCCTTCCCCCCTCATCCCCCTCATCCCCCCCCACCCCTGTGCATCCTCTTCCTTTCTTGAGCCACACTAGAGCCTCTGTGTGCTGCTGCTGCGGTGGTCTCGGGCCTTCTGCTGAAATTTCCGTCCATCCTTTCCTGTCCTGTTTTTTTTTTTTTTTTGGTTTGGTTTGGTTTGGTTTGGTTTGGTTTTTGTATTCCTCCAGTGTGGTATCCCTCCCTCCCCATCTAAACCACTCGCTCCGGGGCTCCCACAGGGGATGGAAAGCTGCTGTTTTCCCTCACGTGTCATGACATTTGACCACTTCACCCTCAGCCAAACAGCAAGCGGCTCGCTGCTTAATTTCAGGATCCAAAATACAATTGCTTTTTAAACTCCCTACGGACTCTTTCCAGGCTACTGCACAAATTAAGCCTGTTTCTACTCCTTTCCCTGCCGCTTCCTTTCCTTATGGAGACATGGCCTCTTCCTTCTTTTTAAACTTTTATATAGCGCTATAAATTTACGTGGGGATTTACAGATGCTAGATAAGACATCCCCCCACCAGCTGCCCACCAGAGTTTGCATGCTGCTGCTCGGCTCCAGGGAGAGGGGGTCTCCTCTGCAGCCTCTGCTCTCCTTTGCTGTGTGGCAGTGTGGAAGCTGAACAGCAGCCGAACGGCAGCCAGGCATCTCCCCTCATGCCAAGGTATTGTCAGCAAATGGTGCCACCCCATCAGAAATTGTTGCAGTCTTCTGCTCCTCTGCGAGGGACTGAGATGCACAAGGATCTGTGTGTCTTCTGCGTGGCTTTATGTTCTCCCAGTTCGCACCCAGCGCAGACTGGGAGCTGCGTTTCCTTTCCTTTCCATGGAAATGAGCTCAGCTGTTCTGGCAGCAGCAAACTGAGCAGAGGGCTCAGCTGTGGGTAACACCAAAAACACCAGGAATGGCATCTCCAAAAGGGAGGAGAGAAGCCCTGCGATGGAAACCAGCCCTTCGTCGCTCAGCCTCCAAGAGCTGTACCCCACCTCTGTGGGGGTAAGGGTGAGGCCACTCCACGAGCGCGGTTCCCGGCAGGCTGAGGGCACCTGACATTTTGCCTTCGTGGACCTGTGGCGCTGGGAACTACCACGCGAAGGCCGTCGTTCAAAACTCGGCCCCGAGTCCTGCAGATACGTTTGGTTCCAATACACATTTTGTATGGAAGTCTACGTGAGCCATTTTACCTTCAAGCCAAGATGTGCCTGCTAACCAAGCTGAGTTTCGAGTGGGTTTTGTCCTTTATCCCCACGCTCTCACTCAGCACCTGGTGATGCTGGTTTCTTCAGCGGAAATAAACCAGTGAAGACCCTCTGCTTAAGGAATACTAAAGGCCCTCTGTAAATATTGTTTGCTAGGAGCGTTATGGCCCCATCCCCCTGCACCCCCCCCAATTTGTAGAGAGTGAAAATTAACTGCTGGTAGGCTCCTGCTTTGGTGCTTATTATTACCTGCCCAAAAGCTTACAGAAACACCAGCACTGACAATGCACGGTAATAGAGGTTTCACGTTTTATAGTGATGTGGTTATCTCATCAAAGCTGAACTAGTGGGACTGTACATCTTGTGTAGTGACTTAAGAAATCCTTAGCAAGCAGAAGTCATGGCTAACATCCACTATTTTCAATTTTAATCATTTTTGGCTTTGAAAAAAAAAAACACTCCACTTTCTCCAGCACACTATAAACTCATCTTTGTGCAGATACTTTGTATGCTGTGCCATTCGCACCACCAGCTCAGCTCCACAGCCCCTACTAGGTGATACATGGCCATTTAAAGAAAAAAACACCCAACAAATAGCTTTTGGGCAGGGGCCAGAGACACAAAACCCCCCCTCTCAAGGTAGATGCAGCCGTGTCAAGAGTCCTCTGGCCACACGAGGTCCAGTACCTGCGTGGGGCAGCTGCCACAGCCACGCTGTGTGAACCTGAACTTTTGTGTGAACCTGAACTTCTGCATTTCCTGCCTTTGTGTTGTTTTGTTTTGCTCCATTGTTGGCCTGCCCGGCCTCCCCCCTCGCTCCACTAGCGGATGCACCCTGAATTCAGCGTCTTCCTATTCTCAGAATCCCTTCCTTATTTTCTCCTCCTCAGGCTGTGAACCAACTTTCGTGCCTTTTCCATGTTTTGCTTGATTTTTCCCAGCAGCTGAGTCAGCACCTCCCTTTCTCTGCGCGACAGCAGCCCTGCAAAGCCTCTGTTATCTCGCAAGCTTGCCGTTTGCTGCAACCACCACCTAGAGCGGCTGAGATAAGTAAAGCAGTTGAGGGAGTAGCCATCTCCTCACAGCCCCTGAATGCTTCCAGTCAGGCTGGGAAATAATAGAAATATTTATTCTCTGGAAAAGCTTCCCGCAGCTGCTCTTGCTCCCTCTTTGTTTCACCCGCTGCTGCCTATCTCGGTGGCAGAGACGGAGCTGGGAAAAGCCCAAGCCCAGTGCAAAGTCCAGCTCTTCCCCTCATAAGCCAGGTTTTTAGTGAGCACCAGGCTAAACAGAGCCCATGTTTTGTCTCCTTTCCTTCATGATGCCCTCTGCTCCCCATATATGCCATTAGAGCCCTTCCTGCTGCTCCCAGCAGAGCTCCGACTCCAGTGCTGCTGTGGGGATATGACAAGAGCTGCCCTCAGTCCCCATTTTACTCCTGCAGCACCGATCAGAGCCATTGTCCCGCCTTTTCTACTTTCTACATGAAACTGTAAGGATATGATAACTTTTTAAACATCCGTTTGGTTGGAAACAGGGTGATGGTGTCAAAACCTCATTAGCAAAAGCCCTGTGCAACAAGGTGGGTTTTTGGGGGGAGGGCAACAGATCAGCAGGTGCCAGCAGCTGGAGACCATGTCAGGTCTGGTGGTGATCTTCGCTTCCCAGAACAATATAACGAAGAAGAGGCCATGGCACAGGCATGGAGAATAGTTTGTGCTGGGGAAGGGTGTCCAGCTGAAGAAGGCGGCGCTGGCATGCCATGCCCATGCAGGATGGCTTCAACTGGGCTGGCTGAGCTGAGCCATGCCAAGGGCAAGTGGAAACAACAGGCAAGGGCCAGGCCGATGTGCGTACGTGGAGATGTGCCCACATGGAAAGGGGGTGAGGGGGTTGGCACGCATATATCCTGTATTTATACACTTTTTCAGTGTCCCATTTAACTGCTCGGGGTGTAATCCTCAGGGTAGAAACTCAAACTGTGGCTTAGCTGGAATGATTACACAGCATGTATCATAAACACCCATTAGACCTGCGAGCTCATTTTGTGTCGCCTTCCTTAGTATCCCCAACGAGCTCGTGCCCAGGTTAGATGGAAAACTACTTTAATCCACTCTTCTCTTGGAAATATGTGTTGTGCAGTCAGGCTCTGCAACAGGGAGGCAGCTGCTTTCTGGTGAAGGCTCCTGCTCCGGGAGGTAGTGGTTACAGAGGAATCTGCCGGTTTTGACCAGCATCTTCTGCACCAGCTGCTCATGACTAACCTTTGTCTTCTGCTCTTTGCAAACCGGCTGCAAATCAACAGCTCAGAGCCTAGTGCCAGGTTTATCTCAGTATGTTGTGTCTGAGCCATGGTTTTTGACAGCCTAGGATGTGGCTGTAGGAGATCTGGGCAGCAGTTACTCCCTGTTTTGGTTTTGCACCCGTTTCTGTAAGGAGTAACTGCGGAGCAGCCAGTGCGGGGGTTGAGAGGCAGGTACTAAGGTTTGTTAACGATGTTTGTGGGGGTTAGATGTGATACGCCGTATTTCTCTGCTGTAGCATTTATCATTGTACAGAAAAGCACAGGGAGTTACTAAAAGATTATGGTGTCCTTCCCAGGGGTTGTGTCAACCTCAGGACAGCTGAAATCACCCCCAAGACTTTTTGCTGCTGCCTGCTTGTAGCTCACCCGTGTCCTGCTTGGCTCACTGCCGTATCCCACTGCGGTGAGGCCCCCAGCACGCATTTTTTTTGGGTTCATTCCCACCCCGCAGGCGGCTGGAAGAGACAGGCTCCGGTAGGTCTGAGCTGTGCACAGCCTCCACGGGGCTCCGGCTCCCCACATGGGCAGTGTGGGGTCTGCACGCAGCCAGCTGTGCCTCGGGACCCCTCCGTCTCTCTCATCCAAATGCTTTTGCCCAACGTATCAGGTGGAAGTGGCTGGACCTTGACCAATTTTTAATTACCAGCACACTGATTGAAACGGTGGCGGCGGCGGCTACCTGGAGTCAGTAGGAATTGACTCCCGTCATGCGGTGGGTATAATCTGCTCTCACTGTGGCCCTGCTGCAGGACCAGAGCCAAGAGGCCTAGAGCACAAACCAGATTTCCAGAAGCAGTGAAACCCCGCGGCTTCTGCCGGTGGAGCGCCGAGCACCGACCCCTCCGTGCCGCTGTGAATACCGGGTGGCTGCCGTCCCCGGCCGTCCCTTGTGTCTGCGGGACCGCTAGTAGATAGCATCATGGCATGGCATACTGTACTCTCAAATAAAGAGAGGAAGGAAAAGGATTTTAAGTAAACAAGAACGGAGCAGTTCCCAGAGCCAGCCCCGCTGCCGGGCAGCCTCGTCAATAACTTGCATACTTGCCTCGGACTGCAGATTATTTCAATGTCAGCGCAGATGCCATTTCTGGAAACTCCCTGCAGACCAAGGACATCAGAGGAGCCATTTTATTGTACTTGATGGGTGAGCGCAGGAGGCAGAGGTTAATAAGACCAGTATCATGCACAGAGTATGCGAAATAAAAGCAGCAGCGTCAAAAGTTGGCGTGAAAAGCACTTTGTTTTCTCTACCCAGGCTGAAGAAAAGCACATCGCTGCCTCCCATTCCTGCTTTTAAATGCACATTCATGATTTCTGCAGCTGCTGATGTGTGTGAGGCAGCACCGGGAGGCTCTCCTGAGCTCAGGGCTTCTCACCTAATATGCACATACGTAACCGCCTCTGAAACTCGCTTTATCTACACCAGCTACTTCCAGGGTCCCTGGCATAAAATAGTTTTGCACCAAAGCTGTGTTTGTATTCTTGTGAGCGACAACACCACACGAGGTGTTTTGGTGTTATTCTAGGAGCCTTTCTGCTCCTACACACCAGCCACGTTTGCCTGTGGATGTGAGGAAGCCCTCCCGCCCACTCTGGTTCTCGCCCGCTCTGGCTTTGAGAGGGAGAGAGCTGGGAGAAGCAGTAGTCATGTTTTGAATACCGGGTAAGTTTATAAATAGGGAATGTTATTCCACCTACCCTAAAAACTACTTGAGAGCAGAGAAAGGTTTGGGATCACGTTTTTAGATAGTCTCACCAGAAGTTGTGGTGAATTTTGTGGATGTGGAAGGTTTCCAAAACTCCACATGTTCTCAGCCAAGGTGGCATGCTGCTCTCAGGGCACTCTGTGAGTGTCACCACCACCCAAACACCCAAATCCACCATGAGCACCAAATGACACTGAACACGCTCAAGGGCTGCCAGCATAACCCCCGTTGTAAAGGTGACCTTTATGTCATGGGGAACCTCCTTGCGCATCGGGCTGTGGGGAGGGTGTACCTGGCATTCCTAAATAACTCCTGAATAAGTCTAACCAAACATTTCAGGGACCAGGAGGAGAGGAAAAGGATTTCTTGCTGCTAACCCAGGCACCTTTGCAATACCGCAAAAGCAAAGCTTAGGGAGACACGGGGAGTTGGAGGCTCTCACTGCTGCATGGTCCCATAGAGCTGAGCAGGACAAAGCAAAGGTGAAGGTGCAAGTCCCAGGTGATGACCTGGTGATGGGATGGGATGGGATGGGATGGGATGGGATGGGATGGGATGGGATGGGATGGGATGGGATGGGACGGGACGGGATGCCCCGACAAACAGGTAGGTGTCTGGCTGAGAGCAGCTCTCTAAACATGAAGCATCAGTTTGTCTGTGCTGTGAGTGAAGGGCAGAGGCTGCCATGATGTCCCAGGCCTAACAACTCTTGACCACATTCCTAGCAGCCATGAACACTTACGAAGACAAAATACTAATGTGTTGGTTGGCTGGAGGCTCAGGCTCAGTAAATGCTGAGAAAGCAAAGGGGCTTCAGCTATTTCGAAGACAACGAACCCAGACAAAAGATGCAGCAAAGCCGACAGTAACAGCATATGCCACAAAAAGTTAGCTCTTCGTCCTTTGTAGCCAGGATGGGCTGCAGCTGCAACACAGGGGGGAGTGAGGGGGGCAGAGCAGGAGTGCAGCTGCTCCCCGTCACGTGGGGAGAGCCCACGCGGCACCTCCTGGGGATGGCTCAGAAAAGAAGAGGGAGGGAGGAAGGGAAGGAGGGAGGGAGGGGGTCTGGCTCCGGGATCTGCTGCGAGACTGCTACTGATGGGAAGCAGATATGTCAGATGAGGGACAGCGAGCACCGGGCTACATGTCAAGGTGCTCCTGTGCAAACTGCCATCCCAGTGAAAAAAACCTGGAAGGGCTGAAGGTGATGAAGTTGATGCTGGCTGTAGGGAGCTGTAGAAAGATGCTTGCACTGTCCTCCAGGAGTCCTGAAGTGGGTTTTGCTCATTTGAGAAATGCAACATTTTATTAAGGCTGTTGATCGACCACCAGTTGAGCTGGAAGAATAACAGGTTGATAAACTGGACTTTTTTTTATCTCCCTGATGCTTAATAAATATATTCCCAAACATAGCGGTGTATATATTACAAATTCAGATGGAGCAGTCGGGTACCAGGAAGTAAATCTAGGTGAAGAACCCTTTGTATTACACCCTTGAAGCTGTTTTGCAGATTTCATAGATTACCCATCAGGATTCAACGTGCAGCAGTGCTACAGGCCGGAAGCGATATTTGCCAAGAATTTAAGCACATAAAGTTAATGATGTGAGAACAGGTGTTCACTGCTGTAGTTGATGGGGAGGAGTTCGATACAGCATCTATATAAGGACAATCTGAGCACTGAGACATTAACATGCATATGGGTATCAACGACAAGAGAGAATACCAGACAGCAGAGATACCGTGTGAGCCATGGGGTGATTCTGAAAAGGGTTAAAGAAGATGATGCTGCAAAGGCTAAAGCCATAACTCAAACACAGATAGAAACAGAGTGAGTTTAAAATCAATCACTGGATGCTGCCAGGTACCTAGATGCTCACTTATCGCCAGCATGAAGGACAACACCTTCCCTCCTGAGACAGCTACAAGGCAAAGCGCGTGGTGTTGAGGTGACAGCACAGCAGACCTGGCACCGTCCAGCCGAAACACTCGCTACCACAACTGTCCCCTTGCTCGGCTCGAACCCCCTTCCCCCGACCCATCAGTGGGTATTGCTGAGAGCAGTGTAGCACCAAATGGTGGCTTCTTAACACTGGGATTGCGGACATAGTGGATTTGAGCACTCAAGTTAATGCAATTTCCATTACTAGGCCCTTTTCTCATTTCCCCCCAACTTTCTCAAATTAATTCTAGGTTTCCTTGCTGAAGCTTTCCTCATGCATGACTTCTCGTTGTTGTTCGAAGGGTGGGGGAGGGAAAAAGGCAGAAAGGCAACCAGAAATCCAGTCTCCTTTTTTATTCTTATGAAAGGATTTAACCAAATGCAACTGTCTGACCTGAATATTCCAAAGAAAACCAAACAGACCTTGTGCAGCCGTAGCACAACCTCACAGATTTCTGTGTAACAATCCAAATTCTAAGGAAACAGAAGTAATTCTTTTTGTATAGACATAGTAAAACTGGAGTAGTAGCCTGGGGAGTAGCAAGCATACAGCTATGGACATACTCAGCTCCCAAGGGCCTTTCCAATCCTTTTCCTTTTTTTTTTTTTTTCCTCATCTTCTCACTTTTGGAGCATTTCCGAGCATGATGAACTCCACCAAAATGTGTAAGTGTGAACTCCATTGGCATGTCCAGGGCAAGTGGACCAGAGGATGCAAAACCTCTTGACACCACGGCAGAGGACACTTCCTGTGAATACAGCCAAAAAACCTGAGCAAGGTAAGGAGCACAGGCTGCCAGAGTCTTAGGTCCTTTTCTTTTACTGATGGGCTTTAATGAGCAATGTCTATCAAATATTGCTTTGTCATATTATTAGGTGAATTTGCTAATGCAAAACCTAGTGTTTATAATGTGCCTTTACCAGCATGGGACTGGGGTAAGAATACTGACATGAGATAGCTTTTAAAAAAAACAAACAAAAAAAAGGAAGTAAAAAGAATGGGGAAAAACATTGGGCAGAAAGTGAATCAGTGCTGCTGGAGACCAGACACACAGGGAGGAAAGGAGCTTGAACCTGCTGCCTAACATGTCTGTGGCATCCCAGAAAAGTATGTTTCTCCTCCAGGAACATTAAGGATTTTTAATGCTTTGGAGCCTACCTATAGCTCCTGCCTGCACAGCCTGGTGTCACGCAAAGCTTAGAAAAAAATACACATTGCCTGAAGCACAACAGGATGCAATGGTAGGCTTGAGAGTGTGCAGAAAGCACAAAAGATCATGCCAAATTCTGCAACTCGCTGTTCGCTTTAGCTGGGAGATTAAAATGCTAGCAAAAAAGAAAAAGATGGAGCAGATGCAGCATCTCCATGGGGCTTCCTCTCGCAGCCGCCTTCCTGTTCCTGCCTCGTGCTTTCTCGTCCTCTGGTGTGTCACAGCAGTCCCAGTTACTAAAAAGGCACACAGCAGCACGGCTGCACGCAGGAGCAGGCGCCCGTGGGGGGCAGCGGGGGCATGGATGCAACCCGAGGCAATTCAGAGAGGCGCTTGTGTCTTCCTTGGAGGACATAGGGCTGCCCCACTTTGGGGCAAGGAGCCATCTGCTCTTGGATGCAGAAACTCATGGATTTCTGGTGCAAGACAGCCTCTTGGAGAGGTGTGCATGCGTGTGTGGGGGTCCCCATCCAGGCTGGGTACCAACTGGAGGAGGAGGAAGAGGTTTGGTGGCTCCAGCGCCACACTCATCCTTCTTCCATGGCACCCAACCTGCAGTTCCGCAGGGATCTCCGGCCATATCCCAGTGACCAGAGCACTATGGTCACTGCGTCAGCGATTACCTTGCCCAGCAATTACACCTCCTTCTGCACCGGGCAGAGAGCTAAGCAGGCTGCGCACACCCAGCTCTCCCTTTACACAAATTCAACCAAAAAAAAAAGGGTTTCAGGGAACTGGAAAAAAATGTTCAGCAGCACAAGAAGTAATTAAAGATGAATTTCACTCCGCCAAAGACCATTTCATTGTGGTTTACATTTTGAAGTCTTTACTCGTAAATAATTTCCAAAGTGAAAGAAAATAATTTTAAAATACAGAATTGAATATTTTCACTTTGAAAACTGTAGATATTTTCATTTGAAGACCCCAGTTGTAATGCTGGAGTGGTGTTTTTAATTGTCAAAACTATTCACCAAAACCATGGTCAACTCGTCAGTTCCAACTGACCTAGTGTTGCATTTTTTTTTCCCCCAAATCAACTACTCCCTCAAAAAAAATCTTGTCCCACCACCAACCAAGAGCACAGCCTTGGCCCTTCAGCATGCAGAAAGCCTTTATTTCCATTCACCGCTCCCTGAGGTGCATTAAAAAATTGCACATAAGATATAATTATTGAGCTGTGTAAACCGTGCATAGCGGGAAGGAGAAGAATGATGAGGTGTATCCGCCAGGCTCGGCCTGCATCAGTCACCAGCTTCCTGGGCAAATTCCTCACCCAGCTGAAACCTACAGCGAAAGTCTCAGCAGCATCAAGAGTTTTTAGTTTTCATTTATTCTTCTTCCTCCCCCTCCCCCCCCCAAATCTGCTTTAAAGCACCGCACCTGAAAACTTGGATCCAGGGGGAGGGGGGAACACCACCCACAATCAAACCCACAACACCCTGATGCTCCTTGGTGAGCAAAATGTATTTTGGCGGCTGCGGCGCTGCATCCTGATGCTGCCGCGGTGCATGCACAGGCTTTCTGTCCACAGGTACCAGCTGCTGCTGTGCTGAGCGGCTGACAGCGCTGTAATCGCACATGCGTGTGCACACACATGTGTACACCCGCACACGCTCACACACGCTTCTCCCAGTGCACACACAACAAAGAAACCCTGTGCCCTCTCTGGCCTCCGCAGCATCGTGCTGGCTCCACCACCCAGCTCCCGCCTGAAACTCCAATATATCTTAAAATAATTCTGCCATGGCCTTTCTTATTCAGGATCAATTCTTTGCTTTTCTGTCTATACAATGGCTATTCTCTTATCAATGCTGTTTTTCTCCCTCACCCATTTCCTCTCTTTTTTTTTTTTTGTTGGGGGGGGGGAGAAGGGGAGCGCAAGGTTGGAAGCTGCTAATTAACCCTTCACATGACATGGTCCCTGGCACACATCGCCACCCAGTTAAGGTGGGGCTGTGAAGAGGAGGAGGAGGGGGAGTGAGGAAGATGACACAACAAACACAAGGCCAGGCAGCAGCCGGTTCCAGACACAACATCTGCAGAATGAGGCCATTTTTCTGTAACTCTAATCTCATAATTCATTGTTTGTGCGGTGTTGGTTACAGTAGCTGAAAGGGGGGATAACAGCAGGTCAATTTGGCACAGAAGCGCGTTTGAATCTGCAATGAGGGACTAGCCCACCTTCTGACGACCTGCTGAACCGTGGCCAGAAACAGAGGAAATAAGCAGGAAAGTGGCTTAAAAGGGAAACAACCCCCCTTAAAATTATATAAACCCACTAGAAAGACTTATTTCTTCAGATCTGCAGGGATAACCTGCATTTGGCAAGTGCCGGGGAGGTGTGACAGCTTTTTCCTCACTGCTGCTACTGCTCATTCACTTTGAGGGCTCCCATGAAAGTGGGTGCCGGCTTGGCTCCTGTGACTGCTGCAGCCGGGCGCTATGGGACTATCTGGCTCCTCCGGGCTTGCCCAACCTTTTGCCTTTTGCCTTCTGCCTCCTTTTCTTTTTTTTTTGGTTGGTTTTTTTCCCTGCAAGAGGGTTAAAAAGATCACAACCTTCCTTTCTGCCTGTGCAGTGAAAGGACGCCTGAGCGCGGCGCGGTTGGCTGTGCGAGAGGTGTGTTGGTTAATGTGAGCGGCTGATTACTAAACTTCTCGTTTCGAACCGCAAAAACCTAACATGTCAGCCTAAATTAGCTAACAGCAAGGGAGTGTCCTTCTCGGTTTGCAGGCCACAGCACATCTGCTCTTTGAAGAAAGAGAATGAGCAAAATAGGGTTGGGTGGTTGGTGGTGGTTTGCTTTTTCTTTTTTTTTTTTTTTCCTTTTTTTTTTTTCCCTTGCCTCCCCTCAGCCTCCCATTTGTGCTTGTGTTCATAAATATCCTGATGAGAGGCTGCCTCTGTGGCTGGCGTGTGGGAAGGGAGGGGGGGGAAGGAGGGTGGATAAAGAGCGATTCTCCGCCCGCATGGGGGACACCCTTCCTCCCCTCCCCGCCACCTCCTCTTCCTCCCCCTCCCCTCGCCGTTTGACCTTGAGTTCGTTCTCTGCTCCCGCTCCTGCTCCCCTCCTCCTCCCCCTGCCCGCCTGCATCTGGCATCCGAGGCAGGCTGGTGCAGCTGGGGGGCCGAAAATCACCCTCCCCGTGCTCCTTAACCCCTGCTGCTCCAGGCTGTGGGTGTGCTGTGGGTGTACTGTGGGTGCTTCCTCTCCGCTTCCAGCACAGCCCCACGGGACCCAGGGTCTGCTGCTCCTCAGCTCCCCAGCACGAGTGTCCCTCGCTGACGCTCAGCTACCCTAATCCGGTTGTCTTTTCCAGCAGTGTACTGGGGAACAATGGGCGGCCTTGTGCTGGCCGAGGCTGCCCGTCCCTGTCCTTGCAGCTGGCGCGTCCACCGGTGCTAAGCTCCAGTGAGCAGGATCAGCTGAAACCCTCATTCCCCTTCACCCTCTTCAAGGGCTTGCCTATCCACTGGGGCCGCTATCGGTTACACGAAACATTTGGTTCGCAATGGGCTGTTTGTGCTGGAAGGCAGAGGGCTCTTCCAGCAGCGGGCAGTGATCCTCGGCAGAAAAAGCTTGCCCTGTGTTAGTTTATAACAGTTTCACCCACACAGAAAAAGTACAATGGAGACAGATCATGCACAATGACAGGCTGCCGGCGGCTCCAGGGGATCCATAATTTATGATGTTTTTCTTACCGATCCGGTTTTGGATTTCACAAGCAGGCCCGTTTCCTTCCCATTTGTTGCTTCCTTCCATCCTTGTTTCGAGAAATTGAATGCCTGGCTCAAAACGAGCCAGAGCGACTGTGGCTGCCCAGCTCTCCCAGGCGGCCGTGTTTGCATGGGGCAGGTGGGGGTTCCCCAGGCTCATCTCACAGCCCTGAATTTATTACAGGGAAAGGAGAATGCCCTGACACGCACCTCGCTGTGTCTCAGCTTCCTGATGAGCGTTGGCAGCAGCGGCAGCCCACGCACTGCTGCCCTGAACCTCATTTAGGTTCACTGGGTCACCCGGTAAAAGCAGGGCCACCAGGACTCCTAGCAATTGGCTGATTAAAGGTAAGGAGGTTCATAATGGCTTTTAAGGATTGTTCTTACTCAAATAAATAAGAATCAAAACTTAATCTGCTCTATTGCCCATAATCTAGCTGTCACTCCTTTGCCAGAAATAGATGGACCAGGGCAAGATGTGGGCTGTCAGAAACCACCTCCAGTGAGAGTACAGGGGCCATCACTCACACCCAGATGTGGAGGTGCGGAGCTATGTGGTCCATTGGACATGCCAAATCCAAACTATGCATCTGTGCCACCCCACAATTTTGGATCTGGAGCTGAAGCCCATCCCCGCCCCAAGCCACTGGTCCTGCCTGCTCCGTGGCCATGTCGCAAACCTCCCCACACGTGACTAGGAGGCCACCTACACAGAAGCAGGGAAAGGACCTGCTCCAAGGTCCTATCACCCCCCCATCCCTTCTGCAGGCTGGTCAGTGAGGGATATGGGGCGGTATTCCCCTGGCCCCACGCTGCGGCTGCCCAGCCTGCTGCAGATGGCTGGGTCATCCGGGTGGTTTGCAGATGACCAAGTAAGGTTAAAACCACAGTCACTGTGGTTACCAGTGGCTGTGATTAGTCACACAGTAAGTGATCCAATTATAGCAACCCCCACACACACCCCGCATCAACCCCCACTTCATCTGTTTAAAAGGAAAAGCCCAGGCCTCCCTTAACTCAATTTCAGCATGGGTTTATAGCTGAAAGAAAAAGGAGCCTGAAGTTAAAAAGGGAGAAGTGGGAGGGGGGCACTGGTGAGGTTTTGGTTTCCAGCCCTGCCATGGTTCACTGTGCCGGAAGCCTTGCTTGCCCCCGCACCAGCGCCTTCAAACGGGCATGGGCTGAAGCGAGCAGCTTTCGGGGAGGTGGGGGCTTTGCAGCAGCAGGGGGGTGGCAGAGGGTATGAACTGCTGCTGTGGTGTCCGGCCCATCCCCTGCCACCACCATTTACCGCCCCCGAGGCTGCTCTCCTGCTGCTTCCCACCTGGACCTCTGTGCAGCTCAGTTCCCCTTTTTAAAAAAATAAAAAAATAAAAGGTTTTCAAGCCCTTTCAAGCACTCCACTTGATTCACCTGGCAAATGGCTGTGGTTTTTAGAAACACATTTCCCCTCTTGCTGAGCCCAGTCCCTCCCACAGGCAGGCAGGCAGGCAGGCAAGGGAAGGGGATGAGGGGGATGAGGCTGCTCTCCCCATCCTCCTCTTGCCCAGCTGGTGCTGGGAGCAGGTGACAGGCACCTGTGTCCCCCCGCGCCACCGGGTGTGCCCCCGGGGCCCCCTCCCCGATGGTCTCTGAGGTGGTGTGAGGGGCGGGTGGGAAGCAGCGAGGGGGAGCAAGGGAGGCATTAATTTTCTGCCATGGCAGGCGGTCGGGCCTGACTGCAGAGCGCGGAGCTGGGCACCACCTCGGCACCCTCAACCACTGTCCTGCCTGCGGCAGCCTGCACTCTGTGACGCCTGCTGGCATCCTCCAGAAGAGCCCTCTGCGGCAGAGCTCGCTGCTACCACCATCAGCCACTGTTATTTATTGTTATTTTATTTTCAGCATCAAGCAATCCTGGGCCATGTGAAGGCTTGGGAACACTGATCCCATACCAGATCCTTCTCCACCTGCATGGGTTTTTGGGTCGTGAAGTGCCCAGCCATAATCACCCCAGCTGAGAGCACATGTGCTCTTCTTCAGCAGGATGAGGGCTGAGAGATGGCTAAGGCCAATCTGCAGATGAACAATAACGCCACAACTTTGTTCCCATGCTGCCAACTTTCACCCCAGGATAGTTTTTCAGCTGAGCTGTAAAACCTTGGGAAACAATCTTGCTGAGACCCAAATTCATTGGTGTGTTTTTTGAGACGGCATTTGTGGGGTGAGTTGTTACAGCCCCAGTCCTCCTTCCTCTTGTGGATGCAGCTGCTTTGCTCCCAGCAATGGGCTTCACAGCTCCATCTCATGTGTGCTTTGGGTTTTATCTGCTCAGGGCTGTGGGCTGTGGGGTGGCTTGTGGGGCTTGTCAAGAAAATCTCCCCTCTTGGATTAGGGAGGAGTCCCTGGCTCCTGTTACAGCCATTCACTGTCTACAGGCTGACAAGTCGCTCCCGAGGGCACTGCTGTCCTGGGAATCCTACAGCAATTTCAGGGCAACTATTGTGAGACAAGATCCAAAGCATTTCTGAGAGCAAAATAGATGCAGGCATCTCACTCTCTGCCTACCAGATTTATTTCGTAATACAATTTGACTCAACACATACTTGACTCCCTAAATAACTGAGAACTTCTCATAGAGCTTTTCTAGCAGGTGCCCTGCATTATGCTGCTCACCTGCTGATGTTGCCTTCCTTCTTGAACTTTCCTGCTTCTCCTAGCTTCTCCCTCCCCTGCCTACCTTATTGCCTGTCCAGGAGGATTTCTTCCCACTCTTGTCTCCAGCCCTCCACAGCCAAGCTGAGGAAAATGTCCTCCCTTCCCATCTAAGGCAATGTTTTCCCCTCATGCAGCCACCAAGCAAAGTGCCCTTCTCATTGGAGACTGGTGTTTTGACTGCAGCACCTGCTGGGGTGGGAGCTCCCCCATGCCACAGAGATGTGGAGGATCAGGTCCAGCTACCTCTTCCCTGTTGGCCCATCCTTCTGGCCTCTGGGGCAGGGTTCAGCAAAACAGCACTGGCACATTAAAATCTTGTAGTCCCTTCTTGAACTGCTGCCAGCTCTGATACCAGCATCACAGCATGGGTAAGGAGCAGCAGATGTCTGAGGCCTCAGAGAGCCATTTCCCAGCAGAGGAGAAATGAATGACATGAAGTCGAGATCAAGGCAGTTCAGCCCCAGCCACCATGGTGCTCAGAGACTGGGTTGAACAACAACCTTCCTGATGCTGTGAGCGCAAGGGTGCAGGGGCTAAGTGCCAAGGGAGGGCTGGGGGTTCCAACTGCCTCTCCCAGGTCCCCTCAGCCTGAGGCACTTGTTCCCAAGGGCACCACTTCTCCTACAGAGTGTGATGTTCTCATGAGGGTTGGGACCAGTGGTGGCCAGACCCCAGAACTGACCCCCAAGCAGATGAAAACATGCTGGGTTAAACATGTTCTGAGCATTAGTTATTTCCTAGCTGCCAATGTGCACCAGTCCACCAGTGAGGCTCACTGGGCTGTGTGAGCCCTTTTTGCTAGCATGGCTGTCCCCTCCACCAGGAACTCCTTGTAACCAGGACAGGGAGCAGCTGAAAAACTCCTCTGGACCTTTGCACTGCATCCTTTTCAAGCTGTATTGCCTCTGGTGCTCACCAGAAATGCCTGGTGCACCTTTCCAAGACCGAGTATAATTGCACATGAAGCAACAGGACTGGGATGGCAACCTACAATGGGCACCTGGCCTAAGTCCTGCCCAGCAGGCTACAAGGATTGTCAGAAACAGGACCATTGTTAATGTTGTTTATTGTTTGCACACCAGTGTGATTTAGAAGCACTCACCAAGCATAAGGATTACATTTTCTCCACATTTTGGCAGAGCTGTTTCCCGCCAGTGAGTGGCTGGAATTTTAAAGTCAGATCCGAAACCCACCAAGTCCTGCAAACCTCGATAGGCTGCAGTTCAAGTCCTTTGTGAGTAAAGAAGGGGAAAGAGAAAGAAAATAATTTCCTTTAATGAATGGAAGAGGGGGGAAGAGATTCCCAAATAATTATAAGTATGTTTACAGTGACTCCCACTGTTTTATGCCTGTGACCCTGGGTCAGATGTGGGGTTTTGTATAGACCCATCCATAAGTACATAATACACTTGTCATAGATGAGATCAGCTCTGATGTATTTTTCTGGCAGTTTCAGAGCCGTCATATTTTCAATGTTTTGTCCAGTCAATCACATCTCAAATGGTGGGGTTTCCATCACATCCCTCCACCATCTCACAGGAGCTCTTTGTTAGGATAGCTTCTCGATGTTGGCAGTCACTTTTCTGGTAGAGAAAGATGAGCCCTGTTTGCAATTCACGCAAAGATCACCTGTTCTATTTGTATTAACTGGATGCAAAATGCAATCCCTTGCACTTCTTGCACAGATCAAGGAGCACATACCTACGTGACTGAGCACAATGCTGTGCAGAGCTGCCCTGTGCGGGCATGATCAGCCATCCTTGCCCACTGGAGGCAATAAAACCTCTGCTTGCTCACCATCCCTGCTGGGAGCATCAGCCTGGGATGAG
Organism: Gallinula chloropus; assembly: GCF_964237585.1. Classification (NCBI taxonomy): domain Eukaryota; kingdom Metazoa; phylum Chordata; class Aves; order Gruiformes; family Rallidae; genus Gallinula; species Gallinula chloropus. Next base: position 39,997,617 of record NC_140086.1, on the reverse strand, counting down.
CAAGACATTTATGCTACATCCAGCACCAGAGGTAGCTCCCTGAGAGCTGCCTGATTCATCTGGGCCATGCCAGCAGATACCCACTCAACAGTGCTGTGAAGATGGTGTCAAGCTCAGCCACGGTCCCCCAAAGCGCTGAGGGGCAGGCGGCACAGCTGTGAGAAGCGTGTAGCCCCGAGGTCTCGCTAATGGGCAGCTAGAGGCTCCCTAGTTGCTTGCTTTCTTTGCAGGAAATCTGCAGGGGTATGCCTGGGCTTGGGAACATCTGCTTTCACTGTGTCTTTGCAGGCATCTGCCCCATGGTTTGCACACTTGCCGGCTCCCTGCTTCCCGTGTGGATGCTGCAGGTAGGACGTGTGTTCCTGCAGCTTCGACTCATCACAAGACCCAAATACGCAGTGCACATCTGCCATAGGATCCTCTCTCTCCCGGTGTAAATTCGCCAGGATTGGCACAGACACTTCTCTGATGAGTTTCCTCTGTGGGACACCAGACTCAACTGTGCAGTGCCTGAGGAGCTGCTTAGGTTAGTGCCTGTGTGTCACCCTACCAGCAGCACGGAACGTCTTCACCCACTTTTATGACACTAGCCTATGCTGAAGTGGGATCATCACGGCACAGGGTCTGCAGTGTCATACACGTTTAGGTATGTTTCATGCCTGCACCATTCCTGCTACCATTGCATGTTTGTCCATCCATCCATCCCTGCCTCAAGCAACCAGACTCATCCCCTCATCTCTTGGCTGTGACTGAAGTAGCTGGGGGTCAGTTATCACCCCAGGCACTGACAGAGGCACAGGACTGCAGTGAAGGTGATGCTGTCCCCTGGCTGTGCTGAGGCCCAGTGTAATTGTGTCGCTGGGTTTGCAGAGGGTGTGTGTGACATATGGTGAGTGGGGAAGGACGTGTATAAGAGAGCAGAGGGTGACCCAGCAGAGCAGGCAGTGGGGATGCTGGCCTTCCCACGCCTGCTCCCCAGCACCAGTCCTCTGCCATTTGTTTTTTTCTCTCCTGCCATATCATGTGAACTTGAGATATTTTGGCATTTGAGCATATGGCTTAAAGGTGTGCACAACCACCACATCTTGAAAAGAGGAGTGTGTGTGTCCCAGCATCTTTCCTTGAGATCCCACATTTCATAAAGCAGCTGCAATGGAGAGGGAAGACCTCCCCATCCACCTCCCCCCATCAAGTCATCTCCCAAGGCAAGGCAAAGCAGGGCAAGGCAGGGCAAGGCAAGGCAAGGCAGGGCAAGGCAGGGCAGGGCAGGGCAGGGCAGGGCTGGAGGACACAACTATCCCCACTCTTTTCCCGTGATGGTTTTGACAAGGAGACATGGCAATGCTCCTGCTCACGCAGCCCTGTCTGTGAGCTCTCACGTATTTCCTCTCACACACACATTCCCACCATGGCCTCGGCAGCTGCTCTTATTTATTCCCTCTATTTTTGGCTACTCAGTGGTGCCCATCATGACTGTCTGTGGGGGAAGCTTTCAGAGGTATTTCCTTGCAGGCTGATGCCTGCGGGTGCTGAGTAGGGCTTTCAAAAGCATCTTATCCCTCACAACTTAGGATAGAAGCACCCTGGCACCTTTTCTACCCTGATATGCATCTTTTGTGCTGAACACTGTATTTAGTCAGGATTATTTTGGTGTCCTCACCCTGCTTGTCTTCTGAATCACGGATGTGCAAGCCAGCTCCTATCTGTGGTAAAGCCACACAATGGTGTCAGCAGTTAACACCAAGCCTGGGTAAATAATACCCAGCTCTTGAGCTTGCTTGGTTTGGCTCTGGGCTGACCACAGCTGCCTGGTCTATGGTGAGGTTGGAGTGTGAGCAGGGCAGACTCATATCTGCTGTTAATACCTTTCTGGAACTCCAGCAGTTTATATTAGCCTAAAATAGGTCCTCATCCTTCTCGGTGGCATGCGCTCTGCAGAGCACCTCTTTGTTCTGTGATTCGTGGTTTGGGAAAGTGCAAAGGGTTTGCTCAAATAAAGTTCCCCCTCCCATTAGCTCCCCTGTCTCCTTTTTTTTTTTTTCACCCATCTCTTTATAATTATTTCAGTGGTTTCAAGTTTATGAAGAGCCTCATAATATCTGGGGTTATTATTTAAAGCCTCAGGTCCTGGGGTATTGCGAATGCACAGGAACCAATGCTTTCAGTGCAAGAATAAACAAAGCAAGAACGACTTTCTGCTTTCTATAGTCACAAAGACATGCCAGGGCACTAACATCCCGCAGCCACCCAAAATGTCATCGAAGGGAAAGGTAGTCTGTTACACTGAGGTGGATCTAAAAATGCATCTCTTGGTTTTCACTTGACTTGAGGGAGGCTGGTGATCCATGGGTTATCCACAGTGCATGGCATTTGCCCCATTTTGAGAGTGGGATGAGGAAAAGGCCATGAGAAACAAGGAGGTGGCCATGGAACAGGGAGATGGTGACCCTGGAATAGGGAGGAGGTGGCCGTGATGCAGTAAGGAGGTGTCCTTGGAGCAGTGAGGAGATGTCCCTGGAACAGGGAGGAGGAAGCCGTGGAGCTGCAAAATGTCCCTGGAGCAGTGCAGAGGCAGGAGCTGCTCCCTGGGCATGGAGGAAGGAAAGGACCCCCTGCTCCTAATGGATTCCTTCAGATAAAAGAGCCCCAACTACCTTTCTTCCCTCTAATGGCCCCTGAGGCTAATGTCTTAAAGAGGAAACAAAGGGATTGCTTTACATCACACAAGTGGGGCAGGAGCTCAGTGGGGAAAGAAGCACTTGAGTGATGCAGCACTGCCAGGGCTTCTGCAGCAGGATGGAGGCCGGGGGAGGGGTGCAGCCGGCCCTAACTTGGGCTTTGCTGCGTGGCCTCTTGGTATTAAACTCTTTATTAACTCCTTGTCTGCTGCTCTGGTGTCCATCTGCTACGGGGGTTGGGGGGGCTGTTCTGTCCTGGGACATTCAAACAAGTGGGGGCATCAAGGCAGGCCACGTGTCCGCGTTTCACCGGCACAGCCAGAGATGAAGACGCGTGACCTGCGGTGGTTAAAGCAGCCAGAAGCAGTGCTAATAATATTAAAAACACCCAAAGGAATGCTGCAGTAATGCCTGAAAAATGATGGCAAATGATAAACACAAGGGAGCCTGAAGAGCCAAACTCATGGAGCGGCAGTAAAGGCGCTTCCTACGGAAGAGGAGCATTCGGTGAGCGGAAAAACAATCCCGGGTAGTAGCGTGCAGCTTCCAGCAGCTCCAGCTGTGCTGCTCTTCCTTTGTCTGCTCTCTCCTCTGGCAGCTTTCCGAGGGGTGGGCAGAGCAGGTGTGACAGCCACCGAGGGAGACGGAGCAGCAAGCAGCAAAACCAGGCGGTCAGTCAGCAGCTGGGGACTGCAGGCAGAGCCTGGATGCAGGAGGTACGCTCTTCCAAGTAGGATGCTGCTGCTTGCACTGCCCGTCGTGAGCGGCTCTGTCACGAGAGCCATTGTGTCCCTCTGACTTGATGTGGCTGTCGACATGATACACCACCCGCTCTGGCAGCGACAATTCTCCACGCTTGGTCCCTGCACAGCACCTTCTGTTTTTGTCGGGGGTTGTATAGGAGAAATTGCTGTAGGGAGAATAAACTGCCAAACAAAGTAAAAGAGACACCTTTGATTAGCCTCTAATAGAAGAAAATCGACTCTTTTGGCCTATCATCGTCCTTGCCACATTGGATCAGAATGATGCTCTGTCAGTGCCCCTGTTTTGACCCTGCCCTATACCGGTATCTTTGCAGGAAGATACAGGGAAGTGGGCTAATCAGCATCTCTTCCAAGAGCATCCTGCTCACCCCTAGGATCTTTGCTCTGTCACATCCCTGAAGCATGACCTCCCTAAGCGTGTCCCAAACTCACTTTGCAAGGCATGTGAGTCTTTTGTCCTTGAATTTAGTGTTTTTAAAGAAAACCAGGTGATATTTAAAACTTGTCCAGATATGGTTCCTATTGATGATAAATGTTTTGCTCGGTTAAATATGAAGCAGCTGAACAAAAGCCTCTGTGGCTGGCTGATGTGGTCTGCAGGTCTGTCCCCTCTGTGACATTATGGAGTGCTCCTTCAGGCCTGAGAGCTACAGTGGCTGCTCTCAGGAAAGCTTACCAAAGGAGGATCTCATCCTGCTGTTGAAAACTAAATGAATCACAGATTAAGTGAAAAATTATTAAAAATTAATAAAGAAAACAAATAAGCCCCTATCCTATTTTAACACTAGGGCCAAGGGAGAATATTGGGTGCTGAAAATGGCATCTCCCCTAGGAACAAGCCCCATCTTTTCAAAGGTGCAGTTCTCCCAGAAGCAATAGGAACCGCATCTGTGCATATAGCTTTTAAGTTTGTAATTTGTCTGTAATTTCTCTGCAATCACCAATATTCTGTGGGGATTCTAAGGTGCTTTTTTTTTTAATGTGTGTTTTCTTTTCCATTGCAAAGGCCCAAACCCCTCTCTGAAAGCCCATATGCTCCTGTCCTGTTTGACTTTAGCATGCAGGAAATGGCCTCTGTCCAATTAGCAGCATGGGAATTAGCGCTGCTCAAAATATGCTGCTCCCCACCGTATTCCCCTCTGCGAGTGCTGAACTTCAGTGCTCAGTTTTCTCTTTCTTTCTCTCTCTCTTTTTTGAACAGCACCATGAAGACTGAGTGCACAGGAAGCTGGTTGAAAAGCTCTGTTAATACGCCAGTCAGGAGATATAACTGCTAAATTCTTAGTGATATAAGCTCAGAAGTATTTCAGGTGAGTTGTGTTTTCAAGTTGAAATTTTTTTTGTCCCTGGACTAATATGTGTCATTTATCTTGTAAGATGTTAATAGCATTGGCAGTTCTTCCAGTTCATCGCAAACTCCTAACATTTGATACTTTACTTAAGCCTGAGCCTCTGGAGTCCTGTGAATAACAGAAAAAAAATCTCAATTTTAGCACCCTCCCATTGGTGCAAAGCATGTTGAGCATCATGGAAGTGCAAAAGGAAAACATAAAGAAACAATCTCAACTCCGTACATACATCTATATACATAAATGTACATAATTATACCTAAATTGTCATTTTTTTAAAGCCAGCTGTATGATGTTTTCCTGGGGTGGGGGTGAAAGCAACACACGCTCTTTGTATGCTTGGGATTGACATTTCTGCATGAGCACCGTGAGTCATAAAAAGGAGGAATTAATCTAAGATAACATAATTACAATACCTCATTTTTAACGTCCTGTGCTTGAGCTTTTACCGGGGTGACTTTAATGCCACACGTTTCTGTGACGGTGCATATCTGCTGTATAAAAGCCATAGCTAGCACTCCTTTGTGATGAATGCAGAGCATGCAAAGGAAACTTTTTATTTAGGCTGCTGGACACAGACCAAAGCTGTGGTTTTTCCTAGCTGTCTAGCTCCCAGACTGACTCTCACAGTGGGTGCCTAGTGTCACTGTAATGGGTTTCTCGAAGTCCTGGCCTGGATCATGCTGCTACAGATCAGAGTGAAATGCCGACTACGTTACACATACCTTACCTGTTTTTCTCAGCAATTTTGATAAAAAATTGTCTTTAGAGCATGCTTTAAAAAAGTTGCAGTGGAAAGCCTGTCTCGTGTGCCAGGCAGGAAGTCCCTGCTATGTCTTTTGCTACTTGACCACAATCACAGACAAGATTAAACATCGTTACTGTCTTTTTTTATTTACCTTGTGCCAAGCAATGTCTACTAAGGGCAGGTTCCAGTTGTACTGGGTATTCTACAAAACTGTGTTCAGCCATTGGGCCTAGTCACCATCCCTGGAGATATTGAAAACACGTGTAGATGTGGTGCTCGGGGACATGGTTTAGGGGTGGACTTGGCAGTGCTAGGTTGATGGTTGGACCTGATGATCTTAAAGGTCTTTTCCAACCAAAACTGTTCTATGTTTCTATGATTATAAAACATGGTAACTGGGAGCAACTGGTGTAAAGGCAAAAAAGCATTTGTTTTTCCTGAAGACAAATTGGGTGGGGGGACTGAACTTCCCTCTCCTCTGCCAGGAAGTTGTCAAAGATGCCTACTTATATCAGAAGGTGTTTAGGGAGTCAAACTTCTTTCCTGTATTCCCTGGGCCAGAAACATGTAATGTCTGTGCATCCATGTTACCAGACACTGATAACTGGTTCTCTCCTATCTCCAGATGGGAAGCTGGGCAGGGCTTCCATGGACACAAAACAAGAGAGCAACACTTGTACGCTGCAAGAGAAGTCAAGTTTTCAAAGTGTCTTTTAATTCTGAGATGGAACAAACTGGAATCGTTTTGCCACAACAGGGGAGAGAGCACTGGCAAGCAAACTCATTTAGAACTGCTTTGCAGGAGGGTCACATAGCGCTCTTGAGAGCACCCTCAGCAGGGTGAAAATGGTGGTGAACTGGGGAGAGTTTGGTCATGTGAGAACACAAGATAGTGTGGGTAGGAGATAGGAGTTGGATGGCAAAATTAAACGGATGACATCCATCTGGAGGCAGCCTGGACGCCCGTCTTCCATGATAAGGAACTCCTGATCTATTGTTCAGTGGTGGGAAACAAAATGAGAGTCCTAGGAAAGGATCTGGACAGAAGTGCTGTAACACAGGACTGAGAGACACCAGTAGCCTTTGGAGTAACATGTTTTCCCTTGATTTTCAAGAAAGATGAATTCTATTTTTATTTTAGGAAGAAACTGACTTTTATCGTTTAGCCAAACTAGGACCATGGGCAGATACTATCCAAAATGTGTGTAAAATAGGGAAAAAGTAATATTTATAGAGGTCCCTGGCAGTATATGGCTTCACCTCAGTGTTTGACACCAAAATAATTCTTTGGTCAGTGTAACTGCATCCCACCTGTGTCAGGGTTTGAGCTGCTAATTTGTATAAGTAGCATAGACCCATTCCCATGGTGCCTTTTCCTGAGAAGTCCTTGGCATGTTTGTCAAGCCCTGCAGAGTGCCAGCCTCATACTGTTCCAGGAATTAGTTGTTGTAACACCATGGTTGTGTTTGTAAAAGGAATTTCTTCAAATCTGAAGCCCACTTCTGGGTCATTGTCCCTCAAACGTGCACCTGATTGCGTTGTAAGGTGCCTGTTGTCATCTGTCCTTCCTCTTTCAAGGGCCCATGACCTAGCGGGACACAAGGGCCGTCCCCAGGTGCTGGGGATGCTATTGTGCCTCTCATGAGCTGTGTGACAGGAGGTGATGCTGTTGCTCTGGTGTGACAGCAGCAAGGGCGGTGGGTGGCCTGACGTGCTGGGAGCGGGTATGTCCTCCCCATGTGCAAGGGGGCTGGGGGCAGGATTTCTCTGCCAGCTCCCCTTAGGGTGGGATGCTCAGCATCAGCCCTGATTACCCACCCGCGCGGGGGTGTTGGGTCCTCCCTTAATTAGCCGTGGCCTGTGGTCATTGACAGGCTCTTGGCCATTTTAATGAAAAGATGTGTTCTAACAGTGACCTTGATCTAACCGGGAGATGCCAATCACAGCGAGAATGACTGTCATAACAATCATCGCCGGCACATCGGGGACCTCAGGACCGGCTGAAAGGCAGGCAGCACTGTTCACAGCCTCTGCAGCTTCACCCTGCAGTGAGTTAGAGGAAGCCTCTGAGCCCAGAGCAAGGGAATTTAGATTTTCCTTCCCACCATGTGCTCGGGCCCTGGACTGAGGAATTATGTTTTCCGTGGGGTCTTACAGAGCTTTGTCCTTAGTAACTGCTCAAATGTCTCCTCTGTCCCTCCCTCCTGACCCTGTCCTCCAGCAGCCTTGGCTGGCTGTGCCTGAGCTCCTGTGCAGCCTTGCCCACTGCCACAGCACTCCAGGGCACAGTGCCAGGACAGTCCAGCTCTGGGGATCCCACATAAGGGCTCCTGCACCCTCTCCCCAAAACCCCTTCTTTGTTCTGTGCCTTCATTCCCTATTCATGTGATCACCTCGGTTCGATGCTGTCTCTCTCCTTCCCTGACTCTGCAGGAATCAGCGGTAACTTCCCTCTCCATCTGCCGCTGCAGAAGGCTCCTGGGCTGTGCTTGCCCTTCCCCCAGTATTTGTAGGTCTCCTCCTCCTCCCTTGTCTTCTCTCCCCCCAACCAACTCCCTTCGAAAGTCCTCAAGAGTCAGCTGTCACTTGTTTTTATTTTCTCCTGGCTCCCGTAGCACAGTCACATCTGACTTGCCTGTGCTATTCCTCCGTGGCTGGGGGAAAATGTGGCCAACTTTTGCCTGGTGTCAGTTTAGCAGCCTGGGCCTCCTCCTCCTCCTCCTCCCTCGGGGTCATGGAAGCCGTTGCTGCACTGTCTCCCCTCCTTTCTCATCATGGCTAGGCTGCAGCTGGCGTGACTGGTTTGAACAAATCTGGGGCCCCCCGCAAAGCTGCTCAATTGAGTTTGCTTCCCCCTCCCCTCCCCCTGGCCCTGCAAGGCTCTGGAGGGTCTGTGTGACTTTTCCCCCCTTCCCCCTCCCCTCGGCAGGGAAGAAGGCCAGTCCGAGCTGGAGATAGAGACAGGAATGCTGGTGGTGGTGGAAAGGGAACTCATAGCAATTGTGGGGGGCATGCAGTGTCTCTAAAGGGAGGCTTTTCCAAGGTCTCCTCGCTGCAGCCAGTGAGGTGCCTGCTGCCTTTTGGGGCTTGGCCAAACCCAAGATCCAGTGGCTCCACCAGTGTGCCAAGGGCACAGTGTCCCTGCCTCCTGGGCTCCAGCCTGCCCCAGTCCTGTGCTGCCCGGCTGGGGACTGCCGGGGTTCCCCCAGTCCTTAATGAATTGACCCTTTCCTGCTTTCCTGCTTGTGCTTTTACGATTGCCCTGGGCATGGTTCATTTTACTCCCTCCTTTAATGAGCCAAAGGGGTCCAGTTGGAGGCTTTCCAAGACTAAGCTTCCTGCATTTCTTTACCCTTTCTACAAGCTTAATGAATATGCCACCAAAAAGCTCATTAGATGTAATGTCAGTTCTATTTCTGGTGCTCCCTCTTGGAGAAACTGCGTCCTGCGCTGGCAGGGAGATGAACCCAATGAGAGCCACAAATAAATACCAACCCCCTCCCATCCCTTCTTTTCTGTCCTTCCCTTTTCCATGCACAAACAGGAATGGAGGAAGATTCACAAATCCTCCTAACTTCTCCTTTCACTGTTCATTTACCCAAGACTATCTTCCCTCTCAGTCTCTCGGACTAAAACCAGTAAGCCTGGGCTTTTTGCTCCTGGTTGTTGCCCTAGCTGCTGCTGTGGCAGGGGGGCAGTGGTCGTGGTTTGTGACAGGGAGGTGAGAAGCACCAGGCTGCATGGAGGAAGTGAAGCCTTTAAAGAGCAATGCAAACCACTGTGCTTCTGGGAAGCAATCAGCCCTGTTTAATGCAGGTGAATCAGAGCTCCATGACTGGTGAATCACTGGAGTATTTGACATGTCAGAGCGGTGGGGAAATGATTCACCGAAGGTTTGATCTCTGGAGAACAGGTTGTTTTTTTCCCCCCACCAAGGAAATCTGGAGATGCTTCAGGGTTTGTTTGGGTCCTGTCCACCCCTTCCAGGGAACAGGCATTCTCAAGCAGAATGGAGAGGGGGAAAAAAGAAACTTCAAGATGCACTTAGTTGGTTGGGAATGTCACACTCCTGCGTGCTGTCCTTGGCTATCGCTTGTCACAGATACGTGAGATGTAACTAGTCACCAGCAAGGGAGAAGCAGATGAAGGGAGAGGATGTGGTTACTTTGCAATGCACTGTATCTCCGCTAGAAAGTTGCAAAATGCATCCTACTTACCTTGTGAGCCCCTTGAACCCTCCCAAAAGGTGTAGGAGAAAAAGTTCTTCTTCTGCTTTTGTGTTTCGCTATCTACAGATGTATTTTTCAATGTAACGTTATTTTGTCGTCTGTGTTACAATCATCTGGCGAGGAGGCCTTCTATTTTGGGAACGAATGTTCTCAGCTCTAGGAATCATAAAATGTAATATGGCTTTTGATGCAGCAGGAGCACTAACGCCCTCATAAAAAATCCTATTTATGTTTGAATTTGAACAAGGTATTACAATGATTTAAAGGGTACAAGTCAGAACTATGCCAAGATTAGTGGCCTCCTATCGGTCTTAATCTTGTTCCCTTACCATTTTCAAAGATATATTAATAGCTTCAATTTTTAATTTGAATTTTCCTTCCCTGTAAGGTATCATTAAGTTGAAAGGTGTAAATGAATGACACTGGTAATTTGGTCTGCTTCAATGTCTGTGCCTGGTATTGGAGGGTCAGATGTTTCCAAGTGGCTTCCCCATGCGGGTATCAGTTATGGAGTAGATTGTGTCCTGTACCTCCCGGGGCATAAAGAAGGTGACAGGGGCTGTAAGTCACCTTTAACTTTCTAGGCTTTCATTTTCTAGCCTGTTTCAGGGTCAGAACAGCCCCCTATTACTTACTTCTCTTCTGCTTTCTTTAGTGCACATCTCAGGAGACAGCAACTTGCTGGGTGTGGCCCCATGGAGGGAGTGCAGGTGGCAGGACCAGCCCTCAGTTTGCAGAATGAGGCCACCCATCACGGACACGTGCAGACAGAAGTGTTGCCTGTACTCTTTTGCAGAGTACCTGCTCTAAAAATGATGCTACCTAGATACTAATAATGGTTTCTTTTTATATTTTGCATTATTATTATTTTATTCTAATTAATACTGTGATGCATAAAAGCTTCTTGCACAATTAAAATTATGAAGTAATAATATAGAAGATGGGAATCTCTAGAGCTAAGGGACAAAGGGAAGCAGCAATTAGTGGAGCTATCTTTAGCTCTTTGGCCCTTTGCAAGGCCAATGGAGAGCTATTTAATATGGGGGTTGGGAAAGTGCTTTTTAAAAAAAAATCGACTAAGAGAATAGTCATGCACTATGTTGCTTAGTTCTCCATTGTTCTCCCTAGCATCTATTCACTTCTAAAATCAACCTGCAGTTCTTAGTTTATTAAAGATGAAGCTGTCTTATATCCTTTAACCTTGTCTCCTCTGAGGGAGATAGAAATTCTACCAGGAAGCCCCTCCAGAGATTAGCTCTACTGATATACTCACCACCATAGCTACCACCTCCTTATTTGTCTAGGAGCATGCTGTGCCTGGCAGCTGGTAAGAAAATAAATAAATAAACCCCAGGAATCAAATTCCTGAGGAATCTGGTCATTTCAAGGTTCCTCTATACATTCACAGGTTTTAAAGGCCAGAAGGGACAATTATATTCTGACCTCTGGTGCAACATAATCCATTGAATTTCTCCTAGTATTGCCGGCACTCAGCCATACGAAATGAGTTTGTGCTCTTTAAAATCCTCTCCTTAGCTCTAGTCTCTTCCCTCAGACAATCCCCTCTTACCCCTCATGCTTTCCTGTTCAGTACTACATGGTGTGGGTGTTTTCAGGTCTCCTAACAGTAGCAGCCCCAGAGCAGGGTCTATTTTATGTTAAAGCAGCACGAGCCTGGTTACTTTAACCTGTGCTCGCTGCTTCACCATCAAGCATCCACATGGCGTTTCAGCCTGGCTCCCAGACCTGAGGATAGCCTTCACAGATGTACACAAATATCTCCTGTGTGGGTCCCCTCCACGGGGAGGTTTTAGGGCAATGTTTTCTCCCCAGCAGGGAGGAGGGGTGGTACCTCTGCCAAATGGCTGGAGAGTAGTAGCACCACAGCTGGAGGCTGGCTGGGCTAGATCCACCCCTGGTGTGTCTCAGTACAGCCTTGGTGAAGGAGAGTTTGTGCCTTTTCCCTTTATTTATCCCTGTGATGGCTACGGTCCAGGGCTGGCTTGCCTCTCACGGGGACAGTGGCAGCCAGTGGCCCTCCCAACTCATGGATCCACTCTGTGCAGGGTTGGGAGCACATCAATGTCGGGGGAACAGGAAACCTTCTCCGGGCATAGGATGGGCAGAACTGAAACCCTGCAACAAGCAGAGAACGGTTTCTGAGCAGTTAAAAAATCTGGGAAGGGGACTTGGGTCAAAATCACTGTCTGGGTAGAGCAGGGGCAGGCTACCCTTGGCCCTGAGTCAGAGCAGCCCTCCCGCTACACCTGGGCGGAAGAGATGACTGATTCCTGTAAAGGGGCTGAGTAACTTGTTTGTTTAGTCAGAGGATTATTATCACCTCCCCAGGAGGGTGGGTGGTCAAAGCCTGGCAGCTGCCTGCAGCCTGGCAGCAGGCAGTTAGCAAAAGGCGGCCTGAAGCCCCAGCATGTCTCAGAGGTGGGCAGCCAGCTGCGGCTGCTCCCTCCTCGCGCACCGGGGCCACTTGCCACAGCAGCGGTGTAACATTTACCTCGGTGTGAGGGCTGCGCCTGCCTCTGCACCCACAAATGTTAAACCATTTCTTTCCCTTTCAGTTCTCTTACGATGGATCCCACTTCCACACGGGCTTCACAGGCTGGGATGTAAAGTCTGAACTGAAATTCTCCCTTGAACACTACAGGGGTGTGCATTCCGCACACTGAATCAGCAAGAGCGACTCTTTGGTCACGCTTTACGTCTGCCCTGAATTGTGGACCTTTTTGGAAAGCTGCATAGCTAGGTGACCTTCGAGTGAAGATTTGCCCTTCTGCCATTCTGAGTGTGTCAGAGATCCTGCAACTTTACCTGATGTCTTCAAATACGTGTAGCCTCCGAGTTAAAGCCTCACCTCTTAGACCTGAGTGATCACAGTGCTCTTCCTTATTCCTTCATTTTTTTTTTATTTGTCTGTTTATTTACTTACCTATCCATTCAGGGCAGATGTCTAGCTATTCTAGCTGGGCAGCAAACCTTGAAGGCTCAGGCCAGGGAGCAAACAAAAAGAACCCCAACTGTATTATTTAAAAATATAAAAAAAAAATTCTCCTGATCTGTTAAGCGTGTCTCCCTGTCTGCCGAGGACCCGGCTGGTGCTTTTGGACTGATTGGTTGGCAGGACTGCCATTTTCAACAGTTTTCCAGCCTTCCCACAGGAGCGGTGATGTGGTTTATGTATTTCAGCCTGTGCTTCAGCCTGCTGCTGTCTTTAAAATGGCTGAAAGTCCTCGGCGTAGGGAGTAGGTGTGCCGAAAAAGCCCTTCGTGTGGTGCCCTCTTTTCCACAGCTGTGATTCACTTACCATTCTAAACAACGCGATAACTTAATTCTGATGAGCTGTTTTAATGCGCTATAAAATATAAATTTAGGCAGCATGTAAAATAAGCTTTTCCTGCCATATGACAGAAACCACAACTGTCTGGCATGGACACACAAGCCAGAACCTGAAAGGAAGCAAAGCACAAAGCCAGACATGATCTTTGATCATATGTTGTTTAAAATTAACAGCACAGATCATAACCACACTTAAATAACACATCTGTCTGGGGGTTAGATTGTAACACACAATATGCTTTTTTAATTCATTATGCATTTGAATCTCTCCCAAGTAACAGGTGGTTTTCTGACAACGCAGCCTGCCAAAAAAACGCTTGAGAAAGGGCTGGCTGATGGTTATCCTGGGAGGTGAGGTAGCCTGGGTTCCTGGATAGCAACAAACCCTGGCTCTCTTAACTCTTTTCCTGCTGGGCCTCCATCAGCTCCTGGCATAATTAATGCCCTACCTCTGTTATGGCACCTGTACTTGAGCTGTCAGAGGGGAAGCTGCGTCCCAAGGCAGGGCAGCAGAGGTTTGGGGTCAACACCTCAGGGCTGAGGACTTGTGTCACCCAGGCAGTGCTGTGGGTGGTGGCCTGGCTGTCGAGGGGGTTCAAAGGGGGAGACTGGCCTGCCTGAACACATGCTTCTTCAGAGGATGTGTCCAAGCTAATGACCTTAAGAGCCCTAATGACCACTGGAGAGAAAATGCCACCTTAAGAGCACTATTTGTCTTGGGCTGTAATTACCTCAGATGAGGTACCTGTGCCCACAGAATGCCTGCTTGTCCCCCCAAACTGTGAAGGGAGTGTGACAAGCTTGGATGGTGATGTTTACACCACAGGCAGGGGTTGGAGAGGTGACTCTCACCCGAGCTGCTTGCATGCTGCTTAGGGAGGGCTCCAGTCACCCAGACTACATCGACGTGGTCATGTGTTGCCCTCTACTCAGGGCATGTCCCAATGTTCCAGGCAGCATGTGGACAAGAGTTTGGGGTCTCCTGGCCCTGTCCACTGTGTCAGGCATACCCCAGGCCTCTGGGTCACAGACGCCTTCAAGGTGGATGGAGGTTGTTGCTCTGCCAGGCTTGGTGTCCCACCGAACAGTGACCAGCACCCAGTCCAAGAGAAGTGTAAAACCCAATACACCTTGCTTTTCCCTGCAAGAGAAGTTGCACTGATGCAGCTACAGCATGAGGCAGGGATATGATTAACTGTGCCTCATTACGCAAGACAGCAACCACTAAAGCTTATAAAATTAACCACATCTTTTAAAAAACTAGCTGTGATGTCTGGAGTCCAACAGATGTCCTGCTGCATGGCTCCCTGGGGCCCTGTCGTGGGGTTTCTGGTGCAGAGCCTGCTGGCTCTGCAAGCCCATGGGGAGGGAGAGGAATGTGACATGGCCCCACTTCTCCCCTTGCTGCTTTGAATCACCTCTGGTCAGACTTTAGGAGATCTGTCTGTCTGCCTCTCTGGAAGACACGTGAGTTCACAGGAGGGAGAAGAGTCCTGGCCTCAGCCCAGGCAGGTGAGCTCAACTCCAGCAGTAATGGATTTGTGTCCCTTCATATGCTTCAATTATAATGGTAATTTGTTTTGACCTGTTCCTTGTATAAGCAGCTGCTCTGGGAAACGGGAAGGAGAAACATGACTTCCTCCAGGGTTCTCTCATAGTAATTCTCATTTTTGACCACATAAACTGACCAAAGGGTGATGGAAAGCCTTTCCTTCTCTCCGGGAGCTCTTTGATCCTTGTACCCACAGGGCTGAGGGGAATGGCTTCCTTCAGGTGCTTGATACAGCTGTGCCTTACTTATCACCAATGCTTGGTTAGACCTTCTCCAGACTGGCCAGGTCCAGGAACCTAAGCAGAAGACATTCAGCCTAGCTGCTTTCCCACATCTCATGACACACTATAGCTCTTGGGATCTTTCTGGGTCACTTGCCACATGCTGTTTGAGTTGAGATCTGCGCAGAACAGATTTCCAGATCAGTGGTCACCGCTACTGAAGTTAGGTTTGTTAAAACAAACTTATCAAACACGTTTTGCAAGGTTACATAGAGTTGGTGGAGGCACAGGGAGCTGTGGTATAATTTGATACCGACCACACTGTTAGTCACAAGGAGGCTTTCAAAAAAACCCTGGCACTGAGCAGACTCAGAGAGTTGACAAGACTGTGTCCTTTCTTTTTTGTGGTAAATTCCTCCTCCTCCTTCTCACACATATATCACACTGGTGTGTTTTGTCCAGCACTTGGGTAAAGGTCAGCACAGGGATTACCCAGCACAGCAGATCTAGGGCTCTTAGACTATGTGGTACTGTCAATGGCAGTGATACAGGACCCTGCAGTCAGGGTGTTTGGGGTTTGGGGCTTTGGTTTGTGAGTACTGCCTGCTGGGCAAGTGGAGGCTTGCAGATCCTCTGCTGCATATGGTTATAGACAGGAGAGGGGTGCAGTCATCGGCACTACCTAACCACAAAAGTCACTTTTCTCTCTGCTTGCAAATTAGGGGACTTTCTAGGAACGGCACCTGCGCAAAGGGCACACACAGAAAACGGCACTAGCAAACAAAACCGGTGCGGATTGCCCGGGCAGCTCCCCGGGCCGTTGCCCTGCACGCCCCCCTGCCCCTCCTCTCCCCCGCACCCGCTGGGCAGGGGAAGGAGGGATTTCCCCCAGGTCTAACGCCTGCAACCGCAGGAGGAAGTTGTTCCCCAGTGCCTGAGGAAGAGATGAACCACCTTGTCTGGGCGTGAGAAGGCACGTGTGTTAAGAAACCTTGGTGTGGGGAAAGGAAGAGGTGTCCGAGCCGTGAGCCCGGCTGCAAGGGGTACTGGTAAAACAGTGTCCCTTGTCACCTGGGTTGAAAACCGAGCATCGCCTTGCACATTTGTGCATGGTGTGTGGCACACATGTGGCAGGTTCCCAGCTGCTTTTGGAGAGGCGTGAAGCCCCCACAGAGGCTAGGGGGCTCCCCGGGGCTCCTGCCGCCCACCAGCCTGGTGCCGTGGCGTGTCGGCAGAGCACAGCTGTCAGCCGACTGTCCAGGGGGACTGGGCTGCATGTTTACATGAGCGATCATATGGTAACCTCTTCCAGCTCGTGGGCAACTCGCAGAGTTACCTCATCTGCAGTCGAATTACCTCATTGATGTGAAATGTAATGAGTGCAAGTCAAGAGCAAGGCAGGCTGCTCTCCGGGGCACAGCTCCCTCGGCAGCAGGCTGCGGAGGAGCGGTCCTCCGCCTGGCCGCTCAGGAAATAAACTTGAAATCTGTTAGTTTTGCAATTATCTCAATTCAAGAGGTCCCTCATAAATCGGCTGGGTTGGCTTCACAGCATGAGAGAGCCATGCAGGGATGTTTGTGTGTGCACCCGTCGGATCCCCGGGTGAGGAGTTGGCTGTGCTGGCCTGCAGCCCTGCTCTTTGCAATGCCTGGCTGCCACGCAAAATCCCTGCAGCAGCACGGGGAGCAGCAACCAGGCTGTTATTCTCCACCAAAGGCTAAGAGTAGGAGAGCAGAGCTCTCTGCATGCTCGGGCTTAAGCATATATTTTGACCCAGATAGCCCCGCTTCACCTCTTTAAAAACAAACCAACAACCTATACATGTATAAATAAAAAATTGCCTGTGATGCCCAGGAATATATAATAAATTACCAGTGCCATAGACAGGGGAGTTTATTAGCCCCTGTCAAGCTATTCACAATGTAAAGGACATACTGACCTAGAATGATCTCTTCCTTCCAATCAGCATTTAAACTGTAACAGGAGGAGAGCCAGTATTTGCGCATCGGTGAGGTTAACCCTTCGGGCTACCCTTGCAGATATTTACTCTAGGATTTCAGGAACAATCCCAACCCTGGCAGGCCATATTTTTTCCTAATCAACCCTTTTATTAGTCAAGGAAGCTGTGAGCTGGAGGCCGCCACTTCTGAAAACAAACTTGTTTTAAATTCCTTAGAGCACACATGCACGTGTGTGTTTGTGTGTGGATGTATATATTTTTCTTTTCTCTCTGGCTATTTATCATGTCCAGTTGGACACACTGTGCGAGCACAGCTGCTCTTATCTGGCATGGAGTAGCATATTAAAGGGAAGATTAAGATTACCGTTTCGCTTTATTTCATTTCTCAAAGCTTGATATGCACGTGTGTGTGTGTGTGTGTGAGTGCAGAGTAACAGTCGTAAGCGGTGTTCACACGCAATGTCTCCAGGCACTAGGTAAAGGCACATCTGGAGTTCACAGCATCCTGGAGATAGTTGCTGGAATCCCAGGAGCACGGGTTGGACTGGGAATGGGGCGCCGGTATCCATGGTGAGGCTCCCTATCTCACAGTGCCAGGTGTGTGTGTGTGTGCGTTATTTCTTGGAAAAGCTGTCCTCAGGGGGGAAAGAGAGAAACCAGGAGAGAGGTAATTAGGAGCTACCTTGCACTACTGAGCCAGCTCATCAGGAATGGGTTCAGGAAGGACGGTGCTGGGAGCAGGGGACTTGCAGAGGCTTCACACAGCAAGCCAGTGGCCATGCTGGCTCTTTTTTAATCTCTCCTCTCCTCTCCTCTCCTCTCCTCTCCTCTCCTCTCCTCTCCTCTCCTCTCCTCTCCTCTCCTCTCCTCTCCTCTCCTCTCCTCTCCTCTCCTCTCCTCTCCTCTCCTCTCCTCTCCTCTCCTCTCCTCTCCTCTCCTCTCCTCTCCTCTCCTCTCCTCTCCTCTCCTCTCCTCTCCATCCCTTTCTTTTCCCATTCCCCTTCCCCTTTTCCCCTTCTCCCTTGTCTTCCCTCCCCTTCTCTTTCCCTTTCCTTCCCTTCCCTTTTCCTCCCCTTCCCCTCTCCTTCCCCTTCCCTGTTTCCTCCCTTTCCCTTTCCCTTTCCTGTTTCCATCCTTTTTGTTGTCCCACCCCCCTCCCCACAAAGTCATTCTCTCTCTCTCTCTCTCTCTGTACTAGCATGAAGGGAAAGAGGCATAAGGGTAGAAAGCAGAGCTTCTGAAATAATTCCAGAAGGCTCTGTTTGACAGCATCAGTGCTAGTTGTTCTCTATCTTGAAACAAGATCCATATTCGGATCAATAGAGATTTGTGTGGGGGGAAGTGTTCCCTTTTATTTCTTTGTCAACTCAATGTGGCAGAGCTGCTGAAAAACACATGCTCTGAAAGCTGCTAGCATCAGAGTAGTTATTAAAACAAACCCTTTCCGCCTGTGCTGTGCACACTTCATCTATTTCTGTACATAGACCTAGAGTGTGGCTGCACACAGACCTACGCTGTTCCAGCCCCACATGTGGAAGAACACAACTGTTTTGCTTGGGGAGGTTTGGAGGCTCCAGAATCCTGCCTCAGCTTCCCAGCACCCCACAACCCAATGGCAGCATGGTGCTGCCTTAAGCTCTCAGCAAAAATTGGGTGAATATGGCTCATAATCCAAGCTTAAGTGGATTTATGGGGTGAAGAGGCAATCCCCTTCTGTGCTCTGTGTTTCACAGTGCTGCTTGGAACAAAAATTGATGTATGATTGTTTCAAACCTTCCCTCTGCTCCAAGCGCTGCATCAGACTGGGAAACAGTATGTCGAGCACTGGTCCTTGTGAAGCACTAGGCACCATATAACATCAAAATCTGATACAGGATCAGACTGGGGAAGGCTTATCTTAACTAAACTTTCAGTAATGGACATTTAAGTAATGTTAACCAGTGGCTTTCTCTTTGAATTTTGCTGCTGCCTTTCAGGCAGGTTACAGCTCCATGGGCTGGGGTGGGCACAAGGCTTCTTTCTGCAGGCACAGTTTTGAACTCGAGGAATTATGAAAGGAACCTGCAATTCTCTCATGCAGGTGAAATTAGAGAGAGAAAGATATGACTCATTGGTGGGGCAAATTGAGCCTGCCAGCTGGGCTTCATTCAGCTGAAAAATATGCCCCCGTGGCTGCAGAGAAGCCAACCAGAACTAACCAGAGGGGTGCAAATCTTCCAGTCAAACTGCAAATTGGGAACAACAAAGCAAATCATTCAGGTAGAAGGCATGCAAAATGCAATTGGTTCTCTTGCGCTTTACCTTGAATGGATTAAATCTGGCACTCAGTGCGCGAACCCACAAGCGCTTGAACGGTAGTAAGCTGGCATAAGGCTGGCTATAATTAGAAGTGATATCTGCTCAGAATTAAAGTGCCAAATGTGCCTTCAGGTGTATTCATTCTCCATCTTGCTTTTTAGTCCAGGCCTGACACATTTGGGATTCTTGCCACAGGAACTGTACCAAATGACTCACTCACAGTGGTAGCCGTGTGCTGAAGACTGCATCCTACAGAATCAGTGGGCCTGGAGTTCAACATGATAGGCAAAACCTCAGGAGACTGACATATGGTCACTTGGCTCGAATAAGCCCCTTCAAACTTGAAAATTTGTCTAAAATTTTGTTTTCTTTCTTTCTTTCTACCATTTCAACAGTTGTGGCTTTTCTTGACCAGTCCCTACCTTATTTCAATCTTTTTCCTCTCATTCTTCAATGTCGTTTAGTCTTTATGTGCTCGGACTGTCCCCATTCTCAAATTCCTCTTACTACCAGGAGGCACCACAAGCTCTCTGTTTTCTCTTGACTTCCCAACAGCGACTGAGGTTTTATAGCCCCTCTGAAGACTCAGCTGTAAAGACTGGAATGCTCTGTGCTAATTTCCCTCTGGTTGTTCTCTTGGTCACTAGTGTAATAAGGGACAGATCTGCAAAACCACTTAGGGGCTGCAGAATTGAGGTCTGCAGAGCCTGGCTACTATGTCTTCTGGTGTGGAGTCTGCAGCCCAACGGCCACAGCTAGGCAGCCATCAACAGGAGGAGATGGGCAGGTGTTTGGGTTCTCCATCTGGAGAAGGAAATGGAAGGAAACTCAACACCCCCTCCCTCATGGAGAGGCTTATTTTTCTTTTCCAGAAAACCCTATGGGTGTAGGGCTGGTATGAATTGGTTGTACCTCAACATAGTAGGAAGTGGTTGGTGCTGCGTGCACCCAGACAGGGGATTTAAATTTTTTTCCTGTACCACCAACAGAATCCATCCAAGCAGATGTTTGCTCAGTCTGCCCTCCAAGTTGGCCAACCTGATTTTACCAGATTAGACAAAATAAAATGGCAAGTTCCAGCATTTTCTAAGCCCAGGCATCTTTTAACACCTGTTAGTCTTTTAGAAACCATTTTATGGTTTCTGTAGCATCTTGTGCTGTCATGCTCGGCATCTCGGGAACAGAAAGGAAGACCTACTCTTCACACAATTCCCCTCAGATCAGATTGATAATATGTATTGAATGATGTTGCTTGAATCAATGCAAATTGATTGAGGGCCTCAGAGCATCTTGAAGATAACAGGAGAAGAGATACCAATTTCCTGAAGGGATTTTCATGGCCATTTTTACAGTGCTGCACAACTTCAGCCCAAAAGGAAAAACTTGCAGGCCTTTTGAGAGGATGACACACGTTGGCTTGAAATAGAGAGCCTGTGTGAGACAGGTAACGATGCTCCCTGAGTACTGTTATCCCTCTTACTTCTTTTAACTCCTGTAACTGCTAATAAATTACGTTGACCATCGAATTATGGTCAGCAGGGAGTCTTAAAAAAAAACCCAACTTGGTTGTCTTAATGAGGAAGTGGGGAGGGGAGAGAAAAAAGGGAGGGATTTTTAATGGAGAAAGCAAATAAACACCAAGACGTGGAGCCATTTATTTTGCAGCCTGATTGTATGCGAAGCCAGGGAACCCAATGAGCCAAGCTGCCCTCGCTGCGTTTCCGTCCATCTCCTCCATCCTGCTCATAGTCAGAAGCAGCTCACATAGCTGTCTTTGTGATAAAGCTTACAAGCAAATTGGACAGGGTGTCAGGCTGGCTATGAAATATGACAAATTAACAGCCGAGGCTGCTACTGCCCTGGTTACAGACACTTCATTTAGAAGTTATCATGTTACTGGATGCTTTCTGTAATTTGTGATGATACTGATTGTGATGAATTGCAAGATTCAGGTAAAAATTTCATCCCGTTCCTGAAGCTGAATATTAAGAGAGGAAACGGTTGTCAATACTGCGCCACTTAACTCCAGGCCCCAAATGAGAAAAGATCTCACAATAACAATAAAATTCTCAGTCACTGAGCAATGTAATTAAATTAAGCTAATTACATTACAATTAGCAAATCTTTAATTTATTTTTAATGCACTGATTAAACATTATGTGGTAACCATAAAGCTTTCTGAGCTGTAATCCTGTTGGGCAAGCACTGACACCAACCTGGGGTCATTGCTTGGTGCTAGAGCATTTCCTGAAGTAATAAATAATTGCTTTTTAGATCTAGCTTGAAAAGGTTTCCATACAAATATTTCAGGCACATAATTTATTCCCTTCCTTGCCTTTACCTTGATGGCTGATAATGGAAAAACGAATGTTACACATTCCAGTCCACTCCGTTTGTACTGTGGATTATTTGCATGCTCGTTGGATTGTTTGTTTTTTAAAGCTGGCAGTTATCTCAAAGGAGCCAAAGGAGTCCTTATCAGGTGATTCACTAGTGGTTTATTGGACATTCTTCCTCATTTCTGTAGGACTGCCTGTGAGAAACGGCTGGGGAATGTGGCTCCTTGCAAGCCTGGCATCCCAAGTAGGGTTGCACCTCAGACCAGATAAAACAGGGAAATCAGACATGTTAAATGTTACTGAAAGGAAATTAGAGATCTGAGTGTAAAGCTCCCTGAAACCCATGTTTGGCTCCCATCTGGTCTTACAGGCACTTAGATTGCGCAGGTGCTTCAGTCTTTGCTATTAAAGTTCCTGGGGCCTCTAATGCCACTTTGGCATACACCTAACCAGTGCTTCTGCCTTGACCAGGCTGTAGAGCGGGGCATTTATTTGACATTTAAGTCGGATTAGAAACCATGAATAGTGTGTTCATTCACTTATCTTGTTGCAGGGCTCAAGGCTCACAAGGACACTTCGAATCTGCCTGCTGAGCTCTGCCAAGTCTGGTCCTTTGATCATTGGGCCAAATGTTTCTTCTTTCTTATCATGTTTTGTCTTTCTTATCCATCAAATATACACATATATTTTTCTTATAAAGCATGATTGCTTTGGAAAGAGCGGGGAAGTGTGGTCTTTCCACCCCAAAACACCCTATCAACAGGGTGACCGAGAGCTCTCTGCACAAAGAAGCAAAGGGGACAGACAGCGCAGTTTGGGTGGGACTATTCAAGTGTTACAAAAGATGGAGGATTTCAGTGATATGGGTTCTCTTTCTGACCACCCTGTGACCTTGCTCAGTTCTGCAGGAAAGAGGCTTCTTTCTTAAAGAGGCATCCAAAGCGGGAAAATGCGCAATGCAAGATAACTCAGTGCAGAAGAGAAGAGGGACTTCAATTGCACCCCTACCCAGGGTCTTCCTAGAGGCAGGCTACCGTGGATCTTCGCTCAGCTTGCTACTGTTAAAGTGCAGGTTCAGAGCTATGCAGATCAAGGCCAAATGCTATGATCTTAAAAAAAACAGTGCTCAGCAGTGGGTGCACTTCTCCCGTATGCTGGATGAGGTGAGGGTGAAGGGGGTGCAGGATTCAGCGCATCCCCAAACCCTGCCTGTCCCGCACCGCTGTGCCCACTGAGCTGCTGCCTGCTGAGCTAAAGCCGAGCAGTGCTGTGCGGTGCCATGCTGGTGCCAGCTCAACCCTAGTGAGAAGACGGAGCTTTTTGTCCTGTGTCAGCTTTACTGATGTAAAGCACCTACCCAGCTCCTGGGACATGAGCTATTATCTCTGCAGGGCTCTCTGCTGCTCAGGCTAGATGTATCTACTCCCCTGCCATTAGCTCCACGCTCTCTCTATGGCAGGCACCAAGGCACAGACATAGACGCATGTCATGTTGTAGCTTGGGGGCTTTTTTTGTTCTGGTCCTTGATGCATAAGGACCAGATGTAATTTTGTTGATGCCCCTTGAGCTCTGCAGGTGACTCAGGAGTTTGGGACTGGCCTCTACCTGCATTCGGCATCGGTGAGAGGCAGCCGTTCCCTGCAGACAAATTAAAGCGTCGTCGCCACGCGAACCACACGGAAAGGAAACGGCTGAGCTGTAGGAGCAGAGAATAGAGAGGACTTAAAACTGTGGATATTTGGGGCCTTTTTTGCCTGTTTATAATTTTGCAAAATTGCTCTGTTGGCACTGAATATTATTAAAAAAAAGTAATTGAAAAATGTGGGGTTTTTACATCTTACAAGTAAACAGAGCAATGGTTCAGGGCTCGGTACGGAGTGGCCTGCAGTCCTTGTTTTGTTTGTGTGGGACCTCAAACAACTGCTGTGTTTATTTTTTCCTGATAATCTCCCTAATAGCACGGAAAAAGAAGGCACAGATTGTGCTTTTTTTTCCTTTTCTTTTTTTTTAGATTTGAAATAATTCATGTTTCTCTTCTGTGGAATGAATTTCCCAACCATAATACCGCACGTTGAGTGTATCTGGAAAGGATGCTGCCTTGTTCGATGAACTGAATTGTGCACACAGTTGGAGACTCTGACAGTGCCAGCATCAGTGAATGCAAGTTGCATAAAAAAGAGGCAGCATCATTCATGACACTAATGAACAGTCCTTCCTCGTCTATCAGAGAAATCTTTCCCAGGGATAACGATTCTCCTAGCATTTTCTTAGCTATAAAAGAAGAGATTGTGTTGGGTGTTTGTGTATGAAACTTTCAGGAGGATTCTTAGGCTGGGAACAGAAATCAATGTTTCTGTGATACTGTATTGGCTAAATACTTAGACCAGAGAAAAAAGATTTTGTTCTGACTGCACAGTGAACTTCTTGTTTTGCTTTGCTGCTACAAGATTGTGAAAATAGTGTGAAATTTAAGGGGACATATTTGATTCTGAGCAAGTCTGCCAGCAAGTTCTAGTCATTTATTGCAACGTGATGTACCTGGTTCACTTGTATAATCCTACAGCTTTAAGTAACTGTAACTTCATTGATTTCACTGGAATCTCAAGAGTAAAAGGGGAAAATTGGTGTGGCACAGCAGTGATTCAGCTTTAATGTATTTCCTCATCCTTCTCCAGGTATTTATTATCCTTTAAGAGACATCCACTTTAAATCTTTCTTATTACTTGAAAAAAGTCCCCTAAGATATGAACATCCCCAATGCACATAGCAGAAGGGTCTCTGGGGATCTATTCTACAAAACGACAATTAGACAAGATCTAAAACATGGGCTTGATCACAACAGCGATTAAGGGAATGATTCTTTCTTTAAACTACTCAAATAAAAGCTAAAGCATAGGTGCAGTTTCCTCAGAAAGGTATGATTTGCCTTGCATAGCTTTATTAGAATTGTTGAATAAATATGGCCTGTACCTACTTATTTACCAGCATAAATTACATCAGCCCTTGTCAGTGCAACCCTACTACTGTAGATGAGACCTCAAGCCACAGTTCCAGCTATTTAATTTATTTTAATCTGCCCCTTAAATATTTTGCACCTTGACTTTTTTCTTTTTTCTTTTTTTTTTTTTTTTTTTTTTTTGGCACATGACCTTTGCATGTATTTCTGTGCAAGCCCAAGTAACACTTGCTAGGCTTTTCCTTCTTTCACTCTGTAATTCTCTAATTTCCCAGTACTTTGTGAGTGGCTCCAGTGCTGCAAAGTTAGATCCCAATCCACACTCATTTGTGGGTGATCACACCAGTTTTAATGGCCTATGAGCTTGTTCTAAGATTTAAATGCATGCATGAAGCATTTATAGGAAACTCATACAGATAGGTTGGAGATTGTGCTAGCACCATAATGATTTGGATTATAGCAGAAAAAGAGAATTTGAAGTTTGCCTTTTGGTTAGAGAGGGAAAGTCAGACCTTTTACCATTGACAGCACCCACCACCTGGCTTTCTCCACTTCCTCAAGACATGCTAGAATCTTCGCAAGGATGGATTTAAATTAAAAATAAATAATAAAAAAGAGGTCTATATCATAAATGAATGGTTTGATATGCCTCATTTAAAGAAATATATTTTAGGACTGACTATGATTAGGTTATAGGCTACTTGTCTTTAAAGTAAATTTGCTACATACTGTGCATTAGTATCAGGCACAAGGCTTTTATCACTGGAGGAAATCTCTTTAAAGGACCAGAGCAAATCCCTCGCATTGGTGAAGTATCTATAATTCTTGATCTCCCACGCATGACTGATTTCCACTGGAGTGAAGCTTTTGTGATCCATGCATTAGCAATAGCCAACTACAGCTACAGTAATTAAGTGGTTTAAATCTACCATCCTATATAGATCCACTTTGATTGCTTTCTCGCTTACTGTTCTTGTTAGTAGACTCCAGAAATTAACACTTTGGTAGACATTGGAAAAGCCAGGTTGTGCTTTCCCAAATTTCTGCTGTAATATGGACCCTGTTAGAAAACAAGCTGTTGATTGGCATCGAGTTTGCATTAATACAGTAATAATATTTATGCTCTCAATAACTGCAAATTACAAAGTGTGATGCCAATTCAAGCAGAGATACTATTTGGTGCTATTTTGTTGGCAAGTTTTTGTTAGTTCATTGGGTTTAACGGAATCAAAGGGCTGCTCTGAGAAAAAAGGATGAAGCATCTTTGGGTGGGTAATACACAATGGTAGACTAGCAGGTTGTTTCACGTTGTGCCCTCATTCTCTGACCAGTAAAGGCAATTGCTATGACTGGAAGCATATTGTCTCGCGACATGGGACATCTTTGTTGAAACTGGCCCTTGAGATTTTGTCCCTCTGCTCTGTCGTGTCACAAGCCAAATAAGTGAAAATTACTGTTGTTTCTCTACAGGTCCCTTGCAGATCAGCTTCATGTCTAGACGACAATAATGTTTTCGGTCTCTAATATGTTTGTTTCCAAAAGCCGGTCTTTCTCAGTCTCTCACAGGAATGTGAAAGCTTATAACCCACTTTTTTTTTTTCCCTCCTTTGTTCCCCAAACCCTGAGCTTTTCACCTGGGAAACCCTTCTAGGTCAAAGCTCCTCCTCTGAGACCATATGACCTTTAAAGGTGGGCTTGAACCTTTTTTATGCAGCTGCTCTGCAATACAAATGAAGCTCAAAGCTTTAGCAGCCAGACAAAGAAGAGGTCTTTAACCCACACAGTCTCTGTAAGGGGGGTCATTTATGCTTAAATGACCCCTAATGGGCAAGTGATGAGTACTGTTCAGCACAATATTAATGGGCAGGCAGGAGCACAGAGGAAGGGGTAGGATGGATGCTTGCATGTTTCCATACCTTACAAAGCAAAAAGGGTTGGGCAAACTTACCTACTCCTTTCCCAAACGAGAGCCAATAGCATCTGAGTGCTTCAAAAGCGCTCTTCCTTTTGTCGATTTATTTCAATGAAATGAAAAGAAGTCTAAATTCACATTTAATTAGGTAAGTTTAGATTTATTTGGATTGTGTAGCCCAGCTGATATGAAGGTGAGGAGAAGTAGAAAATTTACTTTATTTCCAATGATCTGATGGCCATTTCCATGGAAACAGAAATGGAAGCAGGAACCAAACATAAGCAGCCACAGCCCTGGTTAATTGCCCATGGCTGCTTTCTGTTTCCACTTCTGTAGTGCTGAACTCTACGTTTTCTACTGACCCTGTTACTATAAAACGGTGTGTGGGGGAGAGTGGAGTGGTGAGGGGAGACTGGACACGGGAAGGTGGAGAGGGGAAAGATCTGAGAGGCAGTGTGCAGGCTCTCCCGACCGACCAGTGAAGAAATCACCTCTAAGGTTTGTTTTACTTGATTGGGAAAAAAATCGAGGAGTAGCATCAGCAAAACTAATTTTAATTAAGTTATTGCTATGAGCCTGGTGGTAAAACAACTCCTAATGATGATCGATGTAAATCTGGAATTGCTCCATGGAAGTCAATAGCAGTCTAACAGGTATTAAGAACAGGTTCTGGCCTTTAATGAGAAACACAAAAGAATATTAGCAGAAAGTATGTTTCTGGAGTTGCTAGGGCAGTGACCAGAGTAGTGTAAGGAGCCAGATTTTCTTGACTGGGCACACTTTGAAAGGCCTAATGTGCAACAGAGGTCTAGAGGTGGGCCATTGTATTCAATGATAAAATGAAAGTTGAGCATGGGAAACAAACCACAAGCAAAACTACTTCCAGGCTGCAAAACTGTTGCGTTTCTTCATTAAAGTAATCAAGCACCTCTGCACTCTCAAATTTGGCCTAAAACCAGCAGCAGCAAACAACACTAAAAACAATAGTCCCTGTTCTTGTTGTTTCCAAAACTAGACCAACAGGAAGCAATGATCCCCAGAGGTTCAGCTGCATGGAAACCAAACCAGATCTCAGGCCTTTTAAGGTCTACCCATCTCTCGTAATCATGTTGGCGTCAGTCCTGTAACAGATTTCGTGCTGATATAGAGCAGTTCGTTCTAACCTAAGCAAGCTATAAAACAAAAGATTGCTGTTCAGAACAGTGTTAAACAGCTCGTGTAACTAAAGAGGTGTTTGGGGTTTTGTCCTTTTGTTTTGTTTTGTTTTAAATGCTTTGTGGAATACCCCAAATAATTCAGCATTGCTTTTTAAAAAGGGAAAATACAGGAAAACAGGAGGGGGGAAAAAAGGGTCTGTGTTATAAGATGGATGTCCTTAAGCTTTGGGAAAAGGTAGGCTCGAGTCATAGCATAGCAACTTCTTCCTCCTGGTCTCACACCCCACCACTATTCCATGAGAGAGTCTGTGAACGCTCAGTGCCTGCCACGTGAGCCCTCCTCGTGCTACTCTCCCTTTGCACAATGCCCTTTGGTGTAGTTGCTACCTTCCTTTGCATGTTAAACTGAGATCCACCAACTGGTAGGAGGTGATGATGGAGTTATTCATCAAAATATTCCAACAGCAAACATCGAAAGGACAACTGCCAAAGGCTTACAAACCTTTACAAACGCTATTCCGTCAGGATGCACTGTGGTTTTGAAATGCACTTACTTGCATTTTCTTCCTCAAATAAATCTTTCCACTCCATTTTAACGCTGCCTGGGATATCATGGAAAAGGAATGGTGATTTTAACCTGGGCAATTTGCTCATAGCTTTTGGAAGAGCTTTCCCGATTGTCTCATTTTATATTGCTTGATAGATTGAGCGAGAATTGTTTCAGGTGCGCAGAGTCAAAAGATCAGATGTAAGTGGTGAGGGACGTCTGACTGCAGCTGGAGTGTGGACAGGCCAGATGGCTGTTGAGGAAGGAGGTGGAAACCTGGGGAATTCTAATGATGAGAAGCTCTGAAAGAGTCCTGGGACTCAGAAAAGCTAAGGTTTCTGGGAGGTTTAGCAGTCAGCCTCCATGCAGCCAGTGCAGGACATTCTCACACATTCAGTTGCATTTTATGGCAGGGCATAAACTTGCAATCCGTGGCACATGCGGTGAATTAAAAGTTGGAGCAAAAACGTCAGCTCGAACGCAGTGCTCAGATTTTGAAATGGCACTGAGCCTAAGGAGGAGAAAGGAACACCAGTTTTACTGATTTCCATAACTTCCAAGATATCATAAGTAGCTCTGACTAAAAGTCTGTATTTACAGAAGATAAAATCACACAGAAAAACCTATACCTCTGTGTGCCAGAAAGCTCATTCTCCATTTTCTCACACCTCGCATTACCACGCTGACTTGGTGGTGGCCTGCCATCCTTTGGCACTAAGGTAAAAGACTCTTTGTGGCATAGGGGAAAATCAGGCTCTGTGTGCAGATGCCTTAGTTCTGTGCTATACTTTGCAGCAGTGAACTATCGGTTGCAGTATGGTTTACTGCAGATTTTGATTACCCACATACCAGGGGTGACCCTAAGCAGGGTGCAGTGAAGATGGACTCTGACAAGTTATGGCAGTCACATTCCTAAGTGAGATGGAGATACGGGTTGCGCTCTGTGCAGCACATGCCCCCTGCATCTGACACTTTTTGTCAGATACCTCCGACCCCTGTCTTGCCCATGGCTTTGCTCAGCAGACACATACGCAGATCAGCAGTCCAAAGTAAAGGCGGGGGATGACTTCACGGCGTTCTAATGTCTGTTGCATTTCAAGTGTCAAGCACCACGGTTGTAGCTTTGGGGTCGTATTGAGCCTGGAAGAGATTCAGCTTTGGTCCTTCCTCACATGTTTAATGGCCATTTTCCATGGTTCCTGCAGGTAAGAACACTGCTTCACTCTCACATGCTTCAACTTCTGCTGATAAATTCCTCATTTTTTCCACTTCAGCACTAATCCTGGAAGAAAACAAAACAAAACAAACAAAAAACCAAAAGGGGAAAAGAAAAAGGGGGAAACAAAAAAGGACTGCAAAAGTTAGAGCTTTCCATGGGAACGTCTGTAGCATCTGGTGCCTAACATGGAAAGCCCAGCAAGTTCTGTCATCTGGTTCAGTTTCTGGGAGTAAGAATGGTACAAGAAAAAAAAAAAAAGAAAAGGTCTAAACCGTGGATTTCCTGCAAGTGGGAAGGTACAACCTAGAGACTTACTTGACTTCGTACATACTTATCAAATATTGGAGTTGTAAAATTCCTTGTCTCTGAGCGGCCAAGCAGTTAAGATATTATTGAACTTTAGACTGTAATACTCAAACATATTGTAAGAGGCCATATTGAATGAGTCTGGGTTTTTTTCCCCATTTTTTCACAGTAGCTGCTTCTGCTTTGTTCTATCATATTAAAGGACAGGAAGACTTTCAGAGCATAGAGCTCCCAAAACAGGAGAGAGACTTGATTTCAAAGTGAAGAGCAGGTAACTGCCAGTACAGGAGCCTGCAGGTTAATTGGGTACCCTGACCCAGACAAAACTCAAAAGAGAGAGCAGTTCAATTCTTTCATTTTGTACATGAAAAATTGCTGTTTGTGTTGCACGGAGTTCAGTTTAATCAGCCCTGTGAGCTACTGTGGTATCATGAAGTGGATCACCCCTTCCCAGGAAGGAGGAGGAGAGCTATGGAAGAGACCCATGAGAATTAAAAGACAGTAACTTAAAAAAAAAAAGTGAAGTTAGTGATTTTGAAAGGCACCAGATTAGCAGCACAGGAAATGGCCTCCTTTATTTAATCATACCTAAGTGCTTTGAGATAGATGCTTACTCCTTTTATCTTGATGTGTAGCACAGCTCCACGATGGGCACAGCATCTGCTGGGGCAGCTGTGTAGGAGAGATATGGGTCAAGCCTTAGGTAAACCCAGCCGGGCCTGTCAGCAGCACGAAGCGGATAAGCGCAGTGTTGTTCCTCTGCCACCGTGTCCCCGATCTACACATCTCGAGGTCAGCCTAGGAAAAAAAACCGCAAAGGAGAAAGGTGTTTTAAGTGGTGTGCTGTAGCAGATTTGCAGCTGAAGAGCTAAAATAAACTGAGACTTAGTGCTACCTAAACACTTTGAGATGAAAGTTGATGACCTTCCTTTGGACTGTGGAGTTTCAGAGGACTGTAAAAGCCAGGTATCTGGGATGCCATGAACACGGCCCGTGCTGTGGCCTATCCATCTGCTCTCCCCACAGCTGTCTCACGGACAGTCTTCTAAGACCAACTGCCTACCTGATATCTGAATCTCAGCATCCTCTGGAGGGTACACTCCAGCCATGGCCATCGATGTGTCTACAGACTTGTAGCCTGAAGATATAGTAAGGACTTAAGCTGGCACTCAAAATTACTCTGTAAGATCACCTGTGGTCAGAGCCCTTAACTTTGGGCATACTTCTGGTAGATTTAGGCGGTATGAGTTCATCCTGAGCGAGGATATTACTACTTGGTCAAACAGCACTGTTAATTCACAAAGACTAGCTCAGAAGTGGTGCCAGAGTGACATCTGATCGCTGTGACACCCAGACTAAGGATGAAGGCCTGCAGGATGAGATAGAGAGACTTAGATGGGCGCAAGACAGCTGTGGACGACCTGGAGCTGAATTCAGGGACAGTGTGTGTTTCTTGGCTCCACTGGAGCTTTCCGCTAATGGGGTGTTTTGGGTGTTTTCCCCACAGGTGGGTGAACATGAGAAAGGGGGTACAATACTGGAGGATAATAAGACAGCTTGACTCCCAGGCATGCGTTACAAAATCAGGTATATAGGAACACGTTTTTACGTAGAGTAACAATGTCAAGCCTTTATCTTCCAGGAGTGGTTAATGGTTCTTACCTACATATCTTCTTCAAAGGATCTTGCTGACAGATTTGCTTTTGGCATAAGCTGCTCTGCATTTGGAAGCGCACCTACTTCTTCCCTTCCCCCTTTCCACTTTGCCTTGTTGATCTCTTTGTGAACTGCTTCCAGACCCTGTCCCTGGAGCAGGTCAGAACTTGTTGCCTCTCACCTCTCCTCCCCCAGGGAGCCTGAGAAGCATTTGTAAGCATGCTGTTGCTCTTCAGATCTGTATGAGAGTGGATCTCACTCAAGGTACATATATCCAAGCGTGGATTTTTCAGAACAGCAGCAGCTCTTGGCTGTCTGCTTCTCTGCGTAGTTAGTCGAGGATAAGAAAAGGGCAGGTGTGATGTTGCCCTTCCTCGGTTTCCTCACCTTCAATGGCTATCGGTGGCATGAAAATAAAAGCTAGAAATTGTCCCATCTGCTGTTTGTACTGAACTTTGTTTTTGTCAATTCTTGACCAAGAGGCAAGAAACCCCCCTCCAAAGAGCAGAGTACGCTGGAGGCAGTCTGTTCCAGGATCAAAAAATCGTATGCACAAAATCCTGCCATTTGGCCCCCTCATAAACAAGAATATCTTTCTAAGATGCCCAGCAGTGGCAGTTAACCATCTAAGAATGCATGGCATTCAGATCACATAAATATGCACATCTTTATGCATCCCATTAGTTGTTGCTAATTCTTTCTCAGCCTATGGGGCTAATGACTAACTCCAGATCAGTAAAATCTTGGTTCCCCGTTGGCAGATTTCCTCTATTGCAAATGCTTCTATTCCTGTGGGTATCAAAATGATTCCAACACCCCATAATTAGATCTCATGCCAGCCTAATGTATGTGAATTTGCCTTATGGATTTAGTCTGCAACCTCATTAGCTCTGAGTCAAGCCAGTCTGTTCTCAGATAAGACATTGGATAGACAGGAAACTCTTGGTGCTACATATTGTTGCAGAACTGGCTTGGCGGCTTGAACATAAAAATACATGGGAAAGCTTCTCCATGATAAGGACCTTAATCACAGCCGCGTCACTAACACATTGGAGCTAATTTTTTTACCACCTTTGTAGTCAGAGATCTTTGGCCCAGGAAGTATGTTATGAAATTGCATACAAATTTCCTGGAGGCAGGAGGTACGGAAGTGGCCTGAACAGCATTCTGATCCTTAGCAGGATGACTCTTCACTGAGTCCTGACAGATGTATATTAAGAAAGACTGTATCTCCTTGAAGGCTTCACTCTCAGACCTGAATGACATCTGCCTGGGTAATCCAAGTGGTCCTTCATCTTCAGGAGCCTAAAAAAACCCAGCAGCTACCTGAGGGGGCAGTGCATAAGTACTGAATATGGACTCGGTATTTGAAGGCAACAGTGGGAAGACCCCAGAACAGAGTTGTTCACCTCCAGGAGTAAGAGTTTCTGCTTCAAAGTGGCCCAGGTCCAGGAGTGTTATTGGATTGGTTTTCTCCTGCTGAGCTCTGTATTATGCCTTTCCAGTAGCTCCCCTGATTCCCAGGGTAATCTGAAAGATCAAAAAGAGACAAAGACATGATCATTCTCCAGCTCTGTACTGGCCAAGACAGTTTTGGCTGACAGACTTAGTACAGATGGTCATCAGCCTCTGATCCAGCTCCTGGCCTGCCTGGACCTGATCTCACAGCCCTGCAGCCAGATACTCTGTCCAGACTCAGAGTCACTGCACCTGACGACACTGCTGTTGCTTGGCTGAGTAGCACCGAAAGACACAGATCCCGACATCTGTAGGGATCCTGACACAGTGTAGAAAAAACATGGGAGGAAATATATTTTTCCAAGTGGAGAAAGTTTTCTTTACAGGCAGTTCAAAATTGACTGATCTGACCTTGCTACCAAAGGCATTTCTCTGTATTTAGAACAAGCTGCCTTTGTTCATCTTGGTTTGAACTGATGCACATGCCACCTGCTTATTTAATTATTCTTGGTGTTTTCTGAGAGCTCTTGCCCAGCATCCAGAGACAAAACTTTGGCTTTGTATCTAGAATTAACATCCTCAAGACTCCTAAAATATCTCTTGGAATATTTCTTACATGGCTTGCATATTATCTAATTTTGAAGACCACCTTTCTAGCAGCTATCATCTAAACTACCATGCTGATCCCAACTCTCTCTCCTAAAGTTTTCCCTGTAAATTCTGTCATCTAAACTATTAATGAAGCCAGGTTTGATACCAGAAGATAAGACCCCTGTAAAAAAGTGACAATATCACGCTGGTGTCAGCTGACTGGTGATATTATTTCTTCCAAGATTACATCAACTTTATCTACTTTAGAAATGAACCTAAATCCAAGGTTTGGCCAGAAGACTACTGAGTACCACTCCCAAACAAAACTTTTATGACTTCAGTCCACGTTCTTTGACTGAAGCTGAATCAGAGTCTAGTTATTTTGGTCTTCTGTCCAACATTTTTGTGTCATCTGTGTTATTTGGGTATCTTGGTAAAGGTGCTGCACCTTTAGGAGCCTCCCAATATTGTGTCTGGTTTCTGCAGTCTGTATGCTAGGAATAGTGTCCCAAATCTGGAGTTTCCAGCTTTGCCCTCAACTAGAATTACTGTATTTTCCTAGTACTTATGGAAGACCTGCAACACCTTCTGAAAATGCTAGTTCTTAATTTTTGCTCAGCTCTATTTGAAAAGGTCTATGCCTTATTCTGGAATAGAAAGTACACTGAGTTGTTAAACACTCAGGGGCTGTGAATCAGCTCAGCCTCTGTCTGACTCCTGCTTTGATTTCCGTGGAGCCACACCAGAACCAACCTAGACAGAGGTTTTGGACCTGACTATGTCTTCAGGGTGATGCTCAGTTCTTACACTGATGTTTCACAGGAAAAGACATTTCAATTCCTCCCCCCCCCTCACTTTTTTTTTTTTAATGTTTGCAGCTTTCTTGCTCTTTAATCTGCAAAATTTGGCTTAGTGCGTTGAGAATGATGTCACCAAACAGGAGCCTGAGCTCCAGCTGATCCTTTTGTAAAAACAGTTTCTGCTTTGGTTTAATTTATGGCAGTCGCTGAATAGCTAGTTTGGTTTACCAGCTATGCTCTGACAGCTACTAATAAAGGTGAATTTCATGAAGGGTATCTTTTCCTTTCTGGCAAAGGGACTTACTTTGCTCAGTATAAATGAAATCCTTTTGTTCACCGACACGATTCCCATCGAATCATTTTCCCACTGAACGCTAAATACTGGAATGGGTGAAAGTTGGAAATGGAACTGGTGATTCCTTTCATTGCCTGGGAATGAGCCATTATTGACCCAGTGTCACTTGTCAATGCTCCCAAACAGTAGGAGTGGTTGGTTGCTTAGGATGGGCCATGTTGCAGGGTTTAAAAGAGTAGGTGATAGAACCGCCCGTACTGCAGCTGTGAATTCTTCCCCAGACCTCCTTCCAAAGTGGAAACGGCATCCTCTGGGCTGAGCTGCGCTGTCAAGTGAGCTCCATCTCTTGAGCAAAGATGGCAGAAGCTCACAAAGAGGGAAATGAGGAGGAGGCCTGGACGATTTTATTGAACGTTATGACATGTAAGTGCCAGAATACCAAAGAGCTTGTTACAGCATAGAAAATCCCCTCTGCTAGCGACTCCATTTGCGCTCCAGCACTATTCCGTTGCAGGGCCTATAAAGCAGATTGCTAACAAAAAGGTTATTCAGAGGGTTTCTTTCAATAAACCCAAAGGTAACAAGTATCCACTGAGCAGATGTCATGAGACTGAGCAGCGCTCTGGAAAACTGCCGAGATATTTAAAAATAACGCTTTCTTATTAACCTAAGTACAATACTAAAAGTCTTTTAAAATAAAACTTTCCAGATGCCACCTGCATCTGAGATGCTAATAGGATGAATGCCAGTAAGCCCACTAATACTAGAAACGCTCTTAAGGAGCAGCTACAACTGATTGTACTGGCACAAACAAATCAAAAACTAATTTATGTATTCCTGCAGCTGCATCTCCAGCCAAAGCAGAGGCAGGAGTCAGGACCAATTCACAGC
Source organism: Gallinula chloropus (assembly GCF_964237585.1). Classification (NCBI taxonomy): domain Eukaryota; kingdom Metazoa; phylum Chordata; class Aves; order Gruiformes; family Rallidae; genus Gallinula; species Gallinula chloropus. The sequence continues at coordinate 39,962,340 of NC_140086.1, read as the reverse complement.
TGACTAATGTTGCCTCGTTCTTTGCAGATTTCTGGCATTTAAATGTAATTAAGATTTATTGTTTGCTAACTCACAGGTCAGAACAAGCACTGCAATATGGGTAACTTTTTGTCTACTAGTAAAATGCCTGTTAGGAGGAATCATCGAACCTTCCAAGCAGAACATGACAGAAATAAATAACACAGTTATCCTCATTTCTTCCAACTCTTGTGATCCCAGCAAGATCAGGAAGGGCCAAGTATAATAGCACTGGGCAGTCGGTCAGGGAAACAACTGCCCGTGGTGGTGTGGAGTACACATAGCTGAGCGCAGGCAGCACATCGTATGCGTGGTAGGTGTACTGTAAAAGCTGGTTGGCCTTGCTCCAAGCCAGGCTCATCTACCACCATCAGTGCTACGCCCTTGTCTTTACTGGCCCCTAATGCCTTACAGAGGGATGCAGGTGACAACGCAGGGCTCCCTTGCCCTCTGCTAGTCCGGCCAGGTAAATAAAGGAAGCTACCACTGCAGGTTGCTGTCCTAGAAAGGAGGTAAGAAAGGGATCAGCTATTACTATAACCTGGCTGCAGAGATGGTAAGGTGAGGCAGGAGGACATGAGTTAGACAACACCGGCCTGTGCCTTCGATCATCAGCATCAGGATTAGTTCATTCATTTACATTACCTTGTCAGAACTATACACTAGCTGATGACCAGGCCCTAAATAAGCTTGGAGCCAGAATCAGCATCAGGGTTAGTGAATATCTGCTTTGCGATTTGCATGGAACTGGGATTACTACAGGTAGCATGAATTTGAAGCTGAACGTCCGGCTGATGAGGAAAAGCCATCTAATATACAAAATCAGGCTCTCATTCTTAGAACAATAGTTGATGTTTCTGTGTTCGTTACAGCTAAGAATCTCCAACCACTTCTTCTGGCGTTAATAACTGAACCTTCCCAATGCAACTGATAGTTTACCTGTATCTACAGGTAAACATGACATGTGACTGTCACTGCTTGACAGAAGGGTAGATGGAAGTACAGGAGATACTGGATTAATTTCCTTTTTTTTTTTTTTTTTCCCTGTGCATTTCAACCAGTTGTTACTCTCTATGCAAAGAGGAGACAAATGTTATCCCCCTGGGTTTTCAGGCAGCCTTATGCTTGGGCTTGGAGATGTAACAAAGGAGGTTTAGTGCAAGGAATGGAGCTGGTTTGTCTCAGGTATCATAGGAACAGTGGAGTAAAGCTGCAAGCAGAGCCTAGCTTTCCTTTGGCGCTGCCGCCAAGCCTAATCGCTAGGGCTAGGTCTGCCTTGAATCTCTCCTAGTTGTTTACATCCCTGCCAAGAAACCTCTACCAAATCAGGCGTTAGGTTTCTCCACCTCCATTCTCTTAATCTTGCTCATTCTTTCTTTCTCCTCAAATCTGTTCATAAGCCGAGTCCAAGATGCCAAGGAAGGACACAGGGCAGGGATCAGGAAAGCTGTACAGATCCAGTTCATTTACCCAGCAGTGCCAGCACTGTAAACAAAATGGGCTGTCATACATCCTGGCACCAAAGGATGGAGCAGGAACATATCTGAATGTAATCACTTTCAGGAACTTCAGCAAATAACGAAGGGCTGACTAATACCAGGAGCCTCTCCCACAGTTCATTTACTGTGTAGCTCTGAGACACGCTTGGCAGACGAGAACACACATCAAATGTTTTGATCTATGGAAGAACATTTTTCTGAATATTTTTTCAAAGATTTTTTTTTTTCCTCAACTTTGTAATGTGACTCTGAAGATGGTCAAGCCGTATTTTTAAAGGAGATACTCTGTGTGTGTTTTTTAAGACCTTTTTGGAAAGGGAATGGAGGGTTGCATATTTTTTAACTCCAAAACCCAGATGTTCTTGAACAGAGAAAAATAGAATAACATACATTAATAGCTTGGAAAACAATGGCAATATTTAATTAACCTTTAGAAATGCCTAATCTGTGAATCTGCACGTGTCAGCTCATCTTTAGAACAGAGTGACTGTGTGTGCCTTTGCCAAAATCAACATGCTTGTTCGGTGGATTTCTTCCACTGGGGATTCACATGAAGAACAAAAAAAGGGGGGGAAAAAAAAGAAGAAAAAATAAATTATTTTTTTTTCAGTTGTTTGACTTGAAGCTTTCATGTGATCCAGATGACCTCGTCCGGGTTGATGTAGCCTGGTGCGCCACAGATCCAAGATCTGCATGTTCAAGGCTTGGCTCTTAGCCCTTAGTCGTTGGACCAGACAGTCTGCAGGTCTTGTGGGACCATTAAAAGCTTTAGTTTAGCAAGGGGGCCGTTACCTCTTCATTGCTGACTTTCTCTCTATATATCCCTTTAGCTTGGCTGCCACCAGCAGACCCCCTCTACCTGCCAAATCCTCTCCTTTTTCAATCCTTGAAGTAAGAACACAGACTGCAGGAGGGAAGAAGGGTCAGTGAACGTTTGGCTCCTTTCGGAGCGCCCCGTTTCCCATCTGATAGGAGTCCCCTGCTAAAATGGGATGGGCTATATCCCTTCTCCAGCTGGCTCTTAGGTCTGCAAAGTGCAGGCAGATCACAGAGTTTCTCAGCATGCAGGAGAGGTATCTGAAGCATAAGGCTCGTGGTGCATACGGGAGGAGTGGCAAGTACACCAGAAGGTGAAGAGATGGCTGGAAGCAACACTAATGCCCCTCCATCTGGAAAGATGAGTGCTGTTTAGTACGTCTGGAAAGCATTATTTCTGCAAATAGCTCAACCTCTTTCAGCTTAGAGGCAGGGATCCCAGCCTGCTGCCAAGTTTAGATCTCCCTGATGGCAATGTGGTAGGGGAGATGGTGAACAAGTGTACTAATGGCATAAAGCAGGAAAAAACAGCATCCAATACATCAGCTTAAGGTACATCAGGCATCTGCCCTTCTCCCAGAAGGCTGCCTGCGACTTCAAATTGCATTAAGACACACTTGTGTTTTATATCACGGGATCAACCCATATGATAAAAGTTTAATTGGGTGGGTGTGAAGGGGAATTTAGAAGTCGCTCAATTGATTGTTCCCAGTGATTTAGCTTCACAAGGGAGATACGGGAAAGGATCAGCTCTAATCTACTAGTGTCCCTGGATTTTTGTTGGAATTATAGCCTTCAAAGATCCAGCTTTAGGTGAAGCTCATATGAAAACACTGAGAGGCGCTAGTTCGTGTTGTTTCAGAAACAAATGCCTGACTCAAGCTTGTTCACAACCTTGATTCAAATTCGTAGAACAGAGGGGATCACTCAGCAAACCTCATCAGTCCTTCAGCTTTGTAGCAAAATCAAAATCAGTCTATAGGGCTTCTCTCTAAATATCTTTGAATGGATAGAGATGTAGGTGCAAGTGCCTTTCTTCATCTTTTAACCATATTAAGGCAACAGTCTAAAAAATCTATCAATCAGAAGCGCACTGCTCATGTGAATTGCAAGTAGGACAATTTCCAAACTCCTTCTCATCAGTGTACAGCCTGTTTTCTAATGATATATATTCATGATCAATGTGGGATGCTGTGCGTGGTAATGAACAAGTTGTAATGCAGCTGATGTGTGAGGGTCGTGTGTGTATTCTCATGGGTCACTGTTGACCAGCCATCTGATATGTGCCAAGTTTGGATGAGACACGTGGTGTGCAAAGCTCAGGAAGGATTTCTGGAAAAAAATCTTGCTTTGGTTTATTTACAGCAGATTTGCACCTTGCAAAAAAACCCCCACCAAACCCCATGAAATTCAATAGATGTTCTCCTTTAGAAACATAGGTTCAGAATGTGTTTTAGAGGATTGGACTCCAGACCCTGAAATACATTTCTGGGAAAGCAGTCTGTTCTCAGACTTGGAAATAAGGGCACAAACTCCATTTTCTCAGCAGTTCCAGGAGAATTTTGTCACTGGTGTGATGGGTTTGTGGATGTTTACCCAAAAAAATTCTTTAAGATGTTTCTTTCCACATCCATCTTCTGTATTGAATGTGAGCCTGTTTGAAAATATCTGCTGAATTTTCTGTTACTTGAAGGACTACCCATAGCTCATGTGCTTATGTGTATGGACTTCAGAGGTCAAGACTGACATTTGTGTCCTTTTTGGAGTGAGTTTAAAAATCAGCTGTGGTGATTTAAAGTAACTGTATATGCAAACGTGTGCATTCACTGGTAATATATTGTAGCTTTTAATAGAAGAAATCAAAATGCAAGGAATAAGTTTGAAATGATAGCAACAATGAAATCTTTAGGTGTTCATTTTCCTTACTTAAAAAACAAATCCCAGGGGACTTTACTTTTTCTTTTTACATTCCCTAAGTATTTTCCATAGCAGCACCAACACTGTTACAAAACTATTGGTCTTTTTTTTTTTTTTTTCCTTAGTGAAGAGTAAAAATCTCCATAAGGGTTTGTGGATTTCTTTTCAGGACATTTTTGTTTGGAGGCTTGTTTTGGGTTTGGGTTGCATTTGGGGGTTTTGGGTTTGGGGTTTTTTTGTTCTTGTGTTGTTGTTTGGGGTTTTTTTTAACTGTACAAAGCAAAAAGTCTGTGAGCATTCTGGTAAAATATGATAGAAAATTTCCAATAATAAAGAAAAATGACTGACGCATTTTGTGAAGAATTGTTTTTGGATAAAAAGGGTTCTTTTCAAGTGAAAAGGCATGTCGTGCAAAAAATTCAATTAGTTCTAGTTTCAAGATCCCTATGGGCCATATCCTGAATAGTTATTGAGACAAAGCTCCCATTGAAGTCACTGGGCATACTTCCTGATTAAAGCCTTCAGGACTAGGTCAACTGGGAGTTTTGCCTGAGTAAGCACTTCAGGATTTGAGTGTAAACACAGCCATTGGGGAATAAATGGGTTAATACAGCAGCCTAATACATTCTCTGCATTCATAAGCTCTGCTTTATATAAGGGACGTGGAACCCTCTTCCTCCTAGTGAGGATGGCAGACATTTTATTTGCCGCAACCAACGGTGCTGGTGCCCTTTCATTTGCGTCACCAAAGCGGTGTTGTCTGGTCTGAGTCTTTCCCTGTTCCCCTCCACCTCTCCCCTCCGAGAGTGAACCCGCCATGCCGGTGTAAAGGCCAAACCACTTTTTTTTTAATACAGTACCAAGGCAGGAATCCCCCTGCCCCCTCCCAGCCAAGCCCATTCCCCCATCCAGGCTGAGTTAGTCATGTCTGACTTCTCCTATTCACATTATGGCTACCCTTGTTGCTTTTTGGGTTTTGTTTTGCTTCCTTACTGTTGTTGTTTTTCAGCCAAAGCTGTCATTTATCATGAGAACAAGAGCAGCCATGTGTTGATTTTTCTGGATTCCTTTTGGACAGTGTCCCAGTGCTAATGAAGGCCCTTCCAAAGTGCTAAAGAGCTGGTGCCAAAATCAGTTACAGTGAAAACAATAGGGGAGTGGTGCACAGACAGCACATCTAGTGTGTGTGTGCGTGCATGCGTGTGTGAGTGGAGGGAGCACTTACAATTGTGATTTCGGTCCTCCTCCCTTAAGGATAATAAATTCGACTGAACTAAGGGGCTCGAATTCACATTTGCTCAGAGTCTGAGGCACATTAGAAATAAAAGCCGGTGGAAAAATAGATGGTAGATGTTCACACATTATGTCCTGTCTGGTCTGGATAATAACACAAAAATCAATGTTGTACGTAAGCTGTGACAATGATGATGAAGCTTCCGCAAGAGTTATAGGACCTTGAAATTCAGGGCTTTATCTCTGCTCGTGGGTCATTTATCTAAAAAGCCTTTTTTTTAAGGACTCCTGAAGATACTTTAAGAAAAAAAGAAAAAAAAAAATTAACTCTTTTAACTCAAACTACCCCCCGCTTGTCAGACTTTCTGAGCTGCTACATGTAAAATGTGTACTGAGCCTTAAGATACCCAGCAGCGGTCATGTCACGCTGTACCGTTTACGGCAGACACACTTTTCCCGGGACCACGAAGGTGGGAGAAGCCAGGCCCGGGACGCTGGTGAGGGGCATCAGCTGCCTGCGGGCCTGCCGCCCAAACCTGAACCGAGGGCCAAACCCCGGCGGTCACAGCATGGCTGCTGGGGCTCCTGAGCGTTTTCTCCTCGTAGGAAGCGCACGGTCACCGCGCTTTCCTGTTATTATTCGTCTTGGAGGATTTATGGGTTTTATGAATCAAAACCAGCTCGGCGGCTGTGCGGCCCCGGCCAGCGCTTTCCCCCGGCCCAGTTTCTAGCCTTGTGCTCCATCTACCGGCTACCGGCCCCGCGCAGCCACCACGGTGCTGCCGCCGCCGGTCCTGGCCAGTCAAGCGGGGTTTGGGGCGCGGGGACCGAGGGAGGAAACCTTCCCGTCACCCCTCTTCTTCCTCCTCCGGGACTCCGGAGGGGTCCTGCTGCTGCTGACCCCGCGGCCGCCGCTGCTCCGCGGGCGCTGAAGTCCCCGGCCCGTCCCCGGCGCTGCGCGGAGGGCTCCGCGGCTCCGCGAAGCACGTGGCAGCCAAAAACATTCGCGGGAGACCGTATATATGCACCTACACACGCACATATATGTCTGTATTTATATATCTTGCTGCCGACTGGGATCCAGCCACTTTTGTTGTGTTTCTGCGGCACCCGTTCTTCTTTATTAAACCCCAAATGATTTAATCAAAACGATGTTTACCCAACATAGCCGGGAAGGAATACTTTCATTACCAGATGCCAATCTTTCTTGCTTGCATTTCAGTTGTGAGCAAGCCAGTTTTTGTTTAGAGGCAGATACTGGTGGTTTGAAAAGGCCTTTCTATAACAGTACCCACTAACGCTGCTGTTTGTTTTGAGTTTTGTTCCAAAATATACAAATATATCGGATTCTGATAGAATAATCTCCATGGGTTGGACAAATCTGGCGATTGATTGAATCTACAGATCAGTTTAATTTGTAGCTGCCATATATATACACACACACACACATATATATATATGCTTCAGTAAATAAAAAATAACCTCTGACTAATTTACAGTGTTTAGCTTTAGATTCCCATTTAGCACATAGTGTTACTGTAACTGTGGGCTTGATTTTCGTGTTTTGTTGTCTGCATAAACATTACCTTCTGCAAGACTGGTAGACTCCATAGAGTCTTAGGCCAGAAGGGCCATTATGTTCATCTGGTCTGACCTCCTGCATAGCACCAGGCGTATGATTTCACACTGTGATTTCTTCATCTACGCAAACAATTTGCAGCTGAGCTAAGTCGAAGCTTATAGAAAGATAGTCAGATAACACAGCCCTATGTAGTGCTCCTGACTACCTATCTGGACTTTAAATTTCCTTTGACACATAGCACTCCAGTAGAAATTTCCCCCCTATCAGAAGGTTTCTTCATGCCCCCTTGACAGCACTAAGCTATTTTAGATGTAACATTTATGCACATAAATGTTTCAGGAGAGCTCTAATTTATCAGCTATCTCCTCTTCTTTCACCCTCTTATTCAAGCATTTAAACAGAACAACAGATGGTCCTTGCGGGCCATTTGCTGTGATTGGAATTGCAGTGTCCCAAAGAAGGGCCGCTTTCTTATAACTAAAAGTGAGTCGAGGTTTCCTTACCCAAGAAGAATTTCAAATGATGCCACAATTTGCCTTGCTACAAAAGAAAGCATGTTTCCTGAAAGTTGAAGGGTGAAATCTGGAAACTTTAAAAACATTTCCCACCATATGGGCTATCATACCCTTATCATTAAAGAGGACCGAGATTTTGAAGACATGGCATAGAAAAATCCTCAATTTTGTCTTGGTACATTTGAATCCTCGACTTGGAATGACTGAAATACTAATCTATTTGAAAGTAAGCCCTCTTATTATTTATTGCTCACTGGCACATTTAAACATTTCAAGGGACTGGTTTCACTTGCGTACTCTATTGATGCACTCTAGAAGCACAGGCACTACACAAGCTGCAAGCTTTGTTTTAATGCAGAAAAAAAAGGTTAGAATAGAACTGTTTTCTAAAATATTTTGTTTTGATGATCTCCTTGAATCTTGCAAACAGATCTGTTACATAGGCTAAACCAAAGTATTTCTAAAGGTCTAAATAGTTTATAATTGTACATGAGATTCTTTGGACCAGCTCTTGTAGATGGGATATAGTTCTTCATGGCTGCAGAGTACTGTTACAGGCCTGTAGACCTGAAGCTTTGTGGTTTATTTTGCTTATCATCTGCTTCCAGGGACCTCCATGCACAAAGGTACTTTGTAGTTTAGGCCCTAGTTCATATTGTGGGCATTCATAAATATCGGGGGAAGTGAGTTGGGCACCTTAATCCTTCATGGTACTGGTTTCCTATTTTTTTCACTAGCTGACTGGCTAAAGTGAATTCCAGGGCATGGGCATCTTCTTAGGGGACACCTTGGCTAGATGAGGTGGTTTGGATGCACAGCAAAGTTTTGAGCTTGACGCATGGGAGGCGGTTGAGTCACCATCCCTGGATGTATTTAAAAGACGTCTTAGGTGAGGTGCTCAGGGATATGATTTAGTAGAGGACAGGTACGGTTGGATCTCAAAGGTCTTTTCCAACCCAGTGATTCTGTGATTCTATGTGTGACATTCAGGACTCTCAAGACTCCTTGTACAGGGCATGAGGTCTTCTGCTGGGTTTATTTTATTCCTGTTTTCTGTAAAACACGTTGCAAAATCATAGTAACGGAGAACGTAATAGAGCTCTTCCTTCCTCCCTCCCTCCCTCCCTCCCCTTTAATGCCCCAGTGGCTAAGTATTCAGGGCACTTTGTATTGGTATGCAAAATACAAATTTGACCCCTGTATGGTCATACAGGACTCTGAATCACATCTGCAGTTCCAGTTCTCAGCTGAGTCTGAGAAGAAGTTTTATTCACTGCTTTTTTAGGTGTTTCAGATCTTTCCTTATGTACAGCTTTACAGCCTACAGACTTGAACTGATCCAGCCTCTTGAGTCTGGGGGTTGACTTTGTGCCACAGCCTGTTCATGTCTGTCTTGTCTGAGACGTTTAAGTTCACAGACCAAGCAAAGGGATGATTCAAGCCTGTGATCTGAACCCTTAGACCAGGACTTAAGTGTAAAGAGTCACATTCTGTGATATCAGGGTCTGAGAGAGCAACAGTTTTTTCTTTCCCTCTACAAGAAAGAAGGCAAGAGAAGGAGGTTTCCATTTTCTCCCAGGTTAGAACATTAAATGTGGGTTAGTGGCACTTCTTTAATTCTTCAGCAGATTCTGTGCAGAGTTCAGCATAGCCAAGTGCATGGATAAGGTAAAATAAACTGAGGGATTTCAGAAGGAAAAGACATTGTGGCAGGAAGGGAGGTTATGGAGGGGAATATGTTAATTTAGCCAGACAGGAAAGGCATGTGTGCTAATTGAGATAGTCTGGATTATAGATTTAAACCCTGTAATTTTGAACTACATTCACAAGGTGAACTCATACAGTAAACCTTTACTCTTTTATGTCCTACTATCTCTGGCAATTCATAACCCAGATTAGATGACAGATTCCCTTATCTAATGTAGGAGAATTAGATACCTAAGAATAGGAAATACAGAAAGCAGCATGCTGAACAGGAAGCTGTATGGGTGGTTCTATGGAAAATGCCAGTAGATTTTTACCTCTCCTTGACCTGGAAGTTTTCTGATTTCTCCCTGTGCTCACAAGTGTTTGTTTTGTGGAGACGATCACCTTTCTGCAGCATGAAGCTTCAGCCTGGGCAAGATTTAGGGCAGATGGTCTGTGAACTCCATTAAGGACTCTTTGGAGAACCCTGAAAAGCTAGGTGTGTATGAGACTATGACTAGCTTTGGTGGTGCCCATCTTTTACATAATTTCCTACTGCAAGGGCATGGCAAGAAAGATCTCATTGGCTTTATGAGGACTGAACTCAGGCTTAGAAGAGCATAATAAACATCAGACCCGGGGTACCTGGTGTGACAACACTTTCCAGTTTGTTTTTTCTTTCTGTCAAAGTTGAGCCACTGCACAGCTGAGTATGCAGCACTAGTGGGAACAAAAACCACACAGTGGTTACAGCACTAAGCTGGGTTGGACAGTTGGGTTCAGAAGGTAGAGGCTAATGGATTGTACTTTACCTGGAGGCTGGTAACATGTGAACAATTTTATGGGACTTGTCTTGTTTAACATCATTATCAATGACCTGGAGTAGATGACAGAGTGCACTTGCCACCTTTGTAAATTACACCAAAATGAGGGGCGGGGGAGGGAACAGGGACCCACTGATATGCTTGAGGGAAGGCTCACCATCCAGAGGGACATGGGCTGGAGGAATGGGCCAACAGGAGCTTTATGGAATTCAGTAAGGACAACCTTTAAGTCCTGCACCTGGGATGACCTGACAGTGATACAGGCTGGGAACGCTCCAGCTGGGGAACAGCTCTGCTGAGAAGGACCTGAGGGCTGAGACAGACAGACAAGCTGAACATGAGCCTGCAGTGTGCACTAGCAGCAAAGGTGGCCAACGTATCCTGTATTAACAGTAGTGTGGCCAGTGCAGGGAGGGGAGGGATTGTCCCCCTTTGTTCAGCACTCCTTAGATGGCACCTACAATACCCCATCCAGTTTCAGGCCCCCCAGTACAAGAAAGACATCAATCAAATGGAGAATGTTGAGGTGAAGGCTACCTGGTTGGGGCCTGGAACCCTTACCTTGTGTAGATGGACTGAAGGATCTGGGGTTGCTTTGGAGGAACCTGACTGCTGTGGACTATATCTGGATTTAAGGAGTAAAACCTTGTCTTTGTAGCTGCCAATACTGTTAAGGACATTTTTGAGAAGATAGCCAGCCTCTTCACAGAGACACATGTCAGGACCGTGGGAGATGATGGGTATATGTTGAAGCAAGAGAGGTTCAGGGGAGTATAAGGAACCTTTTTTTCCCATGAAGAAACAGTGAGACAGGTCTCTCCACCTTTGGAGATTTTCAAAACCAGACTGGACAAGGCCCTAGCCAGCCTATTCTGATCTCATAGCTGAGCTGAGCTTGAACAACAGATTTCCTTCCTGGGTTATCCTCTTACCCTGTGAATACAAAACTGGAATTTGTCTCTGGAAAAATAACACCTGTCTGGATGCAAGGAGAAAACCCTGCCATTCCTATGCTGTAGACTTGAGATAGACTCTGTACCTTGTAACATCCTGGTGGTTAGGACTCTTTCCTGGGACGTGGGTTTAATTTCTGTCAGGATGAAAAGAACCTAAACCCAAGTCTATTACTCCCTGAGTGGTGTAAATAGTTGTCAAAAGGCAGATGACAGTCCTGATGCTTTCTTGTAGTATACTTACATATACTATAACTGTAATATGTCGTAAGATAGGTCCACCTTTGTTCTTAGAGCAGATCCTAAGTAGCTACTGACTGTGCTCACATGGGGAGCAGCCACCTCTCACTACCCAGAACTCGGAGCCTCAGATCCTCTACAGGGTTTGTGCCTGCCCTTTTCTCACAAAAACTGAAACTGATGTCTTGGAGCACCTTGGAGGTCATGGCTGGGAATGGTCATTCAGCCTAAAGGTATGCCAGAAGGATTATGTAGCAGCTAGTCAGGAGCTAGCCCTAACTGCCATCTGAATGTAAAAGTGAAATGCAAAGTTTTAGTGTCTTTGGCAGGACTGGCTGCAGTGGTGAGGGATCATAATTTAGGGCTTCATTTGGGGCTTCAAAACAGTGTGAAAAAATATTTATACTTTCCTGAATGATGATTAGGGTATTAGATATGAAGCGTGGAGATGGCAAGGAACTGGGCTGTTTTGTCGTCTACCTTTGCTGCACAAAGTCCTCCTGTGATCACTTTCTGGGCCTTGCAGACCTTCTTAGGGAGCCAGGGCAGGGGCTTTTCCTATGGCTGTACTGTACAGCTCCCTTGGAAGAAAGGGGGTGCCTTGTCTTTAAATGAATTAAGTTGGAAACTTGTAAATGTGAAGGCCACATAGCCAATGGACTTCGGTGCAGAGCTAGGTCACTGTGTCCTCAGAGCCAATCTGGGCTCATGCTCTTTTTTATTCAAAACAATTGCCCAGTGGAGTCAAATTGCTGAAAGTCAATACAGTGGAATACACGGATGTAGCTACCTCATTTCCCTTCTTTCAATGCCTTTATATGTGCTGCTTGAGTGATATGGGAGGGATTAAACATTTTTCCAGGCAAAGAGATCTATAGAACAAAGAAGGTTGATGGGGAGGGAAGGATAGCAATATAATTTATAAAAAGCTCTTAGAAGCAACAGCCTTTCTACTATCATGGAGTATGGCTGAAAATAGCAGGTAATGGGACCGGTGTCCCTTTAAGAATTCTTGAGGTTACTAATGGATATAGGTCATGGTGACAGCCTTAAATAAACCTTCAGTAATAAACAAATCATTTTGAGTTTTCATAAGATTACCATCACTCTAAGGCTGCTCCAGTAGGGCTAAGAATGCGTGAAGGAAATGAGCATGATAGATCATATACATCATACTGTCATACCCCAAGAAAAGGACAAAAAAAATCTTTCAAGGAGGCTCACACTGTATTCCTGATAAAAGCTGTTAAGAATGTGCATTAATATTAATCCTCTATTTTACAATAAGCTATTCACTACCTCTACACAAAATGCAACATTGCATCAGAGGAAAATGAAAACAAAATTTAGGAAAAAAGATCTCAGCAGGCATAAGTATTCTGTTCCCAGGGTTTGGAAATTGAAAGTACCAAGAGGGCTACAAGGAATAATCATGTATCCAAAATCGTTGTACAGCTAATATGGAAGTCTATACATAACAGAAATTCCATATCTCATTTTTCCCTTCAGTACATCCCTTACATACTGCAGCTTTACTTTGGCTTTAGTTATTTACATTTAATTGAAATAGAGTTCATACTTCTTACCTATTCTAAAAGTGCTTCCATTTTGGTAGCCTTAGTGCTCTCTTATGGTGAAGGATGAGGTGCATTTAAACAGAAATGCTGCTTGTTCTTACTTGATGCTTCTGTATATCTTACTGTAATCAATGTTTGCATTTGGTGTTCTTACTACAGCATGGAGAAAACTGAACTGGAGTTCAACTGAACTGAGATGTGTGATTAAAATAAGATTTCCTTCTTCGGTAGTAACGCCTTCTCTAAATTGAGTGTCACTTCATTATTTACATAAGTCCCATTCTGGAATACAAATGTCTCATGGATAGTTTTTAAACCTTTGATAACTCCTTATAAATTCCTCTGCCCCCAAAAACGAAGCATAAGGAAGTGAAAAGAGATTATGGTATACAGTGGGTAAGTAATAGGATTCATTGCTGAAGAAAAAAATGAGTTGAGATATCTTTATGGATAATGACCTGCCAATGATTGTAAATACAAGGTGACATCTTTAAAGATAAGGACATTCACAAATCGATTAGACAAATCAGTTAAGCAAGGCCACGCAGATATATAGCTATATTGGGACTAAAATATCCTACTGTATGGAACACATAGATGATTGCAAATATTGTAATGTCTTCTTCCTTGTGTCCATAAATAATAATAATCATAATAAACGTGCTCCTGCCGACAGCCTAAGCATCCCAGTAATGTGAATTGATTGTTAGCATTTTGCTTTAGAGATAGATTAATTAAGGCTGAATCATATGGCAATCCTTAAAAAAGTACTGTACACATGACATCTAAATTAATACCAAATTAATTCATCACAAGCAGGGTAATTACAACGAATATCTAATGAATTAATAATGATAGATAATTTATGATTCATGCATATATATACATATATACACACACACGCACAGAGGGTAGCAAATTTGCTGCTGCCACATGGAAGAGTGAGATCTGTAATTTTTAGCTCTGCATGAGAGTTCCTACCGGTTTTCAGCGAGCTCAGCAGTGAACTTTGCCTACTGTTGGGCAAAGTGGAGGCAGAGAACCTGGCTGAAATAGCATTCAGGTATGGGTGGTGAATCGCTGTCATAAAACTGTGATCCTTTGTTCCCCTATAACAAAAGATAACTGGTACAGGGAGGTAACTTTCATGCAGTTTCAAACTCACTGTGGCTGGAATTTGAATACTTTTTTCAAGCTGTACTTGTGGTCTGGCAGCAGAGGTCTGCTGTGATTGGGTGGTTGTGCCAGGAGCCTCCTTTCAGCCCTGAGTTTTCCTGTAACCCATTCATCAGCGTCTACAGATTGTCACTACTTAGAGTGAGGAGGTTTTCAGTTTTAGAATTGCTAATAGATAGCACACATAGGCAAGAACAAAGACCTGAAAGTGTTGGGCTCATCCCTGTCCTCCAGCTCACACATACTTCACTTTCCCACCATTTAAATTTCTTTTCCCTCTTTCATCTGACCCACTTTTCATCTCCTCAGTGTTTTAAAATCTAATCTAGACTTTTCCTTTCTTAGCAACTTCTCTCTATCTTTGACTTCAAACTTTGTGAGTGAGCCTCCCGCCACCACCACTTGACTTCCATTGAATCTCCCATCCGTTACTCTTCTATTGGGCTGAAATAAGGCACCTTCATCCACTAACAAGGTGTTTGACAAGGCCAACATGACCTTTTGTGGCTGCTGCCAAGGCTTCTTGTTATTTTCATCTTCCCCGATCTGTCTGTGACTACCAAGTTATCAATGATAACTCAAATAATCAATTTCTCATTGATTATTCTCTCCTCACGCATCTTTGACTGTGCTTCTCCCCTTCTCAGCCTTCCCTTTATGACCAGTCCTTCAGTGTTTTTGTTGTTTTTATATTTGGGCTCTGACTTTAGTGTGTTCTTGTTTTCATCATCTGATAATTCCTTGGCAACCCATTCCCCTGTCCATGATGATAGCTCACTTGGTCATTCACTTGTCCCTGACCCACTGTCTGGCTGTTCTGTCTCTAGTCTTCTTCCGTGGCTCTGACACTGCTATGATGTCCTCATCAACTCAAACTCTGCTTTGTATCAACTGGATTCTATTTTTATCTTTTATTTTCTTTCCTTTCCCATTACATGTACGAATTCCCCAGGTTCCTTATGTCCAAATTGGCACTCTCACCAGATGGTCATGATAGTGTCCAGACTCTGGAGGCTGTATGTCCTTATCTTACTGGGACTGAGAACAGGCTAAACCCCCGTTCTAGGCTTTAAGGATCTACCCTGCATTCCAGGAGCTAACCTCGTGCCTGGCACCAGAAAGGATTCCTCAGTCTAATAGTCTAGTTCTAGAACTGGTAACTTCTCTGCCCAATTCTTCTCAGCAGTTGTTATGTTTCCTTGTATTCCACTGAAGGAATATCAGTCTTCATCTGGTTTACAGTTTATTTCTTCAAGGGCACATGATAGATGAAGGTAAAAAAAAATATCTCTGCAGATACACACACATACAAACACAGCGCATTTGCTTAAGAGTGTAAGACTTGACTGATAATTTCTAAATAATACAAGAAGCATGTGAATCTAGGGGAGGTTAATAAAGCCATAGTGCCTCCATGCATTTCCACTACCCTAGTTTCCTCCTTGTTCTGGATGCAGTCTTTGGACTCCATTCAGAGACATTTAAGAATATAGAAAATATTTTCTCAGCAATGCTGGATTGTCTTTTAAACCAAAAGTTTCATTCAGCTCACTTTAGTACAGTTGGTATGGTCAATAAAGAGGGTCTTCCTATTACAAAAGCATATCTTTTTGTTCCCATCTCTCACTTTAAAGCCTCTCTTGCTGCCATCTCAGTGAGTGTCTTCTCTGTGTGTGTTCCAATACCTGATTCCTTTGTTTTGCCACTGGCTTCTCTTTCCTTTCCACTTCACCTGCAGACTAGCTGGAGTAAAGTGCTTCTCCTTGCTTCTGCTGACCCCCTTGGCATTGTCTGTTTAGAGTAGAGACATGAAGATCTCTATTATAGCTAGTCTGGGAAAGACATACTTATGGCCTTGTGAGTGAATACACAGTGGCATTCAACGGTACAATAGTTTTCATAGGAACAATTTCATCATATCGAACACAACTGTGAATTTACACTTGCAATCTTTGACCCAGTTTTCATCTCCTCTCTCTCTTATTCCCCTCCCATCCACACACTCAGCATCTGACGCTCAGCAGAAAAGACAGTGCAGTAACCTAATTCTTTCTCCTCCTTTCCAGCTTTCATGTGATACCTTTGCATAGTTTTGCAGCCTGGGACCCCTCCGCCCCTGGAATCAGTACTCCTTATTCAGCTTCAATCTGGGCAAAAATGTGTTTACCATCTGGCAAATTATCTTCCCGGCCTACCACACCCACATAGAAATCGGGGAGGGAGCTCAAAAGGTCATCGGGCCTATTGCTTGCCCCAGGGCAGGATCAGCCACATCTACAACATTCCCAACAGATGTTTATCTAACTTGTTCTTAAAAACCTTCAAATGCGGAGATTTTCCAAACTCCTCATGCAGTGCTCAATTCTCCTTGCAAATTCTTAATGATCCTCGGTGTCCTGAGCTCTTCAATTACAACCTCTCACATTCCCCCATTAAATTCAACCTGCTTATCTGCTCCTTCAAAGGCTCTGCACAGCCCTGGCTCCATCTGTCCCTGGTTCTTTATGAGAGCGTCTTCACAGGGTGTCTGGGTGCCTTTGCCCTCTTACTGATTAGCTATTTAAGCTGCATATCTCTCCTCACTTAGATTCTGCACCCACCCATCTTCCTATCTCCATCTGTCTGGCGTCCCTTTGCCCAAAAATCGCTTCATCAGGCTTTCGTTTTCACTTTCAGGAACTTTCCCCTTAAACTCTCTTCTCTTGTGAATAACCAGACTCTGGTCCACTCAAAAAATGTGCTTTTTAAAGGACAGCCTCCCCTCACCAGCCCAGAAGCTCCCATTCAGTCTGCCACCCTGTGTACCCAGCCAAGTGTAGGGTTTTGTTTGCCTGCCTTAGCCTGTAAACTCATTTTGGGTGGGGCTGTTTTCTGCCCTTTGTTCTCCACTGTGTTGAATGTGCTGACAGCGCGGAACTCCCGATAATTAATAGCACAAACAAAGCTTGAAAAGGGATGGATCAAAGGAAGGAGAAAGGGAAGGCAGAGGGAATATGAGGTTTTGTTTAAAAACCTCCTTATGAGGAGAGGCTGAGGGAGCTGGGCCTGTTTAGCTCAGACAAGAGGAGACTGAGGGGTGACCTTATTCATGTCTATAAATATGTAAAGGACAAGAGTCAGGAGGATGGAGCCAGGGTCTTCTCAGTGATGGGCAGTGATAGGACCAGGGGCAACGGGTACAAGCTGGAGCATGGGAAGTTCCATGCGAATGTAAGGAGGAACTTTCACACTGTGAGGGTGACAGAGCACTGGAACAGACTGCACAGAGAGGTTGTGGAGTCTCCTTCTCTGGAAACATTCAAACCCCACCTGGATGTGTTCCTGTGTGATTTAATCTAGATGAAACTGCTCTGGCGGGGACGTTGGACTAGAAGATCTTTTGAGGTCCCTTCCAACTCCTAACGTTCTGTGATCTGTAAAGCAGCAAGAAATCTTCAGGATGAACGTATCCTGTTGGGATGTGCTGAACACCTGTTAGGAAGAGGTTATGTCAGGAAGAGGTTATGGATAAGATTGCTGAACAACCTGAATGGAGGTGGTATCTGCATCTCCCTAAAATGTTCAGGAAAAGATCCATTACACTTGGTGTAAATTAATTTGAAGTGAGGGAGACATCCAATAAATGAGCGAAACTTGGAAAACATGCAAGTGGCAAACAAAAGGCAGGAGAAGAAACGAGGACACTGGTCCTTTTTAGTGATGGCCACATTGTTGCAGTACTAAGACTTCTGCAGAGCTGAAGCAGACCTTTGAAGTGTTTCCTGCTGTAGTCCTAACAGTGACTGCCTGTTCCTCAGTGTGAAACTGCTGAGCAGATGCAGGCAGTGATGACTACAGGTGGGAAACCTTGTCCTGTTGCTCTGCTTTCAGCAGACCCAAGGTAGTATGAGACCAGGTGGAAGCTGGGACATAGCATAGAGCCTTCTGGTGGTGGTCAGAGGTGGTCACTAGAGTCTCACACTCTGGTGAGTGGATCACATGGATCACCTGGAGACATCTAACCGTATCCATGGAGGGTTTCAGAGTCCTTGTGCACTGACCACTGATCACAGAGGAGCACAAGGACAAAAAGGCACATCCTACAGATCTGGGAGGGCCAGGATCTCCAAGGAACTATGCAAGAAGTTTCGTTCACTTCTTCAGCACTGGGACACTTCAGATCTGACACCCTCACAAACATGAGAGGCAGATTTCCATTGTCCTCTGTCAGCAGTTAACTCCATACCACCGCAAATCTGTCGCTGACTGGACTATCGTTGACAAGCCAGATGTCAGTGCTGTAGTGACAGAAGGACATGAAGTCTATAATTACTTTTTCCTCCACCAAAATCATTGTTTCCTCTGAGGAAATGAAACACCCAAATTGTGCTGGCAACAGTAGTGGCAGAAATATAATTGTCTGTCTGCATGTGTGAGTTGAAACCTAAGAAAATATTGCTTTGTTACTGTCCAGTTTGTGGACAATCATTAATATCAGTGTGGGATGTGCCAATTAGTTACAGAAGGCAAGGTGGTAAGGACTTCTGGTGTTAACCTGTCTGGGTTATCTGCTGTGAAGAGCTGTGTTATCTCACAGTAACACAAAGGTCAATGGAGTGTCTGCCTTCCTGACGCTCAAGTGACCCAGGCCACCTTATTTTATGTTGGCTCCTGAAGGTGGACCTGGATGAAAGAGCACCTGGGAAAAGTTGGCTGCACTCACTTCAGTGTCCAGGGAGTGTCCACCTGGCTGACTGTGGGCGAGATGTGCTGCCTGTGCACCTAACTTCCACCCTGGTCTCTAATGCTATTCGTACTCTGAGGGCATGGAATGCATGGTGACATGTGGATCGAGAAGGGGTGGGGGGCTTTCACCAGGAATAGGAGGATTTCAGTGTTTCACAGGTCTGATAGAGGCAATCAGAGAGTGCACCTGTCATCACAGGAGCTGTGTCAGGAAAGTGAGGGGGGAAAAAAAGCTTTGTAAGGGAAAAAGCAATTGGGGAAGTGCTGTAGTACACATATCAATCTGCCTATTTGCTATTATTAGTGTGATGAGAATTTACTGAAAGTTTTCATTTAAACTTCCTCCCTCTTTATATTTGTAAAGAATCACATAATCAGTAGATTGTGTAACCGGGTGTGTTATACAAACACAGACAGCCCTGCCGTTGCGATACAAGGACCACAAATGTTAATACAAGCCAAAGGTTCAATGGGCAAGGACAAGTGGCAGACAATGCTGGAGATCTCAGCGCCAGGGACTGCTCTGGCACCTGGAGAGCACCAGACAGGGGTGAGCAGGGCTGCCTGGACGCCCTTGCTTCCTCCCCCAGGACTTCACTGACCCACCAGTCCAGGCAAGACCTCCAGTTTATGCTTTGGCTACAGCACACAGCACAAACAACCCAGAGCTGATGGACTGTTTTCCCTCTAGCTCTTCAGGAGACGATTTTGAAGATATTTTTTTTTTTTTCCCCAATAGTATCTGACTGTTGGGGTTAACTAAAATTGCATTTCAGATAAAGATTTTGTCAGAATTTTCTTCTCAGTATTTTCCAGGAAAAAAAAAGACCTAATTTTACTTGATTGAAAAGAATTTGCTTTGAAGTTAGTTTGAATTTGGTAGCTAAAAAGTGCACTAAGAAATTATTTTC
The DNA here is from genome assembly GCF_964237585.1 of Gallinula chloropus. Classification (NCBI taxonomy): domain Eukaryota; kingdom Metazoa; phylum Chordata; class Aves; order Gruiformes; family Rallidae; genus Gallinula; species Gallinula chloropus. The sequence continues at coordinate 39,942,668 of NC_140086.1, read as the reverse complement.
AATTTGTAACAATTCACATGATGCAAAATGAGTTACAAAGAAGTTTTGTTTTGGTAGAAAAAAAATGACAAATTGTTTAAAATAATAACATGATAATAACATAATAACCCCTCCAGTCAGAACTTAAAGTCTGTTAGCAAGGCTTTACTTACTACACCCACACTGCCAAGTGGATATCTTACTACAAATGTTAATGTGAAGCCCAGGTTTAATTTACATCACCATTTGAGTAACCAAGCCCATACTTGGGGCACAGATACATCTGAGTAAAAGATTTCTGTGCCTAGATAAGAAGAGTTTAACAATCTGGCTCACAGGTTCACTGAAGAGATGATGTGTTCCCAAAAGGCTGGGGAGGGGGAAGTGCACAGTAGAGAGGAACTGGAAGAGAGAGAGAGAGAGGGAGGGAGGGGGAGGATGTGTGCATTAGGGAAATTGCCAATAGGGTGGTTGGAAAAAGATTAATTACAGCAGTAGCAGCATAGCAAAGACAAAAGAACAGACTACGCCTGATGGCCTTCTGAGGTGGATTCCTGAGAAAGAATGAGATCAAATATAATGTTCTTCAAAACAGTGGTGGCAGTCTGGGCTACTCTTCAGTGGTATTACTCCAGATTTACACCACTTCCAGTGGGAGGAATTTACCTCCACTTCTCTGACCTGTGCCTAATATATCACACTTTCAGTCAGATATCTATCTGGGTCTGAGGTGCTTCTTTGGAGGATAGTGGGGTTCTCCCAGTTGATATCAGCTGAGGATCAACTTCCGAAAAGGGTGAGATTGCTTTAGTGATATTTGGCTCTGTATTTAATTTCATCCCATTGAAAGATGGATGTGTCTCCAGTTCTACTGAATTATCTTTGTGGCTTTGTCCATATCTGCTAAACACTGCCCTGTTGTTTCCCCAGGCATGTTCCTGGAGGACATCCGTGGAAATGTTAAGGGCTCCCAATCAGTGAGCCACATGCCAAGTGGGCTTCATGAAGTTAAATGAAAAAGGAGCTTGGAGTTCAAAGGGTGACTGTTCTTCTAATTAATGGTATCTGTGATGTTGCACTGCACCTTCAAATTACATGTATGCCTTCAGTTCACAAGAGCATCCATCCTTCCTTTACACAGCTGATTAATGATTCTTTTGCACACACATTTGAAGCTTGAGGAATTTAATTTCTTGATGATAATATGCTTTATCTCTGCTGTCAGTGAGAGAGTGTCTCTTTTTCCAGGGCAGAACCTGGCAAGACAGGAGGCAGGGATGCAGGCCACTGCTTACACCACCCACGTGTGTTAGAGAAGTCCTGAGGGTCACCTTACCAAATACTGCAGCAGTTTGTGAGACCAGCTTTAAGCAAGGCCCAGTGCTCCCACCTGGAGACATGCTGGGATGGAGGCTAGGTGGAAAGGAACTACAAAGATGGTGATGTTGGCTCTGGGTTTTTGCACACTGGAGGAGTTAAGGATTGCTGTGCTGCCATCTGGGGTCAATGGCTGAGTGTAGAGTGGTCACAGCAGGGCCTGAGCACGCACCACATCTCTCTGCATTTACAGCTTGAACCTTCCAAAAGGGAGCAGATACTTAAATACAAAGACATTTCCCTGAATGCCATACCACCTTCAGAGACCAAGTCTTCAAGTGGCATCTTCTCCAGAGTGTATACAGTGTTTTCAGACCACTCGGTTCTCCACAGGGCATAAGATTTTGGTAGTTTCATGCCTCTGTCCAAATCTGTATTTTTTCTGCAAGCACATAACTTTGCTTGAAGTCCAACAGAGGCCAAACCCCAGCTCTCACATGGCCTCAGGCATGTCCATGGGCATCAGTAGGAGTTCAGAGTGAGGATCCAGTTCTGCCCGAAGGGGCTGATGACAAGTCAGAGACTGAAAGATGAGGTCTTTTCTCTTTTATTCCTTAGGACACAAAGACTTATTTATTTAAAAGACTAGCTTAGTGTTATTGTAATTAGCTTCACAATGGGTGCCTGGACGTTCCAGCCCAGACCAGGGATCTCTTGTACTAGCTAGGCACAAATCTTGCCACTGTGACCTTTGGTTCATTTAATACCTGGGTGTATCTGTCTGATGTTCTTTTTCTTTTTTTTTTATAAGATAAATTTACATTTCAGAGTCCATTCACATGTACTAACCTAGTTATGAGCCAGTTTCACTCTTCATGAACTTCCTGCCTACAGGCAGTTTTTGTAAATTGCTGTAATATGATAACTGGAAATCCTTTTTACTATCTAAAAACAGGAAACAAACATCCTGTTGTGAGAAGAGAATTAGAATTATGCATGATGCTCCTTTTGTAATTTAGTCAATCTTGATAACATATATTATGTAGGAGAGATTTCTAGGGCATTAAAGAAAAGATGACCAGCCATAAATCAATCTCAAGGAGAGAGGATGCTGAATCCCTGTTGAATAGCACTTAGATTGTTCTTGTTCAGCTTGAGTGTTGGTAATCTTTTGCCTTTGAGACTGATGAGGAATTAGTGAGATTAGAAAATATTTAGAAATTCAGCAGATTCTGGTTTTGCATTTTGTAGATTTTCAGATGAAGTCTCAAATAATTTGTACTTTCTGTCACCTGCTGCTTTATATTTGGAAGGTGTTTCCGTAAATGTCAGGGAGGTATCTGCCTGCAGAAAGTACAAGGGTAGTCTCTTGTGAGCTGGAGATTGCCTTTCAGCAGTGGGCAGCAAACTCTTTGGTATCTGAGGTCTTGAGGTATGTATTCTGCTTCTCATCCTTTTGTTCCTCCAGCAATATAAAGTTCCTCTTCTCAGTCTTCCTAGATCTGCATTTGTTTTTCTCTGTTGGTATTTTCCTCAATAGAATATTTTCCCTTTGCTTTTAACTTAATTAAGCTTTGGTCTTTTTTCTCTCTTTGTAATTGCATATATTAACACAAGATATTGCTAGAGGTCTTATAAAGACTTTTTTTTTTTTAGGTATCAATAAGAATTTTAAAGAATTGCTTCTCATTTTACGCATCTTATGTGTGAAGTCAGTGATGAATTTCATTTAAAAAAGGCATGAGCCAGCCACATTACTGTAATTTCTGAAAAGTGTCTTGATGATGATTTTTGACAGAGGAATGTTACGATATCTCTAAGTTACATAAGATCAGAGAAGTTACACTAATGTCAATGTTTGGATTTCTACTGTCTTTATTGAGATATCTTTGGACCAAAACATTAGGGCAAGTTTTCCCTGTATGATATTCCTTTCTGAGCGATGCTACACAATTACTTACAAATTTGGATTCCTTTGCTATACTAATCATAATATTATGAGAGAAATAATTCCAGTTTGGCATACATTTATAAACACTGTTGAAATGTTTAAGTGCTTGCAACAGCCATAGAACTGCTTTTTGGATGCTTTGTTTCTATGCATGTGTCATGTTTTTATATTTTGGGTAGCTTAATAGCAGTAGCTTTCAGAAGAATAAGAAACAAGTACAATACAGCGTGCTTACACAAGGTAATATTTGAGCCTGGCAAAGGGATTACTGGTCTGCCATTATTCAGATGCTGCTGGCCAAACCGGATTAGAGCTGTTTAAATCTGGGGCTTTTGAGTCTTGCTAGGGCACTTCAGCTGAACACTGAGGTTTCCCTTTAAAATAGACTCTTCTTTTTTTTTCCCCCTCCTCCATTCTAAGAATGCAGTTAAAGTATTTTACCTAGGCACATTTTCTGAGAAGTGGCTGGTAGTTAAAGGATAGGTCTGTGAGTCAGACAGACGGGGTTCTAATCCAGTATCTCCTTTTGAGTCATTCATCTTTGTCTAGCCTGATGGGCACAGGCAATCACAGCTCTCCTTTACCCACATCCCAAGCTGGCCACATGTGGGCCAGCACTGGAGCAGCTGCATTATTGTGGTGCTAAACCCAAACAACTATATCCTGCCTCTTAGCATGGTGTATTACAGGCTTGTAACCAAAGCTCTGATTACACAAACCACACGCTGAAATGTTCATCTCTCCAAAACCTGCAAGACACATCCCACATACCTCAGGGAGAAGGAGCTCTGGGAACGCTTCATAGGAGGGAGGCAGTGATGACTTATCTCCCCACTCTGTTACCAAAGGGAACTGGTCTGGGCATTTGTCTGGTTCCCAAGGCAACCGAGAAATGTTGACTTTATCGTCCTTTGATGATTTGCTTATTGCCACAGCTGGGAACTCAGATTACTCGGAAGTCCCTATGGCTGTAGGGTCTTTCTGCTGATCATGAGGCAAAACGCACTTGAACTGATCAAGAACCACAGCTGGGCCACTTTGAGATTATTACCTTGGACCTGTGCCTACAGAGCTCCTGGACCGGAGCTGGTTCCTGTCCATCAGAAGACAAGCAAAGCAGATGTACAACTGTCAGCACCTGTAGGTCCCTCAGCTCTGAAATCAGGCAAGCTACCAACCTCTTCCTGCTGGCACTCACTTGAAAAGAGATTTCTTACACGTTAGGAAGCTGTGAATCTTAGCCTTTAGTTGCTTAATCTGTGCTTTAACATATTCTTCATTTTCAGAAATGACTGCAACTGCAACATGCTTTAAAAGCAGTGAAAGAAGAAATATCTTTGCCTTAAACAGTTTCCTGATAAGGCCCTGGTTCTGCATCTTGATGCAAGGGGGGACATGTCTTAACAATTCTCTGGAACGTCAGACTTGTTCTTCCTTGCGTATGTTTGTCATTTTAAACAACAAAGTATTGTCAGCAGAGGTTGGCTTTGTTCTCTGTGTAAGTGCAGAGATGAACATTCCCTTCGAGTTCAGCAGGGTTGAGGTTTCGTTTGTATAGTGATGAACCGCCAAGGAGTTTCTGCAGCATAGTTAGCATGCATAATGCCACTCTAAAAGTGTAAGTTAGTTTTGGTATTTTATTGACTTATTAAACAGTGCTGCCTTGCTTTGGATTTATTACTTACTGTCGCTTACACAGCGACTGTATTCATCTCCACAGTCAGCTTGCTCTGGGACTAAGCTCTGCATTGTGGAGGGCGGTGAGATCAGTCATGGTTTGGAAATCCCTGTAGCTTCTGCATACATCTGGATAGGCCAAGGGCAGAGCTTTCTCTCTTACTCAGAACTTCTCTGAATTACTGCTATTTCGTTTTCACTTTTGTGTCCTTTCTGCCATTGTTGGAACCTTGTCATCTTCAGCTCTCACACCAATTGCTAGTGGGATGTACTCATACATTCCACCTCAGCTTTTGTAGCTTTAACGCCAAGAAAGAAATGACATCCTCCATCAACACTGTAGGTACTCGCAGGAGGAAGCGCTGGTTTCTTTCCATGGAAGGGTAAAAGCCATGCCAGCTATTGGGCGAGCCAATTACGCAAAGAATCAGCCTCATTTCTTAAAAACAGTTAGTGCTACATTTCAGTGATGTGAGTGAGTGCAGTAATGTTGACTTCAAGGGAGAAATATGGTTTGATTCCATCTTAGCGTCTGGTTCATATACACAGTAGGTAAAAGCTATTAAAATACTCACACAGTACTGACATTAAGGGATCTACACAAAGTCCAATACAGTCTCATTTTCCTTCTAGCTCACAACTAATTTTGTCTCAAATACTGTAATGAGAAAAAAAAAAAAGTAATTTCTTCTTTTCCTGTGAAGTGCTTAAAAAGACACGTATGTGTAAGAATCTCTGCTCACTGTTGCATGAGATCAAAGCTGCTCAGCTGCATGGCACATGTCCTGCGTCGTAGGAAGTTATTGGAGGTTCATCACTCACTTAGTAGAAGAGTCCTGAGATTTTGCAAGAGGAGGATGTGAGTCTCCTCAGTGGAAACTGAAAGAGGATCTGCTGCTGCTGGTTCCAAAAGATTGTTACATGCGTCAGCAGTATGTGTCTCAAGTTTTAGGAAGAACCCAATTTCACTTGATTTCTTCCTGTAATGTCAGAATAGTATTTGTCAGCTGAAATTTTGGGTTAAATACTGATTTATTCGCTTAACAAAATGTTTGTTAATTCAAAGAATACAAGGGAATGCCGATTTGGATACAATGGATTCGTGTATAAGGTCAGATTTTAAAGGACTTATTTAGGTCCCTAATCCTATTTTCGGTTTAATGGAGACACATACACGTTGGCTTCCAAAAGGTCCATTTCATAAAGCACAGAACTGCCATGAGTCCCTAAGCCAGGGGGATAAATGTGTAGACAGGAAAATGAGAAAGAGAACACATAGCAAGCACCAGAAGTTCAAAGCAAAAATAGTGGAAAATTCAGTAGAGAAGCAAAAGGACACGAGTAGAAAAGCATAAGTAGAAAAATAGGAAAGTTTACAGGATTTCAGGTATAAAGCTTGTCCTAGATACGGCATTAATCCATTTATTAGCTGGCAGAATTCTCAGTAATAACACAGAAAAGGCAGAAGTGTTCAATCAATACTTCTGTTCGGTATTTGAGGAAAAGCCAGATGATTCAGGACAGAATGATGATGAAATGCTTTCCATTCTAACAGTAACTAAGGGAATGTGTTAAACAGGAGATACTAAAGTTAGATACATTAAAATTAGTGGGTCTGGATAATTTGCATCCAAGATTTTAAGATCGATAGTCAAGGAGCACTACAGACCATTAATTTTGATTTTTAACAAGCCGTGGAGCATTGGGGACATTCCAGAGGACTACAAGAAAGCTAATGTTGTGCCAATATTTAAAAAAGGTAAATGCAGTGACCCGAGTAATTATAGGCCTGTCAGCCTGCCTTCGATCCCAGGCAAATAATGGAATGGCTGATATGGTGCTTGAGTAATAAGGAATTAAAAGGTGGTAGAATTAATGGCAATCAGGATGGTTCTTGTTAAACTAACTTGATATCATTTTAAATCAGATTTCAAACGGGATGATTTAATTTACAGTTTTGATGCGATAGGTTTAGCCTTCTAGAAGACATTTGTGCAGATCAACATTTTGATTATCCAAATAGAGGCCAGCTCCGCAAACATTGGTTAAAGAGAGAAGTTAAGAGGAGTTTAGGCTTCTGAATCTGAAATGGCAATCCTGAAAGCTCAGCTCAGTGGCTGCCCAGAACTGCCTTAATCTCCTCAGTTTTCAGCTGGAGAAGTTTCCAAGGCAACTGAGGTTCTGCTTTGTGCACTCCCAGAAGACACCTCCATCCTGACAGGGTTGAGCGGTTCAGTATCAATGTCATAACTATACATTTGTCTGCCTGTTTTCCGTATAGAGCTTGATCCAGGGAATGTGCTCATGGCACACTTGAAGGATCAGCCTGTGCACAAAATGCAAAAGCAGATGCAGCCTTCCTTTAACACATGAACACAGGAAAAGGAAAAGGTCTTTTATTCAATTACTTGGTGATTAGAGTGCTTGTTTGCCCAGGTTAGAAAAACTCAAGGTTGAATTCTTTTCTCTTTTGAAAATATTTCAAATCCACTTACCTCACTGGGTCTTACCAATTATTGGAGTATGGTGATGATGGAGAAAGGAGAGACTGAGTACACATTAACAGGAGCAACAGTCCTGGACAACGTGGAATTACAGTCACAGTTGCTCTCACTGTGATGTGCAATGAATCTCAAATATAAATACTGTAAAGAAAAGCTGTGTCAAGAAAAAAAGTGGAGAACACAATGTGACTGCTTCAGAATTATTCTACAGATGCAAATAAGGATAATAAGCTTATTCAGGGCCCATACATAGTCAATACAGACCCCTCGAGATGCCATTTTGTCCTATCCCAAGACAGGTATCCAAGATCTTTAGGATGAATTCCTCTATTCATGTTCTTCCATCACTGGACAGGTAGGTTACATGCATAGGTTAAGTGAGTAAAAAGAAGTCCCACCATAAATGCATACAAATCGATAAGAGAGCGTTCTTGAGATCAGCAAGGATAACAGCCAGTGATGGAATTATCATTCTATCAGTGGGAAAAGAGTTTAGACAAAACCAAGGAACAAAGCACCAGCTTTTATCAGTGAAGGTTACTGATCAGTTGTTTACCAAAAGCTATATTGAATTTGGGGATTTTTTCTTTTAATATTCAATATATATTTCTCCTCAAACCTATTCTTTTGTTTACTCCAGCTGCTGATACTGGCATTAATTCTGGGAGCTCCCAGGACTTGCCTTGTATAAAGGGTCATGACCAGATGATCGCTGTGGTTCCCTCTGGTCTTAAAAGATCCAGCAAAAAAGCACTGAAGACAAACAAACCGAAAACCCAAGCCCATGCAGTAAGAAGCTTTTCCTGCCCAGGAAAGCAGATAATCTGAATAGACAAGACAGACTGGAGTGAGAAAAAGGATGTGTTATCTCTGTTTCACAGATGGGAAACAGAGGCACAGAGAGATTAAGTGATTTACACAAGGTTTGTGTCAGAGCCAGGAATGGGAGCCAGATCTCCTGAATTCTGTGTCACTACCTTAACAACAAGACCATCTTTTTTCTCTCTTGCCATAGCCTTGAGAGGGTAAGGCCTGTACTGTTTTACACATAAAATTGCACCACTTCTTACAGAGTTTTCTATTAAATGCATACAAGTAACATACATCTGGTGCTCTGATTTCTCCTCTTATGCCTGACTCTTCTTTCCTTCATCTTTCCTTTTATCCTCCCTTTCCTTTGTTTTCATTGTCTCTTGCAAAGGACATCGGTGTCAATTATACTAGAAGAAAGCACCAATGTCTCAGTAGCAGCATACTGAGACAGTCTAACCTGTCAGTGTACAATCAGAAATGTACCAGGCATACCCGGGCACGTATCTTTTAAGAGTGGGCTTGCAAATATAAGAGAAAAAAAAATTAGGAAAATGCATTTGAGATTTGCCTGTCTTATTATCTCCAAATCTGAGTACATTTTCAAGGGAGTCAAGAATCACCTCAATGGGATCTGCGTAGCTGTGCTGGCCAGCTTCAATTGTGTCTAATTTCTTAAGTTTCTCCCTTTTGTATCTTCTCATTTCACACATGGCTCTGGCCTCACTTTTCCGAGCCCCTTTGGGTAAAAACATTCAATTTTTGATAGTGATAGCAGGATCCTGGGGCAAAACCTACGAATACCTGGCCTGTTTCTTCAGTGGTTCTGTGAGTGCCAGTTCCTGTCCTGGTCTATGAAATTCTTGGAATAAGGTCTTCTTCTAGTGCCTTAAAATCTTGCAAATTTGGAGGACACAGAAAGAAAACATATAATAGTGTTGTTCATATGCAGAACAGAAGGATATCTGAGAGGGTGTCAAAACACTTTCAGTGTGGCTACGGATAGAGAATGGTCAGCCATGGTTGGCTACAGGAGGACAGTTTGCTCAGGGCCCTGTGTTTTGAGAGGTTAGAGAGGGCCCCAGCTAATTGCCTAATGATACACAAGAGGTCATAACCTCCACCTTTGCCCCAGGACCCCTGGAGCTGCTGCTATTGCTCAGCGCCCGTACCATGGCCATCTCCACGGCATGAAGGACAATGGCTGGCCATCAACGGTGCTCAGAATTTTATTTTGGGCCTTATTTTGGGCTGGCAAGGAAAAGCCATGTGTGGCAGCCAAAATTTGCATCGAGTGGGATGCAGGTAGCAGGGTAGAGCCTTATGTGCAGGTACGGCAAAGGTGACCCCATGGAGAGATGTAGCTTAGGGCTCTGCTGCATCATAAAAAGTCCTGGTCAAAACTCAGAGAACTTGAACCTCTTTCCAGCTAGATGTGTGCTGGGAATAGGTTCCCAGAATCAGGTTACCTTCCTATTAAGGGAGGCATAAAGGATAGTGCTGTGAGAATTACAATGCCTTTTTATGGAAAGATCAATGGCACGTCCTCAGCTAGAATGCTGTTTTTAGATAAGGGTAGTTTCACCTCATAAAAGATTATATGGCTGACGTATTTTTAAGTCCAGAGAAGAGTAACAAAACCTGTGATGAAGAGGTATGGAAACACTTTGAGATGAAGATATGGACGATTGAGTAGTGGAAGGTGGCAAGTAAGAGATGTCACTGCAGTATATAAAATAATAGATGGTACCAAGGGGTCAGGTGGTCACTCCTGCATACCCTCTCTTGTAATAAATGTCAGACAGACACTCGGAAATAAAAGCAACAGGTTTAAATCTAAACCAGCAAATGCTTTTTTAACACAGTGTCTCTGACGTGGCCTTGAGAACATACTGAGCTAAAGAGCTTAGCAGGATTAACAAACGTTAGATATTGCAATCGATGCCACCTACATCTGCAGTTAAACTATCCAGGGTAAAAGTTAATCTATTAACTCATATTTTAACGTAATATTTTAATAACTCAAGTCTCTGCTTCAGGGCTTGTGACAGCGAATACTTCCCACTCGCAGTGAAACTTGACTGCTGGGCATGTTTTTGCATGGGCATTTGTCCTTTGTGGGGGGCAGGTTTCGGCATGTGTTCCTGGTGAGCGGGAGAGGCAGGATTTCAGGCTAGCTGGACCTCTGATCTGATCCGCTCTGGCACCTGATGCTGGCTCGGGCTGCTGAGAGGCGGCCGGCCGAGCTCCCCTGCCGACGGCTGATGCTGAGCTCCCAGAGCCCTTCCTGGGGCTGGCCCCGCTGGCATTGCTGCCTGCCAAACTTGGACTTGCAAAACGCGGGCTCAGCTTGGCAGCAGCAGCGAGCACGGCATGTTCAGGCAGCTTTGAGGTTTCACCCAAATTGCCCGCCCTGCCCTGGAAGGCACCACCTGTGCTAAACTCACCCTAGGCAGGAAATAGAAGAACAAATCGGGCCTAATTCAACTTAAAAAAAAAAAAAAAAAACCCTAGAAAAAAAATATATCCTTAAACCAAACTGCACGTAGACTTCTCTGCACGCCATCTGCATAGGAGCGGGGGGGATGTGCTTGATGCGTACTGTGATTTGAATGGAAGTGAGAGTAAATTGAAGGCTGATATATATCAATGCTGAGGGCAGATTTAGACAAGTGAACAGTTGTTCCTACAACAAAAACAGATAATGTTGTCAGGTTTGTTCCCTAACCCGGGATTCGGTCAAACACTCACCAGACTCAAGCTAAATCTCCACAACCTTTATTGCTTCCTGTACACTCGCTTAAATCTTGCCTAACTCCTTCCTGTCCCAGCACTGGTTTCCTTCTTCCTCCCAAGGGTGGTATTAGTGTCTGCCCACTAAACCATGTCAGCAGGTGAAATTTATAGATGGGCTACGGCAACCTATTTATCATAATTTTTTGTAATTTCCGTCCCCATTCCCCATTAAATGCAATAACCTTCTGAGCACTTTAAACATGACGTCCATTGCCATATCCAAAAGACTGTTTACCCTTCTAGCATGTGAACGTGTCAAATCCACTGCCCTATGGCACTGCTGCAGGCCCTTAAAGGTATTTTGAATTATTTTAAAATTTTTTTAAGAGAAAAAAACAACACACACATGAATTAGGACTTTTACAGACTTTGCAACTAGGTAATTCCCCTTAATGTATCTTTATATTAAGCAAAGCAGCTACAGTCACAAGGAGAAATAGTAATGAGAATTTTTTCTCAGCATTTGGAGACTGTAGAGAGCTTGTGCCATCCATGACCAAGTGAAGAAGTGACACCTGGAAGTGACACCCAGGCTATGAGGCTTCTTTGAGCTTGGCCTCTGCACCCTCACATCTTCCACATGCATTTTGCTGTTTCTCTCTTCTTTCTAGGTAGAACAGATAGCTATTTCAGAAAAGATACCTTAGGAAGAGAACTAACTGTATGTTCAGAAAGAAGCTGCTTCGTGCTCTCATTAGCAAAGCAAAATTGACTGTTTGGAGGGTACATTTTCCCTGCTCCCAAGCTTCCCAGAACCCTGTGTGGGGAAGGGAGCAGGAGCACCGCTGCTGGGAGCTGCTTGGTGGGGCGACCCTGGAGCTGCTGGCCAAAGTCACCCTTGGGAAGCTGATGACTTAGAAAGTTCTCTCCCTCCATGTAGCTCCGTTTCCTCCCCTGACTCTGTTGCTCTCTTCTGGAGCGGATAGTATGAGCTGACTCCTGGGGTGTGACAGGAAGGTCGGTTCATTTTTGTATATATTACTCATTGATAAACACATTTGGGAAAAAAACCCCAACAACGCTCTGAGAATAATAGAAGGAATTTGTTGAGGAATTATGTGGGAGGTACATTTAGCTCAACAGGTGGCAACAACAACTTCTCTCTATTTTTTACTTTTCACTGTTAGTGTCTCACTGGCAGAGAGGGAGAGAAACGGGAAACATTCCAGGGGTTACATGCAGAAGAGGGACAGTTTCAGAGAGACTTCACTCATTGACATTGTAGGCTAGAGAAAAATGCCCTAGGGATTGTGCAAGAGATAAATACGTTGGGTAAGTTTTACTTCAAAGATGCCTTCAGCCAAACACTATTTCAGCTGAGGAGTCTGAGAGTGAAAAGCATAAATGTGTTGATATAAACACATGACAGGGTGTGCCCTTAGACATGAAGCAATGCTGGCATGCTGGTTCACTACGCAGGCATCAGAAAAATCACACAGCAACACTCTGCTTCTTCAGCATAGCCAGATTGTTATCTTTGGATGCTCTTTCCCTTTGATAAATCCAGGGTGGTTTGAACCCTCAGTGCCAGTTTATGGCCTCTGTCCCAGAGCAGGCCCTGTGCTACTGAAGACAGCAGAGCTTTCAGTTTGACCTAGACCTATTCTGCCTGCTTACGCCACTGGCACACAGGGTGCTTGGAGATGCCCAGGAGCACACATGGACTCATTGACGGTCTTCAGAGCACCAAGGGAGGGGATTGCAAGGAAGCTGGACAAACTTGTCCAAGGAGCCAGCTGCTGACTGTCCTCTAAACATGCAAGTTAAAAGATTTCAACAATCAAACTATTCTGGGCTTTAAACCTGACTCAACTTTTGATTCATTTCCTTCTTTGCTTCAGTCACTTCCAAACCCTCTGTTCTCTGGCCTTAAAGTCAAATGGTGCTGCAGAGCACAGGAACTGTAAAATTTATCCCCACAGTAACTGCTTAAATCTCATCTCTAATCCTCTAAACTCCTTGGTTCAGGGTAGTTTAAATTGTTGTAAATATCTTCGAGGTGGATTATACTACTTAATTGCTGCTAAGGGAATAATAATATTATGTGTATGTGCATACGTAATATAATGTACATAGAGAGACACAGACACAGACAGAAAATCTTCCTGGCAAAGAAGATATTTAATAATAGTTTAAACCATTCAGGATTTGGGAAAGCCTGTTAAAGGGATTAGAAACTAAATCCAAAACTGGACAAGGGGTACAGGCAATAATTTCCCCAGACAAGAATGGTAGCAACACACTGTTTCCTCTCTTTCTATATGTATGCTTTCTTTATACATGATCTATACCACTTCATGAGAAAACACCAACTTTTCTACTAAGTTAACCTATATTATGTAAAAGATACTTGTGTTTGAGAAAGCACAGCTACTACCCTCACACAAAGATGGAGGCAGAATGTCCATCAGTAGCATTTCTTTTTTTGTTGGAAATAGTTTCCCATCATCCAAACACCAGAGTTGCAAGTTCAGCTGTTCTAAATAAAAGAATTTAAACACTGTGCACACAAATAGCTAAATATAACTTCCTACATGTGAGTAGTACCACTGAGTCTCTTGTAACCAATGCACACGTGCCAATGTCTGAGCAACTGTAACTCTGCCTTAGAGTGGAAGAGAAGGAATATCCTGAGAAGATTTTAATTTTTAAAACATTAATAAGAATAAATGTTATGATAGGTATCCCTAAAAAATTTGGTTCCTGTGAACATGTATGTCACTGTAAATGTCTGCACTTCATCTTTGCTCTTCTGCTCTGTCCTGCTCGCAAAATCCTGCAATTTAGTTCTTTTGAAAGCAGCCTTGGTTGCCCGTGTCAACCCCAGACATGAGCTGGAAATTTACCAGAGTTCAAGGAACTAGTTCCAGAAAATAAATCCAAAGCAAGGAACTGTTTTTAAAAGAAGTTTACTGACAAGGTTAATTACTGAAGCCAAAACACCTAGTGAATGAAAAAAGTAAATAGTATGTTCTCATAGATGGAATAGAAAGAAAGTAATCCCGGTGCTGAGAGTTTCCAAATGGTAAGACAATGCAATAGTAGTCGGGCTGTGAGAGCTGGCTCCTGCTCACACTTCATCCACTGCACAGAACCAAGGGGCACGTCGCACCTGTAAGTTTGAACCTGAGCATGAGCATGGATTCAGTTCCAGAGGAACTGTGCCTTGGGGCACCACTAGTCTTTTATCATCTGAAATAAAGCTACTTTATTACAAGTACAGTAATTGGGTGTTAAATTATTACCCTATTTCTGGGCACACTATGCCTGCTTTTTATCCTAGTGTTTATATTCTACGATCAAACCAGTTTGATCTTGTTCTGTGGTAAGAAGAGGAATCTCCTCTCTGGAAGGTAAAATAGATGTTCCTCTTACCACCCCTTTCCCATTCTTTGGTTCGTCTTCACTCGATACCTCTTTTGATTCAAGGCTGGCTAAAAGTCTTAATTTATAAAACATCGTGTGGCAAGGTCTAAGGCACAGAAACTTTAGCATTCTTCACATACTTTTCATATTTATTCTTTAGGCTCAAGTCACTCTTTCTTGCCAGTGTTTGTACAGAATGGTTTTGGTCCATGATTTGTTCTCTGTGGATCTGGTCACAGATTCATACCTGTGAGTAATGAAGGCAGCATGGCCACACATGGAGCCATGTCTGGCTGTGAGTGTGCTAAGGCCAAGGTTGGATGTGGTCTTCAGTGATCCATGAATGCAGCAGTGCACCCTGTGGTCCCACTGCTCCTTGTGTACAGGCATGGGGCTGAAAGGAACAATTTTGAATGTGGTACACGGGATTAGTTTTTAGACAGCTGGAGATAGAAGCAAGCACATGTCTGTAGAGCCAAAAGTTTATGTTGTACAGTAGAATCTGTTTAGACTGCTAAATATATTTGGATTTATGTTCCTTTCTATATAGTTATAGTTCTTAATGTCCTATGCCTTAATTCATCAAAGTATACTTAAACACAGCTGGGAAGTACTTAAGTAGCTTGCTAAATAGAGATATACATGCAGCTGGGACTAGTTCCAGTAAAGGATGTGGTGACCAATAAGTAAGGGGAGGTGGTTGCCCACCGCCTAGATGGAGTCCAGGCCAGGCTCCTGTCTTGGTTGTCCCTGTAAACTGTCCCTGTACACTGTCCTTGTACAAGAGCTTTACACTCCCTAGTGAGGAAATGGAGGAGGCAAGGTTTACGGTACAGGAACTGGACCTGTTTCTCTGTCATGTCATTGCATTTCTTATTGGTAAGACGTAAATGGATTGAATGCTTTGTAGTTTTTATGGTAAGGAGATTTTTTTTCCTTTGGTTTCTCCTGTTCTCCAGCCTTGGCTGCGCATGAGGCATTTGGAGGAACAGCCATTTAGTTCAGCTCTTTCATCATTACAATCTGTTCTGTTGATCCCTTCTTGCTACTGTGTCTGCTAATTTCCTGGCATACATAAAGGGTGTTCCATTCTTTGTAACAAAAGTTAGCAACTCTTCCCCTTCCAGAGACAGAGAAACTGAGGCATGGGATTGGGAACAGGCCAGGAGTTTGTTGGCAGAACAGGAAGACGAGTCCAGCAGTTGTTATGTGCCATCTTCTGGCCTACTGTTGGTTTTGGCAGACATTGAAACAATGTCCCAGGTTTAGTCACCTACAATTGCTAGCAGCTTTTCTGTTGCTGGCAAGCAAACTGGGTCCTCAGCAGAGCTGCTGGCGGCAATCCACAGTTCTTCCATTTTCCTTTTTCCAGGTCATTTTTGCTCATTAGGCCTTTTCATCTCCTTTCCATGGAGAGAATGATTTCAGAGGTCATCTGCTTCCTTTGCCCGTGTAATCAGAAGCGAAGGCTGTGATCATGCTTATTTACAAGGAAAAGGAATAGGAAGGAGGGAGGAGGAACAAGAATGGTCTCCAAGATTCCCATCTTTGGGAAGATGGGCATGAAAGGGGATGAATTTATCAGCTGGATGCTTTTTGGATCACAGTGGGAAAATGAGATGAAAAGAGGGTGAAACAAAACAGAGCAAATCAATAGCAACCACGCCTGTAGCAGTCACGGACACACTGCAGTGGCTTTCAGGCACATTGGGAGCACTCACATAAGATCTAGAAAAAAAATCACAACACTTTCCTACATTTTCTCTCTCCTAAATAGAACACAAGTAGAGAATCTCCTCAAAAACTGTGACTGAATCTAACGCGAGCACAGATCAGAATATTTTCCCCAAAGAAAAAGGCTGACTCCTTTGTTACAAAAATTGTATATTTTAAAAAAAATGAATCTGTGTTATGCTTGAAAGAAGAAATAGCTTCTGTGAGGCTGCTTGAAGAGTCCAGCCTGGTGTTGGGAGGGATCTATGCAGAAAGCAAGTGTGCACCAATTCATGGCCACAGAGTACATGGAGAGCAGCTCTAGCTTGTGTTTTTGGGGTGAAAGGAGGGAAAAAAGGAGAAGCGCTGCTGTTTGTGCAAGAAGCCAAGTAAAAAAGGGAAGAAATAATCTCTAGAGGAAGATAGCAGGTAGGAAAAAAAAAGATTAAGAGAAAATAACCTGCGCATGAAGCCAGGTGCAATAGCTGTGGTGAGAACCACACAGGCAAAGCAGAAAATCTGGTCCATGAGGAGTTAGAGCAGGCATTGCTCTGCGTTGCTTCTGTAGCTTCTGCTGCTGAAAGGTTATCAAGATATTTTCGAAGGACTGGGATATCTTCCAGGCATGTTTCACCTTGAAATAGAGACAGTGTTTCAGCCAGGCTGGCACCTGTGTAACCACTGCACCAAGGGCGAAGAAGAAGAAGAAGAAGAAGAAGAAGCGGCCAACACAGCAAATGGCGAGAGAAGGCATCAGTGCTGCGGTCGCTGTGTCCCTGGTCAGGAGCATGGCCTGGGAGCCAACCTCCACACGGGCAAGTACGTTGTTCACTTAAGCCCGAGCGACCTCGTCAAAGTACGACAAACTACTCATTACCAAGTGCCTGCAACAAAAGACGTGTTACCTGACTTGGCAGAAGCAAAAATAGCCTCAGCGCTTGGTGCCAAAGATAAATATTGGCAAATGCTATTGGATAAAGAAAGCAACCACCTCGCTACATCTTGGACACCAGCAGGTAGCTGCAGATGGTGGAATATGCTGTTTTGGATCAAACCTGCAGTGGAAGAATACTGCTGCTGCCAACAAGATGCGCTAACAGGACTCACAGGGATCAGAGATGTGGATGATGGCATTCTGCAGCAGAGCTGCAGAGACACTGAAATGGCAACAGCCATAGATCACAATCTCATTTGTTTGCTACGAAGAGCAGAGAAAATAAAGCCCTAACTACATACTGCAAATAATATTAGTAATAATACAATAATGATAACATTGCAGAAGACTGTAGTATTGGACCCAGGACACTTAGAGCACATCAACATTCAGTGCAAGTGCAGGAGCTGTGAAGTGCAAGCTAAAGACCTAAAGACCCCAGTAGAGACTGGTGAGCAGCTGAGGGTCTTGGGGCAATAGGAGGCAATGCCACGGGGCAGTCAGGACTCATTATATTCCCAAGGGTCTGGAGCAGGGTTGGAAGGGACTTTCCATGCAGCCTTCCTAAACTGCTCAGTTCTGGGTTCCGTTAGATGGAGGACACACTGAACTACTTGGTGCCATGAAAAATAAACAACAGCTCATCTCGCAGCAGCTGTGTGTGTAGTTTCAAGTCCAGAATCCCCATTTCCTTTCAGGGAGCTTTTTTAATTTTACCTGGGAGTGAGGGTGCAGAGTCATACCAGGCATTCAGTCACATTGGGTCTTCCCTCATCACACAGGCAGCTGGGAAAGCTATTAAAATTCCCAGCTGTGGCTTTAAGAAGGTTGAGGAAGCAAACAAAACATGCAGCAAGCCAGCCTTGAACTCTGAAGGAACTCTGTCTCTGATATCAGCCCCTATAACACTCAATGTCAAGATGCATCTCTATAGCGTTGCCTATGGCTAGCAGTAGTGGATAGAGGAAAGGAGAAGAAAGAAAAGATGTGCAGGAAGGATACAGCATGTCACACCAAAGACCTTCCCCATTGGTGTTCAGAGATGCAGTTACAGGTAAAACTGTTTCCTCGAGACACATGAAGCACGTGAAGGCAAGTGGCACCGATCAGGCTGCAAACTCCCAGTTTGGGGAAGATGGTGGTGAATGGGCTGCTTTATTGCTGACATCAAAAATTTGTCAAGTTCTGCAGAGGCAGGTTGGATACAGCTCTATGTGCACTCTGCTGAAACTTGATGAGCCAGGTGCTGAAAGCACACCAGCTTTTGAGTGACCAAGGCATTAAATCGCCCTGTCTCCTCACAAGAAAATCCTAATTGTTAGGCACTGTTCTCATGTGTGGAGTTCAGAGGGTTATACAGGTAAACTAAATCTAAAAGCAAGTCTAGGCAATGATGTTTAATTTTCCATCAGAATCTGGGAGATCAGTGACTTACTAGGTGGCCAAAAGAAAGTCTTTTCCCCCCTAAGCCTTAGTTTCCCCATCTGGGGAAGAACTTCTGCAATATTTGCTGATGTAAAACGCGCTACTTGCAGCGGGGAATGATCATCGTCTGAAATTAATGTGATGAACGGAATGCTGTGATAAACAGCCTTCTTGTCCCTAAGTTGGGAGCACAAGGGTGGGATTGTGTGGGAGCTGTGAGAACGCAGCACATGACCAGAATCTGGTATAGGTCGCTGCAGTATAGGCAGGGGGAAGGAGAAAACTGAATGTTGCCCTGTCTCGGAGTTCTCTTTCCTTCTGCTTGAACACCGAATAATAAGGTCAGCTGTGATTTTACCCAACTCAAAGAGCAATTCCTAATCTCTTTCCATCTGGACTTTCATTTCCTGGCTATCTCACATAGTACTACACGCTTTTTTTGGGATCAAAAGTCACGTCAGGATGACTCTGTTTCCATTTCTATCAGACAATAATAGGAATAGCGCTCAGGTAGCCAAGACTAAATTATCTGCATTTTTTGCTAATCACAGGAAGTGTGCCAGCTGCTTACGTGACCGGGCAAGCTCTCCAAGGCCGCGCACACAGCGAGGCGCTGTGCCAGTTGTCTGGGTGGCTCTGCTTTTCACAAGGGAATGAGTCACTGCAGCAGTTACCACTGCTCCACCCCTCATATTGGTTTCTAATACCTTACCCTGGCAGGAGGCCAGGAATCCAGGAGGACCCAAGTTTGGGTCCAGGCTCCTGTTCCGTTTCCTTCCCTTTATGGCAGTAATGGATTTCCTGTGCTTCCCTCCCTTTCCTCCCCTGCTTCTTTATGGATGGGGCCATTATGTAGCTCTGAGAAAATGGATTACCAGGCAACACTCGGCATCACCATCGCTCTGCTGTGCATTGCGTGTCTGCAGAACCGGACTTGTTATGCAGAGGGTTTTAATTGCTGTATTTGTTTTAGCAATGTTATGTGAGGCCGTGACATTTCGAAGCTACGTCAGGCTGGGGAGGTATTGTGCCTCTTGCCCACGTTTCCCCATATGCTGTGAATCATTGAGGGAGACTCCTGGGTGCTTCTTGCAGCTTCTGGATGGGGGTGAGTCAGCATTCCCTTGAGGGCTCCATCACAGCCCATCATCATTGCCTCCCCCTCAACATAGTGTGTGGCTGGAGGCACCCACAGAGCCAGGGGAGTGGAGTTACATATGGGTGCCACGAATCAAGCGTTCTGGCAAAGGCATCAACGCCAGTGCCACCCACAGGGTGCAGTCAACAGAGCAGGGAGTGATGGAGGGCCTCATTAAACAGGCTGGTGCTTGCTGCTGTTGTACACCAGTGTGAGAGTGTCACCATGTTCCTCTCAGGCCTTGTGCGTGCTCTGTCCATCGCTCCACAGGAACAGCCTGTTACAGGAGCTACTGTTCAAATGGATGCATTAGAAAAGTGAATGGGAACTTAAGTGCTTTGGGGGTTGCTATTTCATTATCACTGCTCATAAAGCCTTCTGAGAAGTGCGAACATTTCCTGCTTTTAGCCAGGCTCTTAATTCACACCACACTAGGCTTGACCCTAGCTGCCACCCGCCTCTTCCTCTCTACCACTCTTATTCCCCAAACCTGATCCTGTGCTCTTCCCGGCCCTTCACACTTCACGACACTGAATGGATGCATCCTGCAACAACCCTCCAAATCAGGCTGTTGATGTCACTGCGTGACATCACCCCTATACACGTGTTAGTAGATGCCCCACATCTGTTGCTATAGAAGAAACACAAGTAGCTGTCTCATATGGTGGGGTGGGAGGTGTTTATAGCTCTTCAGCCTCTCAGCCAAGTCATGCTCCAGCACAGGTTGAACCCATCCCTGCTGCTCCTGCTTATCCCTGTTTCAATGAGCCTGGGCTATGAGATCTCTTCTCCTATGGCCACAGTTCCTCAGAGATAAACTCCACCAAATCACTTCAGTTGCGATTTCTTTATTTTCTGTTTTGCAGTATGTTTCCTAAATCCTTTACGATACTCAGGAAGGGAGTGATAAATTTCTCAGGAAACACATTCCTGAAAGGCTATTATTAACATATATTGGCTATTATTAACATATATCACTAATTTGATTTAAAAAAACGCACAAAAAATGTCCATAGAAGAATATTTTTAGGTTAAAAAAAACATATTTCTATTTACAGTGAAGGAAATAGTTGTCTTTAAAAATCTAAGTACTATTTGCAGCAGCTGGTTCAGCTTACAAAGCTGCTAGGAGTAGAGAGAGCAGTCTCTGAGACAGTGATTTTATACTTCAGAGCACTAGTAATCTGTTTGTCCTTGCTTAACTTCTTCTGTGCCATGCCCCGGTTCACATTTGGAGCTATATTTTATCTCCAAGTTCCTATTATTTCTTACAGGTTAGCACAACATACGACCTATGACATTGCAGCCGTAAAGAAAGTAGGCACATGTGATTTTTCTCTTCAGTTTTCATATCTCAGCGCTCTGGCCATTCAATTTAGTTTCCCAGGTGCTGACAGCTGGCAATGCTCTTAACTGCTCTCCCCTGTTGGTAAGTTATGGATATTTCCTAACTGAAGTTTAATTGTATAACTTTACTTCAATCAAAATGCCAAAGGTCCCAGGAACCCATTCCTCCTCCGGGCTGATTATGGCACTGAAGATAACACTGTTTGCGGATGGTGAACCTAAGCCCCTACTGAGTGTCTTCTAAGACAAACTGACGTTTATTGCATTCCTTATTACAACATGACTGTCCAGAGCTGGCCCAGAGAAACACAATTTTTAGGTTATGTCTTCCATATATTTAAAAGCAGGCATAAAAATAAGTAATTTGAGTTTATTGATGAGGCTGAAAGGTGGTACGAATATGAGATCGAAAGGAAGAGCAGCTCTGTAGGTACCAAAGGCAGGAGCAGTAGACCGCCTGTCTCAGGACCTCACAGGTGGGAATTGTACCAGCACAGTGAAGCGGGATCTGGTCCCACATGTGGTCTTTCATGCCACACATTCTGTGTTTCTCCCCTTTTTCTCAGGAATGACAGCAAATGGGCACTGGTGTGATGCTGTCTCGGTGGCCTTGATGCTGTATTAGGCTGCTGAGGGTGATCTGACCTTGGGGCTTGTCCTATGGGCCCATTGTTCCCCTTCCTTCAGCTTGTGTTGGCGTTGGTTGCCCTGGCTACCCTGCTCCTCAAGTGGGCAGAGTAACGCTGATGGCACCATATCTCTCTGGGCTCCTGGGCTCTGAAGAAATCTGGCAAATGGACCCTGGGGCCCCTCTGTGAAAAGGTACCAGGTCTCTGTACACATCTGTAGGACCACAGGCACGTCAGATAGGCTATGCACCAGTATTACTCAGCACCAGCCCTCCAGGCACTCATTGGAAATAATGGACCCAAATGCCTGTTGAGGCTTCCATAAAGTCTGCCCACAGCTTTGCTCAATAGGTGAAATACGCCTTCAGTTTATCCTCAGGGGTAAACCGAGGTTAAACAGTGATGGTAATAAACCCAGAGTAATGAGCAGTAAAATAATGGTGAAATGTTCTGATACTGTTGCAACAGAGAGGCTAAGGTGGGGAGGGCAGGATTGTCCCTGTTGCCAAAGGGTGAACTTGCTTTTCCCAGTTCCATGACTATTGACTGCTTCTGCAGTCTTGGCAAGCTGCAGTCACAGCAAGCTGCAGTCACATGGAGAGGGAGACAACCCACTAAAAACTGAATACAGCATCCCTTTTGTTCTGCCTCTGCTCTGTACATTCATACCTCTGCCTACCTGGGAATATCCTACCTGTGCATGGCAATCCCTGCTTTGGTGGGTACAGCTGCTTTTCCCTAGGAGGGAGTGGAGGGAAGTTTGCTCAACTCTGAGTTGAGTTCACCAGTTACAACATGAAAGAAAAAAAATGTTTGTGAAAGCTTCACCCTAGTTTTATAAATTCTCAACAAGTTGGATAGGGTTCACCTTCTTTATTGTTTTTACTTCTCAGCCTTCACCAGGCTCCTCAGTGCTCTGCAGCTGCCAACTGACTGCGGCCTGTTCAGCAGCTGATGGGGAAGGACTGGTCTGGTGGGAAAAGGTGTTTCATGTGTCCTGGAGCAGGCGGCTCAGCTTTTCTTCTTTCTAGAGAAGCCTGGAAGGGAAAGGGACAGACTTCCCCCTCCCAAGGACATGAACATTCTTACAGGAGGCATGTTAAGGGTGGTGAGGTGAAAGCTGTGTTGCAATGGAGGGCTTGCTGATACGCTGCAACAGAGGAGAGGAGGACCCCATGCAGAGGGGGACCTCCATCTCTTGCATTCCCTGCATCCCCTGCCTTTTTCCAGACAGCCTACCAGGCTTCACGATGACAAATCATGGCTAGTCTAAAGCAGAGCCAGTGGCGAGGAGCTAGGAAGAAGTAGGTATTTTGGTCCACTTACCATAGACGTCTGGCTCCCAGTCACCAATAGCATTTCTGTGGGCAGAAAGCAGTTTGAAGAGATCCTTGTCCTTCCCAGTCCATTCCCTCTTTCCTCCTTTCCCTACAGCAGCCTGCTGTCCCCTCCCCCAGTCACGTTAAGGCAGCTGTTTCTGGTGTCGCGGTCTAAAACAGAACAGCGGGGTTTTTCTGGTTTTGCTAATACTGGCCATTTCAGTAATTTAGTTTAAAGGGTATCAGCACATTTAGGAGTGATAAATGGGAGAGAGGAGGGAGAGTAACAAATAGCTATGGGTGAGAAAAGGCAGGGTCCTCCTTTGGCAGCTTTGCCATTAGATAATTGTAGTGTGGAGCAGCACCTTCAGATGTCCACTGAAAAATGCATCCGTATTTGGGCCCCAATTCCAAAAAGCATGTCAGAGCATGCTTCATCACTGCTCTGTTGCTTCATTTTCAGTAAATTGTCAAGCAAGCACATGTCCAGCACCCACTGACTAGTGATGCGCTGCCAAATTGGGGCTTAGAGAGAGAAGAAAAATAAATATTGCTAGCTCTTTCCTGATGAAACCTACAGATAATAGACAATGCCATACATTCAACAGAACCAAAATAGGCATCCCGTGTAGCTCTTCCGCAGGTATTGGAGTGGTGAAGGGTTTTGCTGAATTTCCCACGGCTTTTGCTGTAGCACTCATCTGTATTTTTAGGCTCACACATGTATTTAGGCTTCTTGGTTCTGTTTAGGTGCCAGACTTCCACTCTTGCAAGAGCTGTGTGGGCCTGTTTCTGATTTATTCCAGTGAGTTGTTTCATTTTTTTTGAGTGAGATTTCTCTTGATTTCTGCTGGTGAAGTGGAACTGAACTCCAGGTCTGGGCACACAGTAAAGGCATACCGGGAATTGCTGCGGAGACTACACAGTGCTCATGTACTTTGCCTGATCATCCTGGTTGCCTAAGGATTAAATTTAAGATTTTAATACTGTGTATCTTGATAGACAAGGTCACAGTTATGTAGCCTGAAGTGCCACCTAGAGTCTTAATACATATATCTTTTATAACATTGCTCCCAAGACCATGTTTGAAGGTCAGGAGCTGGATAGTGGGACCAAGATTAGCAAGTGATCTTCAGTGGTCTAAGAAACAATGATAGTGAAAATTAAGTCATTGGGATGAGCAGACCATCTTCACTGGAAAACCCGTTTTCTGTTTCCTCTATCTCCCTCACACACACAGAGGTGCAGGCAATGGGGTCAAATGGGGCACAGCCACCGCAAAGGCTCCTTTGGGTGCTCAGGTCAGCAGACAGGAGCCAGAGGTATGTAAGCCAGAGGTGCCTGCAAATAAGTCCTCTGGGCCAGTTGGTGTCCCCAGCCCCTCCATTGCACTCATCAGCCTCCTCTGAAGGCCCTGTGCCTTGGGGGAAGGTGAGTCAGCTAAGGAAGCTGAAGGGAGATTTCAATCCTCCTTCTGGAGACGCACTGTGCAGCTCAAGCTGTTCCACCCATGACACCTCCTCCCTGCCAGGTCCCACTGGATGCAAACAGGAGGCCTGCTCCCCCCCCCTTCCCTCTGCAAAGCCTGGATAGGTCTCTGTCCCTGCTCGGGAATGCACACAGGCCTGGTGAGATGAGGTTTCTTATCCAGCTCCTTTCCCTCCCAGTGTATGCAGTTTTCCCCTGCATGCTCCTGGAGGGCGGGCTTTTCTTTTCTCCCAGGTCTCCTGAGCTCACACATTAAATTGGAAAGACCTTTCTGAGACCCACATGTTCTGCTACTGAAAGTGAGCCCCTGCAGTTCTTGGAAGGGAAGCTGCCCCCTATTTTTAGGGTTTTCTGGGATACCTCTGCCTGGGAATGCCTGAAATCACAGGAGGAATGAAGGTGTTCAGAGCTGTGTGAAAAAAAAGACACAACTATACCAAGAGATCCTAATGTTTCTCATATATAATATCCCATAGCATTCTGAATCTGATTTCGTTTGCAGCTGTACTGAGAATAAAAGCTTTTCCTCCACCTAACAATCAATCGGCCCATAGTGGGTCTTTATTCCCATTCAAATTAAGGGCTATTCCATACCAAAAAATGCACTAATGTAACTAAATTGATTTCTAACTTGATTTTAGTTAAATGGGTGTAGTTCCCTGCGGGGATACACTTAAATAAGTCGAAGAGTGGGCAAATTATGCATCTTTTTATATTTCTCCACGATTTATCTTAATTAGGTGTAAAGGGATCTCGCAGCATCCAAGGTACTTACCACAGGTAACAACCCACATGCAGAAACCTGCATCTTCTGATTCCTGGGGGTGCTTAGCAACTCTCCTAAAGTGTCGAAGGCTCTTAACTCCTGCCGTGGAGCGCTGGAGGTGTTCGCTGCCTCACAAGTGTTCAGCACTTCTAGAGATCAGGCCCTGCATTGTCGTTGTGTGTGTTGTGTGTCGTCGTCTCCCCCCCCCCCCCCCCCCCCCCCCCCCCGCCTCTTCCTTATTTCATGGTGGATAATTGCCTCCCCCACCAGCCAGGAACAGCCTTGGCTCTGAAGCACCCTCGTTGCTCTGAGAGCCGAGGCTAAGTGCAGCCCTCAGCATGCCCAGGATCCCGGTGGATTCAGAGGGAAGCTTTTTTCTTATTGGGCTGTGCCTCCCTCGCAGGGGAGCTTGTCTTCCCGCTGAGAGAGAGAGAGAAAGAGAGAGAGAGAGAGGAGAAAAAAAAAAAAAAGACCCTAGCAAAAGAAAATGAAAGTGATTTATAACCTAAGGCACAGCCGGTGCGGGGAGATGCCTCCCAGCTCAGCTCAGCCTCAGTTGGGATTAGCCACGTCTCTGAGCGGTTGGGGCACGGTGTTTGACTTTGCGGTGTATCATTGCTCCCACACAGAAACCCATTGCCTATTCCCATTCCTGGCGACTGCTGCTGGAAAAGGGCAGGAAAACGGTGCGTGCCTTCAAACAGACGCTGCTGGGCTCTGCCCTCGGTAGCTGCGGTCATCACCCCGGGAGGGTAGGACATGCTACGTTACGTGGGAAGGAGCTGCTCACACTCAGCGCTCCCACAAGATGCAGTGCTTAAAAAAAATAATAAAGTCCATGTAGATTATTTTAACTGGTTTTAAAATGGATGGATAGTAAAGCCACACAGGCCAAACTGCATGTAACCCCCTGAAAAGAAGCAGAAAGGGGGGAATGACACGTCCCATCACTCAGGAATATAGATTTTGAAATTTATCTAATTTATGGGAGAATGCATGCCAATATCTAAGTTTGGGAGACTTCTGACCTTTTACCATTGACAAAGGCTGTGGATAGGTCTGACATACAGTGGGGTAATGGAAATATAAGCAATGGCTTCCAGGGTAGAGGCCAGAAGTGTAAAGGCTGTGGTCGTTCTTCCAGGAACGACGTGTGGGCTTGATTGACCAAAAACGTCTCTGAGAAAGTGAGAGACCCAAAGAGGTCAATTCCCTCTCTTCAGTGGCTCTGGCTATTTTCTTTAAATTAAAAAGAAAAATGGGGCACTCTAGTCCTTTGTGTAATTTTATAGCCTAAGGAGTTTTTCTAGGCTTACTCTGCTGTGTG
Source organism: Gallinula chloropus (assembly GCF_964237585.1). Classification (NCBI taxonomy): domain Eukaryota; kingdom Metazoa; phylum Chordata; class Aves; order Gruiformes; family Rallidae; genus Gallinula; species Gallinula chloropus. The sequence goes on along the minus strand of NC_140086.1, from coordinate 39,916,182 downwards.
TGCTGTAAAGCAGAACAGGGTATTTAGACCCTGAATTTTCACTCAGGTGTTTTTTATTCCTGCTCACATTCAACTACTATGCAATATCAACTTCTATGTCTTCTGTGTGGCTTTGGTTTTTTTTTTTTTAAATTGAGGATTTTATATTAATAAACTATGGAATCTCAAAGTAAATGTTTGCTAGCACCATAGGCACATGCAATATTATACAGACGTATTTTCTCCCTTCCCTCCTCCTTCTTTCCTTCTCTCCCTCCTTCCTCCCCTAGCCAGTTACAAGGTTTTGTATAATTTTTGCATGCTTTCTTTAAACCTTTGAACACAGGGAGGTACCCTGTTTACATTTAAAAACACACAGAACAAAATGTCAAATGGCAGCACAAGAACGGTCGTCTGGACTCTGGGTGAGGAGACCACCCATCACTTTTGTTCATATGATGGCTCCATTCTCCTCTCCTTTCCTCTCCTCTTCTCAGGAGGCCAAAGTTTTGGTGACAAAGAGGATTTCAGCAGCCCTGCCTCCCTCAGGCTCTCAGCATTTTTTCCAGCTCTGCACCACAGTCTCTTCATGCCAGTAAATCACTGAACTCGCATGGATTAAAATATTCTTTTATGGGGGCGTGGGGTGGGATATGGGGGTAGACCATGAGGTGGGGTAGGCGGGAGTGCTATGGGATGAACTCCTTTTGGTCTTTTCACCAGAGCCTTCGTATCATGAAACTACATCCTACTGGGAACTTCACTGGTTAGAAATACTTAGGTATTGTTGCTTGTAAGTATCTGTATGTGTATCAAAGACATTTGTGTACTTATGCTATGTAAACTGAAGCTTGTTCACAGTTTAAAAACTAAGGAAAATGATGCAAATCTTCATTAAAGTTTACACGAGATGGGACTATCACAACTTTTCTTTCCTCTGAAACTGCACGTGTCAGGCTATGCTGTTGGGGGCCATGGAGTCTCATGGTGCAAGGGTAAGTGCCGTGGTGTGTACCTACAACTATCAAGCTCGCTTTCTACAAAAAAAATTGGGCAAGGAACTCTGTTAAGTGACCTGTGCCCAGAGCTGCAGCCGCTGTCCTGAGCAGGAAGGACTGCTTCTGTGCAAAGTTGAGGGTGTCCCAGTTGCGAGTGCTTCCATCTCGAGGGCTCATCGCTAAAGTGTTGTTACAGTCGATGTAGCGTCCCTGACCTTGTGGTGTCCTGCACATCCAGCTCATGGAAGTTTGTAGGATGGAGCTGCAGCTGCAGTCTCCCAAAATGCAGTCCCTCACAGGGAGCCCATGTTGTCACCGTACAGGCAAAGGTAAAAGACAGCTCTGACTCCCATTTGGTATTCTCCTGAATGGTGATGAAAATGTGCTTCATCATGAGCTGCTCAGCAATAAAAGAAAATATTTTTATGTCATTCAGCAGAAATGTATGGCAAATGAGGTTCAGAGGATTAATGTACAAAGGAAATGTCAATGGTAATGTATAGACAGCCCCTTTAGTCCTGCTTGTCATAAATTCAGAATGAGAGAGATTGCAGACTGGCCTGCGAAGGGTAAAATCAAAGGATTAAACAAACTATAATTCAATCTTTCTGTGCCCTGAATTCTTACTTTTGGGTTATTTTCCTCTGCATTTTTTATTAAAAGAACATATATCTTCAATGGGCGAGAGAGGAATTACAAACACTGGACTGAAAGTTGGGCTTTCTTGTAGTCTTGCTTTCACAGGCGGGCTCTAGCTCAGAGCAGCTGTGCCGGTTTAAGGCCGTGCTAGTAGCCTTTATTGCTAATGCTGAGCTACTTGGGTTACTCACTGTTGTGCCTTCTATGGGAATATAGGAAGAGACAGGCTGGCTTTGTCTCCCTTCTGACAGGGAGGCTCTGTATCTACTCATCCTCAGCAATCAGATCATAAAATTAGAGCTGCGTGCTTGTTGTTTGCGGTCTTTTTTATTCCAGCTCAGCCTGGAAGGAGGGTGTGAGTCTTCGGATAATGTAAAGGACAACTTAGGTTTGATTTTTCTCCAGATGAAGCCCTTGATCTTGCACTGGGATTCGCAAGGGCACTACTTTCTGCTCATTCATTCAGACTGCAGTCTGCCTGGTGCCAGGCCCTGCCCAACTTCTTAGCGTAGAAAATGTGCATTCAATTGCATGTCTAATTTGTTCACAAATTTTCCACGAGTGTTGAACCAAATCACACTGCAAACACTATGCCTAGTTATGTGCCTAACTCAGCATTTGCACACAGAATTGCCTAATGAGCATGTGCAATTATGGCAATTAGACATGTGAATTAAGCATGCAAACACCCTAGCATTTGGGTTAGAGAGTCATAGCCTGTATCTAGTGAAATAGCAGTGCCTATTTTAGATGCGATGGAAAAGCACATCTTCCTTCTCCAGTGTGGCCACACTGGTGAAAAGAGCATTGTAAGACCTTTGGCTGGGGATGGAGAGACTACAGCTCTGGGTGGAGACCACAAAGAATCTGCAGATGAAATCAGGCTTTAGGTGTTCATGCTTCTCTGTCCCATGTGCCTCTTGCTCATAATGAAATACCCGCACATTCTCACTGAGCATACTGTGGCTTAACAGCGTTAGCAGTTCTGCGTGCAAGGCAGCCTCCATCAGCAGGGATTGCCACAAAAAAGTTAACAACTTTCCTTCTATTAGTCCTTCCCAAAGGCAGTACAATGCAGAACTCCCCTACGTCCGCACGAATGTCTCTTGAAGGTTCCATAAACTGCTGAATTTGTGGGTTTTTTTTCTAAACAGACTTTTGTTCCCGTCCTCCTGAGGGAAGGCACTGTTGGCTGGCTGTGGTACAGATCCCAGCGTTGAGGTGTGAATTTGGTTGGCAGCTGCCAAGACTGAGAGTTTTGCATCAGTTATCGCTGTTTTAGTGAAATAAGGTTAACAAGCGCAGAGGTGAGCAGGTGGTCAGAGATAAACAGGTGAGGGAGCACATTTCTGTAATAAAGGAAAGTCTTGGGAGGGAAACCACCTTCCCCCTCAAATTTCTGCTTCATTAAGGTGATTTCAAACTCGCTGTGAAATCAAGGACTCGGTAGCTGATCAGCGCAAACAAAAATAATCCAGGTGGCAAGCCTGATGAGATATGACCTTGTTCAAAATCAATAGACTGTTCCCCTTCCACCGAGCACAACCGACTCTCGAATGAGTTTACTTGAACGGAGGCATTTCCCTCACAACATTAACATTTTAATTGCTTGTGCAGGATTTTCTGGAAAATTAACCCAGCGATGGTTGAGCGCAGGCAGAGGATGCTCGGCGGCGGGGCTGGGAGCCCGGCGGTGCTGCGGGGAGCCGTAAACACATGCTGCCACCTAAAGGAAAGAAGCCTTCAGAAAGAACCGGGGAGCTGCTGCCTTTGCTCCTGTCAGGGCTCCTTAAAACAAAAGAGTCTTAATTTGCTTTTTGCAGCCTACCTCCCTGGTGCCTTCCGAAGGGCTGTCTCACTGGAAAAGTGGCACAGCTCCCAGCAGCATCATGTACTCTGCTGCGCTGCAGGGTGAGTGATGAGATATGGCCAAGCACCCGAGAGTGAGCACAGGGTAACTTCTGAAGTCCTGCCAACTCCTTTGTGCAAGTATAGGGTCCTGCAGCAGGGCCACGAATTAGTTGCAGAGGGGTCTTGTGCCAGGGGAGGGCTGCAGTGCTTGGAGAAGGCTCTGCCAGGGAGTGGGACCCCTGTGAACAAGCATCACCCTGGGTTGTGGCACCACTCCTGCTCCTGCTCTTGGGTCCTGTGTGGCAGGGCCCACTGAGAATGGGAAGAAAGCTCAGGGTGATACATCTGTAGCAGATGGATGGGGAGGGTAGGTGGCAGTTGAGTAGTCTTCAGATGATGTCTGATTTTACTTCATTATCTCATGTGGATTGTATAAATGCTGAGGGGACAGGACTGAGATCTGCTTCAGCATCTTAAATGCTGCTGCTAAAGAGACAGGATTCTTTTGAATAGTCTTTTTCTGTCTTCATAAATCCTGCATTCCTGGCTGCACAGAGGAGGCAGGCAGAAGAAACTTTACAGAGAATATATTCCCACTGGGTATTGCCAATCAGTTCGTGAGTGAAGCCTGTGAAAATAAAGGGGTGGGGGGGAGGGGAAGGAAATCTTCCCACTGGCTTCAGTAAGCTTGCAGAGCATAAAGAACCTCTTCCAAACACATATACAGGCAACACCAAGCCATGGAGCCATGTCCTTGAGGTGTGGCTAACGTGAGCCGGCAGCCACTGAGCAGAAGCTGTGCCAAGCCACCAGCAAATAAAGGGCAAGTTTGGGAACTTTGTGTGTTTGGGACTACTGTCCTGATTTCTCAGTGAGCAGCTGCCAATATCACATTAACACTGTGACTGCCCGTAGCATGGTATTGCTGGAAGGCAGAGCCAGCAAGTGAGGGCTGAAGAGGTGCGAAGGGACGTGTAGCTGTGTGCTGGGAAGCAGCCTTGGTAGAAAGGAGCTTAGCTGGGGGGAACCTGTGTGCACAGCAGCCTTACTTTGGTGGTTTGAAGGCAAAGCTTTGGCGTTTTGGGGCACTTCTGCAGAGGAGTAATGATTCACGATGTGTGTGCCCGTAGACAGGGTTATACACACACAGTACCTCCTGTCTGAGCTCTGGCCACAGTCCTTTCCCTGATGTCTGATTTTGGGTAAGTGTTTGCATCCGAGCGTTTGGCATTGCACCATCCGTAGGGATAGCATCCCAGAGAGGCAGAAGGGTATGCATTGAAAGCAGAAAGCAACCCTCCGCTGAGTGGTCATAGCCAGCACATTCCTGGGATTCCTGCAGGGCCAGGCCAAATCTCCAGCTCATGGCTCACCCAGTGAGAGGACTTCTGGTTTGGTGGGACACTGGGCCACTGTTCTCTGAGGTTAAACTCTTACCAGCTCACAGCTCCAGGAAAACTCCCCAGTCAAGCTGCAAGATTGCAGACAGGCAGAACAGATATTGTTTTCTCTTACGGTACTTGTTTTCTTTTAAAAACTGATGGTGGTCTCAGCAGCGCTCCTCAGTGTGCCCATGGAGCAGGTTTGTCTTTCATTGTTTGTGCTCTTCTACATCATAGCTTGCAGCCTTGCATTCAGTATGGAAAGTGCTTGCCGGGGAGCAAGTTTCTCAGACTGAAAGGAAAATGAATTGACATTAGTTTTCTTATACAGAACTTTTTATTTCTGATAAGTTCTTGAAAAAATATATGTCTGAGTTTGAGATATTTTTTAATAGTCTTGCTATTAGTGACGTAATTTTTTTCCCTTTTGATATACAGATGTGTTTGATTTTGTAACCTAATGAACCTCTATGTTCATTTTCAATCCTGTGCAGCATCTGCATGCATTTCCAGTGGAAGGCACTGTCATCATCTTCTTGAGTCCAGCTCTGGGGTCTCCAGTACAGGAAAGACATGGAGCTGTTGGAGTGAGTCCAGAAAAGGGCCACAAAGATGATCATGGAGCTGGAGCACCTCTCCTGTGAAGACAGGCTGAGAAAGTTGGGCTTGTTCAGTCTGGAGAGGGCTCCAGGGAGAACTTATTGCAGCCTTTCAGTACCTGAAGGGGCTACGGAAAAACTGGGGAGGGACTGCTTGCAAGGGCATGGAGTGACAGGACAAGGGGAAATGGGTTTAAACTAGAAGAGGGTAGGTTTATATTAGACAAGGAAAAAATTCTTCCCTGTGAAGGCAGTGAGAACCTGGCACTGGCTGCCCAGAGAAGCTGTGGCTGCCCTCTCCCTGGCAGTGTTCAAGGCCAGGTTGGATGGGGCTTTGGGCAACCTGGTCTAGTGGGGGGTGTGTCTGCCCATGGCAGAGGGGTTGGGACTAGATGGTCTTTGAGGTCCCTTCTAACCCAAACCAGTCTGTGGTTCTATGATTCTCTTCCATGTCTATGATATTTCTTATGGGTTGGAGGTAAATGGAACTGGGTAGGAATACAAATAAAGGATGGATTCTCAAATGGGTTAGGGTATTATACAGCACTGTTTGAAAACCTGAATACAACTTCTCATTAATTAACACTACAGTTGTATGGATGTGGTCATACTAAGTGCTGTAAGGGCACTGTCCTGCAGGGAGAGCAGTTGATAATTCTTCCAATAGTTTTCTGTTTAGCCTTGAACAAAAAGACATTTACTCCTCTGTGCCTTAATTTTTACATCTGATTAGAGTCATTATGATTAAAGCTGATGAAACATTTTCAATTCAATGACTGGAGAAGTTGGTTCTGGCTAAAAGTACTAAAGGAAATATTCTGCAGCTGTTCCTCTGATGAGATCAAGCCAAGTTGTTAATTTCCATAGGACAAAAAAGGATTTATTTGAACTTCATATTTTAATTTCATGTTATACTCATGTACAAATTATCCTACTGTGTTATTCTATTGAATTATTGAATATAGGTTATGCACACTGCCAGCGTTAAACCATTTTAACATCATGCCTCAACATTTTTACATCAAGTCAGTGAACTACTTTTCTGTTTGCTAATAAAATGTTTCAGATTTCTCAGAACTAAGCGTGGCTTTAGTAAAATTATTGGAAAGTTCATTTCTGCCCTTTACCTTCTGATTCTGAAACAGCTTTGGAAGTATTGGATCCCTCTTTGCTGATGTTCCTGCTGCTTGAGGGGTGGCTAGAGATGAGAATTATGTACTCCAGGCTGTGACAAAGTGCTGCCAATGACTGTCCATAAGGCAGAGTGTCAGTGCCTTCCTGGCATCACCTGCAATAGTAATGGCTTAGGATGGCTCCTTTACCTATCAGCCACCATCCAGTTTTCTGGCATTGCTTCTTCCAGTACGAGTCATCAGCAAGTACAGGAAGATCACTGTTGTAGAAAAGGGTTATGTTATATAATTATTTAGGTTGGAAAAGGCCTTAAAGATCATTGAGTCCAAACATAAATTTAACACTACCAAGTCCCACTAAGCCACGTCCCTATGTGCCATGTCTCCATGTCATTTAAATACCTCCAGGGATTTTATAGTTTAGAGACAAAAGGCTCAATATGACTTGTAACTAAGGCTTCTGGTCATACCATTATAAACGTCTTACAGCTTTGCAGTGGAGCAGGACTAACAAATGCAGCCACAGCCCTTCTCTGAGTGGGCAATACCTGCAGGGGCAGAGCCCATATGTCTGCTGGGTGCCAGATGGCATCATGCGGGTGCCATAGGGCTCCTCACCTTGTGCACCTTGATGATGTTAGTCCCACCTGGTGACTTCTGTGGACTTATTTTGATGGGCCCTGGCAGAGGGGAGAACCAGCCACAACATGCATTTCCCTTCTCTTTTCTTAGTATAACTGGTTCATGGCCATGATTAGATGGCCTACAGCTGGAAGGAAGGTTTTGCCCAGAAGAAAACCTGTCTTTGAAGAATAGAAAAAATGGGCTCAAGGGATTATGTATCTGTGATTAATCTGTTCAGCCACTGGGTGCCAATGTTGGCTCATATTTGATAATCTGAGACATTTTTCTATGGGAAGAATAATTTCTGAAATCTCAAAGAAGATGTAATTTTGGAAGGGTGCAGAGCCTGGTAAATATCTCTGAGAGTGTGTGACCTTTTTATTCAGGCAAGACCTGGAAATGGAGTGCCAGGAACGTGACAGCGAGAGGTGGGGAGACAGGGGAGCCCCGAGTTAACAAAAGAAAAAGTGGGACCCTTAATGAAATGGGCTTGCTGAGAATTATGAATCTGTGAGCCTGTGTCTTGTAGTGATTAATGATGAACCACTGTTTTAACTTTGGATCAAATAATGGGTTGCCGCTGAAAAGCTTCATTAATCATTGTTCGAAATAGGCCTGCCAATTCATTACTTCAGGGTAGACATGAGCTGAACAGTTCAGCAAATTTCAGGATTGAGTGAACTCTAGGCAGGGGCTGGTTAAAAAGAAAGCAGGGGTCTAATCTGTGTTTCAATGTGTTGGGATTTATGAGCGAGGAATATCCTCTCGTTGGAAGTTTCCTCTTCTTTCCCCTCCTCTCCCACAAAATCGTTTTGCTAATTGTGATCTGGGCACAATGGACAGAAAAAAACCATGGTTTTCAGGGCCGTGCCTGGGCTGGATTCTTCTCTCAGATGCCCAGATGTGGCTCCAATCTGAACCACTAGAAATCGTATTGTGTGTCTGAGGGCAGAGCCTGGCTGTCCTCAGCTGCTGGTTTTCACTTTGCAGCCTTCATCTGAGACTAACGCTTTGCCTCTGTGTATATATTTAAGTGCAGGGGAACATTTGCAAGAAACTCATTTGCCCCCTTTTTAAAAAAAGACTGCTGTAGGAAGCCTCCATGCTTTCAATGTGATACAAGCCTTTTAAGCCAGCTGGGATATATTTTAATTGATGTTCCAGGAAGTTAAGGACTGGGATGCCCAAGAAAGTACAGCAGATGCTCCCTGCTTGGGAAGAGATCAAGTCTTTTTTTTTTTTTTTTTTAAAGTAATGTCCAAATATCAGCTAAAGAGCACACCATGCCTCCACATTCTCTGCACCTAATCATACTGGACAGATGATGCTATCATTCTGTGAAATAGAAATTAGGAGCAGAATAATTTTTTTTTTACCCAAAATGGTTTTGCTCGCAAAATACTAGTTTTGATCAATAGAAATATACTTTGAAGATGTAATAGGATCTGCCTGACTTATTTAGGTTAGAAAACTTCCCTTTAATCCTGTCAAAAAGGAAACAGAAAGCTACTTGCCCTGCCATCATCTCCACTCACAGTCTAAAGTGTGTTATTTTTTTTTATATAATTTACAAAATTTCTCAAAAATTAAGCTCATCAATTTTTCAGTTTTTCCCACTTGAAACCTTCAACCAAAATGATCACTTAGGCAGTTTCAGTTTCCTGAAAAATATGAGTACTTTTGTTCAGGATTGACCGAACTTCCTTGAAACAAACAAAAAAGTCATTTATTCGCACAGCTGGAGACAGAGAGGGAAAAACATCTGGATCTGAGAAGGGGGAGAAAATGTGCATTGAAAGGGAAAAAAACAGTAAAAGGACAAAAGGTTATAAGTAGAAAAAGAAAAAGGATTGATATGGGGGTTGGAGAGTGTGTCCAGGGATTATGTGAGGAGGGCTATAGAAAGTGGGCCTTGAAAGAGAAATGTAAATATGGTGATGGAAAGGAGGAGGGGAAGGCTGAAATGAAACAAGAGAAAAGATAAGGAAAAAAAGGAAAACAGAATAAAATACAATAAACAAATGGAAAGCAAAAATAATAAAAAAATCTTACATTTGAATGAAACATAAGAAAACACATACTCTAAGAAGAACAAAGCTAAGGAAACTGATGAGAGTAAGGGGTATGCTGAAAAAAACCTATCTAGAAATTGAAAAATATTGCAGAAAAGGAAAACACAGCTCCCTTATTGAATCTTGACCACTTCTCACCCAACTCTAGCCATAGTAAAAACACTGGCACAGCAGCCCCTGGCCACTGCAACTGAGTTGTTCCCGCTGCTCAAACCCACGTGGGACACGTGGAGGCTGAGGGAGAGCTGGAAGTAACATGTCAGCACCTGAGTGCTGCATTAATTCGGTGCATCAGCACCTCAGCTTCTACCAGCTCATTGTTTCCAGATGGTGCCTGAGCTCTGAGCTGGTATTTAAGGCATTTAAGGTTGACTTCATTAGGTTTCCTTGAGGCCAGTGTACAGCATATATGCAGAGCTCAGTGACAGACTCTTTGGCATGTTGCTGCACTGCCAACTGCTTTGCAAAATTGATATAGGGGTTTCCAACCCCATATGAGCAAGGTCTGAGGTCTCTACTCTCCGGGGACAAACCCAGCTTGGACCTGCAGGAACAGGTTTGGGGGTCCTCTCATTCACTCTGAGGTGCAGGTAAGACATACTTTGGGGCATACAGACAGCAGTGGGATTTCAGACCTGCCCTCTGAATTCCCAGCTGAAGTGGCAGCTGGGCAGTTTCAGATGAATTGCCCTAAGGACATTCATATGTGTCTCTCCAGGTCATGGGGACACCCTATGTGAATAGTTGAGTAGATTATACTGACCTTCTCCTCCCCCAAGCCATGGAGACACCTCTGGAGCAGACCAGTCCTGAGTCCGCAGACAGGTGGCACCTCAAAACCTGGCCTCTGACCCCCACAACACTGGCCTTCTGCAGTGAAGACCTGGTCTGAAGTTGCTGTTATAGCAGCTTTTGATATTTCTTCCTCCCTCCATCACACACATTTCTTCGCTTGGTTGAAATTTTCAACACCTTAATTTTTTTTCTATTTTCAGGTTTGCTTTATGAACACTTCTAGACATAAACTTCAAGCACTGAGAGCCTGAAAGTAAAATCAGGTGTTAAGAGTTAGGTGATGTGAAAAAAAGACTGGAAGCAATAAGCACTGCTTTTTAATGGGCTTACTTATTCCTGTTGGGTTACTGTAAATAACCCAAGTGACCGGTGTTGTGATTCAGTGTTGGATCTCAGCATTTCTGAAGTTGGTACCATGATAACCCTTATTCAAGGTCAGGCTTGATGGGGCTCTGAGCAACCTGATCTAGCAAAGATGTCCCTGTTACTGCAGGGGGTTTGGACTAGATAACCTTTAAAGATCCCTTCCTACCCAGTACGTTGTATGATTCTATGATGTTATCAAAACATTGGACAGAGAAATTAAACCAATGTACTTTGCCTTCTTTAACATAGAGAGCTTCACTATTAGGCACTGATTACAACCCTGTCCTCTTCAAAGGCTTGTGTTGTTAATTTCAGTGTATCCCAAATAGTTCTCAGACTGTAAACGTAATACTATTTTCTTGTAACTGTGTAAGTTAAGGGATAATCAGGCAGAGGTCTAAATTCTTAAAGTTATTGAGGGCAGTATGGTCTCAGAGGGAATGAAAAACCTATATTTAGCCCTTAGCATTTAAGGGTGAGTCAAACATGAGTAAAGTTTGATTTCCAGACAAAGACGGGATCACTAACACATCCCAAATCTTTGGGTGTTTGTTTTTTTTTTTTAAGAGAAGAAATGCATTTATAATAAAAGAATTTGTGAGTTCTTTGTTGCAGCTCATCTTTTCAACCATTTTGGTCATAAGCATCAATACATATGTGATCAGGTCACTCCAGTTTTAATGGTCACACTGGAAAAACCTAGTGACACATCACAAGAAGCAAGTATTTCTATATAGCATTCAGGCTTTCAAACTACAGCCCATACCTTCATTGTTTTTAAGAACAGCATCTGGGAAATGTTCGCCTCGCATATGTAGTGACTCATAGTAACTGGAAAGCACGCTGTGACCCTCTCTTCTGCAGGGTGTGGAGATAGTCATCTTGTGGTAACAGGCGTCTACACCTCCTCCTTTTTCAGTGTTACCAAAATTAAATATCTCTAGTAATTCTGAAAATCTTTGGCAGCTGAGGAAATCTGATTCAAAATATTGGCTGCAATTTATGTTATCAAATTTTGGAACATTAGGTTGAAGCTCACATGTAAAAATTTAAAATATTTGTAATGCATTTCCATCAATGTAATGGAAACAGGCAGGCAGACAAGGAATTATTCTCTTTGCTGTTGTAAAGTTATATACATCTATCAGAAACAGACTGAAATCAATGGCCACTGAGAAGATTAGCCCTTTTGAAACCAAATCTTTCATTGTTTTCTTGACTGAAAGATAATCTGTAATATTACTGATAATGCATGAAACTTTTATCCTACTGAGATCATGCAATGAATTTTGGAAATATGTAATACATGATTTTCTGTCATGTTGCTATATACACGTAACTTTGAGGAGTACTAGAGCAGAGAGGTTAGTACTTAGAAATCCAGGTGTTTTCAATCTACAGAGCCCTGTGTGCGCCATTCTACCTACAGAACTGATTCATGGGATTTCCTGACTATGGCTCATTGAGTATTTGAGAAAATGGCTGTGATGCTGTAACACCAGAGCACAGAGCTTTAAAAAATGAGAAGAGGATATACATTAGCCTGACTTTAACTTCCTTACAAATACTGGAACAAGTAATCAAACAAAATATTTATTATGCCTGGAATGTGAGAAGACAGCAAGGGACAATCCACATGGGTTTATCATTATCTAATCATGTCAAACTCATCTCATTTACTGTAAGACACCAGGCCTTATAAGCAAGTGTAAACAGTGGATTTCATTTACAGTGACTTTAGCTAAGCTTTTGACGTTGATTCTCTTGTAATTGTAAGGAAACAAGATTTACATGTAGAGTAGATACAACACTGCTCAGAAAACACACTATTTAGAGCAGAAAGCACACTATTTAGAATTTAGTTAACCAAGTAATTCCCTGGTAAAATCCAAGGATATACAGAGTTCAGTTCTGCAAGGGTCTGTTATTATTCAATATTTTCATTAATAGTTTGAATGATTCAATAAGGAATATCATGGGACTTTTTCAAGCTTTCAGATAACATCAAGATGGGAAACACTAGGGGAAGAAAGAAACTCACTAGAAAAATTTTCTTAATAGACTGGGGAAAATAAGTGAAAACAGAATAAATGCAATAGAAGTACAAAATACTGCATTTAGGTAGAAGTGATTTAAAAGATGATTGTAGGGTAAGATTAACTACTTCAAAATTGATTGCTTGAGTATCAGTTCTCTAGAAAAGGTTCTAGGTTTCTGAGGTCACTATGCTTCAGCATTGAGATGTTATAACAGAAAAGGTGAACATGCACTGCAAACTAGAGAAAAGTCTGTAAGATGTAGGAACTATGCTTTCTTTTCTTTGCTGAGACCTCAGCTGGAGCACTGTGTCCAGATTCAGGTGTTGCACTCTAGTAGAAATCTGGGCTAGTTGGAAAAAACTGAGAGAACAAGAAGGGTGGTCAAAAATCTATGAAATGTGGAAGATAAGGTGAAGTAAGACTGACAGCCTAAAGAACAGAAGATGATGAGGGATAAAAAAAAAAACCCAGGATATTATAACAGTTTTGAAAATATAAAGTGTTGGTGCAAAAAAAGAAAAGAAAAATCTGTTCTTCATCTCAAAGGTAGGTAGGGGAGAAGTAGTGCCTGAAGACAGCAAAGGAACTTTAGGTTAGATTTTAGAGAAATTTTTATCTTGCCCAAGCCCAAGAATAGTTTGCCTGGCTATGGAGTATGCATCACTGAAAGTCTTTTATGAACAGGTAAGATGGATGTCTGTTAGGAATGACTGAGTGCTTGATCCAGCCTTGAGGCAGAAGAGTAGACAGCCACTCCTTGAGATGCTTTCCAAACTAATTTGATTTTATGGCACTTCTTTGTTTCTTGCACAGCAGTCACCTTGCCACTTCCTCTGTTTTCAGATTTCTTAGAAACAACACAAGAATTATTATTCTGATTCAGTTCATTTGCTTATGGTCCTATATTTGACAATCAACCACCAGCAAACGTCTTCTCTGTGAACTGTTATAAACCTGTCAGTAATTATTACTACCTTTACTGAGCCATGAAAAATCATTTCCTCTCTAATTCCAGAAAGCAAATGAGCGTAAAGACCATTCTTGCTGTTATTGTGTTTCATGACTTGTTGATGAACACTATTGGCTGTGTAAAAGCATGGCCTGTCTAAAAACACAGAAATAATATTTACACTCAGCTTTAGACTGTGATACTGTGATCAGTCTGTGTGCTCCATCTTCTCTGTGATTTGGGCCAATGGATTCAGGTACATTGGGTATTTAGCTCCTGATAACTATACATTAGAAAATTGAAATCAGATACCATTAAATTGAGTAGACACAATTTTTTTTTGAAGTAGACTAACACAGCTCTCGAAATGCATTTTAATATCTGCATTTCAGTAGCAGCTGAAGTAATTTCCTGAATTCAGACTATAAAGAAATAGAGATTTTTTTTTTTCCAGTTTTAAATGTAAATTGCGGTTGCTTGAGATCAAGTGCACAATATAGGGAAGATTAAGTCCAATTAAGTTTTTAGGAAGATATCGCATATTTGTTCCTTTGGAAGTCCTTCTGGGAAAGGGCACACTGCTCAAGGTATTTCTCTCAGTTACTTTCTGGTCTTTTTTTTTTATACATTTCTAGTCCTCAAGCATTGAGCTCAGCGTAGTAGTCAGTGTCCCATCTTTTGAAGAAGTTTTCCACCTCATCTCTTGTCTAAAACTTATTTCCTCTAAGTTTAGGCTTAAGGAGACCCCATTTCTGCATTTCATCCTCCCAAGTGTCAACACTGCCTTCAGTTGTTTGGGAGTCTAACGGCAACATCCTCCCTTACATTACTCATCCAAGTGAAATTTCTCCAGACTTAGTAAAGGGTCTAACTAGAAGCCTGGTAAGGGGCTGACTTGCTACCATTTTCCAGATCTGGACCCTGCTACAGTACACACTAAGCCATTGTAATAAAGCGTTAGTGCACAGCTGTGACAAGGAATTGCTATTTACATAACCATTAATTAACCCTTCCAGAAGTTTTCTTCTTTCTTGCCCTTTCCTTAACCTTGCACTAAATTACAAGTACAAAACCAGAAGCCTGTGGTAGTATCATGTTTTAACAGGCAAGCCTCAAAAAGTGAGGTTACAGACATGATTTTTACTGCACCCCTTTAGTTTGATCCAGAGTAAAGGTGACGCCAAAAGGAAAGTGAAAGAAAAGAAAAATGTTTTTCAGCCTCAAGGTTGTTTTTGCGAAAAGAAAACACCTACTCTGGAATTTCTAAAGCTGAAGTCTACATTGAAAGCAAGGTTTAACCAACCATTACATTGCTCAGTGTTGCTCTGCAAGCCTTTGATTAATTGATTCAGCCTTCTCCTTACTCATGTGACTCGAATGAATGAAGGGATGGCCACTTAAAACAGGGGATGGGAGAAAGATTATTTTTTCTGGGAAAACTGAAATGAAAGAGCAATTGTACGGTCAACAGACAAATAAGGTTATAATTTAGGAACAGATCATTACAGAAATCCTATTTGATAATTTTTAGTGTTTGGGTTATAGTTCTTTTTTTATCCTATCATTAATGACTGAAATAAAAAAATAAAATGAAGGGTTTGGTGGGTTTTTGTTTGTTCGGTTGGTTTTGGTTTTGTTGAAGAAACTGACACAGGCCAGTAGTGCTCCTAGTTTCCTTCTGAAGAAAGGCCCAAAGAGAATATCCAAAAATAGAACACTCAAAGGTAACAGCAAAGGACAATGATATTAATTAGAGGTCAAATCCTGAAGCACTGAATTCATTAAAAATTGTAGGCATTACCTAATGAGTAACCACTAGATTACAAGATACTTCTTTGTTTTGCACAGTGAACCCCTAAATCTTTACTGCACTGCTGAACAACCTTGGCTGAAAAGGTGCTGAGACTTGGCACCCAGCTCCTCACACGGTTCTGCTGAAGGGAGATAAGGTTTGCAGTTCCCTAAGTTAAGGAAGGAATTGAGTTTGATTTCACAGGAGGAATCTACAGGGGATGGGCCCAAAATACTGACTCAGACCCCTTGAAACTGTTAGGGTGCCTTACTCAGAAGAGAGAGGTGGCAGACAAAACATGCTCACAGACTAAGTCCGTGTAGAGGTCTTAAACCCAAGAAGGACTTAATTTTGCAGCTCCCAGTTCAGGTTGAACCTTTCACATGCAGAATTACCAGTGAAGCATCAGGAGCTGCTTTTCGACGGTTGTTCATTGTGTACTTGGAGAGAAAATGACAAGAACCACACTGACAGCGGACTCTGGAAACACCCGACGCACTGAATGCATCTACGCAGAGCTGTGAAATCTTTCACCGGGCAGGAGTTGTTAGCCAGGGATAACTCTCGTTCTTTTGAACATCTGAACTCTTTCATAAGTGAAACATCCAGGTTAAACAGTACACCTGTTCAGCTGAATAAAGCTGCTCTGGTAAGAGCAGAAGGTGTTATACTGGAGTAACTGGAAAAGTCTAGACTGTGATAACAGAGGTGACCAGATCATTATACAGCAAACACATCTCCCAAAACTAAAACTGGAATAAAAGAGCATACTTTGAATAGGATGGGAGGTGAGTGTATGGAGGGAGGGCCTGGCTCACAGAAGAGCCCCAGCTCACAGTAGAGCCCTGGCCCTGCTTCCCTCCATCCTGGTATCACAGCATGTTGGTTTACAGCATTTTTTTGGGGAAAGAAAAGCACAAAGTTTGCTTTTGGGCCACGATGGAGGTGCAGAGCAATGAAGAAGAGCAAAGACCTGAACTTGAGGATGTGCTTCTGCCCCTCAGAGCACTCCAGCAACAGAAACTGAGGTCATCTCTTCTTCGCATCGTGCACCAAATGGTATCGAAAACCCCGAACGGATTCGTGGGGGGGGGGGGGGGGGGGGGGGGGAGCGGGGTGTGGGGGTGGGGGAGGGGGGGGTGTGGGGGTGTGGAAAAACCAAAGAAAAAGAAAAAAAGAGCAAGAACGGGAAAATGCCGCGCCTCGGGGATGCACCAGCAGAGGTCAGCACAGCCGGGAGAATGGAGAGCTGCGTGCCCCGGTGATGGTGCTGCCGCCGCCGGGATAGCGATGCTGCCGTCGGGGCAGGGCCGGTGGCTGCTCCCTCAAGCCGAGGAATTGCAGCTGTGCCCTACTAAGTGCCGAATATCACTCTTCGTCAAACTAAACTGCAGCAGGGAGTGGTAGTTTCTTTATTCTGAGCCCTTTGGTGTTTTTTGAATTTGAGAAGTGTAGTTTGACGTAGCACTTTGTGTAAGAAAAAACCCACCGAGTTCTTTCACAACAATAAAACTTTCTCAACAATTTATATAATATGGAAGAAATCACATTTATCACTGTCTGTTAAGAAGCCCAGCCTGATGCACCTTTTTCTTTCACAACACTTGCTCTCACAGATCATTATAGTCATAAAAGCCAGAATGTCATTCATCAGACTTAATCAGTAAAACCCTCCTTGGAGGCAGCTGTTTGTTCCAAGAAAGCTCTGTTTCATGAATCATTTTATATCTGGATTGCCTGATTTAAAGCTAGTGCAGGAAACTGGATTTCCCTAATGTAAGGTGATAAATCATGCTTGTTTCTCCTGAGAACAATGATGAAACTTGGGTTCCTTCCAGATGAAATGATGGCAAATGCCAAAATGCCCAGTAAGGAGTGAGGTGTAAGGAGGCAAGATGCAGAAACATACCCAGACTTTGCTTCATCTCCTTCTGAAGTAGAACAGTGCAGATAAGAGAACCTTGGTATGTAGCAGAGTTGTGTGAGCTTGAAGTTGTGAATGCTGGAGCTATCCTGCCAGTGATTTCCTGACTGAAGAGAACTGCAACTAATTGGCATCTTTGCATAAAATCATGTGGATGTTTTTGAGATCCAAAGAGGTCGGATATTCTCTAGTATACCATATTCACACTATAAATGGAAACTTAGATCTGTGTTTCCCCAAGATAAGGTGTTGGACACAGTTATTTTCCATAGTATATGTTGTTTGAGGTTGGAATTTTCTGAAGAAGGGATAAGAACATCCAAGTGAAATTATGTTTCATCCCATTAGATATAATTACAGAATTAGGCAACTTTATAGTGATGAGCAACATCACTGGTGTCTCATGCAAAGACAGGAAAGAGGCAACTACCCAGCATTAATTCTGTGCAAAAACACCTGGGGTAACTTTGTGGCTGCTGCCACACCAGCATGGCGTGAGGCAGCACTGGAAAGAAACACTAACATGGGCCTGGAAGCAGTATTTTAACTGTGTTAACCAGCCCTCAGTGGTGTTATTTATGCATGTGATATCTACATATTACTAAATCACTTGCTATTCCAGAACTAGCTTGTACGGCACTAGCTTAGATAACTTTGCCAATGACTGTATTGTTCAGTATGGGCATCTCCCTCACCTGAGTCTTTGGAGAACAGAAGTTGCCAGCATCCAAAGAAAAAAGATTTCTTGTAAGGCTGAGGTAACTGCAAAATGGATATTGGCATCTCCTTTGTGCACCATTTTTGAACTTAGAGGATCCTCGTGGACTAACGTGAAATGGAAGACAGTCTACTATGATTTAAAATATTAGTCGACCTAAAGCACCCAGTGGAAAGAGATCTAAAAGCAGAAATGTAAAGATATATGTGAAATCTGTAGTCAGTATTCCCCTTAAAGAGATATCTGAGTGGGAATCCTACAGGAGCAGGGCTTCCACAGCTATGTGGTCAAAAGGCTGAGACAAGTTACGAAGCTGTTGCCATCAGATGGTGGTGAGACCAGGCTTTGAGGGGCAGAGGGAGGTGTCAGTTGGAGTTGTAACCATAAAAATATATTCAAAAGTAATGTGGGCTATATTCTTAATGAACCCTAACAACAGTAAGTTCCTGGGTATTACCCTGGCACAGAAATGGTTCTGGACTAATTAAATTATATTCACTTTTCCTCAGTTTTCCTACAAAAGTTCCATTGTTCAGGGTATTTGTTGGCAGACCCAGAGTGTGGCAATCACAACAGCTGAAATGGAGTGGCAATGCCCTGGTCTGTATAAAATGGATCACTCATCCCTTTATGTGAAACGAAATGCATGGAGCTGGATTTCTCTGCTGCCCAGTGATGTTTGAGGCTTTGATTACCTGATAGGAATCAAACAAAGAAAACTACATTTTGTAGAAGTGATTTATGTCTGAGACAGGAAAAAATAATGCAGCTTATTGCCATTGGTTTTCTTTTTTGCCTGAAATCAGTAATGCAAAATGCTTTTTCCCCGTGATGTAAACAGAACCAGTATTTGTCTGATAATGTAAGACATCCTAAAGGACAGAGATTTAACAGCAGCAGATGATGAATAAGACTGAGGACTGCAGAAAATAATGGCTATTCTAACCTAAGAAGAAACATATGGCATTATTTCAGGATATCCAAGAAAACTGCTAATGTGCTATAAAAAAATTAATAAAATTACTTTTCCCTCTATTATTTAGACCTGCATGAGACTGATCTTCCTGATAAAAGATGTTGCCTGTGAGCTGGTGTTACTAATATAAATGATGGAGCAACCTCATTTTTTTGCCAATAGCTATCTGTGCATGTAGTTGGGTTTTACTGTAGCACAAAACCCCTGCAACTCCTTAGTATATAGTGATGCATGAAAATTCCCTTGTCTGAACACAGAGAAATACAACATCACTTGTGTCTGTGTATTCCCTTTATGTCCAAAAAGGAAAAACTCGGTTTTATGTATCAGAGTCAAGGATACTCCTTGACATGGATTAGTTTATATTAAAGGATGCATCAGAGAACATTAGTGAAACCTGACCTCATCCATCACTGGCTCTCAGGGAAGTGTAGCCATATCCATTAGTTTCATGAAAATCCAGATCTGAGCATCAGTTTATATTGGGTAATCCTTGCATTGCATCATGTTACATTAAAGAGAAACTCTGCGTGATATGGTAGAATAATTTGGTCCTGCTAAAATCAACAGAACTGTCACTTACCACTCCAGCAATCCAGTTATTCAAACTAATGCCAACAAAAAAAACCCCAAACCTCAAAACCCACAAATAGCTGTCAGTCAGGACATATTTATGAGTTTCACCAGTATTTATCATCAGGGAATATCATGTGAACTGGTTATATTTCTGATGGTGCCAATGCAATGACACAGCTTGACAATGCCAAAGAGCTGAACTTTCTACCATTCAACACCTCCTAACTCTGGCTCAAATCCATCATTATCATGATGAGAATCGGACTCAGCTGCATTCAGACAGGCATGTCTCATGCCATTTTAAATCCCCAGTCCTGGTGGCGATGGCATCAAACCCGTGGATTTGCAACCTGCTAGGACTGCAACTGGAGGATATACAGGATAGTTCAGGACCTCTAAAACTATAAGGGTGATGGAGCACTGGAACAGATTTCCCAGAGAGGTTGTGGAGTCTCCTTCTCTGGAGACATTAAAAATCTCCCTGGAAATGTTCTTGTGTGACATAATCTAGGTGATCCTGCTCTGCCAAGGGGGTTGGGCTAGATGATCTTTCGAGGTCCCTTCCAACCCCTAACAAAAACTGGTTGTCTTGGGCAGAAAAAACAGTGATGCTATATATAAAATGTTTCATATCAAAAACATATGCTAGTCTTAGAAAACTTCAGGGTTACACATCAAGGAGAAGACTTGGAAATTTTATTCCACATTTCTCAGTTAGATTATACTTTTAGATGGCAGCACTCACTTTCCAATTTCAGCTGTTTCACAAAAAGCTTCATTCTTACGAGGTCAGGCAGGGAGGCAGAGGGTTTGCCTTGGGTTCCTGTTATGAAAGGACCTTGGTTTTTCAGCATAAGGCTCATCCTGCCACATAAATCGTGTGCCTCAAGTTTTGCCTTTGGGCCTTCTGAAACCTCTTTGTGTCCCTAAGTCAAGTAACTCAGCTTCAATCATCAAGGCACCTCAGAGAAAATGATAATAGGGCATCATTTTATAATTAAGAATGGAAATTCAGTCTCCCAAATGGTCATGAAATTAATCCCTTTTCATCTAGCGTCTTCAGAATGAGAAACCTCATCTAATGCATCTCTTGACAGTAGCAACAAAATCATCATCCATCACTCTGCACCAGGGAAGACCCTTCATTTGCTTCATTTTCAATCTGGGAATACCACCTTCTCACAAATGAATGAACACCAGAAAAACGGCCCTTCAGATAAATCTCCTCTTGGGGATATATATCTTTAGATACTGCATCGCGTTCATATATTAGTATTATATGCGTTATCTTTCCCATAAGATGAATTAAGTCTCCACACAGCAGAAATCACCTGGTGTATATTCATTTTATGATCAGAATAAACCTGCTATGTTACCTTTAGTGCGGGAATTCTGATTGGTGACCAGGAAACCACTGGAGGACAGGAAAATCAACTTTATTGCACTGCAAAGTAAATGTAACGGAAGAAGGAACTGATAGCCCTACATAGAAAAAAAAGCTATCATAACAATCCTGCACAAACAGTAAACATACAATCTATTTTAAATAACCTTGATGCTGTCTCCATATGTTGAGTACAATGATGCAGTGATAAATGATACTGAGATTGGGAACCTTACAGAGAAACAAAATCAAATATCCTCCAGCAGAAAAATTCTTTGCTTTCATTCAGCAAAGAAATTTTGCCTCGTGTTTATGTTTGTGGAGGAAAAAGAGCTAACCTACTGCTTTACCTAGTGTTTGCTTTTGTAATCTAAAAAGAACATCAGTAAGGTTTTTGAAAAGGAAGTGTATTACTGGTCTCCCAAACAATAGCAGGCAACAGATTACTGTAATTGTAACCGGGTGTCAGATAGTCTTGGAAATATTTTTAAGGGAAAAATGTGGATGAGACTCAAGGCAATTATGTAAATAAGGACTGGAAGCATTGCCTAATACAATACTACCCATGAAAAACAAGTTTAGGCTTAGTTGTATCACATAATTTTAGTAAAAAGACACCAAGCTGAATCACTTAAATTAATGCAGAGACAGACATTAGTTCAGATCAAAGGAAATTCCATACATGGTCTTCATCCACACCAAGGCATTTGGCAAGGGATTCTCCTGCCTTCTTGTAAGAGTTAAATGATCCCCTGCTGCTAGAAAGCCTGGGTCAGTCTTATTGAACATATTTGTCAGTGACCTGGACAAAGGGAAGGAGTGCACCCTCAGCAAGCTTGCTGATGATTCTAAATCAGGAGGAGTTGTCAATACACCTGAAAACTACATTTAGAGAGACCTGGACAGGCTGGAGAGTTGGACAGAGAGGAAGCAAAAGAAATACAAGGACAAATGTATGGTCCTGCACCTAGGGAGGAATAACACTGTCCAGCACAACATCCTTGTCTCTAAATTAGAGAGACATGGATTCAATGGGTGGACCACTTGGTGGATAAGGAACTGGCTAGATGATCACACTCAAAGAGTTGCCGTCAACTGCTCAATGTCCATGTAGAGAGGTACATGACAAGTGGTGTTCCTCAGGGGTCAGTACTAGGATTGGCACTGTTCAGCATCTTTGTTGGTGACATGGACAGTGGGATAGAGTGCACCCTCAGCAAGTATGCCGAGGATACCAAGCTGTACGGTGAGGTCAACACACTGGAGGGAAGGGATGCCATCCTGAGGGATCTTGACAGGCTGGAGAGATGTGCTCATGCAAACTGCATGAAGATCAACAAGGCCAAGTGCAAGGTCCTGCATGTGGGTCAGAACAATCTGAAACACAGCTACTGGCTGGAAAGAGAGTGGATTTAGAGCAGCCCTGAGGAGAAGAACTTGGGGATGCTGATTGATGGCAAGCTCAACATGAACTGGCAGTGTGTGATAGCAGCTCAGAAGGCCAACTGTGTCCTGGGCTGCATGAAAGACAGCATGGCCAGCCGGTCAAGGGAGGTGATTCTGCTCCTCTACTCTCATGAGAACCCACCTGGAGTACTGCATCAAGCTCTGGGGTCCCCAGTACAGAAAAGATGTAGAGTTGTTGGACCTAGTCCAGTGGAGGGCCATGAAGATGGTGCTGGAGCACCTTTCCTGTGAAGACAGGCTGAGAGAGCTGGGCTTGTTCAGCCTGGAGAAGAGAAGGCTCTGGGGAGACCTAATTATGACCTACCAATACCACCAGAACTAGATGATCTTTGAGGTCCCTTCCAACCCAAAGCATTCTATGATTCTATGATTCTAATAACCCCAGGCACCAGTACAGGTTAGGGCTTGACCTGCTGAGAAGTGCTGCAGAGAAGGTGTCCTGAGGTGCATTGAGAAAAGTGTGGCCAGCAGGTCAAAGGAGACTATCCTCCTCTACTCTGCTCTGGTGAGGCCACATCTGGAGTACTGTGTCTCCGTGTCAAGAGAGACAGGGAAATACTGGAAGGCCACAAGGATGATGAGGGGACTGAAACATCTCTCTAATAAGGAAAGGCTGAGAGAGCTGGGTCTGTTTAGCCTGGAGGAGAGAAAACTGAGAGGAGATCTCATCAATGCTTAATACCTAACAGGCAGATATCAAGAGGATAGGGCCACACTCTCTTTAATGGTGCCCCGTGACAAAACAGGCACAAACTGGAACATGAGAAGTTCCATCTCAACATGAAGAAAAACTTCACTTTGAGGGTGACAGAGCATTGGAACAGGTTGCCCAGAGAGGTTGTGGAGTTTCTTTTTCTGAAGATATTTAATACCCATATGGACATGATGCTGTGTGTGTGACCAGTTGTAGGTGACCCTGCTTTAGCAGAGAGGTTGGACTACATGATCTCTAGACATCCCTTCCAACCCCTATCATTCTGTGAAAGCTTGTGTTTCCTTTTTGCTAGTTGGTAGAGACATGGCTGCTATTCTATTGATCACATCCATGGGGAACTGATGATGTCAATCTTGCCATTTTATTAATAAAAACTGTATCTCCTCTGCAGGTCCCTTGACCTTACTTTGTTTTATGGCAAAACTGGTTTTCAGAAGGATTTGGCTTTTCTTCTCTTTCTCAGTGACTTCTGCTATGTTGCCCTATGTGATGATGTCACCAAAGTATTGCAGGTGCTGCAGAGTTTCACCCTGTTCCAGTACAGTCTGGACCAGTCTGGGGCAAATGGTGGGGCTGTGTTTCCACCCCTGGGGCATTTGATCCCAGATCCCCTCCAAGTGAAGGCAAACAAAACACCATTGTGACCAGCTACTGTTTACCTAATGTAATATTTATTACATATAACAACTTTGTTTTATCATGCTCTGGTCAGATCTGTCATTTCCTGAACCCCATGAGCCCCATGTTGGGTGTCAAAAAGGACAGCCCCAGGCAGCAGCTGTGCATCAGGCATCCACTCATTCACTCTTCCCCCCACAGTGGGATGGGGAGGATCAGAAGGCAAAGGTAAAACTCATGTGTTAGGTTAAAGGCAGTTTGTAGGACAGCTAAGGGAGAGGAAAATAAGAACAGTTCTCAGACTACACAAAGCAGGTGACACATAATGTCAGTACCTTACCAGCTTGTTCCCAAGCTGCCACTTCTCCCTGTCCAGCCCCGTTTATATGCTGAACATGAAATCATATGGCATGGAATATCCCTTTGGCTAGTTTGAGTCAGCTCTCATAGATGTGTCCCCTCCCAGCTTCTCATGGAAATTAACTCTATCCTAGCTGAAAAGCAGGACAATTATATTTGGGAAAAAAAAGGTGGTTTTCTCTCGTTCTTCATTGTTTTTCATTAAATACATGAGCACATACACTGAACGGAACAGATGAGACTCTACTGGATGGATTTCCCACACTCAGAAGAGAAAATCAGCCAAATCAGTCGAATTGCATGTCTCTCTAAAATGGGGCAAACATTTTAGTGCTCTGTGGGAGTTTTGATGCTGGGTCCTTGAGTCTTGCTGCTTTGTTAGACAGCTGTAACACAAGGTCTGTCAGTCTCAGGGGTGCAATATTCACCTATAACACTCTCACAGCTAACCAGAAAGCAAACTGGACATTTGTTTTAGCTGTGCTTACACAGGTAGATAACAGATTACATTTCACTTCATAGAATCATAGAACCACAGAATGTTTTGGGTTGAAAGTGACCTTAAAGACCATCTAGTTCCGACCCCCCTGCCATGGGCAGAGATACTCTCCACTTGACCAGGCTGCCCAAAGCTCCATCCAACCTGGCTTTGAACACTTTCTTTACACTGAGGGAAGCTGGTTTCATATATTAGTGGGCAGTTCAGCAGAGATGGATATATCACAGTATGAAGTTGGTGGACTGGGTCCATGGAACATGCAGCTGAAGTGCAGGACTGGGATGAAGTCTCCAGAGTCCAATCTCTCCATTAGCTAGTAATTTTGTGCTGGAGTTAGGTACAGATTTGGTAGATTTCATTCTTTTTAAAATCAGAAATACAGGCATGAATACTGCTGCACAGAAAATTCTCCTCTTGTATTGAGAAAATTACTGCCTCTTTAAGGGCTTTAAGCAAGGCATTGCAGGTACCAGCAGTAAAACTTGGCTACATCAGACAGTTTGTGTTGTGGCAGTGATCTTTGGTCTCACCTAAACACATATAATTAAATGACAGCACCATTGATAATTTAATATTGAGGAATTTTGTCTTCAGGTTTCTCATTCTGTATGTGAGAGTGGATATTAAGTATCAATGGACCTCTGAAACACACTAAATCTTAGTTCAATTTACATAAGGAAAATGTAACTCCATGCTTCACTGAGTGTTGAAAGAAATTCATGCATCACCAAGATAGGGAGAGGTCAGCAGTAGCTTTTTATATTTATTCTAGGGAAATATTTCTCTAAGCATCACTTTTCATTAAAGATACCTGGCCACATGCATCATTTTGCAAAATGTGGAGTGGGTATAATAAATCACATTACCAGAGGGAGATGCCACCACATATTACAGTAAAGAAATGTTGCCTCATGATTTTGTTTAATATTGAGGAAAGGTAAATCTTTCACATCACTTAACATCATGGGAACACAGCCTGGCAATGAGCAACCTGCACTGGGGGGGAATATGAATATTTCACATCCTTAGCTGCAGAGCCTGGGAATAAAAATCATGTCATTTTTCAGTTACAAATGTTAAAGAATTTATTATTGTGATAGTTTCTCAATCTACACAGTTAGCTGAGTTACACTCTTGGTTATTTCTACCAGCTGATGATGGCATTTTCTGATGCAACCATGTCATCTTACCATGCTGCTAGGGCACAGGATGAAGTCCCTTCCTTCCTTCCTTCCTTCCTTCCTTCCTTCCTTCCTTCCTTCCTTCCTTCCTTCCTTCCTTCCTTCCTTCCTTCCTTCCTTCCTTCCTTCCTTCCTTCCTTCCTTCCTTCCTTCCTTCCTTCCTTCCTTCCTTCCTTCCTTCCTTCCTTCCTTCCTTCCTTCCTTCCTTCCTTCCTTCCTTCCTTCCTTCCTTCCTTCCTTCCTTCCTTCCTTCCTTCCTTCCTTCCTTCCTTCCTTCCTTCCTTCCTTCCTTCCTTCCTTCCTTCCTTCCTTCCTTCCTTCCTTCCTTCCTTCCTTCCTTCCTTCCTTCCGTCCCCCCTCCCTCCCTGCAATATTTTTAGGTTTCTTTCTTTAGAAATATTCCATGATAATATGACCTTCCATGGGCCTGGATGCATATGGTTGAGGTTTTCATCTCTGGTTTGCAGAACAAGAACACTGCTCCGTGTTGGTTCCTGTGAGATACGTGTCCCCAGAGCTCACCAAGGTTTTCTTTGTAATAATAGGAGTTTATGGTCTGTGAGAAATATTGAAAGGACTGGGGTTGTTTATCCCAAGGGAATAAAAAAATCACAGGGGCTAATGATAACAGTCTTACAGTACGTTAAAGAATCTAGTGAAGATGAGAACAATGTGATGGACATGTCTGCGCTGAACAAGGTGTATAGCGCATTGACCCTGAAGCAAGAGAAAGTCAGTGTAAAACTGGGGACAGCTTTCTAGGTGCAAAGGGAGTGGCATATAGAAAGAGTTTGCTGATGGGAAAACGTTTCAATTAATCTTTTAGGAGAAAAACTGATGCTGCCCTGAGGTAGAAGGTTTGGACTACATGACCTCTCAAGTTTTATTTTCTAGTTTTATTTTTCTCTAACTCTAAAGCAAACATCAGTAAGTTAAAATTGTTCTTGCACTATACATTTTTATGCCATTTGTAAACTTTCTGAAAACTTTTGAAACTGTTATAGGACCAGCAGATTTAAAGTTACCCCATAAACTCAAGACATCTTTTGCCAGTGCATATGGTATAACTCATGTCTGTGCTCATCATCCATTTTTTTTATTTGTTCCTTATATGCTGTTTTAAATGTGAAGCTTCCCCATGATAGCAAGGGGATTGCAAAATGATTTCAAGTGCTACCCTAGTCATGGGCTATTCTGAAAGGGGAATTTTCATTGTTGCACCAGATAAACCAGAATTATTTCTTGACATGTCTTCCAGACTTAATATAGTCAAGTGAACAACCAGATCCTAATAATTTGCAGCTAACTTGCCAGTGAGCCCATGTGAGAACAGGGCATTGGTTACTGTGCTCAGCTGTGAGACTGTGAAGACTGTGGTACTGTGGGATTTGAAATGGTTACTGTGGGTTTTGCAGCTGATTTTGAGCCAGTCACGCCTCTGAATTCCCAATCTACAGAATCTTTGTATGGACACAGGGTCTGTTGTGACCATAATAGTCTTCCCATTCACATAGAGACATTTGGCTGCTGGGATCAACCTGTCCACTGTGATGCCAATAGTTCCATTCAGACAGCATGCAACAATTAACCCTTCTTCTGTTGCAATTAGCCATCATC
This sequence comes from Gallinula chloropus, assembly GCF_964237585.1. Lineage (NCBI taxonomy): Eukaryota > Metazoa > Chordata > Aves > Gruiformes > Rallidae > Gallinula > Gallinula chloropus. Next base: position 39,888,929 of record NC_140086.1, on the reverse strand, counting down.
CTCTGGAGTCCACTGAATTTTTTGTGTCAGTAAAGTCCTGGTGTATAGTATGTATGTCCCAGGGCATGAGGCTTGTGAAGATACACCAAGACAGGAGTGGTCACTTGTTAGAACACTTACCATGACTGAAGATGCTGAAACATCTGCAGCCCATGGAAGTGGCTTTCCTTTCTGTCCACTAACACGATTGTTCTGCAGCATTAGCAAACCCCACAAATACAACTATGAAGCAGAAGAGTTTAAAAACATTGTTAGTGTGAGTGTTGACCACATCTGTAAAAATCAGCCCTGAAATATATCATTAATGATGCAGTTTCTTTTAACTCCAAGAGTTTGCAGTACAGATACTCAGTTTGACTGCATTTAAAATCCCTTCAGGCTTTCACTCTAAATAACTACAGGAAGCCTCTTGCTCATCTGCTATTTTACACAATAAAACCCTTTATAAGAAGTAAAAGCCATAATATTGCTGTATTAATGCTTGCACCACAGCAAACCATTTTCAGTAACAGCTGTCAGGCTCAGTGCTGCAACAGATCTTTTGATAGTGTTTATAATCTTCCAAGACATTCTCAATGAATATGGACAAGAATTTGTATCTACTGAGTTTTTTTCTTTTCTTTCTATCGTATATCTAAATCACCACTGACTCTTCCAGGTACAGTTCTTTCTTTGCAGAAGAACAATAACAGCAGAATTTGAACATTACTGTTTTTTGATAAGAATGCATCTGCCTTTCATTGCTGGATTTTAGATCAAGGCTGGATTTTGATGTCTCACCTATACTAAATACATATTTAAAGATATGGATGCTTCTGTGCAAATATTTTATGAATTTTCCACAAACAATTCAGAGGGCGGGAGCACCTCGCCTATGAAGACAGGCTGAGAGAATTGGGATTATTCAGCCCGGAGAAGAGGTGGCTTTGGGGAGACCTTATTGCAGCCTTCCAGTACCTAAAGGGGCCTGTAGGAAAGCTGGGGAGGGACTGTTTGCAAGAGCATGTAGCAGTAGGACAAGGGGAAATGGTTTTAAACTAGAGCAGGGGAGGTTTAGATTAGACAATAGGAAGAAGTTCTTTGATGTGAGGGTGGTGAGACACTGGAACAGGTTGCCCAGAGAGGTGGTGGAGGCCCCATCCCTGGAGATATTCAAGGTCAGGCTTGATGAAGCTCTGAGCAACCTGATCTAATTAAAGGTATCCCTGTGTACTGAAGGGGGAGGGGGGTGGACTAGATGACCTTTAAAGGCCTCTTCCAACCTAGTGCATTCTATGATAATTGTTTTCTTTCTCTTTTTCTATCCTGGTGCCACAGATTACTTTTCTAGTATTGTCCCAACATCTTGTTGAACAGAAATAAGGAATAATGCACAACACTAATAATTCATGAAGGGTTTCTACAAGGGGAACTTAGTATTGTTATAATGAATTTGCTTAGAACATCAACATTACAAGGAAAACCACTTTCACTAACAAGAAAAAGGATAATGGTAAGAGAGAGAGAATATACGACAGTAAGAGATTAAATAGCCTTTTCTGATGATCCTGGTTTATAGCTCTTGGTTGGCTTTCCATCATCAGAAGAGGTTTCAACTCTCACCTTAGTGCTGCGTGTTGATAAATCTCAGCTAGTCTTTCTGAAGCCTGGAGTTATAAAGCACATTGGAAGCTGTATTCCACCACAATAAAACATGGTGTTGGGCCGTCTTGGAAGGACATATTGATCACATATCAAAAGCATTGTCTCACAGGATAGGAAGATTCCTAAGAGAAACCAAACTAACTGCTGTTATTACTAGGACTAGCAAGATACTGAATGCTCTTCTGTTTCAGTCTGGGATCATTCTCATTGCGATGAAGCTGGTCTTTTCCAAAAGCTCTCTGCTTTTGGACAGTATCTCAGGCAGTGAATTTGCTAACCCAACATTACACGAGCAAAGAGGAAATCTTCATAATATCAAAATCCTCTTGGCTGCTCTGCAGCAATGTACTTTTCTGAAAGAAAGAAACATAAAGCAATACTCTGGTTTTCAGTGTTGCAAGGGCCTGGATTTTCATAATATCAAGTGGTCTGTATGGCAGAATCTTATTTATGATGCTTGATTTTTTCTGTTGTGCAGGAACGCATTCATTTTAGTGTCACATATGTACAAAAAGTAATGGAAATGGTTAGGAAATTCTGTGGCATGTGACGTTGGATACCTCTGGTATAAACTAGTGAATGGCATCCGGTTTTGCTTTTCCTGTTCAAATATTAGCTATGGAGTTGTTTTCCAATGAGACAGCTTTATGAGCACAGCTGGTTTGTAATTTGTCTGATCAGATAACTTCTTCCTAATGTCAAAATTATGTGATACAGGAGTTCTGACTTTATAGTTTTTTTTTCTTGATTTTGTATTGCATCTATCTATCTCTCTTCTTTTAATTTAGGTCTTCTGACTCCTATTGAAGGACACATATTATTACCCATGCCTATGTTTTATTTCTAGATACATGACTTCAAATTGATTGACATGACGCCTGCAAATGATCGCTGGACCAAGCTTCAGGATTTCCAGAAAATCTTAGGATTTATGCATGTCCAGCAAGTTTGCAAGATAATATGAGGGTCGTGTCAAAAGAAGTGAGAAGACTCTATGAAGTTGTGGTTCTTACCCTCATTGATGTCGGCAGATTCAGGCTATATATTAAGGCAATAGTGCTAAAAATTCTGTCACTATTTATCTCTGTCCTCATGAGTTGCATTTGAGAGATCTATATTGCACATTTACAAACTTCCCCACCCCCAATTGAACAGTAAACAAAATCTCCCACTAACTTTCAGAGTTGTTTGGAGATATGTCATGATGTGATACGTAGCCCTGTGGAACAGCCAAAATTGATACGGTGATGTGGTAGATTCACATATTGGCTGAAAGTCTGTGACAAATGAGCAAGGAAATTCTTCTGGTCTTATACAAGTTGTAGCTTGGGTTTGACTTTCAAGCAACATATAAACCCAGAGTTCAATCCATGGGTGCTTTGACTGCCCACAGACAAAAAAGTGGTCACACAAAATGCGCACTGCGGTAATTACACCTTATGGCCAGTAATGGACAGTTTGGCCAACACCTAAGCCTCTTCCCTAGAGAGACAGACCACAAATATTTCTCAACTTTATTGTATTGCTTACACCTACTCCTTTGTATAATTTTGACCACACTATGAAGCTGCTGAGACGGAGTATTCAGGGAAGAAATGTTTGTTTTCCCTATGGTACACTTCAGACCTCAACAGTTATTCAGAAATACCTGATGGCCCACATTCATGGCCACATGGGAGTTGGTCATAGATATGTGTTAATGAGTTTATGATTTCAGATTTAGTTTCCATCTCTTACCTCTCTATCTGCTGTTCATAATAATGAGCTCTGGGACATGATTCACTGGGAGGAGGGGGAGCCCTTAACATTTTTTTGCTCATTCCCACTAACAGAAGTAGTACTGGGACATAATTCTGTGTGTAATCTCAGAGGTGTTTCTACTCCTTTCAAACCAGCCAATTTTCAAAGCAGATTTTCAAAGATATGAGGAAGTCTTTATTTGTTTTCCAATCTGAGAGAAACAGAATGGTCTGAAGTCAAAAAGTTTTTACATCATCCCTTTTGGGGACACTTAAAGTAAATCTGATACCTCTTTGAAGTTATACAAGTGTCTTTCAAAGGAGGAGGTCAAAACCAACAGAGACCATGAACACGCCACCAAACTATAAATTAGACACAACTTTTGGTAAGGCTATACAGGGGAAAACATGCAGGTTTTAAAATGGCCTTAATTACTTATTGCTTCAGCTCAGATCACTTGTATCCCTAGAGGGAAGAAGGCTTGATATAAAGAGGGGGGCTTGTCGTATTTGTAAAGATTGCCATTGTTTAGAGTGTTTCAAAAGATGAAAGGCAGCCCAGTGTGAGAAAAACAAGAGAGATCATGCAGTCCAACACCACCGAAAAGGCTTAGGGAGGCGAAGATGTGATCTTTGGGTATCACACAATTTCTGAAATAACATCTGTTCCAATTAACCTCTTGTCCCTGAGAGCCTGAGCTCTCCATGAGGTTGAAACACAAGGTAGTTTTAAGACTGTACCCTGGCTCAGTCTGTGGGGTGCACAGCACCAGTGGCCAACTCACTGAGCCCCAGCAAGGTGAGACCCAAGGCTTATCATCCGTGAAGACGAGTAAGAAAATAACAGTAACGTCCAAATCAACAAACCTTTCAGAAACATGAATCATCCCAAAAAATGCCCTCTTAAAAAGGGTGTGTCAGGAGAGTGTATTTGAGACAAGGCAAGACTAGACTTAAAAAATGAATGAACATCCTCCACTGTAGGAGAAAAAGTAGAAAAGCAATTGCTGAAATGAATGTTTGGATCCTGAACTGCTTTTGAAGTACCAGTTTCAAAAGTACAAAATCTAAGGCTAAAGAAATAGCAACTGAGAGGTAACTCTAGAATATTCAGTATTTGAGACACAAAAGGCATTTAAAGGTCACTAGCAAAGATGACAAACTGCAAGCATCTGAGAATTAAGAGAAAAAACCCCAGTATGCCTAGAGATTCATGTAATAGGTCATGATCAGTATTCAGGGTAACTGATTTATCAAATAGCTTCCTACAATGAGATAGTGAAAGGACATCCAACCCTAGTACAGGATATATTCCTCTGAAAACTTTTATAGCTGCTCACATAATTACTAGGATAAGCCTTGGCCTTTACGAATACAAACTCTTAGTGTGTACAAATGATTAATGCAAAATAAATAAAAAAAAAAGAATCTGCATTATCCAGGTGTATATGAAAACTTTCACATAAGTTATGAAGGTGTGGGGGAAAGAGGTCTTCCAATCTGGTGTGAAAATCCTGGAGTTTATAAAAATGCTACAGATAGTCACTACTTACCTTGTGCAGCACTTTCCAAAACAGAAAATATTTTGTTGCTGTTTACACTGAAGTTAATGGGAGTTAGGACCATATGTATGGGAGCAGGATTACACAACCCTACAGCACCCAATATCTGCAGAAACTGGGGCTGTGTCCAGCAGATGGGTGTTCAGCAGAAGTACAAAACTTGGGAAACATTAAGTTACTTCAGGATACGTAACACTTTCCCATTCACAAACATTGGATCCTCCACCCTGGGTGACCATCCTGTGGATGCTTTTTTTGTGTTCTCCTGCATACTCTTTATATGATTTCTGGTGTTTTCTGAAGACTGAGGGAGTTTCTCTCAGATGCCCATCTCTAATGTCTCAACGAAGTGTTATGGGAAAGAACATCTTGCCATTACTAGCTATGTTTTTTCACCACATTTTAGCCTCCAAACATTGCTTCCAAACAACGTGGTTTGAAAGCACTACCCCCATGATGTTGGCTCTGAATGCTAGGCAAGTCATCCCTCATGCTGCTGAATAACCATTTTCAGTCATGAAGCTCCTGCCCCAGTGTGGTGATCAGGTCCGACAAGGAAAACCCCTATTGAGTGCCCTTGTTGAGGCAGAGAGGAGCTGCTGTCCCCCTCCACTGGCACATTAGGTGCAGGATCTCACCTCTGCTCTTACCCTGTGAAGATGACTTATGACTTCCAACAGGTCTAAATAACACCTAAGCTGGTAAATCGCCTGTCTCCTTCAGCTTTCCTGGCTGGGTTATACAGCTGAGCTGCTGGCTAGGAAAACTCCTCAGTCAGGACATATTAGAATGAGATCTGTCAAACCACAGTTTTACAATGAGAGTAATAACGCTTTATTGTGCCGCGGCAGGTACTACTCTTGCTTTAACTGAAATGTTAACATTTGCCCTGGGCATGTTCCAAGGTAGAGGATGGCTGCTCATTCAGCCTCTTCCTCCAATTCCTAAACAGAGAAAAGAACTTTCCTCTGGACCACAGGGTTACATCTGTCCACAAAGAGCACTTACACAGCTGCCTTCACTGAACACTCCTTTATTGCCTTCACTTCAGTACACACACAACCTTTTACTTTTGTTTTTTTCCAGAAAGAACAGGGGTGGTCTTGCTACCTTGTTTGCTGCAGGATTCCCAGGAAGAAGGGGATGCTCACTTTAAGGACAATAGTAATTTACTGCAGGGACACATTGCAAAGTTATTTAAACAGCCATTGCAAATTCTTCCATTTCCTGTTTTTAATCACTTTAATTTGATCAGGTCTCAGCATCCATTCTGCTGCTTTAGATCTACTGAATGTTTTGCACCTCATGAGTAGAAGTGCTTGGAATTTCCGTTGCAGCAATATATGCTGCTAATGAGTCACAATGAATTGTTCTTGGTGTGTTAATATACAAATCTTTCTAAAATTTACTACGTCCACTTGTAAAGATTTGATGTTGATTATGGGACTCATTGTTCTGGATGAAAAATCGATTAAATTGCTATTATTAAATCGATTAAATTGCTATTATTGCTAATGCTGTTATTTTTACAAGTGCTACTGAACCACTGACTCACAACAGGCAATAGCTTATGCATCACACAAAGGTTTCTGGGAACTGATTAGATTCCTCAGGAAATAGTGTTCAGAGCCTGACAGAATCTAAGTGGAAAAGGTTTTTATGCAGTGCTGGCCTGTGGAAAAAAACTAAGGCAGATTTTGGCACCCTGACTGACCTCAGAAAGCGGCAAAGTAAGTAACCTGTGTAAAAAGCAGTAAAAGCCAGGTCTCAGCAGTTGGTGCCCTTTGTGCTTAGCCTGAAGAGGTTAGAGCGCCTGAAGCTCAAATCCTGTCTATATCTGAGGAGACTTGAACCTGATCATCTCAAATTACTCCACCCACCTATTCTTCTAGGTATACAGCCAAATTGGTGAGGTGCAGTCTACCCACAGAGCAATGCTTTCTGCTTCTTCTCAGAGACAGTGCTGTGTTTTGTGTACAATATGTAAATATTTATTGGAGAAGCAGTGCACATCTAGGACTTCTTCCCAGCTGAAAACTCTAACCCCTAGCCTGGGGAGTATTTCCATCAGGTCTGGTTCCAGCACAAAGGCCATTTATTTATGCTGTTCAGACTGGAAGGACTTCATTTGACAGACAGAGGGTCACATTCATGTATATGTTATATAGTCTGGTGGTGAGACCATTTGCTTAGGAGAAAAGAGGTATCAGATATCTGCAGACAAAAGAGGGCATTGAAAATGTGTCCTTATACCCACGATGTCCCAGTTCCTGGCTAACCCACCATCTACTAATCTACTTGGGTGAAAAGGACTGTATCAGTTCTGGCATTTTCTTCATCATCTCTAAGACCAGATCTGAGAATTCCTATCAGTTTTCGTCTGCAAGAATTGCTATTACCTTGTGACCACTGTGGGTTGGGTATGAGTTAGGTGAGTTAGCACTGAATCCTCCCACAATAACCTTTCAGGATTTCTGGGTATGTAAGTAACTCAACTCCATACCTTCTGCACCTGAGATGAATACTTAAGCATTTGGCACCTGCAGTACTAATCACCACAGTACTCAGGCTTTTTGCAGGATCTCCATAACAATTAGGCATTTCTCTATGTCTAGCAGCAGGAAATGTCTTTGGCAGAATCATAGGTGCTAGGCAACTGAGAGGTATTTTTCAGACTTTAGGTCTTAAAGAGGCAGTTAGATAACTATGTCCTTCAGTGGCTTTAGAGTCTGCTTTTCAAGCACAACCAGGGAGGGACTGCACAGGACAAGGAAAGTGTCAGGATTTGGGTCCCCATGATATATGTTTTTGAAAATATGTCCGATGCCTCCACCCAAGGCCAGAAAGTGTGAATAATATCACAGCATCTTTTGCTAGGTGGAGAAAAGTCAATCTGGTGTGTGAGCAGTATAGAACACAACTATATTAGAATCTCACAGTGTGAAAACGTAAGTATGATTCAATGATGTAAGGAAGAACCAGCCCTCAAAAGAAAAGAAAAAAAGTAGCTAAAAGCAACAGAAGGGGACAAAGTTCCCAACTTCACCTTAAGAAAGGTATGGTTTTAAGTCTGTTGTATTTCTGCATTTGAGTCACATACTAGGATCTGGATGCCCTTGAGCTATGACGCTGATGATTATTCTTCCTGCTGCTATCAGCACATCCAAGGTCACTTGCTCTGTTTCATCTCAGCTAGGTCAGGAAGGTATTGCTGACTCACCATGCTACAAGAAAAGATGGGGGGTTGGTTAGGGACAGGTGAAGTCATATCATCCACTATAGCAGCTAAAACAAGGCCCTTCAGTGAATGACCAGTGGGTCCTCAAGTCACTGCCTAAAGCTTTGCCAGATCCTCTGGTGGATTTCTCCACTCATCGAATGTGGACAACCACCCAGGACAGAGATGGGTGAGTATGCTCAACCCTGCTGTGCCAGTGCTGCAGGATAGTGGTTAGGGCCACGAGGGACAGCTTAGTGTGCTGTTGTTTTCTGCTGGGATGAAATTATGTGGAATGAGTCTATCTTTAGGACTATAACATTGAGTATGTACTGAGCACAGATCCTACTGATTACTATAGTGGCTGTCTAATATGCTGGAAAGAGGACAGCCTTTGTGGTGCCTCTTGGGTGCGACGGGGAGCTTTGTAGCTGGGGTAGCCTAGGGGGTCTATGAGGGAGGTCTGGAGTCCTGGTTTGCACTGGTCTCAGGTAATACCAGTACCAGGACAACCACCCAGGACAGAGATAGGTGAGTATGCTCAACCCATCTGGTGATGGGGAGCTGTTTCTTCATCCCTTCCTCGCTCAATCCCTGTTTGGACACAGAGCACCAAAGACCCCTTACTGCTTTGGGCCAGTTGGGTTTCTCAGGTTATTCAATTTCCCCCCATAAAATATCAGTATAGAGCCTTGCATCAGGACCAGTGATGAGAAGCCAGAATATTTTTCACAATTATCTTCTGGTTATTTTAACTGATACTAAACTAAGCCTGTGAAAACAAGGGGCTTATGCAATTCATTATCTCCTGTGTGGTAGGGTGTTAGCTCTCGCTGAAGCTTTCCCCATTCATATGACTTTTTTGAATCTGCTTTTAGTAGTTCTTATTGCACATTTGCACTGTAACTTTTCTATCACTGTTGGCAACAATTTGCCTGGTTTGCCTTTCCTCAGCTTCTGACTTTCACAAAGCTTGTGAGAACATAAGCATATTTGAGACTTTTACCCATTTTTAAATCAGATTGAAACTAGTCAGAGGTTTAAACAGTCTTTAAGGAGGGCAAAGGACAGACAGATAGCACGGTCTCATAACTTTCAAAGCCCTATGAAGAGACGGGATAAAGAAGAGATTTTTTTTTTCACTTAGTAGGAAGAAAATGCCCCTAGTTCCCTAGAAGGGACTTTGTGATGAAAAGACAGGCCTGGAAGGCTAAATGGTAAGGAAGGCATCATAAAGAGCAATGGTATTTTTTAGAAAATAGAAGGTGAAAGAATTCCCTCTTTCAATTAACTTCCATTTGATTGGTGACGTGTCATATTTATCCAGGGAAAAATGCCTCTGGAAAAGGCACTAGCCACATATATGAGTGATTTTTTTAAAATGGCTGCTTCTCTACAGACTTTGTGAGTAGATGATTAACTCTACATGCCATAATGTACCGTTAACAGAAGGACATCTTGGATCTCCCAGGGAATTCCTCACAAAAAGGATGGACCTGGAGACAAGCAGAGCCTATCTGTGCAAATGGCTCCCACACTTTAAATATCAAGTATTCATTCCTGACAGAAAGCATATGAACACAGAAGATAGGAAAATGGTTAGAACTTCGATCTACCCGGTGCTTTTGGAAGATTTTTGGACAAATGTTCTGTTTTCAGGTAATGAAGTTAAATATTACAATTTCACCTCTAGATGTAAAGGGAAAAAACAGACTCCTTGGTTTCATTTCCACCCTGGTAGAGCTCTGGTTGGAGGGCCTTGCTCTAAAGGTTGTGTCCACAAGCTTAACTAGTGCCTTTGGTTTGGAGCTCTGCAAGCAGACCAGCTGTGACATTCATTTTTGTTGAGCGGGGAAGTTAATCTCAAACCCAGCAGTTTTTCATATAAAGCTTGGTGTCTCTGTGCAGAAGTGAGGATTTTTTTTCCTGCCCATGCATGTATCTATGCCCACTTGGCAGATCAATACAGCCAGAGTGAAGAAAATAGATGTGAATGGAAACACAATGTTCTCTCATAGTAATTCAATTTGATCTATCCTTAGCTTTCTCCTCTGGGATTTCCAACCCCTTTCAGTGGCCTCAGGACTGCAGCTTTGGCTGCCACCTGCCTTTGAACCAGCGATGCTTTGTGAGTGACTTGAGTCTGTGGGCACACCCTGATAGTGACCATAGATCAGGCAGTGCTCGTGGGGATACTAAACATTTTCTAAACCAGAGGTGACATAAAATTTTCCAAGCTCCTGACTCTGGATGTAACTTGACATTAAGAGGAGACTTAACAAATACCAGGGCCCTTCTTTCACTTCCAGAGAGACAAGAAGGTAAGTAAAGCCAGCAGAGTCTGTGATGTCTTCTGAATAGATCCACTGGATCCCAGAGACCAAGAGGCCACTTTAGGTGCAAAGGTCTGTCAGCTGTGTCAGCAGTGAATGCTGGTGATTTCACCTAATGGTGGGTCTGGAGTTTAGCTTGGCAGCTGCAATCACACCTCTGTTAGAAACCCTGCTGCCTGCTGTGACCTGCATTCCATGTGACCAGTCTGCAGGATCCCTGCCTCCTCCTGAAGCACTCAGACTAATGTGATTTTCTGAAATACCTTGATGAAAACACTTAGAAAATGCAACAGTATTTCCTGTACTGGTATGGTTGTCACAGAGCATGGGGTTACCCATCCACCCAAAGTTTAGCTCTACATGCCAGTGTCAGACCTGGCAAAGAAAGTGACTGAAGCAGGATTAGGGCGACCTACCCTTCATACCAGGGCTCATACTGGTCCTTGATACAAGCAGTTTGTAATAACTTCTTATTTCTAGCACAGATCTTTCCAACAAATTGAACAAGAGAGGAATTAGGCCAGAGCTAAGGACTTCTGAAAATCCCACCTGCAGCATTGTCAGGAGCTGACCATGCAGTATGAATTAGAGAAAAAACAGGCTAGTTGAAAACTTACAGCCTAAATCTTATTATGATATAGCAGTTTGCTTTTCCTGCATAGCTTGAGAAGATAAGAAAGGAAGACTGTAGATAGCAAAATATGTCTTTAAGTGTTTTGTACTTCCCTTTGTCAGTGCCATTTTAATAGCTGTAGAGAGAAAGACCCAGGAAAAGTCTGAGGACAATCTTGACAGAACTTCAGCTAGTAATTCTTTTAGGCTTTATACTTCAGTCCAGCTCTTCAGAGTTAGCCATATCTGCACAGAGGCTGGGGAATTACTCCTCTTGGTTCACATTTCCCTTTCCCCATTTAGATGCATTTGTTCTGCTCTTCTGTGTGGTTGAAACTACCATTGCTCTCTTATCCCAAAATCCCAGCATCTTTGGCTTCCAGACTTGTTAGATTAAGGTTTACAGGCCCCCCACTGTTGAGTCCTGTTTACAGAAAACCTGGAACAGGAGTTGGTGGCCTAGAAGTAACCAGGGAGGTCAAGGGCAGAGGAGGGGTGAGGGCAGGGAAGAAAATATTGCAAGCCTTGTCTTGTGGTGGCTGTAGTTAGGGCTCAGCTGTAGGGGGCATGGAGTTTGATCTGCAGGGAGCTGACGGCTCCTTTTTGGGGGGCTCGCCGTCACACTGAGTGCTCCACAATAAACACTCAATAATACTGTGGTGGCTGCTGAGCTGCAACCGCTGCTTGTGACACCACTCATTATCATCTCTCCCTCTTACCATCTGCTGATTTTATGGAAGCTTGCTTTTTTGCTTTCCACTTAGGTTTGGAGTTTGGGGCCCTAATTCTTCTTTGGATCCATTCTCTCTAACACCAGCCGAGACAATGAATGTTGATAGTGCTTTGGTGGAGGGGCACTCTCTGACTTCCACGGGATCTTTGCCAGAGGACAGACACTACCGTTTGACTATTCATCTTCAGATCTGACCAGGGATCTGAAAGTTAGGAAGAGTTTTGTGCAAAGCCTCACACTAATGCAAGACTCCAGGGTGACTGGTCTGGGATAGACTGCCCTGCCATGAAGTCTCCTTTTCCCTGGCAGCTGGAAAACTGTGGTAGCATGGCATTATATATAGCAGGCATGATACAAAATGAATGTTTCTCTTAGAGCAAACGAATGAAATATTCAGAAATATTGGAGCTGGGGAGCATGCTGTGAAACTACTCATAAAAGAATATGTTGCAAATGCAAATGGCATCATAGCCTTTATTTAACATAAAATGGATTTGGGGCTTCATCTGATTTCAGATACAGAATATATATCACAGTTTATCCTGTAAAAGCAGCTGCTAAGCCTGGCCACATGTATACACAGATGCTGATTTTACAACACATGCAGTGATAGGCACCTGAGAAAACCGAGATCAGAGAAAAACTGATAATGTGTTCTTGACACCACAGAGTGTGAAAGGAATTTACTGTGAATGGAGAGAGTTAAAGTAAAAATGTAAGTGAACGCAGGACTCTGAGCTAATAGCCACAGAATCTTCAACCCTTTATTCCTCCCAAAGTAAGTAGGTAAGGGAGCAACAATGCAATGTTTGCTGGAGAGCTCATTAGGACTAATGACATTATGATATCAAGCAGAGCTGAAAGGTGAACTTCAAAAAAGTCAGCAGTGAAGGTGACCGGGAGGCAGTTTTATTGCCTGGAAGTAGAATGAAACCTGAAAATTCAAAACTGTTCTCAGACAAGAAAACCCTAGGTATTTCCTTTTGAGAAGACAGGAAACTGTGGTTTCCAAAATAAAATGTGTTCTCTGGGATCTCAGCAGTTTGTCTGTATAAGTGAAATAAAGACAAGCACTCCAGAAACTGCTGACTGCAGTCTGTGTGACACCTGCCATTTCTTCAGTGCACCTGCAGCACCACGGGTGAACAAAAGGCATCCTCATCTACCCCATCCTTCTGTCAACCCAGCAGGACACCAGAGGGATTCAGTGTGGTGCTGCCAGGCCCCTGGGCCTCCTAGGTCTAGGATTAGGATAGAGGATGAATGTGGAAGCAGACACCCAATCACCAAAAACACCCTTGGTGAAGGCATCCAGTCCCTTGGTGTCACAGGCTCTCAAGGTTTAGGCTCTGAGCTTGGGCTGCTGCAAGTATCTGGGCAAAACTAACTGCCAAGCACACTCTTTCTAGCCTGTCTGCTCTTCAAAGCTTGTCAGATGTTGGTTAAAATATTGCAGGCTTATTTTGGTGAACTAGTTTATTATGATGAATAATAGGACAGAGATTTTTGCTTGCCAGTTCTGCTTTCCACCTCAGTTTTAAGGCTTTAGGTGTGATGCTCTGGTAGCTAGGAGGAGTCAGCAAGCAATGTATATTAACAGAAGTTATGCTTAGGTTTTATTTAGGATAGGCAAATTCAGGGTAAAAATGGAAGCTTTAATAATATTTAGGAAATCAGAAAACTATTTAGAATAGATTCGTGGATCTGTGAGTCTAGAGATTTGCTGTGCCACGGGTTATTACAGGTAACAACTTCGTCCTTTGCAAGTCAACACACCTATACAAAAAACAATGCAAGGCTCAACTGAAGAAATACTACAGTTCCTAGAAGATAATTTAAGTACCAGAGTAGCACTGGAATGCTACTAGGTAGGTATTGAAATATCTCTAAACATCCAGGCTTGAGAATTTATTGGAATTTTTAGTAGCAGGTTTTTGCAAAGAAAGGCAGCAGCAGGGATTAAAGGTGTGACTGTTTTTTGTGAGGTGGCTACCTCGACTGAATTATTAAGGTAATTGGACTCCTGAGAAGAATGGAAATTACTTCAGAGTAAAGGTGTTCTAAATGGAAAGGTTTAATTTTAAAGCCTTGAACTGCTGGAGTAGATTAAGGTCATGTTTGAAAGATTAGATTCTGCTGGCTCAGTGTTGGCTTTGTTTCAAATGACAGACCCAAGAGCAGATAACTCTCAGCTCTCTGGTCTTGTAAGAAAGACAAGTGTGAGTTCAGACCCACGGTGACCAACCGTGGCACCCGCCGGGGAAGGGATGGGCTGTCCGGCTGGCCTCCAACCCTGGTGAACTGATGATCCCTGCTGCCAGTCAGTCCCCAATACGGGGATGAACTCAAGTTTTTTTAATCAGGCCTTAGTTCATAAAATGTTAAATACCTCTTCTGGCACAAGAAATGCTATCAGCTACAGTGTAAGCTGAAAACAACTAAACCAAGCCAAACCTGCACACGCTTAATTTACTGAAAAGAGAACAGACAGCAGTCTGTGCTTTCCCCCTGCAGCCTTTCTCAAGGAGATGACAGAAGGAAATTCAACTTTCCATACTTGCCTACAGCTCCAAGAAGTCAAGCAGCAGACCTTATATTTTTATCGTCTTCCATAAATTCAGAAGGTTTTTGAGATGGCTGTGTTTGTGTGCATTCACTGGTATTTCCTGATGTTAGGACTTTTATATCATTTTTGGGCAACAGCTACTGCCATGAACTCCTCTTTCTTCTTTTACTAATTGTTGGGTTTTATTTTGTTGAGCAACGAACTGGACATTTCAGGTCCTGCTTTTAATACTTCTGATTTGCTCTCCAGTGACAAGCTATCTTGAATGAAGTTTCTGGGGGAGTTACTTAGTCCCTCATTGTTAAGGAAGTATTTTTAGGTCTGAGTTGCTGTTTTGGTTCAAACCCACCTTAATTTGTTTTGGTATTTTTTTTTCACCTTGTTTACCTGGGTTAATTGATATTGCTCCAACACATGACAACCCTTACAGATAGACAGCTTTCCCTTAATGATGAAGAAAACCTTGTGTCTCTTTCAACCCTTTTGAATATGTGAAATAACTCAATTGATAGCAGGATCGGATTTTAGGTGCTGAGAATTTGCACAGTATACTGTATTTAAAGGGAGGCCATATAGCAACTATTCTTGTTGGGAACACAGAAGGGGCCCTTTCTTGCAGACCCCTGGAAAGCCTGTGGACAAGATCACCTATTTGAAAAAAAAAAAAACAAAACAAAAACCCCAGGAAAATCTTTTTCAAGGCTTTGTAGAGTTTTAAGGCAATTTGAGAAAATATAACAAGCTTTAAGCACACAGTAACAAGCTCCAAATGCCACTAGGGAGTATGTTCAAGGGTTAAATGTGTCTTTCCCCTTACCTTTGAGGTCCTCTGGCAGAACAGGGTAAGGAAGGAGCTGTGTAAAGGGAAAAGCTTTTCTCTGTTACAGCGGTGCTCCGTGGGAGAGCTCTGCAGTTATCACCTGTGGGACTGAAATGAAAGAGGTCTCCAGCTTGGGAGGAGGAGACAAGGGGGCACTTTCCTTCTCAATACATAGCAATCTGTGGTGAAGTACATATTAGTGTTGCATTTCCTCTGACAATGAGAAGAGGACAGTCACATTGTCAAGAGGATATGATTGGGGTGTGGGAGAACTGCCTTTTTCTTTTTTGAACTCTTCAGCTGAAATCCTCTGTGCCTCATTGGTCTGAATTTAAGAGAGTCCTGAATCTAAGGCAAACATTTATTTTCAAGAAACAGGGGACAAATAGAGCAAGATTACATGGGAAAGAAAAGGATATTCAAAAGCACATTATGCTCATACTTCTTTGATCCCTAGCATGCCTCTGCAGCACATCCCAGTGCAGCCACACTTATCTGTTCATCCACGAAGTAACTCTGTGTCCTTCCCACAGTCTCCTCCTTCACACTTCGCTTGCTGGAGATGCTGATGCAACACAGCAGGCATCAGCAATGGTACCTCTGTGCCCAGCTCTGAATTTAGGAAGTGGTAATAAGGATATACAGGTCCTGTAGTATCCTTAATCAAGCCAAGATTTAGCCAAAAGCCAAGCAAATTGCAGCACTCTCCAGTCACACATGAGGATACACCTGCACAGCCAAGTGTGGACAGATTCCTCAGCAGCATGCTGAATGAGCTAGGTCAGAGCTGTGTCTGAACAATGTGCTTGCTTGCTTCAATGAGAAATGCCTCTTACTTGGCCTTGTCAGAGAAGGGCAGAGCAAACTTTGTTGTATCAACCTTGAACTACTCACAAGTTGGGCTCCTTCTGCTGTAGGTTCTGGGGCTCCTGTTCTAGCAGATGCTGTTTTTGTGGGGCCAGACATTCAGCCCAGGGAATTCTGTACAAACTTGTAGTTCATGGGTAGACAGAAATCTTACATCATAATTTCTAAAAATCAGATGCCACATGCTGTCTTCAAGACTATAAATATTTCAATGGGCTCTATATGTAACAGTCTCATGGATCCTTTCTTTGTGGTATGTAATACACAACTCCTTTTTTCTTCAGAACCCAAGGTGATATCCTTAATGCACTCTCAGGACATATTAGAGAAGGAATCACCATTCAGCATGTTCAGTCCGAATCAGCTGGTGAAATACTATTGAAATAAATATTGAACCTAGTTCCTAAATAGTCCCTGTCCTAAATAAATCAATAATAAAGGAGATATGATGGACTTCAGGTAAGTGAATTGATTTTTGTCTTAAAAATGACAAGTAGTTTGACTTGTGTCTTCTTAATACAGTTTGGAAATCAAACAATATTCCATGATCAATATCATACACTGTCCTGGGTTTGTGTGTCCTGTGAAACATTTTTTACCTCAGTCTCTTCCCCATCCCATGGGAGGAGAGTGAGCAAGTGACTGCTTCATGCTTAGCTGTTGGCTGGGTCTGAACCACAACATACACATAAATGATGGGGCTTTTTTTGCATTTGATTGTGTTGAGTAAACATTTTATCTATTTATAGTATAGATCTACTGTTGATGTTAGTAATTGTCTCCAGGTAAGAGTCTCTACAGATATAATAAAGACAGAAGCTCTGTGCACAAATGTAAGAGTGATTGAAACCTTGATTATATGTAACTATTATGTTCAGCTGGAGAGCTAAATTCTGACAATTGCTATTAGCTGTAGGACATAGCTAAATTCTGATATATGAAAGCCAGATATAATTATCAAAGTGTCAACACCATTTTTCCAGTGGAGAGGATATAAGAAAGAAGAACATGCATTATGTAATGTGGGTTTCTATCATTCTTCATGACCCGTATCCTCAGGCAGTTTTGGAAAGAAAGAAAGGTGACTATACTTCTTTTTCCCTCCAAGATAAACAGCATTGAAAAGTATTACTAACAAAGAAGGATATACACATGCTAACAGGCTGAATTGTAAGGCAGAATCCAACTTAAATGCATTGAGCATCCCTGCTAAGAGAACACCAACAGCCAAGCTGAACCCAGCATCTTTGCTCAGTCTGGGCTGAGGAGGCTGAAGCTTGTTTGGCAGCATCTGCTACTTCCAACCTTGATACATCTTGTCCACTTTCTACAGTCTAAGAGAAAAGCTGTTTCAACAGTAGCAGCTCTGAAACCTTGTGCTCCTGACACTGGTTCTTTTTTCTACTTCTACTGTAATTAGAGAGAAGACAAAGCAGACTTATTCGTCCCAGGACTGCTGGAGGATCAAAGAACCCAGTGGAGACACCTGTAAGGTATGCCGACCGGTGACACATGTCCGATGGCATCCAGAAGCAGCTTTGCATTTTTTTCTCAGCTATTTCTTATGATTCTAAGAATATTCAAGATCACAAAAAGAATGACAGACTAAAGGCTCTTGAATCAGAGTTTAAGACAACCTTATGCTTCAGGATGAATATGAGGACGCATTCAAATGCTCCCTATGGGTATCTCTAAAGACAAAGGCCTCACAGACACTTCCTTGGAAGCAGATGAACATTTCCCTGTTGGAAACAGGATGCTGTGCTAGATGGACCATGTATCTCATCCACCATGGCAGTTTTTGTGTTCTTGTCTCCTCTGGGGATGCTTCCGTAAACTGCATCAGAAATCTGGGGCCAAAATGTGACAATAACTCCTAAAAAACAATGTTCTGCATAGATATGCTACAGAATTTGCCTGTGGCCAGCAACACTGACCATGTTTCCTAACTTGAAAAAGATGAATACACAAATGTTCTGCTGGCAGTGTTGCAGAGAAAGAGGCTGATAGGGCTTGCAGAAGAAACATCCTGAATAGAAGCAGCATGTATGAGAAGAAAAAAGGAGAATGAGTCTGAGTAGAGTTGAATTAGTACTGGCAGAAGTTAAAATCTCTATTTTTAAAAAGATGTTAAAATGTCCAAGTGCTTCATGCATTTCAGATCTCTTTGATCTGTTTCCTTAGTTAGATTTGAATATGTTTGAGGTAAGTTATGTTGCCTCTGTTAATAGGGAGATGGTGAAGTCCTATGTTCAAATCAAATTTTAAATTATTTCTTAAATGGTAGCTGACTGCGAAGATAGACTTTGCTTTCACATGTTTTAATCATAGGCTAGCATTCATAGCAACTAATAGTATTTACCCTTTGCAAACAGCCTAGCCTGATGCTATTTTTGCAAACTGGTCTTTCTTGAGCTTTATAAAATGGAATCTTTCTACAGGAAAATGAACCAATATCACTCTTTTCACCTCTAAATTTCCCATGTTGTATTTAAAGTCTGCCCTTTCGCTTTTTGGGTATAGAATGCTGCAAGCAATGGAAATCTCTGCTCTTACCCCTCCAGCACTGTTCTGCATTTGAGATAAGTATTTATGTTCCCTATACAGTAGCCTATATGTTGTTGACTCACCATTTTTGGCAAAAGTCACACTACCTGGTGTTATAGGAACAGCCCCAGCTCCTGGATCCACATGGTTGTGGTTTAGCTACCATTTAAACCACAGAGAAAACATTCTCTCTCCTAGTTAGAAAGGAAAGTTTCAAATTATGAAAAAATGTGTTTGGAAATGAGAAGGCTTCAATAAACATAATAGACATAAAGTGTAATTCTCCTGGTGTTTGAAACAATCTCATGTTTATACATAATAAATACTGGATGCTTTTGTGTTCTAGTCTGGCAATGATACACACCCAAAGATCATGGGCAGTTTGTTTTCTTTGCTCCTTTTTCTGCACAATAGCCCAGAATATGTTACATACAGGATTTTTGTGTCTCTGGGCACACTTCCCTGGGTTTTGTACCCTGACTGATAGCTGGTTTGGGTTTCCGTGACAGATTTTTAGTAGCGGGGGGCTGCAGGGGTGGTTTCTGTGAGAAGCTGCTAGAAGCTTCCCCTAAATCTGCCACAGCCATTGCCAGCCAGCTCCAAGGCAGACCCACTGCTTGTCAAGGTCAAGCCAATCTGCAATGGTGGTAGTGCTTCTGTAATAACATATTTAAGAAGGAAAAAAATAAAAAATAGCAGCAGTTTTTGCTGCCAGAGGGAGGAGGGAGAAGATGTGAAAAATTTTGCAGACACTGAGGTCAGTGAAGAAGGAGGGGAGGAGGTGCTCCTGTTATCTGGGCCAAGAGTCTCCTGCAACCCCTGGAGAAGACCATGGTGAAGCAGTTTGTCCCCCTGTAGCCCACATAAAATGATGGAGAGTAGAGATTCCACTTGCAGTCCATGGAGGATGCCACACTGGAGGAGAGAGAGGCCCATGCTGGAGCAGCTTTGCTGCAGGGGGATCTTGTGACTCTTGGGGGGCGAACCATGCTGGACCATTCTGGCCCTGCAAGTCCGCACCCCATGGGAGAGACCCACACTGGAGCAGTTCATGAAGAACATTATAGAAATTTGTGGAATACTGTGTCCTGTGGGAGGGACCCCACACTGGAGCAGAGGAAGAGTGTGAGGAGTCCTCCCCCTGAGGAAGAAGGATCAGCCAAGCACATGTGATGAACTGAACACAGCCTCCATTCCCCATCCCCCCTGTGTTGCTCAGGGGGAAGAGGGAGAGAATTTGGGAGTGAAGTTGAGCCCAGGAAGAAGGGAGGGGTGAAGGGAGGTGTTTTCAGATTTGTTTTTATTTCTCATTAGTTTGATTTGCTTGGTAATAAATTAGATTTTTTTCCCCCCAGGTTTAGGCTGCATTGCCCATGATGGTAATTGGTCCAGAGATCTCTTAGTCCTTACCTTGACTCATGAGCCTTTTGTTATATTATCTTTACCCTGTCCAGGTGAGGAGGAGAGTAACAGAGCAGCTTTGGAGGGCACCTGGCCTCCACCCAGGGTCAGCCCACCACAGTGGTACATGGAATAGTGACTGGGCTATCCAAACGTCTTCTCATATGTGAGTGTTGTGTGTGGGGAAAAAAAAAAAAAAAAAGACCTAATTTGTCAATAATGGGGCTCAATGTGAGACAGTTCTGGAAAACTGGATGTGCCCACAGCAGTAGCTGGTGGTGGTGCTGCTGTGAGGAGGCAGCAGCCTCTTTGCAGAATAAGCCTCTTGGCAGAATTAACATGTTCAAAATTTTGTTTGGTAACAGAGTGCGACAGCAAACACATCCCTCGATCACATTTATTTTTAGTGAACACAGTCACAGAACTACACAGTGGTCACGTAGAAGGTACAGTATTTTGAATATTACTAGAGGGAATAAAACCCTTTTTCACCATTTACTTTACCATTTCCATGATCTTTTGGTATCCCATCTCAGTCATCTGAGATTCTCTCCTTGTGCGTGATGAGGTGGCACCATGCCCAGAAAGGCAATAGCTCTTGTTTAGTCTTTTCCTTGCATGTTTTGGAATGACGCCACTAATGAAGCCTGCTAATTTGCATTTTGATGTTTTTCCTTCCCCCATCCCCTTTTTTATCCCCCTCTTTTCCCCTTCTACTTGTCTTCCTCAGCCCTAGAATTTCAAGATAGCTTTTCAGGGGGGATGGTTTTCCATGCTTTCATCTCTACCTCCCTCAGCTGCGCTATTGTAAATGGCTTTGTTTTTCTTTAATGGATTTTCTTGTAGTGGTGAATAATTGTTTGGTTCACTGCTTCGTTTTTCATGCTTCATTTGCCTCATGTTCAAACTTTTGCTTTCCCTTGAGCAATTCACTTTTGTTGCTTCTGCTTTGCTCTGCAGCCTGTGGCTAAGATGAGCGCTCAGCCTGGAGTTCAGGCTGGGGCTTCTCGAGGCAGCAGCTGTGCCTTCCTTTACTTCTGGTTTGCTGGTTTCTGTAGAATGAAAGCATCATTTTCCCAGTGGTGTTTTGTACATCTAGCTGGTGAGAAGGAACATGGAGCAGGTGGATTAGCCTGAAGCAGCTTGGGGGATTGGCAGCTGGCAGCAGCAGAGCAGGCAGAAATTTCCTCTCTTTTTGATAAAAGAATCAAATTTGAAATCAGAAGGCAGGTGAGACCTATCTGCTGCTTGGATCCATCTTCAACTTGTCTTTAGAACGTACTTCTTTTAAGTGTTACTCAATACTTCGAAGTCCTTTCTAACATAAATGAGCATAAGGAATATGTCATCATAGGCATGACCATACGTGTGATGATTTCTACTTTAAAATATGCTAAAACAGGAAAAAAAAATTCCAAAATTATGCATTAATGTGAATCCCGACTTCCCAGGTGAATTGAAAGGCTGCATCTAGATGGAGTGGTGGGAACACATTGTGATTCTGGCCTCTTCAAAGTGACCACATCACAGTCCTGGATGGAGGGAGTTTGCATCTCCAGTCCCTTTAAGACCATGTGCTGGGCACTCCTTCACAGGAAAACCTGTGCATAGGAGAGGGGAAGGGTCTCTTATGCACTTTGGTCTGATTCAGAGGTAGGGCTGGAGCACTGATGTCCATGGTCATTTGGGCCTCGGAATGTGGTAACATTTTTCAGCCCCAAAATCAAATAGACATAAAGACTCCATATTGAAATGGATTTGGTGGTATTAGAAAGTGAATGTTTGCTTACTTATCATTAAATCTGGACTGGTATATGCAGCAAGCTCCAGACCATTACAAGTTTCTCCTATTAACAAAAAGCAAAGGAGAATCAGTGCACATTTGCACCAACAGCATTACCAAGCACAAACATGCTGAGAAGCTCAGTGAAAAAACCCTTTGCTGAACTATTTGCAGTGGTAGAGGACCAAAAGCTCTGTTGAGTATCAGGGATTTCTCATTATTTTTAACATATCCCTTCATTGTAGAATAATGTAAAAAACACTCTGTTCCATACTAAATGGTATCAGGCAAGAAACAAGAGCAAAACTAGCACATCAGGAACAGTATTTGTGCAGCCATGTCTGCAAATATATATGTATTTGGTGATTGTTCATCCAATACAGAAAAAAACCCTAAATTACTCCATCTGGTGAAGAGGAATTAAACCCGTTCATGTTCATATTACCAGCAGGACAATGGTGAGGAATTGGAACCCAGTCAGTCCATTTTTAAAAGTTGTGCATTTTAGGTGAAAAGTGTTTCATTTCACTAAGGGTAAGCAGAGTTGACCAAGCACAGTATGCGATGCCTTCTCTAAAATACAGTATTTTTCTGTGAGGGACATTGGATACCAAGGATTTGGTCAGGTACTACAGAAATGGTTACAGAGTAATGACATTTTACCACCTACTTTTTTCCTTACCTCCACAGTGTTTCTTGTAGCAGATGCCAGATCCAGGGAAGGCACATGGATGCCAAAATTGTGTATTTCTTCTGTTCCAGATACCGTAGCCTAAATCATGTGGTTTAATCACTCTGAAGGGAAATGAAGTAAGACCAACAAGATTCCAGATAGATTTAAGCAAAACATACCAGCTATCTGATTATAATAAAACACACCATGTGCCTACTACTTCCCCCTGCTTCATTAGCACAAATGTGACCCCATCAGTTTACTGCATTCTTGTATCTGATCACTGTGCAGCATGGAGATTCATATTTTTCATTTGGTGAGAAATACCCTTATTTGAGCATTTGAATTCTATAGCAGTATGTATACAACTGAAAAATCCAATATAATGGCATTTGGAAAAAAAGGCAATTCTAATAAACTGAACAGTTGTTGTGATTTAGACTTTTAGATGGTAATGTCTACATTTCAAAGTGATGCTTTGGTTGGTTTTACTTCAGATAAAATGTCAAATGAGCTCCCTATGGTAGTATTGGCCCCAGCAAAACACTGTGTTTTAAATCTTCCAGGAAATGATGACCACAGCCTGGGTCCCACTGAGCTCGTAGAGCCAGCAGAGAAGTACATACAGATGATGGTGGGATCCCTGGGTATGTTACAGGACTGTAAACTACTGGTGACTTTGGGATGCGAGAAGGTAGGTGGGAAGAGGGAAGACTAAGTAACTCTCCAGTGCCATTTACGAAATACATAATGACTAGAGAATGGTATGTTCACTTTGTTTCCCATCCCTATCCCTAGACAAGGTCCATATTAAATTGAACAGGTCCAAGGGCCATTTTCAGACATGAAAGTCACATGTCTGTAGCTTGCCCTCCTTCTTCCACCTCAAAACTGAAACAAGGGAACTACAGGGGATCTTCATCTTTATATAAATATGGAGTATCCCATGGTCCATGGCACCTTGCAAAGCACTTCATTGTTGTATAGAGACTGCATTTCTCATGAGACAGACATATGTGGTGGGGAGCATGAAATTAAACTTTACAGGTTATCATGGACATAGATTGAGTCTATGCCCCGGTGTAGACAAACCCATGTCTTCCTGGCACATTTAACAGGGTGCTTTAAGTCAGGACAAAGGAAACACTGCAGGACCCAGCTCTGCCAGTATCTTGTGTCTGGTGGGACCTTGGTGAGAGGCATAACCTTCAGGGAAGTCATCTGAGATGGCAGTGAGACAGGAGGCTTTGTGTGAAGCTGGAGGAAGTCCGACTGATGTAAGGTTGACTTTGTTTTGAGGTCACTACATATTTATGCCAGAAAGATGAGTATATAATATAAAAACTATGAAGATCCAAGAAATGAGCCAGTTAAACATAATGACTACAATCCTCCAAAATGCTCAGGATGATTTGTTATTCCCGTGAAGGTGACTATTTATTTCTCATGTAGTGTTTTTTTGGAAAAGAGAAATAGATTAGTAGGGTATTTCATGTTATAGGACGTTAGCAGTAAACAGAGGAGCCAGCCATAACTTTATTACTTTTTTTTTGTAATAATGGCTTCTTCTGGTTTGTTAACAAAATTTGTTTGTACTTTTTCATTAAAAACTTAGTCAAGGCATTAATAATAAGTAACCTTTTATCAAAGAAAAATAGGACTGCTTACAGAAAAGCTTATTATCTTCCATAAAATTAAGAGAGAAGGAGGCTGAGGGAACAGATAAGGAATAAGGCAAAAATAAATAAATATTCTTTAAAAAAACCCAAAAGGTAAATGCATTATATATATATTGTTCTGGAGAATCTCTAGGATTTAATGGCAATATCACATTAGGCTGGGAAAGGGAAATGATGTGGTGCTCTCCATTGCTGCACATTGACAGAGTGATCCTATGTTTCCAAGGGAGGCACAGACATACTGTCTCAGATCTTGTCTCTTTCGGCAAACCGACTGATTTAATTTCAGGCCAGACTGTTCATCAGTTTAGCTAAACCAGAGTGAAGGTTTGCATCAGCACCCCTTTGTTCTGTTTGTCATGAGGTTTTGGAGACACAGCCTAAGTGGATATATATGCCATTTAAGCAAAAATTTAAAAAAAAAAGAAGAAAAAAAAGCTAAGTTGAGACTGAAACAAACACCCAAACAAGATTTAAATACTGCATTAAATCAGGACTGAGACACATGATTGACTTACAATTCTGTAACAACTTACTGCCTGTTCAGTAACTTACTGCCCACCTCAACAGCCACTATAGCTTTGCCAGTGCACGCTCCTGCTGTAACACAGATAACTATGTACCTGAACTCTGAAACTGAGTTGACAGAAACAAGCACCCGTGTGTAAGACCACCTATCTTCAGGGCTTCAGCTCTTTGGGATGACCCTTATTTCTCCCAGGGCATAATGCATAGCATTTAAGGCTACTGGAAGATTTCCTTTCCAAATTTCCTTTCCTGTTATTTTGTTTGTTGGTTTTTTGGTTTTGTTTTTTTTTTTTCAAATCCTGCTGTCTAAAGTGGAAGTTGAAGGGGAAAAGATGGGCAGAAGCAGGAAGAGGGAAGGAAGCCACTCTTGTTTTTCCCAAAATGAAGCAGCTACAAGTCTTTTTGACCTTCATGTGGATTGTACAAAAGAAAGACAAAATTGCCTCCCCCCCCCGGCCCGTTCAATATTGTCAAGATGGTGGGCCAATTAGTGCTATGTGCTACGTACACAGAATGGCAGGGTTTTATTTAGTCACAAACATCTTTGCTTCACCTCTGTCAAATGAACAGCAATTCAGACTTCTTCAGACTACACAACCAGCTCTTATTAACAGTAATTAGATTGAAGTATGAAGTATGAAGTATGACTGAGATGAAAAAAGCTGTAAATGATAAAGAGAAGGCCAGCCTGCTCTCAGTCTCTCCCAAATAGCCATCTTCACCTTACAGTTTGAAGTGTCTGCCTGCAAAGTGTCTTCCGAAGGGTTTGGAACTTGCCTTTCAAGGGTAAAAACTTGAAAGAAGTGACACGTCTGCTATTGCAGGACATTTGAACTGACTAGCTGTACTAGATCCAACAGAGTCTTCAGAATACATAACCATAAATAAACAAAAAAAGTTAAAAGTCCCTGAGAATCAGAAAAATACATTTTTGGAAGCCACAAGGTAGGATCACAAAGTTGATTTAAGTACTGAGATTTCATGAATTCAAATGTAGTCAGAAACAGGATGAAGACTTAATTGTTTCAGGAACTTCTAGAAGTCACACTATGAAGCTGCTTTTCAAATTCTTGCTCATCTCTGTATATGCAGGGTGCATATTTAGGGGTCACATTTCTCTGAAGAGTGGTAGGGATTTCTTTGCTTAGAAATATTTGAGAGTGAGGCACATTTGAAATTTGTACATAGGAATTTTATTATGACTTTATAATAGGCATGTTTATTGATCATCGATGAAAAATTATGTCCTCTGTAAGAAAAACTCTTCTTGTTTCTCACTTGGAAGCAGCCCAAGTCCACAAAATTTGACAAGAAGGAAAGATGAGAAAAATCATAGAATGATAGATTGGATAGGGCTGGAAGGCACCTTAAAGATTGTCAAGTTGCAACCCCCCTACCAGGGCCAGGGACACCTCTCACTAGACCAGTCTGCTCAAGGCCCCATCCAACCTGGCCTTGAACACTACCAGTGAGGGGGCATTCACCACTTTCCTGGGCAACCTGTGCCAGTGCCTCACCACCCTTGTAGTGAAGAATTTCTTTCTCATATCCTGTCTAAATCTAACCCCTTCCAATTTAAAACCATCTCCCCCTCGTCCTATCATCTTGGCAGCTATCATGCAGCACATGCATGATGGCCAGGGGATCAGGCCTAGTCAACACGGGTTTACAAAAGGTAGATCCTGTCAAACTAACCTGATCACCTTTTATGACAAGGTGACCCGCTTAATGGACAAGGGGAAGGCTGTGGATGTGGTCTACCTGGACTTCAGTAAAGCCTTTGACTCAGTTTCTCACAGCATTCTGACTGAGAAACTGGCTGCCACTGGCCTTGATAGGTGGACCCTCAGCTGGGTTAAAAACTGGCTGGATGGACGGGCCAAAAGGGTGGTGGTGAATGGAACCAAATCCAGCTGGAGGCCGGTCACGAGTGGCGTCCCCCAGGGCTCAGTCCTGGGTCCAGTCTTATTCAACATCTTTATCAATGACCTTGATGAAGGGATTGAATGCTCCCTCAGTAAGTTTGCAGATGACACTAAACTAGGAGTACGTGTTGATCTGCCTGAGGGTAGGGAGGCTCTTCAGAGGGATCTGAACAGACTGGACCGATGGGCTGAGACCAACGGGATGAAGTTTAACATGGCCAAGTGTAGAGTGCTGCACATGGGACATAACAACCCCATGCAGCGCTACAGGCTTGGGGGAGACTGGCTGGAGAGCTGTCAGGAAGAGAAGGACCTGGGGGTGTTGGTTGACTGCAGGCTGAATATGAGTCAGCAGTGTGTCCAGGTGGCCAGGAAAGCCAATTGCATCCTGGCTTGTATCAAAAACAGTGTGGCCAGTAGGTCTAGGGAGGTAATTGTGCCCCTGTACTCAGCACTGGTGAGGCCACACCTCGAGTACTGTGTCCAGTTCTCGGCTCCTTACCATAAAAAGG
This sequence comes from Gallinula chloropus, assembly GCF_964237585.1. Taxonomy (NCBI): domain Eukaryota; kingdom Metazoa; phylum Chordata; class Aves; order Gruiformes; family Rallidae; genus Gallinula; species Gallinula chloropus. The sequence goes on along the minus strand of NC_140086.1, from coordinate 39,861,788 downwards.
ACATTGAGGTCCTTGAGCGAGTGCAGAGAAGGGCAACCAGGCTGGTGAAGGGGCTGGAGGGCAAATCATATGAGGAACGGCTGAGGGAGCTGGGGCTGTTTAGCCTGGAGAAGAGGAGGCTGAGGGGAGACCTTATCACCACCTACAACTATCTGAAGGGAGGTTGTAGAGAGGTGGGCAATGGTCTCTTCAGCCAGGTGACAGGAGATAGGACAAGGGAAAATGGCATGAAGCTGTGCCAGGGCAGGTTTAGACTGGATATTAGAAAAAAATTTTTACTGAAAGAGTTGTCAGGGCCTGGAACAGGCTGCCCAGGGATGTGGTTGAGTCACCTTCCCTGGATGTGTTCAAAAAAAGGATTGAGGAGGTACTTAGGGATATGGTTTAGCATAGGATGGGAATGGTTGGACTTGATGATCTTCAAAGGTCTCTTCCAACCTTGTGATTCTGTGATTCTGTGACCACTATATGCCCTACCCAAAATATGTTTTATTTTTGGCAACTGTAGTTTCAGTTCTGAGAAAACTCAGTAAATCTTTTTAAAAACACCTGCAGTTAAACACTACTAACCTTTCTATTGTTATCATTAGAACTAGTCAACATTAGCCATTTAATAAAAAGATTGAAGATTCTTTACTAACTTTATAACAGTTATGACCCATGGTATGACAGAAAACACAGTATTTTCCTTTTTCTCTTTTCAGGGTATTGAAAAATTGCCTTATTCTATTGCTCCAAACCCATGGAATATTTTCTACTGCTCCGAGTAAAAATTTCTATTCAAGGTCAACATGTGTTATGGAAGATATTTAGGAAGAGGAAAGAAAATGGAGGCTCCACTGAAGGATCCTCAATATGCTTTCTTGTCCTGTCCACACTCCCATCCTCTTCTCAATCCACAGTTTTTCTCCACTTAAAATAAAGGAATTAGAAAAGAGATGATACTTACATGGTGGAGAATACTCAGCACATAGCAAAGTTCTCTCTTTTTCATCCTACTACCTGTTTGCTATTGGTCGTATTTATGACCATGTTGTCTTACATGTCTTAAAGTAGGGGAAAAATATTTTTTATACAAAACATCCAAGACATCTGCTCAAATACAAATTTTAAAGAAGATCACAGTAAATATTTTAACTGGATTTTTTCCCAAATTACTGCTTTTGTAATTTGGGAAAATACAAAAATTTTCCCTAATTTATTACCAAGATCATTATATTAAAAAAAGTATTGTAACAAAAACTTCCTACCTTCCTACAGCAGGATTATCTTATTTCACAAAGTCCCTCTAAAAAGCTGAAGAAATTGAACTTAAAAGTCAGCTGAACATTAACTAGCTAAAGAGATGTAGTTTCATTTCAACATAAATTATGATGCATATGAGGACAAGGATAAGGATAAAACTAATCCCACCATCTAAGGTAAAGATGAAAGGATAAATCAAGCCTTGGACATGGTAACTCAGAATTCATGATGGTAGCTTTTAGTTGCTACCATTGCTTCTGCAGTGGTTGCACCCTGGCTGGAGGCCAGATGCCCACCAAAGTCATTCCATCACTCACCTTTGCAGCTCAACAGGGGAGAAAAGATATATTGAGAGGCTTACAAGTTGCCATAAGGACAGGTGATTCTACAATCAGCGTCATAGGCAACACCAACTTAACACAGACTACAAAACCCCCACACCTAATTTATTACACTACACAGACAGAGTGAAACCAGAGTTGGATATTGAGAAGTAAAACCAATTCTTAAAACACTTCCCCCCACCCCTCCCTTCTTCACAGACTTAACTTTATTCACTGTTTCTCTCCCTTCCTCACCCCCAGGTGTCACTGGGAGGAGATGGGAATGGGGCTTTAGGTCAGTTCCTCACAAGTTGTTTTCCTTCCTAGCCAGGGTGGGGGATGTTCCTCATGCTCTTCCCCTGCTCCAAAGTGTGGTCCCACTTCAGGTCTTCACCAGCACTTCTATGGGGTGCAGCCATAAATCACAGAATGTCTCCCAGTCTCTCAGGCCCAGACTGCTCCAGCCTAGTCCTGCATGGAGTCACAAGCCGCCCTCCCCCCAGCAAACCTGCTCTGGTGTGGGCATCTCTCTCCATAGACTACAGGTTCTACCAGGGGCTTGCTCCAATGTGGGTCACAGCGTCTTCCATATGTCTCCACCTGCTCCAGCATGGGGTCTCTCCAAAAGCTGACAGTGGAATCTCTGCTCCCAGTCATCTTCCATGGGCTGCAGGGGGCACCAGCTCCACCAGGGTCTTCTCTATGGGCTGCAGTGGAATCTTTCTCTCCGGTACCTGCGGCGCCTTCTCCTCCCCTTCCCTGGCCTTGCTGTCTGCAGAGTTTCTTACATCTCCTCACTCCCTTCTCTGGTGGCAAAAAGCGACTGCTTGCATTTTTTTTCCTCCTTAATATGATTCCCAGGGCTGCTATGACCATTGCTGGTTGGCTTGGCCTTGGTCAGAGGTGGGTCTGTCCTTGAGCACAACTGGTGGTTTACTCTGTCAGGCCCAGGGGAAGCTTCTAGCTGCTTCTTGTAGAAGGCATCCTGCAGCCTCCCTCCTTCACCAGAACCCAGCCACACAAAACCACATTTTGGAAGTGGTATCAAAGCATGCACAGATGTTTGTTTTTACACTTGAAGTGCATTTCAATTTGATCTTGGTTAGCCTTTCTCTATGTTCTTTGGACGACAAGAACTCAATGTGCTCACCCACTTTGGAGTTCACTAAGAAAGCAATCTGACCTAAAAGTAGCTGTATATTACCAGTGGGATTCTTGTCCTGTTGAAGTAAATGATCATGTCCATTAACATCAATAAGGCCAAGATTTCACCCTCAAACTGTACAATGCTGTACCTTTTCAGTGCTAGCTGCTTCTTGAAACAGAGGAGCCATATGCTTCACAGCCTATTTCCTGAGTGTCTCAAATAGAAGGGAAGATAAGCAGCTGTGCTGGACAAATGCAGCAAAAGCTCATGAACAGGTTTGAAGGGCACCTTCTTAACTTCAGTAATCATGTAAAGTACTAGGATGTCCTGGAGTAAGCGAACAATAAAGTGTTTTATTGACATCCATTTTTACCCCACTAATGGAGGAGGTAATTTATAGACAAAATTCATGTTCACTGTACACCTGAATAAGAGTACAACGTTACATGACAAAATAAGACTCGGGCCTGTTGTTTGAAAAAAGCCTGGGCTTGTTCTTTGCTATTGCTCTCTTCTCCCACGTACCATAATTGAACAATCTTTATTTTTACAAAAGTGCTGTTTCACACAATCTCTTAGTGCTCAAGGATCAATGAGAGATGCTGGAAGGTGAAATTTAGACTGACAGAGGAAAAAAAAGGCCTTTTGCGGCACATTCCATTATTTTTAAATAAATGACCTTAATGCATGCGTTAAGCAGGAGCTGGCCTTGAAGAATGGCAATGGTAAAAGCACTGCCAGCTGGACTGGAACATGAGGCCTTTGTTCCAAATATTACGTATTTATTCTGGATCTAAATGAATATAGGATTTTTCTTCCACGCGTCTAATAATGAAATGAATGCCTGCCCTCCCCCAGGGAACCGACACTGACCAAGAGACAAGCGGTTGTCAGACACTGCCTGCAGCAAAGCTTACAGCTGCTCCAGATCAAGCAGCACTGAAGAAAAGACTATTAGGTCTCTGGGGACGCAGATAATAGACAAAAATGATAATGTATGTGGACAAAAGTAGAGGACAGTAGTGCTTTCTGGGATTAAGAAGCAGGAAAAAAAATGGTTTTGTTATACCCTGCAAAATGATTGCTGACTCTCGTTTTAGGATGACCCTTGACCTGAAGGAAAATAATGGATGGCCCATCTGCTTGATACACAGGAATCCTCAGGCACCATTTTGTCCTATTATGTCAAAACTGGTGCTAGAATTATGAATGTGTTACCATTTGTCTTTCCTTTGTTACATGAAACAAAAGTACCAGATACTTAACAAAACTCTCCCCCCTCCACCAAGTACCATTCCCCCTGAGCAGGGATGAAACAGAAACAGGTCTTCCTCCTGCAGCCTTACTTTTCACTCTGTTTTCATTACAGAGGAAGCCATCCATCTCAGCTCAGAGCAGACATTTCTTCAATGAACTATGGATGGTCTGAGAACTGCTAATAGGATATGGAGACTTTCATTACTGTGCTGGTCATCTGAACCTGGGCCAGCTGGGGAGAGAGTGAAGGGCATTATTGTTTGTCAGCTGTGTGAAATAGATGAGGGAATCTATTCTGCCATCCACTCTGTAACATCAACAACATTTCCAGCTCTCTCAGCATCTGAGTGAATAATTTACGAGAATCTGAACTATTTTTCCCCAGTAGCAGTATTGTTCAGGCTGAAGTTGAACCATGTTGAACAGGGAGGTTGTACTGGGGTTCCTGTGTTATGACTAGTGTGCTAGAAAGAAAACATGCAATTCCATGCCCATCAATCCTAGAGCTTGCATGGGAATCAGAGAATCACTGAATCAAGTTGGAACAGACCTCAAGGATCGTCTGGTCCAATCTTTCTTGGCAAAAGCTCTGTCTAGACAAAAGTATGGTCTGGACAAGGTGGCCCAGCACCTTGCACAGCTGAATCTTAAAAGTGTCCAATTTTGGGGAATCCACCACTTTGTTGGGGAGATTATTCCAATGGCGGATTGTTCTCACTGTGAAAAATTTTCCACTCGTGTCTGGAACCAAAATTGCAGAACTGAAACTTACATCTGGCATCTGTTTCATAAAGTGGAGTAGGGTATGTACCTACTATGTTGCCAGTGACTTCACTGATGCTTGAGAGAGTTGTTTAGTTTATCTTTATAGACACGAAAAGAGGGATCTAGAAATAAAATAACACTACTCCTTGGATCATACCATTCACCACAAGGAGAAAGTGATTCTTGCATCTGTGTGGTTTTCAGCGTGTTTTGTTATTTCTTTCACCTATTGTATGACACATCTTCCTCCTGGGCCTGATCCAGGACACAAGAAGGTGGCATTGCTCACAGAGAATAGCACAGTGATTTGGAGTTGCAGCCATAATGTCACCATGTACATTGCCTGAAGTGTCCCTGTGCTTGTAGTTTCTACACAATCTGTTCCCGTTGGTACTGTTGCTGGAAGCATTTATTCTAATGATGTCTTGCATGCAACCTTCATCCTGTCCTCTACCCTGCAGCAAGCCTGGGCAGGGTAAATTGGCTCCCAGCTGTAATCCCAAGCCATGTGAGTCTCCTCCTGATTGCCCAAAAGCACCCTCCAGCATCATCCAGCACCTGTGAGGCGGCAGTCAAAGATTTTTCCCTAAGGAGAAAAAGCAACAGCATGGATTCAAAAAGCACAGCAGCAAGACATAATCAAATCTGCTGAGTAACACAGAGGATTATTATTTCAATTCCCCTTTTTGTAATTGGGAGCAGATACGTTGCAGAACACCTTTGCATGGTGAACACTGCTAAAATCATCAGCACTGACAGAATGTCCCTCACTATGAAGAAACTGCTGTTGGTGGAGAAGGAAAGATGGGGTAGGAGTGCAGCTCCAGGAGTGTGGTGCTGCTTCATGCAACGTGAAAACATCATGAATGGCTCAGTGATCATCGAGAACTGTTTGTAGATGACCTGAGAGAGGGATTGAGAGAGAGAGAGAGAGACCAACCAACCAACCAAATGGAGAACTTAATGCCACATTCCACAATTCCCACTACAAACCTGAGTAGGTATGCCAAGCTATATGTGGGATATCAGGTGACAATTGTCTAGGACAATTTCACTCAGATAAATGTCCCTAGCTGTGACATCACTATATAATTACATTTATTTGATGGGGAGTGACAGAAAAATCTGACTCATTTGTAGGAACTTCAGAACAAAGCTCAGTAGTAACACCTTGCATTTATGTAATATTTTTTCGTGTCTGGAACAGAGGATGCACTCAACTATTTATCTGCATCTTCAGGCAGACCCATTGTGCAGGTGTGGGGAAGTTTAGATGCATAGAATTTAAACAACTTGTTTGAATTGACGCAGGAGTTCTGATTCAGAGCTGAGAATATAATTTAGAGCAAGCAAGGCCTCGTTTCTTTTTAACCACTAACCTACAACCTGGTTTAAAATACTTTTTGCTTTTGGATTAGAAGATACAAACTGTATGTAACTTATGATACATAACTAACTTGATTTCAATACAAAATCCTCAGTGCCTTTCAGTTTTTCATCTGCCTGAGATAAACAAAAAGCTAAAAATACTCCTGTCTTTCTAGTGATTTATAGGAATATGAATCACAAGCACTAAGAAGGCGTGACATGCATGCTGACATTTTAATACAACATTTCCCAGTAAATACCAAATCCTGTCCTCCAGATTTGTAAAACCAGAGACAAAAGCCATGATACCGTTACAAAGCAGCAGTTCTTCTGTTGTAACATCTGCCCTTCGACCGTAGTGCTTCTGCTCCCTTCTCTATTGGGCCACAAAAGGAGAGCTTTTCCCTGAGACCCAGCTGGCCCTGGCTTGATACCTCAAAGCACGAGAATTTGTAGTTCTTATCATGCTCTCATCTCAGGCTGAGCTGCGGATTATGCTCTTTTCTGGAATTTATGAGGCTACTTCCTTCAGGTGTATCCTGTGGCAATGAATGGCACAGGTTGATTCTAAATTGTAGAAAACAGAGTACTTACATGATTTTATGTTTGTTGCCTTTCAGAGTGGATACTTCTTGTCTTTGTGGTAATTTAAAGGACAAACCAGGACCAAACATCTGTTTTTCATGACATCTCTTGTTTTTTTATACGCTCATCACATTGCCTCTTTTCAGTTGCACCTTTCTTTTTTGAATGTTCCTAGTCCTCCTCATAGCTTTAACCTTTGCATTATGCCACTGTAGACCTTTTCAGTATTTTCTAGGTCCTTTCTTAGACAAAGTGATCAACAGGGATTATCATATTTACCAGCAGCATGCAATACTGTTCTGAAACCTGCCATTGACCTCAGCAGGCCTTTGACATAGGTAACTCTGTACTCCTTGGAACTTAATTTCTCTGCTTTCATCTTATCTGGTTATTTAATATATATTTGCTTTTATAGGGGTTTTCGTAATCCCCTGTAACTGTCCTTCCTAATTTAAATAGCAACTGATATTTGTTAAATTTCTCTTTCCACATTTATTGATCCTTATTCTCCAGGTGTTTAGCAATGGACTCATAGAACTAATCTACAGAGCATCACAAATGACCTCTGGATCAAACCCAGTTATCGATTCTTACTCAAATGCTTTGCAACCTTTAAGCAAAACGTATATTTTGACTTTCTAAAATGGTGGCAATCTTTGAATTTAACATGTCAGTGTATTAAACATCAGCTAGTACTCAGCCAGCTTTACCCAAGAGTACATCCATGTGAAAACAAGAAAAAATGTCACTGTCTTTATGTGACAGCACACATCTATTATTCGATATGTTCAAGGTGCAAGATTCACTTACCCAAAAGTGAAAACTTTTCTCATGTCTTTTAAAATATGATAATTGCATTAACAATCTTGGCATCTGGTACTTCTCAGGGAGAAGTGGCTGACTGGGATAAGTGGCCTTTGCCTCGAGTGTCAAGTCTTCCCACTTCTCCATCAATTCACTGAGCCTATCCAGCACCTCCTCTGTTACTGGTAAGTAGTAATGATTCTTTTTAATGTTAATATATATAACTACTCATTTACAACATACTAAATTTATGTCATGAAGTATGCTCTGATTACTGTTACTGATAACCTCACCATAAAAGTGATCTTTCCATAATAATTAATGACTGAATAGTTTCTATGATGAGAGATAAATGTTGGTGTGTTAACATAAAGAAATATGCCTCCTTTATCTTTTTACCTGTAGACTCTGCAAATAACCAGTATGAGAAAATGAAACAGACTTCCTTATCTTTTTGTTGCCATTTGCTCTAGATTTGTGATCAAATCAGTCAGCCACAAGTGTAAAACTGGAACAATGCAGAAAAGGATCAACATGAAGTACGCTTCAGGTTCCTCTTTTCTTGTTTGTTTGTGTATTTTGGTTTTAGATTATTTATGTTATCCCTAAGAGCTTCCATAATGAAATCAAATTGATTTCATGCTCTCAAGAAATCAAGATTGTGTAAGCAGTCTTATCATATCTAAGAATAAAACTGATCTTTCTCAACATAATCATGTTAATGAATACAAAGAGAAGCTGTCTGTTAAACCCCACTTTTATATCCAGTTGTTCTTGTACCTTTGGTAGAAGGTACTGTGACTCAATGGTTTGTGCCCTGTGTCCTGTGAAACTCAGTGTTCATAGCAGCCACTCTGAAACCCAGGGAGCAGAGGGTGTTCACTGCTCTAACAAGCAATTAGGCAATTCTTTGGAGCACCCTGTGGTAAGTCATTTCTTTTCCCGTCTGTGCCTGGCCGTGAGGCCACCAGTAATAACACACTGTGTTCAAAACAGCCCAGCACAATTATATTTTAGCACAACATACCAGAACATCTTTTATTGTAGCTGTTGAAAAAATGATAGTACTGTCTCTTTGGTTATCATTCATGGCGACTGAGGACTGATAAGCAGCATTCAGAGGGTTGTAATTTATTTCAGCTTAAATGTGTATCTAGTTTTCAGTGTCTCAGCTGATGCATGGGTTTGTGTGATCAGCTATGTACACCCCTGCTCAGTGCTCTTCTGGGGCCTGTGCATGTTTGCACCATGATGAATGAGTAGCACCTCTGCATGATACATGCCATACTGGCTGGGTATTTGACTAGTATGAAATAGCTGTAACTGTATTGATACGGTTTTGGTTATTTCTTACAGTCACTGGGGTGTTAACCCAAAGTGGCAGCGAGCTGCTCATACTGGGATTTACCGACAATGTTTAGCATGGAAGAAAACTGAGAAGAATGGGCCTGGAGCAGTTAGTAGGATGCTATCATGCTTATATGTTTAATATACAATAGAAATTTCTAGTCTGCTTCCTGTCAGACTTAACTTGCTCAAGCTGTCGGAACTCATTACATTTGATTTTCCTGTATTTAAGACAGAGGTACAGGCACACAGAATTTCATAAATGTGTTTCATCTAATCATTCAAGCTGTTTATTTCTGTAGCTAGTGTGCAGTCCTTGCCTTCTGCTAAGGTGTATATGCTTGAATATTCTGAATTACACATCAATTATGACCTCATGCTGACAGCTAGGTTTGGTCAGCCCAGTATTTGCCAACACAGTTGTGTGAAATCCTTTCAACAAAGATGCACTGCAGATACAGGCAGATGCAGCTGCTCTTTAGCTGCTGCGAATAAGGATGTTGGACAGGCATCAGGTGGAGAACAGCACATTAACATGTGGTGTTTTCTGTCTGTAACAAAGCAAAGTCTTTTGTGGCAGACAGGAAGGGAACAAAATATTTCTTCTTTGTCCAATCCATTTCCCTGTTGGGCCGTGACAATGTCAGGAAAGTAGTGGGAGGAAGCACATATTTTTGTAACAGAAGGAAGCAATCGTAGGCAGGCTTGTTATCTGACCCATTTTTTTGCTCTGTCCATGTCCTACAGTTCATTTGATCAGATGACACCACACTAACTGGTGCTGCAGCAGATTTTAATGGTACCATTTCACAGGAAATTTTTGATTTGCTGAGCTAAAAGCTTATCACCTACTTTAATTTCAGAACCTGCTGTTCCCTTTGTGAACACACTGTCAAATTCTCCTCACGTGTTTTTACATGGTCTTAAAAAAACCCTATGTGGAGTTCTGTTCTTCCAGGAATAGATCTAGAGGCCATATCAACAATCTCTGCTTGTCATTCTCTACACTGGATCTTAAGAGGCCTTAAAGGGTCTTGATCAAATGATTCCCCAGACATTTGAGAAATGCAGGACTTGGCCACTGTTTTAAAAGTGAGTTGTGGTTTTAAATGCCTACGTTTGGGGGTGCATTGCTGCGCAACCCCAACTGGATTGCATTCTACTTTCATTCAGGCTTTCAAAAAAAGGCAGTGCATCTAGAGTGACCACCCATCTTTCAAAAAACATTACCAGCTCTTAAAAGCCTGTAAAGTGGCTTCTGGTCTCTACTTTGGATGCCCTGTTCCAAAATAAGCTGTATTGTTTGCATGAATTTGTAATTTCTACGAATCTTGCATTTCTGCCATTTCTAAGCATCTTGTCAATCTTAAACAATTGCCTGCCATTAATCTGATTTGAAGAGTTCTCATTTCTAGCAAAAAATTTTCTTGGAGTTCAGCAGTCAGGCTGGTAGGAAAAACAATCCAACACGAGCATCTGAGCCGGACCTGATAATAAGCTATGCTCAGTGGCTATACCAGCTCTTATAGCAATAAAGTAAAATAATCCTGAGGCAAGATTCCAGCTCTACTGAAACAAAAAACAAAAGGCTTGTTTGATAAATACAGGTAGGAGATTCAAATACACAGAATTGCAAGCAGAGTGTTGTCAGTGCAGAGACACTGCTGCATTGAGCTGAGCTGAGCAGCAGCTTTCTGTGATAACCTGCATAGATCTTCCCTAATATTTCATCTCCTTTCCTGTGTAGAATAGTAAGGCGTATGTTATTGTTAAAGGTGATTTTATTCAGCTCTGTACTTTCCTCAAGGCCACACAGAAAGTACAGATCCATTCAAAGAGATGTCTCCTAGAGACATGAACAGGTAACAAAGCATCACATCACAAGAGGGAGCCTCATTCTCACGGTGTAAAGTTTTAGTCAAGGTGTAGCGTAGCATTAAATCAGTGCCCCGAGTCACTCAACACGAAGCCTTTATCAATCAATGAACTTCTGGGGTTTTTTTTCTTTTTCTGTTTTCTTTTTTTTTCTCCCACAAAAAAAAAAAAAAAGAAAATGAGAAACTTCAAGGGATTTTTACTGTGGTATTTTAAAAGGTGTTTTTTAAAAACATTTTTATAAAATATTGCTGTTCCTTGCTTCCAATGAACTCCTCTGTTTTGCATGCTGCTAATGTTAGGTTTATCACATTATAGATGCTGAAGTCTTCAAACCACGTTTAAATATGAGGATTCAACTAATGAAACTTTAATCTTAGTAGATCTATGTTATTTGACCTGTTTAACCATTAGTGTGCTCAGTAAGATCCTCACCCACTTTCTCTTTAATTTACATTAGCTGGGCTTCTTTAGCAGATTTCTCATCGTTCTTTGTCACACACACATCCTTTATCTAGCAAATCATATGGGATGGAAGCATGCTCCTGCTTTTTTCCAAATGCAGAAGAGAAACAGCTATCAAGCGTTTCCCATCTCTCTGAGTCAGTATTTATGATTCATTGAGTGCAAGAAATAAGGCAGAAACTGAATGTGCTTGCCTGAAAGGAACACAGCCTACATTTGGGAAATCCAATGATAATATTAGTTGTAAATGTCTATTATATAAGATTTTCAGCAGTTTCTCACTCTTACCAACAGTCTGACTGTTCAGTCATAGACTGAAGTGTCCAATATGATGCTGTCTTTATGCAGTAGCACTTTTTTTCATCTTCTTCCACAGCTGCATCATTTGCTGTTTGGTATTTGGTGTTTGTGTGGTATTCATTGCTGCCAGAACCCGAAGTTTGAGAAGGATTGTCACTAGCCCCCTCAGAACGGCTTTGCCTGGCGTTCTCCAAAGCAGTGCTGTCTCTCCCTGAAAGAGCAGTTATAAGCTCGAATGCTGACTTGAACCTTATCAGGTGCTTCAGTTTTTCAGCTATATTGATGAGGTCCTACAGCTTCAGCAAAAGCCATCTCTGCATTATTAAAATCTGTCTCAAGTTTTTCAGAAAGAAAGTGTCGTGGCATGTTCTACCCAGAATTTTTACATGAGAAACACTGTCTGGGAAAACTGCTTTTTTCCCTCTATTTTTCCCATGCTCAGTCCCACCAGACCGCAGTAAGCCCTCATCGCAAGAAAACTCTGCATCTCTATTTGACCCCACAAAGAATAAGCAGCATTATGTTATTTCTTTTACTTAACGCTTAATGGAGCATTTGAGCAAAATACAGCAACAGCAAATTGGCAAAGTATGCCTTAAGTGTTCCATGACAGAAATACAAGTGACACTTGGCCAATGCAGTCTTTTCTCTTTACTCACCAAGAGATGTCAATCAAGATGTCTTGCTCCCTGACAGAATTTCCATCTACTGGAAATACTTAAGAAGATTTGGATCACTCTTTTCCTTGTGTTAACAGCATCAACAATGAGCTCTTTATCTTAGGGTCAATAGGTCACTGGCCCGTCAGCTTGGATTACTCATTGTTTCACTCCAGGGTCCCTTTTCCCGGACCAGCAGCACAACATGCAGGCTAGATTTGTCCTGGGATCTGTTCTGGAAGGGAACAACTGGGTACCTCTCAAAGAAAACCCCCAAGTGTTTTTGATGCTTAGATCAATCAAAAGCAGTTCCAGTAGGTGTTATGGCCAAGGCTATGCCTGGCCTTCTTGCTAGCTCCAGCAGGTACCCTGGCCCATAAAAATGGGCCTTTTCATGTGTTGTGATAATGAAGTCTGCTATATGCAGCCCGAGGTCTCAGCAGTCTGCTGGAAAGGTATACAGCATAGCTTTAGGGTAAGAGATTTGAGGCTCAAACCAAAATTAGAAAGCCTAAGTGACTCATGAAAACCAACTCAAAGCAAACAAGTAGTGTTTGTGTTTTAGAACAGTCTGTGGGTGACTTGACACAGATATGCGAGCACAAATGCCTGTGGGACACTAACCAAGACAGGAAACTGTGGAGAAGGGATTAAACATAGATAGCCATGTAAGTGAGCAACTGTGGGACAGTGGATCAGGAGAATAAAATTACTTTCTGTAGCTTATCACTTGGCATCCTCTTGCTAGGTAGATGAGTGGAGAACATTTCATTAAGACTTTTGGCAACATCTCCCACAGCATACATCTTTGGAAGATGAAGCGGTATGGGCTGGAAAGAAGGGATTGTTGGATGGGCTGTTAGGTGCGTTAAAAATTGGCTGGATTACCAGGTTCAAATAGTGCTCAAAAGCTCAAGGTCAAGATGAAGACCAAAAAATAACTAGAGTAACCTAGGATCTGAAACTGAGGCCTGTATTGTCATCTGCAGCCAAGGCTTGGAAGATGACATAAAGTATACTCTCAGCCAATCTGTGGATGACATTTAATTAGGTACAGTGGCTGACATTTTAAATAGCAGTGTTTGGTCCAGGGGGACCTGAAAAATCGGAGTACCCTGACAACCATAACCATAAATGACTGCCAATTTCAGCTTGGGAAGTTAAGGTTAAGGGAAAAAAGTCACTAGGAGGGTACTGCACTGCTGAAACAAGTTGTATGGAGACTCTTCATTGGAGGTTTTAAAATCAGAGATAGACAAAGCCAGAGCTGACTTGACATGATCTTAGCAATAGTCTCTTTTTGAACAGGAGAATGGACTAGACATCTCCAGAAGTCCTTCCCAAACTGCTGCATCCCAACCTGTGATGTTCTGCTGCATTGCTGTGCTCATGAATCAGCCCTAGAGTCTTAGCTAATGACATCTGGAATGATTTGGGATATGTTTAGACCTGTTAAATATCTTTTAGCCACCTATTCACTGTGAAAAGGAAAGTGCATTTACGCTTTCCAGATGTCAAAGAGCATCAAGGGCAAGCTGCTATGCAAGGGAAGGGGAGTTAAGAGCAGAGAATGATGGCAAGGTAGGCAGGGTCTATGACCTCCCCAAGAAGAAGTCAGGAAGTTAAAGAGCCAGGTCAGGATCAGGTCAAGGGACAGTGGTCGGGGTCAGCTTTAGTCCAGTGACAGCTCTGCAAGCCCATCATGATCAGGCTCATCCAGGGTCAAGCTAGGAAGTCAAGTCAGTCAGTCAGCAGCAGGGTCAGGTCCGAGGAGATATTTGGACTGGACACGCAGCTCCCAAGGGAAGGCTTGGAGGGCAGAACATTGCTTCCAGCTTCATTCACAATGGTTCTTATTAATGAGGGAGCTGACTTTGGACTCAAGTCAGTTAGACTCCTTAACTCAAATAGACTTCTACAAATGGAGGTGGGGGAGTGTACGCAGGACCCTGACATCAGCGGGTTCCTAACCAGAGATCAACAGCCCAGAGCCAGAAGCTGGAAGAAGAGCTTCTCTGCCCCATGGGTCCCCAACCACGTCTTGGCTACAAGGCAAACACCGATTCAAGCTAACAGATGTACGCCTTTTCAATACATGTTTAGCAGATTTAATACCTAAAATCCCTTAGACATACTCCACACAGGAAAAGTGTCAGATCTACCCCACCCAGCCAGACTCTGTCATCTGTGGCTGTTTCATCTTTCTGACAGATCAGCTGGCTTGACTACCTCCTTGTTTCACAATAAATGCGGCAGTAGCCAACGCTTAGCTAAAGTGTAGTTATCTCTGATGTTGAAAACATTTCCTGAACTCAATCTCTATTTCCTTCTCATCTTGGCAGGAAGCAGGTTTTGGGTGCTGGGTGTAGCTAACCTCCTTCTGTACAGGTGTGAAGTCTTTCTTCTGGCTTTGCAATGGATTGTGTATTATTATTTAAAACTCGTATTATTATTTAATAGATACTTGGCTTTCTATACATGCTTAACACAATGAAGAAATGTGTATCAGGCTGCTTTAATGAAATGGCTTCCCCCCACATTTTTCCAAGTTTTTTTTAGGATGTCCTTTAGGAGCATCATAATATCCAGAAGCTGGCATCCATGGGGGTGCAGTCCTGCAGTTCTCCAAGCAGAATGGGTAAATACAACAAGAGGGAGATGTAACACACTGACACATGACTGTTACACTGCCCTTTTACTGAAAGGGACTGGTGACATCTGCAAGAAAGACTGTGTCTGGAAGCACATGGAATATGAGTAATGCCTGAAAACTGAAAGTAGAGAATAAAACCCTGCATCCTAGTCATACAGCAAAAAACTCCACACAACAAGAAGGCAATCCAAAAGCAGTGATTTTCTAAGGAACACATGCTGATGATTCTTTTAGAGCATTCAGACTCCAAATTAACACATGTTCAGTTGGCCAGTGATTGCTAGCTTTGTGTATTTGTGGTCATGGATAATTACACT
Source organism: Gallinula chloropus (assembly GCF_964237585.1). NCBI lineage: Eukaryota > Metazoa > Chordata > Aves > Gruiformes > Rallidae > Gallinula > Gallinula chloropus. The sequence continues at coordinate 39,846,678 of NC_140086.1, read as the reverse complement.
GTGTGATGAACTAAAATATTCCCACAGAGTAGAACTGTATTGATCCACAACTGACTTCTAAGCATCACGAAAATATCTTTCAAGGGACATCAATGAGCAGACTTGTTCTGAAGGAAATTTGGTTTGATTTGGCAGCATTAAGCATGTTTAAACATCACTCACTGAGCAATTATGGTGTCGGCTGTGCTCATCATTTTGAGGTTGAAATTTGTTCACCTAATGAATGATACTCCGAGCCTGCATGCATAACTTGAGATTAGTCATGGGGCATAGGTGTATATACGTCAAAGGATGATTGCTTTCTTGCAGAATTATTATTATTTTCTCAGGACCATATTCCTCCTACTAGAGGTACTGCCTGCCAGGGCCTGTAATTCAAAGAAACAAACTCCTTATGGGCATGTGGGCTGGTGAGGAAAAGCTGATTTAGGAAAGATCACTGTTTTGTCAAGAAACAAGCTCATCTTGATGATGTAAAGAACTAGACTATATGCAATGGAGTCTTTCATTTTAGTTTCTAATTCTTGCTGGTTTGTATATCTGGCCTTTATCCATTGCCCGCCCAACATAAGCTCAATAGACTTAAACTAGCATTCATCACTGCTCTCAGTGGAGCTTTATCTTGACAGCATTAGTGTGAGACACCTTCTTCTGTGCTGCCAGGTGAGCCGGGATGATGTAAGGCAGCAGAAACTTGTCAGATCCCATAGCTAAGTACAACTCAGATTTCAAAGCCAGAAAAAGAAACTCCTGAATGGCTGTCATGCTTCAAGGCTGAGAAATTGTCATTCCAGTTAAAGCATTAAAAAAGATCTTGGCTCTGTCTCAAACCTTGTTTTGTTGTGTCACTTTTGAGTATGATAAGGCACAACAGCGTTTGCTTTACAAAAATGGTTATTTAATGATTAAAACGCTGGCTTTCAAAAAAAATGATATATAATTGAATTCTCAAGGATTTGTAGCCTATTTGCTGTAGTAATATTCTGGTGTTCTTTTACACCTTCTTTTCATGATGTAAAAATCACACTGCCCATGTTAAAGAATAAGGACATATAGCACGGTCTATACTGATATTACTGTCTTCAGTTTATGAAGCAGGAAGTATAGGGAAGAGTAATGATTTTCTTTACTCTCATTTAGCAGATATGTGAGATAAATGTGAACAAGACACAAATCTCCTCAGTCCCAGGGCTAGGGTGTCAGTACTGCAGGATTTTCCTTTTACAATTAATAATAACAGGCTCTGAATTAAACAAAAATACACTGAGGACCGACACACTTCATCAGGCTATGGCAAGGTACCATCAGTTATTTGTACTTTCTCAAAGTGTTTCATCTGTGAAGTGTTGCTCTTCCATTGAGCTTTAAAGTTAGAGGAATCAAGCTAAATTAGTAGCTAGTATATTAATATCGCGTATGTTAGGGTTTCTCTGCTGAGAGGTGGCAACTTTATATGTTCATGGCATATGTTCAGCCATCCCTCTGAGCCCTGAATATAAACCAGGGATTTAATTTCATTGCTTCCAATGTGTCACATCAGTGGGTTCCCCCAGCAGTTTCCAAATGCGTATGTAATAGTCGCTGTACATAGCATGTACATAACATGCCCTGTGGTGATATGCCTGTGCTAAGTATCTTAATACCAAGAACAGCAGAGAGAAAAATCTTGATACTGGGATAAACTTCATAAACCGCAAGATGTGCCAGTGTGTGTTTGGAAAGGTTTTGACTGATTTTAATGAGGCCACACTTCATGTCATCCCATCCTTGTCCAGAAATGCTTGCTTGCTCTGCCACCCTCTGGAAGCCACAGGATGACACATAGGGAACCGAGGAGCCTGCAGTTCCCTCCTCCTGTTGTGCCAAGGCAACTACAACTCTTTCTGAGACCAGGCAGATTTTCATATTCCTTGATAGTTGTAACCACACGAACAAGGCACCACAGACCACTGATCTCACCGATGATGATGAAAAAAAGTGATGGAGAAAGTGCAATAGAACTAACATTGAAGTACTGTATGATGGGAAAGGAAAGGAAAGGAAAGGAAAGGAAAGGAAAGGAAAGGAAAGGAAAGGAAAGGAAAGGAAAGGAAAGGAAAGGAAAGGAAAGGAAAGGAAAGGAAAGGAAAGGAAAGGAAAGGAAAGGAAAGGAAAGGAAAGGAAAGGAAAGGAAAGGAAAGGAAAGGAAAGGAAAGGAAAGGAAAGGAAAGGAAAGGAAAGGAAAGGAAAGGAAAGGAAAGGAAAGGAAAGGAAAGGAAAGGAAAGGAAAGGAAAGGAAAGGAAAGGAGGGAGGGAGGGAGGGAGGGAGGAAGGAAGGAAGGAAGGAAGGAAGGAAGGAAGGAAGGAAGGAAGGAAGGAAATGATAAAACACCAAGGTTGGATATTGTAAACTAAATTAAAACAAATAGTGAAAAATTGCTTTCATACAACAATGAAATAAGTCCACTGTGTAGTGAGGATGGACTAAACATGAAACATAAGACTCAAGATCCAAGCTAAAACTTTGCCTCATTTTTCAGTAAGAAAGTTGATGTTGATGAGTTGGAAGCCAAGACTAAATGGCTAATAGAAATGAATGCACAGAGACAGAAATGACTGCACCGGGTATGTAAAAAAGTCTGTTGAGAAAAAAGGTAATTTACACACTACAATCCGAAAAATATTCTGAGTGTTTAAAGGAGCGTTGAGGAGTACCATTTGACCAGTAAACAGCAAGCACACTACCCATGTATAAGAAAGGGGGAGGAAGATAATCCATAATCAAGAACTTAATTTGAATTGGAAGTAGGATTAACACATTTTGAAATGGTGAATATTTAAAAACAGGAAATTAAATAGAAATCAGGATAAAATACTGCATGCATTTAGTAGTGTTAGATTGGTCAGATGATTACTATACATTATGGCTAGTGGCTTTGTTAATTACAGAAAAAAACCCACCAAACCCAAAGCTAAATCTCATCTGTCTGTGTGGTACATAACTACTGACACTTTATAGCAAATTATTATTTATTGAGATGATACAAAAAACAGTAGTAAGGAACATGAGTTCAGAATCATCGAAAGAAGGGAAACAATAATTAGTCTGGAAAGAACTGTCATTAGTGGAAATTCTTAAACATTTGGGATTGATTTTTTAACGTCTTCATTAGTGACTCTGGGATAAGAAGTTGGAGTGTACTAATGAAGTTTGGTGATGACACAAAGCTCAACAGAGGGGCAGACTGTAATATTGTACAGGAAAAACTAAATGACCTTGAGTATAGAGTATTAGAAATGGGATGAAATTTAATTGCATAATGTGCAAAGTCATGCACTTAATGAGCTTATAACATGAACTTCTGCAAATTGGGAGTTTCAGATGAAAATGACAGGGAAGGAGGGAGACCTGGGGGCACTTGCTGATTACAGGGGGATTGTGAGCCACGAGTATAGTGTGGTCATGGAAAAGGCAAGTCTCACAACTGGAAAATACCTTTCTTGGTATAACCAGTAAAGCCAGGTATGTATTTGTGTGCCGTGTGAGAGACTAATCAAAAATCACATGAAATATCACCTATTTCCTTTATTTGAAAAGATCACTTTTGGGCGAGAACAGATGTCAAACCAGCTACTGGGATTTTCATACAGCTCGAGACAGGAATTTTCTTCTGCAAGAATGCAAAAGCAATACAGCCACCTCATCATCCCTATCCTGCCCGTGGGCCTGGACCTGTCCCCTGCACAGTGCTGGGCTCTACCTGATGGATTCATGAGCCCCACACAGCATGAGCCCATCACGCCACACAAAGATGTCCTCCCAGAGTTAGTTTGCTTGGCTCCCTGTAAATAAACACTGGTGGATGTAGCTATCCTGTCCCCCCAGAAGGGTAATGTTAATGAAAATAAAATAAATGAGGAGAAAATCAAATAAACTTGGGATGAAAATAGAGAGCTTTGTAACCAACAGGAAAGAGAGATTTAGCTGTGAAAATATGGAGGAAAATAAACTTACTTTAAAATGGAGCTCAATTTTGTTAGCGTCGTCTGTTTGCATTCTTTCCCAAAACGGACCCAGAAAAAGCCCTTCATGTCTGGTTTGTTCTGTAACAGCAAAGTGCCAAATTCATTTAAATCAACTACTTGTTAGGGAATGTGCTAATTTATAACAAGTTATCTCATAATTACTTCATAGAAAACTACATATTTAATTTAAGTTTTGGGTATCAGTGTTGTGTTAAAGAAGTCTTGGCACAAAACATTGTTGAAAGTAAAACGAAATTATTGGAGTATTTTTGCAGTTTCTGCATATTTTACAGTGAGCTGCCATTGTATTTGGTGACCTTTTGCCTGATCACAGATCAGGATGCAGTAGGAAAGAAAGTCAGCGGTGTAAACTGGGCATTCACAAATACAGTGCTAATTTCTGGTGTGTGAGAATATTTGCTCCAAAAACGGACGAGTCTTTTCACATTAAAGGTGATGCAAAAAAAGGCAATATAATATTTCCACTAACTGCTCTCATATATTGATGCCTTCATCACTAAGACACCAATTATACTGGCAAATGTTCTCTTTTGGGCACATACATTTCGCCAGTTGTCTCCCTCTGTGTGGCTTAGAGTGGAGTAATTTCTTTGGAGATCCGAAGTACTGTCTTCATCCTGATCCTCACAGAGACAAGTTGCTGGCTGGCAATTCGTAACTCTTTGCTATCAACATCCATCTATCTAAAGTTCCTGAGCACTTCTTTTTGAAGGCATTTAATTTCTTTTTATTTTTTTTTTTATGTTTTCCAGCTCTCACAGTCATATGTGATTATGGAGATTAGTTTGGAACTCAAGGAGGCTTAGCTTTTTTTTTTAATATATTTTGAGTCCTACATATCCTGCTGTTTTGCCCATAATTTTGCATTTGTCTATAGCTTTTCAGAGATACTGAGAAGCACACAATTTTCGACATCGTCTAGGACAAGTAGACACTTGCCACCTCTTCACATTATACTGCATTTTCATAGGAGAAAAAAAAAATACAGGCAAGGGGAGAGAGACTGCAACTCCGTTGCACACAAGTGCCCATGTTGAGCTACTCCATCATCTGGTTATTCACCCATACAGAGTACTTGACATCTCCCAAAGGGTGCTGCAGGTCTGTGGCACTTAATGCTTGCTCAACAGCAGGACTCGGCCAGCCTCTGTTCTGCAACAAAATAGTCAACATACAGAGAGAGCCAATTCAATTTAATGAGACTTTCTAGACTTTTCTCCAGTGTAGACAACAGTGTGCAGCACGTCACAGGAAGGATGACAGATTGATGTGCTTAACTTTAGATCAAACCACCACACACTTTCACGATGCTGATCGTAACCCCTTTATCAGGAGCAGCCAGACACAGGAATCACAGTCTAGGAAATCACAGCCCAAAGTTAAATATTGAATTTTTACTATAGAAGCAACAAAGCATTTTTACTAAATATTGACCTTTTACTAAATGGGAAGCTATTTAGGAAATAACTGTGCTGCAACAGCTGGTTAGAGGGTTTCTGGGACTTTGGGCCTCTCCAGAGATGATCTGGCAGCTGGGATACAACAGCAGCAATACCTGACAGAGAGGGCTTGCCACCACAATCAGTTCTCCTTTCTGGAGCTTTTGCAGTTACTGAAACTACCTTTCCTGTGTCCACAAAGGAAAAAGCAGTCTATGTGGGACATGGAAGAGTAAGGAGGGAATATGTTTTCTCTCCATCATACACACGCACACACACATACACATACACAGAGACACAGTGTCACATGTCCCAAAGCCATTAAAATCTCAGCCAAAGGGGGAAGATTTCTGAGGATGCTGAAGTGACAGTCTTTGGCACTTCTCCAGCCAGCCCTCCTGCAGGTTCCTGCTGCATGAGAACAAGCTGATTAACAGTTTTCCGTACCCTGAAGCCAGGGCCACTGAAGGGAAGGAAGGGGCTGTTCCTTTTATCCTGCAGCGGCAGAGAGGGTATCCATGCAGACAAGGTAATGAGAATTTTCCAATAGTCTCACCTTCCCTTTCCCAACTGCTTTTCTCACTCTGCCTTTCCTCCCTCTTCCTCTGCCTTTCCTCCCTCCATCTTCAGTGTACTTGCTCATTAATGATAGAAAAAGAAAAAGCCCTAGCTGGTACATGGAGAAGTGCATAGCTGCTGCTGAACAGACTCCGTTTGCCTCAGGAGCATCTGCTTGTGAGGCTGCCAGTCAGGGCTGCAGATGATTTAAGAGGCTTTCTTATTGGCAATTTAGTTAAACCTGCTGTGCACAGCTAGGTCTTGGGAGAAGGAAGATGAATGCACATTTTAATGACTGAATCAGCATATATTGGGAATCAGGATGGCATCAGCCTCACCTCCCTAGGGACTCACCAGCTATGACAAGTGAAAAGCCTCCCACCTGTTAAAAAGTACATGATTGCTGTATGTCCCTCTGCTTGATATATATTCCAGATGGATTGTGCTGGGGCTCCCCGATGACATTAAAGCATACCCAGTGTTTGCAAGATGATGTTGATGCTGTTTAGACCCTGATTCCAGTGCTGCATCCCAGGAGGGATAAAATCATACTGCAGAGTGACTTCAGCAGACTGTTGCATCCTTTATGCTCCTGTATGAAGTGGTAATGTGAAACGTCAGACTGCTGACAGGTGTAATAGTTGTTTTATATACACACATTTACCCCCGTGCTGGCTAGTGTATATTAGTACACCTCCACCACAGTCAGTGGAGTTACGTTGATTTCTATCTGCGGAGGATTGCAGCCATGGTGGTTGCCTCTATTTCTGTATATGTATGTATATACATTCGTGTACTTCAGTTTGCAGCAGACAGACTCGGGCCATCCAGAGTAAGACTGTGTCCTCCATCTGCTTTTATTTTCAACAAAACTCTCTGCAGTTATTCAGTCACAAACGTGAACTTATTTTATATCCTCGGTGACATTGAGATAATTGAATTTATATTGCACATATGCTTGTTTACACATACAAGAGCTCACAGTCATTATTACTGTTGCTGATTTATGTTATTTCCATCCAAAGCTGCACACATTTATGTGCATCATTCATTTAAAAATATTTCAGAAATAAATCATCACATAAACTAAGCAGTCAGATGAGTATCCTGTTATCCCCCTCATCTCTAACTATTCCAGTCAAACTACCAACCTTCAAATCCTTTTTTATGACTTCAGAAGTTATATTCTTGCAGTTTGAGCTCAACAGTTAAAGCCATTTTGGACAGATGCATAGGAGAAAGTTGCAGTTGGAAAGTACACAACAGACATTGAAAGATAAGGAACCGTGAATTTGACACACTGGAGAATTAGCAGCAAAGAGCATTCATATTTCAAGCTTTTAACAAATTGTATCTGAGATCAGTAATATGTTAGAATTCAGACTGAGGTGTTGCTTATATGCAAACTGATCCCAATGTAGTAGGGCATTAGAAAGCAGTCAGGTTTTTCCCAAGAGGATTTTTCTGAATTAATTCTGTAACAGCCATCCTAAACCTTTGACCTCATTCTCACCAGGCCACAGTCAACATCCCCAGGCAGCCAGCACAGGTGAGCTGAGTCAGCAGAGGTGAGCTGAGCTAGCCCAGGCTTTTTTCCACACCACCTGACATCACACCCCCATAAAAGGAGCTGGGAAGAAGGGCACTTTTGGGGCCCTTCAGGGAAGTCTGAGTGGGGTATTGGGTTGGTCCTTGTGTTGTTCAGCACTTTGTGTTATTGTTGGGTCAATAAGGTACTCTGTTATCACTGGATGCAAGTGAAATTTGTTGTGGGCTGTTATGGTTCCCCTTTCATGGTGGTTTTGTCAGCAAGCTGTCCTTATCCCAACCCATGGAGTCTCTCTTTCTCCTATGGGAGTGACCGAGTAGTGTGTGGTGCTAAGCCACTGGTTGGGGCTGGACGACCACTAGTCCTTTTTGGGGTAGTGGAGGATGCTGGACTCACTTATTTTCTGCATCACTTTTCTCCCTGTGAGCATTTTTTGTCATGTCTGCCCACCTTAGATTGTCTTCCTCCTGGATCAGGAAGAATCCTGGCTCTGATCTTTACTTTCTTAGGCAGGAAGGCTGAGTTTTACTATGCTGTTCTTTAAAGGTTCTATCATTTAGGTACCTGCTATGTAAAACATGACATCTCATAATTTAATTCCCTCTGCAAAAGGACACTGCATTTGCAAGGCCAAAACTGTGCTTATGTCCCAGTTATGCGCTATTCTGAGGGTGGCAGAAGAAGCAATCACATGTGAATTCAGCAAGAGGTGTTTTGGTTTTGTGTGTCAAGGTTTTGGTAGTGGAGGTGGCTAGAGAGGTGAATTCTGCTAGAAGCTCCCCCTAGGTCCAAAAAAACCAATACTAGATAGCTCCAAAATGGACTTGCCGCTGAGCAAGGCTGAGCATATTAGCAGTGGTGGTAGTGCTTCTGGGATAACAATTAAGAAGGAAGAAACCCCATCCTAGCAGCAGTTTTTTGCAGCCTGAGGGAAGAGTGAGAAGATGTGAGAAACTTTGTGAAGAAGGAGTGCGAGGAGGTGCTCCAGGTGCTGGAGCAGAGATAACCCTGCAGGCCATGGAGAAGACCATGGTGAGGCAGAATGTCCACCTGCAGCCTGTGGAAGATGATGGTGGAGCAGAGATTCCACCTGCAGCCCATGGAGGACCTCATGCTGGAGCAGGGGGAGACACCTGAAGGAGGCTGTGACCCCATGCCTGGGAGGGTCTGGGGCTCCACTGGGAGAGAAGCCCAGACTGAAGCAGGTTTGCTGGCAGGACTGGTGATCCCATCGGGGACCCACGCTGGACCAGTCTGGCCCTGCAGGTCTGCACCCTGTGGAAGATACCTATGCTGGAACAGTTCATGAAGAGCTGAAACCCATGGGAAGGATGCACATTGAAGAAGTTGGTGGAGCACTGTCTCCTGTGGGAGGGACCCCATGCTGGAACAGAGGAAGAATGTGAGGAGTTGTCCCCATGAGGGGGAAGGAGTAACAGAGACAACATGTGATGAACTGACCAAAACTCCCATTCCCTCTCCTCCTATGCTGCTCCGGGAGGAGAATTCAGGAGTAAAGTTGAGCCACGGAAGAAATGAGCAGTGAGAGGAGGTGTTTTCAGATTTGGTTTTGCTTCTCATTATACTACTCTGATTTGATTGGTAATAAATTAGGTATATTTTTTTCTCGTTGAGTCTGTTTTGCCCATGACGGTAATTACTGAGTGATCTCCCGGCCCTTATCTTGACCCACCAACCTTTTGTTGTATTTTCTCTCCCCTGTCCAGGTGAGGAGGGGAGTGACAGAGAAGGTGAGCACCTGGCCTCCAGCCAGGGTCAACCCACTGTAAGAGTGAATTGTTTTCCTCAGGAGTAAAAATGCCAAAAACTGGACCCTTCTCATTAAATAAATCATATGAACAACGCATTTGCATATGTTCTGCATTCTTGGGTATAAATTTTTAAATATTGTAAAGGTTCGGGAAACCTGGGAGGATTTATAACATGCATCCCTCTGAACTGTGATCTAAGAGTTACTTCTCCCTTAAGAATAATGATTTATGGGGTCTAAGCAGTTTTAGCATTATTTTTTAATCTACTGGGAATTTCAATGCAGTTACTTTCAAAGGAAATAAAACCAGATGGTAATTGTAGATTAGGGAAAAAGAATGAGCTCCCAATTAATTATTAAAATTGACTGTTAATTTTAGAAACTTGCAGCAAATTTTTCATAAAAGAAAATTTAAAGATACAGAGACATCCTACACTATATTATTTCTTAAATTCCATATTCACAACCTGTAAATAACTTTTAAAGTTTTGGAGAAATTATAGTGCAAATGTAAATAACACTGGATATACACTGAATTACATCAAAGATCTGTTCCCTTCCTGTATACCATTCAGAAACACTAACCCTGTAAGATGCTGCTTATCAGTATGATTTTGTGCAATGTAGATATATATCTGTCTTTCAGTTTGAAAGCAGAGTGAGAACAATTTTATAGTTCTTTGGATTTTTTGAGGGGGAAATAAAAAAAGAAACCCAGTTCCTTACTGTGACGAATTAAAATATTTCAATGTTTTGGGGCTTTGTGTGAATGAGACTGTAATACCAGAGCTGCAAAAATATGTAAACTAGCTTCATGACACTGTTTGGGAGTAAAAAATACCACAGGAGGCGGTGTTTTTAATGCCACAGAGTGAAGATAAAATGTTTCATTACAAACAGGGTAAATCTAGTAGAAACTATCATATGATGTAGGCTACAGAACAGTTCTGCCCTTCCAATGGCTTCCTTATTCATGTAGGTGGATCCTTTCCACTAGCGCTGAAAAAGCACGTTCTTTCTCAAGTTTGCTTGTTTCCTTGCCCTCCATTAAAATGGAAAGTCAAAATGTGTGGTGACAGGGATGGCCAGGTTAGAATAAATTTAATACTGAAGTTCTGCTTTACTTTTGGAAAAGGCTGCATACAATATCCTCCTCCTTCCAAACTGATCCGTTCCCTCTGCATGTTCAGAGACAAACTGTGATTACTGGCATATTTTTCTCCCCTTAGCTCTGCATATTCAGCACTGCAAATGAGAAAAGGATGCAGAACCAGTCTGTGAACATCAGCAAGGGAGTTCCTTATGTCCCAGACGTATCCTTATGAAACTGAAGTTTTTACACCTTCAGCACTGGTGTTTCTGAGGTCATAAGTTCAGTTGAGCTGTAATGAGTGGGGCAATGCAAAGAATGAGAAGACCTGAAGCGTGCTCTCAGACTTTACAGAAAGAAAATGAGGACGTGATGAAGTGTTGATGAGAAAGAGACCCGAGAAGATTTTCAGTGGGATCAATATAAGACCCTGCTGTGATATATTTTGAGGCTTGTTTCTACTGTAGCACTGTGTTACATTTCAGTCATCCAGTGGATCAGCAGGCAGTGGTCACCTAACAGCAGCACTAAGAGGGAGAAAAACAACCTCAGTTAACAAACTAAATAAAAATATTAAATCTCAAATGTTAAACATGCATCAAATTTGGCAACTCATTTGTCTGCCTACGGCAGTTGGTTTATAGAGTCACGTTCATTCCACTTAATATTATTAACAATTCCCAAGGAAGTACTGCATAGTTACAGTAGCTAGTACATTAGTCTTTATGATATGTGCAAGAGTGGAAGCTTGCAACAGGATTATGAAAACAGAGTGCTTATTGTTTTATTTCCAAGCTGATCTCTATGTAGAAAATTATGATCTAATGAGACTACTTACTAACTGACTACTAACTTCCCTGGGGCTAGAAATGCTCTCCCATCTAGTTGCTGGGACAAATGCTCTTGTGAGAGTTTGAGCTCTCTCGCTTTGAGCTGTCTCTTCATCTCTTTCAGTCAATGAGATTGGGTCACAGGATGCAAATACCTCATATTCCAGTTTTAAAGATGCTGTGGGTTAAGATAATGGTGGTGCATGGAAATAATTCTAAAAGTACGAGGCATCTTCCCCACAGATTCCTTTTGCCTTTTGTCATGACTATTGTGGGGCTTCCTCTGAAAAAGCAAGTGACTGTGTCTGGATGTATGTGCTTTCAAATAGAACAAAACCACTGGCTCTTTCCCTTTCAAGGGAAAGCAAAGCTGAAAGTGCTCCTGTTGTGTTCACATTCTCAAAGTCTACTTTGTATATAAGAATGTAAGAACAGCCAGTACTGGGTCACATCAAAGGTCCATCTAGCCCAGTACCTATCTCCAGCAGTGACCAGTGGTGAAAGGCTAAGGCAAAGAATAAAAGCAGGGCAAGTATGCCATCATTCTTCCTCAAATATCACCCCAGCCTTCAGCAATTTGTGGAACAGGGACCTCCTGAACCAGAGATCATGACTTCATGTTCAAAAGCCTTTAACGGATTTTTCTTCTATGGGTATGTCCAACATGTTCTGAAATCTGAATTCCTGTAGAAATGAGCTCTACAGTTTCACTAAATATTTTGTGAAGGAGTATGTTCTTTGGTTTGAATCAAAGCTAGCTCCTAGTGGGTTTAATGTCTCCTAGTCCTTGAACTGGAAATGATATTTAGATACTGTTCCAATTTGTCTTCCTCATGCTGCTCATTATTATGAAATAGTAAAAATTATGAAAATTATATACTGCTGTTTATCTATGCTTAGTTATTTCTATTTTTTTTCCATGCTGAAGAATCCTACTCTGTTCAGCCATTTCTTAGGCAGTTGTTCCCTGTCTTTATCATCGATCACTCAATTTTTTGATGTACAAGATCCTTCAATAACTGGCACAAGAGAGATGTCCAAAGCAAAGAGACCAAGACAACGACCTCACTTTAATCCACTGCTTCCCAGGAATTATGCTCCATAGCGTACAGGGGTCACAGAGAAAGAAATGCACTTTGCTGATGCATTTAGATGGGCTTACTCTGTTGATAAGAGCAGTTGAGCGTGAATTTAGTTGCCGAGGCCATTAGGTCAGCCAAAGTCTCTCAAGTACAGTGTAGCACAGGTCCCGTGAGATTCCTACTGAGAGTGATTTTCAGGATCTAATTTAATGAGAGAAGTTCCCCTCTCCTGTCATTTCTATGACGCTAGAAGCTAAAGTTTACAGCTCCCTATAATGCAAGAGAGGTGATTGTGAAGTAGGTAGGTGGTCTGTGGAGCTTCTTGTCAAAGGACATTAAGCAACGATATTCCAGACATTTATACATGTTCTAGGAGACACAGGGAATGTTCAAGGAGGAAAAATTCATCCTAAAAACACAGACACCACATCTCTGGGGAAATCCCTGGATTTATAATTCTTGGAAAAGGGTCTGAGAAAGGGCAGGGGTGAAGCTTGTCCTGTTTGTATATAATACTTGTTTTATACTTCATTTCCTGTGGCTGCTGCTGGTGACAGCACCCTGAGCTAGGTGTACCTGTAGTCGGACCCAGACCAACTTCTTGTTACAAACCCAGGCTGCCATGTTCACTGAGGCAGCCCATGCACAAGGCAAGATTTCCCTTTCTGTGGCTGCTGCAAACGCCGCAGCAGGTTGCACTCTTCCCCGAGTTTCGCTGGGAAAAGGGGGTGATGCGAGGCAAAAGAAAAAAAAAAAGCCGGTGAAGCCCATGCCACCAGGTGAAAGCCCCGCACCGCTCAGCCCGCGGCGGCCGGCTGTGCTGTTGGCTCTCCCGGCTGTCAGCAGCCCGCAGATCCTTTTGTCACCACTCCCTCGGCGGCGGCGGAGCGGCGAACCCGCAGCCGGGGAGCGCCGGGCGGGCGGCAGGAGGGCTTAGGACCCAGGGGGACGGCAGGCGCCGAGTGGAAGGACCCAGGCTTTGGTGCACACGCCTCCTACTAAAAAAAAAAAAAAAAAAAAAAAAAGAAAAAAAATCCTAGCCCCGTGGAGCTCGCGCTCGCTCATTCACAGTTTTCTAGAGAGATCTGAGCCTGAACCTGGGAGCCGGGAGATCTCTCTCGCCCACCCACCCACCCGCCCGCCCAGCTCGACAGCAAGGACACCTACAGGGGGGGAAAAGAAATCACCCCACGCAGCCCCCCCCCGCCACCCCACGGCAGGCTGCCTGGCGCTGTGCAGGTATTTGGATTTGTCTTTTCTGGGTTTGCAGCAGGGAGGCTCTCTCTCCGCGCTCCCCGTCCCCCGCCACCCCCGCGCCTCGCCGGGCCCCGGCTGCGGCGTTTCAGCACCGCCGGGCGGACAGCTCCGGCCGCAGCCCCGCCGCGCTGCGGGCAGGGGCCGCTCCCTGCCCGGCCGCCTGCCTGCCCTGCCTCCCGCTCGCTGCTTCTCCTGCCTCCGTTTCACTGTTTCCTGCCTGCCTTGCTTGCTCTGCCTGCCTCCTTCCCCTGCTCACTGCCTTGCCCGTCTCCCATGTCCGCTGCCTCCGCTGCTTGCCTCCCTTGCTTGCCCTGACTCCCTGCTCCTTGCCCTGCTCCCTGCCTGCTCTGCCTCTTACCTGGCCTGCTCCCTCCCTGCCTCCTTACCCTGCTCCCTGCCTCTCCTGGCTGCCTATCCTACCTGTCCTACCTCCTTGCTCGCTGTCTGCCCTGCCTCTCTTCCTTGCCCTGATCTCTGCCTTCCCTGCCTGTCCTACTTCCCTGCCTGCCCTGCTTTTTCTCCCTGCCCTGCATGTCCTACTTCCCTTACCTCTCCTTCCTCCTCTGCTTCCCCTGCCTCCTCTGCCCTGCTTCCTGCCTCCTACTTACCCTGCCTCTTCTGCCTCCAATCCTCCTTGCCCTGCTTCTCTGCCTCCTGCTTTCCTGTTGTCTGCCTTTTGTACCTACTCTCCTTCCTGCCCTCCTCCCTTGCTTCCTTTTCTCCCTGCCCCTGTTTGCCCCCCCATTCCTCACTTTACTGTGCCTTCTTTCCCTCCTGTCTTCCTTCTCCATGACCAGCCTCATTCCTTCCTGAAAGAGGGTATGGGGGCTGGAAAAATCAGCTCAGCAGCCCAGGAACTGGGCAAGAAGGGTAAAGAGCACAAGTTGTAAGGGAAAGTCTGGATCTGATTTGAGAGCATGGGAGAGGTGAAAGGGTTAAAACTGGGAGTTAAGGGACCAAGTAAGGACTCCAGCCAAGTTCAGAGAGACAGGAGCTCACTGAACAGCAGCAGATATCTATTTGTTCCTCAGCAAATTCATGGCTGTTTTGACCTGGTATATTTAACCCAAAAAGGAATGAGGGGTTAAAGGGATGAAGAAAAGTGCCAGGTCAGTCAAATGCTCTTCTTTCCTGGTGGCAAACAGTGATGAATAATGGGTGCAGGGAATAAGTGGAGTGAATCACTCCTACCCTGTGGAGCCTTTGCTGCAGGAAGTTAAGAATTAAGTTGTGGTCTCTGCAAGCAGTGAGTATGTTCAGGGAAGGCTTCATACAGAAAATAAACACAAAGCAAATAATGTCTGGAGAAACCCCATGCGTGCTACTGGCCTGACTTTAATTCTGTTTGCAATGGTTTAATCCTCAGAGGGTGGGGAAGGTCATAGGAAAAAGGGAGTTTTCCCTTTTCAAAACGCTGATTCCTCAATCTAAACAAGCTCCAGGAATAACGAAGTTAAGGAGCAGATGGCTACTCGTTGTCCATCGCTAAACAGTGGCTGGATCGTATTTGGAAGGAAAAATTAAATTACAGAAAGGCTGCTTTCATGTGCTTTCCGAGTAATCAGATGATAACACAGATTCTCCCCAGTACTAAAAGTTAATGCAATGCCAACATCTAAATGACATATTATGTAATAGTGTTATGCCATGCACTACATTGCTAAGGTAAAGGTTATCTTTTGCATGTAATGATGTCAGATAGCCTGATAGAGCTTTCCCTGGTTTGCAGTCTGTATCCCAGCATGAAGTTTACAGGGGCAGCTTGTCTTGCCAGCATAATCAGTCTGATATGTGTTTGTTATAAAATGCTGCCGATTAAGAATTTTGTTGACTCATCCAGCTTTGAAGCTGTCGAGCATTCTCTAAAAATTGTTTAGGCATGCACAAAACAATGAAAGATATTATTATTTTTCCACCCCCCTTCCCATTCTTACTTTGTTATTTCAGAATTTGTAACTTAAAATCTGATGCAGAGACCAGATGCTCTTACACTGAGTAGCACTGAGAGCTGCTGAGTAGCAGTGTAAGCAGTGTGACTGACCAGCAATGGAGAAACTGCAGAATGCACCCCATAGTACTGGGTCATAATTCCTTACACTCTGTGTGCTTTGAACACAGTGAATGTCTCACTGAAACCTGCAGCAGCAGCCTCCACTTCTTCCAAAAGAGAATTGTGTCAGTTAAAATACAAATGATCAGTTTCATAAAAGCCTGGCAAATGTTTCCTTCAAACTAAGGCTGTAAAGTAATGCAATTGTTAATTTAAGTGTGCAGTTACTAAAGCAGTTGTGCTATTGTTTGGCAAGTGAGCATTATTTTCTCTCACAGCCCGTTGCTGTGGTGTCTGGCACATACACCAACAGGATATGACAATCAGGTGCTACTAGTAAAATAAAAGTAACATCAGTCTTTTATATAGTGGGAAATTCAGTGATCAGAAGTTCATGTAGCTTTTGGCTGATGAGTTGTAAGGTGTTTCCTTCTTGATACTAACACTGCACTGAGATTTAGTTGGAGAATTTCCAAACAGTTTGGGGTTTCTGTGGTGGTTGTTTTGGGGTTTTTTTTCTTCAAAAAGATTTCTAGAAATAAACTCCTTAAAGTCTGATATGTTCCTCCACTAAGAAAGCAAACCTACAAGGTAATATTGCCTTATAATAAAATTAATTTCTACAATTTTGGGGAGAAGTGTCTATGTACAGATGTTTGTGCTCAGGCTTCAATAAGGGTTAAAGAAAAAAACCAGGAGAAATGCATGAACTCCTGACTGCAGAATTCCTTCTCTTTTTCTTCTCTTCCTCCTTTCTTCCCTCAATCCTTTCTTTTCTTTCTTGCCTCCTTTTTTCTCTTATGCCTCCCTGCCTTTCTTCCCTCCTTCCTCCCTTTCTGCCCCTTCCTTTCCCTCTTTCCCTTCCTCCCCCTACTGCCACCCTACAGGATGATAGATGCCTTTCTCTGGAGTAATGGATAAAGCAGAACTAAGTCAGCCACTAATAGAGTAATAATACATCACCATTGCATTTCATAATTTTTAAAGGAAGTTGATTTTTAAAATGTGGAGCAAAAAAACTTTAAAACTGATAAACTTAATCTCATTAAAGATGTAGGCCTAAATTTTGTGATAATATTTTTGTTCCTTTTTCTGTATATTTTTTTCTGCAGACATTGCATCACAACTTCTACAGTGCATTTAGGGATTTGCAGACACCAATATTGTGATGCTGTGCTATCAGATTTCTACACATAGCTTAATTATCAGGCTTGGGGGTCAGAATTTATGTTTTGCACACTGATGGTAATTTCTGCTGCAAGAAGCTTCTGTATTGTCAGAGAAAGTGTGCATGTTGTCCAATGCCAGGATGTTTTTTGCATAGTGACACTTGGAGTAGCTTATGATTGACATAAAAGTCCCTCATAGCTTGCTGCTTCTTTGACATGCCACAGCTCAGGCCTCACATTACCACGTGGATTTGCAGTTCATCTGTGGTTGCTGAGTATTTAAAACTTTAAAACTATGATTTGGAGAAAAACTGAAGCAACTTAAGTTTTTTATTTACAAGTTGTCTAAGTTCCCCTCCTTGACGTGGTGTCTTATCCACAGAATCATAGAACCAAAGAATATTTTGGGTTGGCAGACGTGCCTGCCTTACGTACTGTACAGCGAGCTGCAAAGATCAGTCAAGTAAATGCCATGTTTTGTACTGTGCCATGGCTAAATTACCAGCACTGGACTGCTAAATGTGGCCTGAGGGTAACCTGTAACTGACTCAAGTGGGCAGGAAGACTGTAATAGGAGGAGAATAGGAATCTGTGATGTATTGTTTTTACGGAATTAAAAGAAATGTGAAGTTTTCTACCTGAGGAGATCACATGCTGGAAAAGTATGAGAAACCATCAAATTCCCCACAAAGTCACAAACTTAATTCTTCATATTCATAGAACTATAAAATGGTTTGGGTCAGAAGGGACCTCAAAGACCCAACCCCCTGCCATGGACAGGGTTACCCCCCACTAGACCAGGTTGCCCAAAGCCCCATCCAACCTGGCCTTGAACACTGCCAGGGAGGGGGCAGCCACAGCTTCTCTGGGCAGCCTGTGCCAGGACCTCACCACCCTCACAGGGAATAATATTTTCCTAATGTCTAATCTAAATCTACCTCCTTCTAGTTTAAACCCACTAGCCGTTTATCCTGGTTTTGTCTAGGACAGAGTTAATTTTCACAAGGAGCCAGCAGAGGTGAGCCTAGCTGGCCAATGGTGTTTTTCATAACATGTAACATCATGCCCCCCATAAAAGGGGGCCAGGCAGTGAGGGATGGGTCCATGTGGCTGTGGGCTGTCTGGTCAGTCATCCATTTGGTAAATTGCTTTGTGTTATCATAATTTTTGTACTCTGTCACAAATCCTGTTGTTATTGTTCCTTTCTTCCTGCCCTGTGCTGTGTCAGTGGACTGTCCTTATCCCAACCCCATGGTTTGTCTTTGCCCATTTCTCCTCCCTGTCCTGCTGGGGGAGGGTTGAGCAAGCAGTGCATGGTGCTCAGCTGCTGGCTGGGGTTGAACCACAATTCTTGTCACATTACTACACTCCCCGGCAAATCAGCTTTCCTGTAGGACCCCTCAGGTACTGGAAGACTGCAATAGGTCTCCATAGAGCCTTCTCTTCTCCAGGCTGAAAAGCCCAGCTCTCTCAGCCTGTCTTTAAAGGAGAGGTGCTCCAGCCCTCTGACTATCTTTGTGGCCCTCCTCTGGATACAGTACTCCAGGTGGCTTCTCAGAAGAGCAGAGTAGAGGGCCAGAATCACCTCCCTCAACCTGCTGGTCATATTTCTTTTGATGCAGCACTGCTTGGCTTTCTGGACTGCAAGTGCACATTGGCAATTCATGTTGAGCTGTACATCAATCAACACCTCCAAGTCCTTTTCCTCAGGGATGCTCTCAATCCATTCTCCATCTAGCCTATAGTTGTGCTTGGGATTGCACTGAGCCATGTGCAGGACCTTGCACTTGGCCTTGAACTTCACGAAGTTCACACAGGCCCATCACTGAAGCCTGTAAAGATCAGTCTGGATGGCATCCTTTGCCTCCAGCACATTGACTGCACCATACAGCTTGGTGTCATTGATATAGAATCTTCATACTGAAAAGAAGCAACAATTCCCTAATGAAGGTTTATAGAAGCACCACAACTTGAAGAAGAAAGGATTGTCATATTTAACTTGTGTTAGGTACACTGGGAACATCTAGTACCTTAGGGAAGAACTACAGGAAAGCAGGAGTTTTCAAACTAGTCAGGACTGTGGAGGCCACATCTTAAGTACTGTGTCCAGTTGTGGTCTCAGTACAAGAAACATGGACATACTAGAGAAAATCCAATGAATGGCCACAAGGATGACTAAGAGACTGGAGCTTCTCTCCTCTGAGTTAACACTGAGAGAGCTGGGACTGTTCAGCCTGGAGAAGGGAAGGCGCAGGGGCGCATACATATCAATGTATATAAATACCTTCAGGGAGGGTGTAAGCTCTTGTCAGTGATGCCCAGTGACAGGACCAGGCAATGGACACGAACAGGAGGTTCCCTCTGAATGTTGGGAAACTCTTTTTCTCTGTAAGGTTGACTGAGCATTGGCACAGGTCAGGGAGGCTGTGGAGTCTACCTTCCTGCAGATATTCAAAAGCTGCCTGGCTATAGTCCTGGGCAACCTGCTTGTGCAGGAGATTTGAACAAGATGACGTCCAGAGGTCCTTTCCAATTTTAGCCATTCTTGATAATCTGCAAGGCAGTCAGGTTATTGGACTTGAGCTGTGAGATAGATGTGTCAGGATCCCCCAAAGGGGTGTTGCTCTTGACCAAAACAATAACATAAAATGTTACACTTTCAGGGTCCTGATTATTCCATTGAAGCCTAGGGAGATTACATGGGGGACACTGGGAACATTGCAGTCTACCTCTCCATTTCCTTGTGTGCAACATGACTTCACATTTTTCTCATGATGCAGAGAATTATGCACGGGTGGGAAAGATTGCCCAGATGTTAATGTGTAAGCTTGAGGCTCAGGAGACATATGGTCTGTTCCCAGCTCTGTGAAATGTGTCCTCCGTGACCTCAGGCAAATCACTCAGGGCTGTGCTTCTCACTGTCTGTGTGGAAAGCCAGCACTCTGCAGCCAAGGACAAGACAGGGTCATTTTTTCTCATTGCTCTCTTGAAATTAGCTCACGGAGCTGGGGTGTGTCCCTTTCTATGTCTGAAAGCTCCATTTCCAGTGCAGGTTACTACTAAGGTATCACAGAAGTTCCACAGGAACCAGTCCTGTAAGTACAGCTATGTACTCTTCCTCCCCTGCCCTTATGGAGCAATCCCTGCTTAGCAGTGCACAGCCCCAAGATATTTTCCACAGTTACCATCAAAATATTTTTTAAAAAGCAATTTAATGACATGACACCCACACTCCAAGATGAAATCATTCCAGATTACCATTTTCCCTCCCTCCCTGCCCACTCCCTGCTTTTCTGGCATGATTTTAATAGCTAATATCTGTTTGAATGCTAGGAGTTAGGAATTATATAATGAAGCAAATCATAACAGTGACTCTTAGTACCAGGTGAGGATCCAACCCTAATGCCTTCCCCTTTTGAAAGATGTGGTAGTGAAATTTCACATGCCATAAAGCTTTCAACTGAATGGAAAACAGTCAGTAGACAGAGAAAATGAAAATCTTTCTGGATCTGGAGTGGTTGGGGAAGGGCCAAATGGACATGAGGATGGTGCTTCAAGAGACAAATGGTGTTACAGGGACAGCTATGTGGACAGGAACAAAATGATCCTCTCAAGTGTCATCGTCACTAGGAGCAGTTTTGGCAAATTTTCCAGGGGCTGTAGAACAACCAAGGGTTGGTTGAATGCTGATCCAGAAGCTGTTGTCGACAAGAGACAAGTAAAGCATATCAAGATATTTGGATGGAAAGTACTATATGGACTTCCTTAAGATATTATTTTCATTTTAGTTAATTGTTACTTAATATATTAAGTAAATTAACTAATATTAACAAAATTTTAATTTTTAGGATCAGGAAAAAATGTAAGCTGTTTGTCTGAAGACTGTATCCCATTTTAATAATTTTACACATCCTAAATCCACTCTCTGTTCCTTGTCTTTTTCTTGTTGGAAATGAAAATGGCATGTCATACCACAATTTTGGAGGAAATTTCCCTTCTTTTTCTGCATTAATATGTTGTGTTTCCAACATCTGCTAATTATTTTTCCTTGTTTAAATCTGGGTTTTGTTCCTTTGGAAGGTTGATTTATTGTAAGTGACTGTGAAAAGACATTAGGAGAGCAAATAGTCCTTTGGGAATAAAGAGTCACAACATAGATAAACAGCTGTTGAGACTATAACAAAGAGTCTAGTGTGCCAACATGCAGCAACAATATTCAAGATAGGGATAAAAAAAAAGACCAACATCTTCATTTGGGAGAAAGAGAGGGGGGGAAAGGCAGAACAAAGATGTAAACATCTGAGAAATCGACATATGGATCAGAGCTGTATACAACACCAGAAGAGGCAAGAAACCGCCATGTGTGGGAGGGGGTGAGAATGGAGAAGGTGCTTCTGTTATACCTTTGGGAATGGTAATAAATCAGTACGATTTGAGAAAGCACAATGACAATTGAACTGGGTAGCTATGGAGCATTAAATTTGTTGGCAAGGTAAGCAGCGAGAGAAACAAGTCAGCCACTGATGTAAATCAGACCCCTTGAAGTCAGTGGTGTTAGAGTGGATTACTAACCCCATGATTTGTGTTATGATTCAGATAGTGACTACCTTGTTCATACATATTTTGGATTATTTTACAATGTATAATGTAATGCCAATAAAGTATTTTAGTGCAAAGTCTGTTCTGGCTGATAATCAGGCTAATATATAGAGGGTCTGCTGTAGGATGTAAGCCATGGCTATAGCTCAGCTCACTATCAGAGAGCTCTGAAATACATTAAAAAAATTATCTTTTGTTAGACTATTTGTAAATTGCTTTTTGGCGACAGTCCCTGACAGGAGAGGAACACATCTTCCTCACCTTGGGATCATCCTGGGCATGACGAGTGCTAACCCATTTAAGTGAGGCAAAAACAGTTGGAGACTTTAATAAATAGCACATTTTTTTGACACTAAAAGCTGAGATGAATCCAGTGGGATCACAGTGAACTGACACGAGTCCTTGGACCTGTTTGAGGCAGTCCAGAGAAGGCCACAAAGGTGATCCGAGGGCTGGAGCACCTCTCCTATGAAGACAGGCTGAGAGAGTTCGGCTTGTTCAGCCTGGAAGAGAGAAGGCTCTGGGAAGACTTCATAGCAGCCTTCCAGTACCTAACGAGGGCTTATAAGAAAGGCATCAAGAAAGTTTTTACCAGGTCCTATAGGGATAGGAGAAGGGCTTATGGTTTTAAACCAAAAGATAATAGATTTTGATTTGATATAAAGAATAAATTCTTCCCTGTGAGGGTGGTGAGGCCCTGGCACAGGTTGTCCAGGGAAGCTGTGGATGCCCCCTCCCTGGCAGTGTTCAAGGCCAGGTTGGAACAACCTGATCCAGTGAAAGATGTCCCTGCTCACAGCAGGGCGGTTAGACTATGTGATCTTTAAAGGCCCTTTCCAACCAAAATCTATCTGTCTTTCTGTGACTCTGTAATTCTAAGTCACAGGAGCTCCAAAGATGTTCCAACTCATACTGAGCCCTAAGCCAAAGCTGGCACAGGCCCCAAATAAGCTCCTTGCTTCCACCCCTCTACCAACCACCCTTGAGCACAAACAGACTCCTTAGGGTACAACTTGCTATTAAAACTAGGGAAAGAATGAATCCTTACACTACAGTCCCCAATGACAACGTCACACTTAAACACACCAAACTCCCATATCTAGGTCATTGAGACAATTGTAACTAAACCCATGATTTATGCAAGAAAATGCTAATGCCACCATTAATTTCAGATCTTAGAGCACAAAATATTGGCCTGATTTTCCCATGGCCTCAATCAATTTTGCACCAGTGGAATTCAGTTGATACCATCAGAGTTATCCTAATATATTACAAAGGTGAGAGCAAAACAATTAACTGTTGCTTTAAGCAACCTTCAACATAACTCGTATTTCTTTAGGAACTGAATAACCTGCATCTATAGATTGGCCCCTCAAAACTTCAAGAGCTTGTTTTTCTGGAGTTATTTGCACTCTGTAGTGACTTGTCAGAGGCAACCAACTTGTTTTCCTCCCAGCTCTGCCTTTTCCCATGTTTTCCCAGGCTGATGAATCACCAGTTAGGTTGCCCCGCAGGTAGCTCGTCTTAACTCCAGCTCCACAGCAAATACAGAAAGAGGCTGCTTAACAAACTCTCCTCTGTATCACCCACAGACAAGTCTAATGCGCATCATCGCTGTTGAATGAAAAGCTTATCTTCCACCACAAATGTCCTTTAAGCAAATATGCAGAAACTCTGTGTATTCAAATTTCAGGATCTCATCCTGGGGCTGCAGCTGTGGCATCTAAAATGTAGTTTTTAGCAATGACATGCAAGCTCAAAAAGCAAGGAACTCAGGCATGCCTTGTGCTGATTGACTTCCAGGTCGTGCAATGTAACTCTGAGCAGAAGAAATGCTCTGGCTATTGCTGTCCCCTTTGTTTGAGATGAGAATGCTGTACCCAGGGGAGTAGCTGAGTGAAATGGTTGTTTTGCCATAAATAATTCATAAATTTCCAAACAGTTTTCTTCAAATATAATATGTCCTTCATTGAGGGATTCGCTTTTATTTTTGAAAACCTATTATTTCTTTTTCAGAAATTAGAAAAGAGAGAAAAATCTGTTAAGCAGTGGGGAGTTTTGTTTGCTTGTCTGTTTTTGTGATGGCTGAGAAATTGGATGGATCTTGATCTTTCTTCACACACACTTCACACTGGAACAGACCTTGATCTTATTTCACACAAGTGTAACTACACAGACTTCAGTGACAGCCTCTTGCTAATTATGTCACTGAAATGTAAGAGATTCACTGTACCGTTTTGCTCATACATAACAGCTTAAGCAGCTTTTCTTCTAACACTTGTAAAAAAGAATTCTAGGTAAAGTACAGAAATGAAAATGAAATTCTGAACTACAGAATTTCCTGAATACAGGAAAGCTACAAGGTACTAAGAAAAAGGAAAGAAAAAGGATTTGGAATAAAGTGCATCTTTTCAACCAAAACACCAACCCTGTTGGATTAGATTCATCAAACACTTATTCATGGGAGGTTTCTCATGAAGATGCATTAAGACTCAATGGGAAATATTTTCAGCGAGTTTTTACCTAGTAGAAAATACTTGGTAAAACTTGTTGATTTGTTTGTTGTTTATTTTTTAAAATCAGGTTTACTATCAGGGCAGCATTAATTCAAGGAAAGCTACAAGCTGATAGTCTGGGTAATAAAACCACATCACACAATTGCTATACGTATCATAAGTGAAAATCTGCATTCTTTGGAAGCTGAAATGTAGCTCCTGTTAAGAGTGGAAAACTATGACTATCATTTTAGATTTTTATCATCCTGGGTTTGAAATTACTTGGTGCTGGAAGTCCCACACTTCTATAAGACAACTTTGCAAAGTGTATTCTAATAGTAATTTGGTACAGCTTAGTATTAATTGTCAATCAGAAAGCTTTAGTGAAAGCTGGAATATATACATTCAAGATGTCAGTGACTGCCTTATCTTAAATGTACCCATTCTGAAGTTATCTGACTGCTATCCTCTTACATATGAAGCACAGAGAACAATCTTATTGTTATATAAATTTCAGAAATGCATTCATGTAAGCTTTACATATGTATTTAATCTTTCTTTCCTGTATTTGCTTTTTCTTTTATTAAGTGATGGAATAAACACCACTCCCCTTGTGGATGGATTATACTACATGTGAACTGCCTGTTACTCTTTCTGCAAGAAGGAGGAAAGCCCTACGCTTTCATTCGTGAAATGCCAGCTTGATAGCAAAAAGCTTCTGAATGGCTCACGCTCAGGGCAGGCCATCAGTTGAATGGGATCAGCACTTCTCCTACTAAAACATCTGAAGTTAAGGATTTGGAAAAGAGGTTCTTGCAGAGATGACCCATTTACAAGCTGGACTTAGTCCAGAGACTATAGAGAAAGCCCGCCTGGAACTGAATGAAAACCCAGACATTTTGCATCAGGATATCCAGCAAGTCAGGGACATGATCATCACGAGACCTGACATTGGGTTTTTACGTACAGATGATGCCTTCATCTTGAGATTTCTCCGAGCCAGAAAGTTTCACCAAACTGAGGCCTTCAGACTGCTGGCTCAGTACTTCCAGTACCGCCAATTAAACCTGGATATGTTCAAAAACTTCAAGGCTGATGATCCAGGAATCAAACGGGCTCTGACAGACGGGTTCCCGGGAGTACTGGAAAATCGTGACCACTGTGGCAGGAAGATTCTTCTGCTTTTTGCAGCCAACTGGGATCAGAGTAGGTAAATGTAGATAGAATTCTCTTATTACATACACTCACACTCAGCTTGTAGGGGAGTACTTGTGGCTGTACTCAAAGCGGCATTTTCAGTAAAACATTTTGTAACCATCAGTCCATTTCACTAAAATTTTCATCTGATCTGATCACCTTGTCTTCTTCAGGGATAACACCATTGAGAGCTAAGGCTATATTGGTGTGTCAGATAAGTAACACTTTTTTCCCCCAAATTTCTCTTTTTTTAGTCATATAGTGTCTGTTTGCTATAAATACATTAATGCCTGTTATATAATTGCTTCAGTAATATCACAGACTAGCTGAGCATGTTGACTGAAAGCAAATGTCTCAGAAGCATACGGGGGTTCTCTTCTGATGCAGAAGGAACTGGCCACATTTATTTTGTCTCCAGACTTCTTAAGAGATCTTTTGGGTTTGGTTTTTTTTTTTTTTGGCGTGTTTTCACCATTTCAGGAATTATACCCAGTGTAATGAGATTTCCACAAATTGCACTGTAATTTCTACACACTTTGGTTAGTGTATACTTGTTAGTCTGACAAATGGGAGATTCATACAAAGCATATTTTCTGTTCAGGTCATTTCTTTACAGAATGGTATGAACAAAGATATCTACCAGCCTTTATTATAAAATGGTGCCCTTAAATGTTAATGTGATTTAGTGAGCTTTCACTGCCTATTGGAAGTGATAGAGAGGAAAGGGGCTAGTCCAGGAATACTGTGTTCCAATTGCCTTCTTCATCAGAAGTCATGTCATTCCACTTTCCCCGCCCTCCCGGGAAGATGGAGAAATGTCATCAGCTGAAGGATTACCATGTGTTTTGCTTGGGGTTTTTTTGGTAAAAAAACAGACCAAAGAACAAAATTCAGATACAGGTTTGGAGTAGAAGAAATTTTGATGACTTACAGATAGGATTTTGTCTCAGCACAATCTAAAGTTGTCCATGAAAGAGTCTCATCCTTAGGAGTCAATAGATTGGAGCTTTGAATTAATGTTACAGAAATTATTAGAGAACAGTACACATATGCCTGCCATTTTTTATGTTTGTTGCTTTCTGGGAAAACCTTTCATTGCTGCATGAAAACAGAGTTCAGAAGTGTTTCTAATTTTCCTTTGAATGTACAAATCTGGTAAATAAACACTTTGTATATGCAACTTTGCATATACAAAAATATTTGGTGAATTCCATAACTGAAGTGATAAAAGTACAATTGACTACAAAGGGAACAGCAGTTTTTCTCCTATCTTTCTGAACTGTGAACTTCCCCTCCATCCAACAGCAAAGCCTTTCCTTTAACAATTGACCTGGAACGAAAGATGAACGAACAGGTATCTTGAATTAATAGAAAGTATTAGCTTTGGAGGACAGGAGCACTGTGGCTCTTCTGGTTGTATTAAAGGATTTAAGTATTATACAGAGCCAGCTTTGGGTTTCTGATCCCTCAACAAAATGAATCCTTACAATTAACCTTGTAGATCAGGTTCTGCTCTGGGAAAGCTGTGAGTGCTGCTACCACTGTTCCCACACTGAGAATTTGACAGAACATTGATTCCTGTCAAATTCTGGATCGTATTTTCCTGCAAGTCCTTTACCACACATCCATGTATATAAGTATATGTGTATATGTGTGTGTCTGTGTGCAAAAGCCAAAGTGATCCCTGATGCAAGATACCTTGTTTCTGAACATGTTATTATAACCTTCAAAGAAGAAAGGTTCCTCAGTGAAATTAAAAATCACACGCAGCTCAACTCCTCTATGGATGCAAATGACAGGTAGTGTCATTTCTGTGAGCTTTTGTAGCACTGCAACTGCTATAAGGATTTGGGCTGTAAATAAATATAGGGATGATATCCTCCTTTTTTTCCCATCTAAAGGCATCAACAAGAGCAAAAGCAGTTAAGGAGCAGGAAGTGATGAGTGAAATGTCCTGTTAAACAGAGTGGAAGCAGCTAATTGACCAGAACAAATATATAGTCACATATATTTCACACACACAAAGAAATCCCCAAACAAAAACCAGGGATTGCATATCTCTTACAAACATATACCTTGGGCAACCTTTCTACAGATATGTCTTCATTGATGGTGAGATGTTTACATGCTTACATTGCAACAGAATGCTAAAGCAATCAAATTCATATGATGCTGTGATGCTGATATGCAAGAGTAAGAGCTCAGCCTTCAGTAATGCCTTTTCTAACTTTAATCTCATTTGCAGCTGACTGTGTCTTCTGTCTCTTTATCATTAAATCACAATGATGAGGGTTCATTTATAAAGCAATCATAACTTAGAAAAGATCATTTAAAGTCAGTATGGTTATAATCCATAAACCAATTTTTAGTGCAGACATTCTTACTATTTATACTCCTGCCAGTATAATGGATGTATAGGCCACATGTCAAAGTGGGAGAACCAACTTCATAACTTTTTGACCTTACAGATATGTCGATCTTTAAAAGGAAATGTCATTATTTGAGTAATGTGACTACTTGGACAAATCAGATCCAAGTTACACTTCCGGGATTCCATGTACTGAAGATAAAAATTCAACATTATCCTTCAGAAACATTTGTAGATTTAACATCTTTAGAAAACTAGGTTTTAATTTCCAGTCTCAATGTTTCCAGCTTCAGCTTCCGTCTGCTGAATTGTGTTAGTTTAACAGGACCAGAAAAATATGACAGCTTCCCTTTTCTGTGCTTTTGTGTCCTGACCACGTCATCTGTTAACCTACTTTTGAATTCACCGAAAATGCAGCACTGTTGGGTAAGTTACTGTCAGACAGCAAGAAGACAGTGCATTAGCTACTCTGCAGAAGCTGTTCTTGTCTTCCCTCTCAGCCATGGTGAAGGTTAAACAGCTCCCCTCCCTTTCTCTTGAGGGCAAACCAGCCTTGTGTTGTCCACAAGGCAAAGAACATATAGTTGTGGGCAGCCAGCACAGTGAAGATAATGTTTTGTAAATTGTTTCACTAACTAAATGCCTCACAGTATTTTTATGCTGCCAAAGCTTAAATAGATTGAACTTCTTTACTCTCAGTATGAGGAAGATTTTCCAGGTTGCTAATAATGCTAATCATTCTTTTCTGGACCTTTCCTATCACTTTTGGTTGTTGCTAATATGCAGACAGATGAACTGGATACAAACTTAACCCGATAAATCATCATGTGGTATCACCATCTTGGACTGTTCTCTGTTCAGTATTTCTCTCCTTTTAAGACACGAGATTGTCACTGTTTTCTTAACTACTCTATCACATTTTGAGCTCATGTTCATCTCAAATCTGCTTCAAAGTCAGTGTTTCTTAAAATACAAACACCACTGGTAAATGTGTCATACATTCTCATCCATAATGTGGGCACAGTCTAGCATGTGATTCATGCTCTTCTGCAGAGCTGAACCTGTCCTCCTTATCCATTATCATCATACCAGTTTTGTGACATCTGCAAAGTTCACTGGCAAGAATTTTATTTTTGCTTCCACAATGTTGAAAAAGATGGTGATTATTCTTTTGACCAAATCCTCCTTGATGACTAGGAAAAAAATACCCCAAATGGATTATAATTCTTATCTCAAAATCACTAGCTGAGATCTATCATGGTGCCAGGTTTTCTTTAATTTGGCATATGCTGCATTGGTTCAATTTTGTTCTATTTTTTAGACGGGTTTCTTAGAGATGATGTCATCACTTTCTCTCTAGGTCCTGCATAATATGTTAGTTAATGTTGTTCACGTATGATACAGAACCATAAACTCAAAAGTGAAAATGGGAAGATGGATGTAAGAGAATGAGATCCGAGTATCTCCACACTAAGGGAGAGGAAAAATCTCGAGCTGTATTTCTGTACACGAGAGATCCATGCAAGGAGGGTCACTGTTCACTTTGATCAGAGCTCAGTCCTCAGAGGTGTAGCATAATCCAACTGCAAGATGTCCACCCAAACCCCACAAAGGCTTCACGTATACTGCTGATTACAAAGCACCTTATTTTTAAATGCAAAACATGGACTGATAAAGACAGGTGAGGAAGTCAAACTAATCTTGTTAGGAACTTTTTTTAATGAGATAATTTGCATCATAAAAAAGTCCCAGTTCGTAAAATAAATGCATTCTTACATACAAACACACAATTTTGATGAGACTTGAACCACAATTTCACATCAACACAAAAATGCCATGTACTGGATTATGAATCCTCTTTGTCATTTCATAGTCTCACCAAATCCAAGCCCTCACTCAACTGATGCACCTCTGGTGAAACAGAAGCTTTTAAAGAAGTCAGATAAGTGTGCCATTTTGGCTATTGGATAGAAGAAAGCCTTCACTACATACTGCGGCTGTTCCGAGGTCTGCCATTGCCTTCAGATATATCCTGCCCATACACCTGAGAGAGGGGGGTTTGGGTGAACAAGCAATTCAGGAGAAGGTGTTCATTAATCTTCCAGATAAAGATGTTTCTTCAAGGTCATTCAGCCAGAGCAAAATTATTATTTATGTGTAAAGAGCCAGCACGAGGGCTATGACATGTGGGTTGTGTACTAATCCTCTGCATAGAATCATAGAATCATTAAGGTTGAAAAAGACCGCCAAGATTATCTAGTCCAACCATCCCCCTACTACCTATATTACTTACTAAGTCATGTCCATAAATGCCTCATCCAACCTTTCCTTAAACAGCCTGAGGGATGGTGACTCCATCACCTCCCTGGGTAATCCGTTCCAATTCCTAACTACTCTTTCTGACAAGAAATTCCTCCTAATTTCTAACCTGAACCTCCCCTGGTGTAACTTGCAGCCATTCCCTCTTGTCCTATTGCTGGTTATCTGCAAGAAGAGGCTGACCTCTAGCCCACCAAAACTTCCTTTCAGATAGTTACAGAGAATAAGGTCTCCCCTGAGCCTCCTCTTCTCCAGACTGAACAGTCACAGTTCTCTCAGCCACTCCTCATAAGACTTGTGTTCCAGACCCTTCACCAGCTTCATTGCCCTGCTCTGGACATGCTTCAGGGCCTCAATGTCTTTCTTGTAGTGAGTGGCCCAAAACTGAACACAGTATTCAAGGTGCAGTCTCACTAGAGCTGGGTACATGGGGAAGGAGGGCAGTGGTCTCAAGGTAGGAGGGCAGAAGGTTGCATGTTTTCTTTTGCAACAAAATGGTATTTAATTTCTGTCTGGGCTGAGTCTTGGAAGCTGTCAAAGAGCTCTAAAAATTATGTAAGTCACATGGAAAAAGCTGCTGCTTTATTTACCACATACATTCCCAAGTCAGCTGCTAGCCGTAAATTCTCTTTTATTAACCAAGGAATCTCAAATGCCAGATACTTACCATTCTGTAGGAAAGTGTATTGAGATAGGCTAAAGGGCCAGGAAATACTCTGACATCATGGTAAATCAACAACTATAAATATTTTAAAGGATCGTGATAGAAAAAATGATGTTGTTGTTGAGAATGCTTGTAGTGGTGTAATTATGAGGACATTATCATCGTCAAATCCTCTTGGTATAAATTAATATATCTCAAATGCTGATTTTTCCAATATATTTCAAAGACAGTTTCAGATGCTTAGTAGAATATGAAGGAATAAACATCTGTTCAGCCTGATTTATAGCACGGGTAAACTGTGGCAATAACTCTGCCTCACAGCTGTTTATTATGAGATATTACAACTGAAATACGGTCAGACCTAACACCGGAATGCCTTTAGCACAAGAAGTCTCTGGGTTTGGTTAAGAGATAGTACTTCTGTGTGGGGAGGTGCTTACAGTAATGCAGATTGAGATTGTGGTTCCAGCATTGTGTTGACCAATAAAGAGCCTAGAAGCATGCTGTGTTAAAAAATAACTCATATTACATCACTGAGGGAGTCTGAAATGGTATAAAAATTCAGGGTAGTAGAGGAAGGAAGCATAGCATAAGCAGGATACTAATTTCAAGGAGTAACAGATGTGCAAATTAAATATTGGACAAAGAAGATGAAAAGAAGCTCTGTCTTGAAGTGTTTTAATTTGCTTGGAGGCGGCAACTTAATTCAGTTAGTACCATTTATTACGGAAACCGATTTTGGGAAGGAAGTTGTAGTGATATGAATGACAGAAGGATCACATACACAAATGACAGTCCTGGACAGGGCTAAGAAGGGAATCAGAGAGAGAAAGTGTCTGAAAAAGAGAAAGAAAAACAACAGCTGGGAAAGTTGTGAAGCATATGTTGAAGAATGAGAGAAGCCTGATGGAAAGAAAAAAAAATCAATGGAGAGAGGGTATTGCAATCAAACACATATTGAGAGGGAAGAGAAGGTGAATGGATGGCGTCAGGCAGAGGGCTTGACTGAAGAACTGTGAAGGACAGTGCCAGTGGGCACTGGAGCTCATCTGCAGGATGACAAAGGGCAAGGAAGGACAGACTGGAAAGTGGCTCTGTGCCACCTCCCTCCTGTGGAGAAAAGAAATGAAATCCAATCCCCAAGCTTTAAAAACTACAGAGGAGGACAGATAATTAAGAAAAACACACATACACACACATGCAGATGCACACCCTTACCAGACTGTCTCAAAAGACACAGATTTTGTGTGAGAGTTTATGTCTGGGTGGCAGAAAAGAGAGTCATGATAGCACTTGTCCCTTGTCCCTGGAAAATGACCGATACTCCTATGTGGGCTGTATATGTTGTCCGCACAGCTGGGTTCACAGAAGAACATTACAACAGAGCTATAGCAACCAAATAACACGAAGCCGAACAATATGACATCCCACTCGGCTCTCTGTCACTTTGACCCTGGGGAACAGCTGGTAACCCTGAATGGATGCTCTTATAAATAGGAGTTTTTCGAGGTGAGACTTCTTAGGAAAAGATCAGAATATCTTTTTTTTTTGTCAGAGCTTTTCCTAAATCAAGTTTTATCTGATATTCTGATCAGCTTCTAACTTGCCAACCTAATTAAAGGAGCTAAGGCAAATTGCAGCAAGAATAGACTGAAAAGTCAGAGGAAGAAGAAAATTAAATACTCTTACTAGCTATTAAATAGGCACAAGTGTTAGAAAAGAGTGGAGATATCAAGCTGGAATCCTTAAATACTTCTGAAATGTTTAAATTCTAGTAATTACTTTATATATTGTTTCCCTAGGGCATGATTTATTTTACTCTTTCATCTGAGCTATGACTCTTTGTATCAATTGCACTTAACACAAAACCAGTCAATTTTTGGCCATCCCCTTGTAGATGATGAGCCTCCTCCATTTCCACTACTCTCAAAGCAGCAGAAGGGATGCAGGCTGGATGATCCCAGAGCAGTTACAGCAGACAGCATGAATTTGGTTAAGATTTGCAGCAGAAGGGATGCAGGCTGGATGATCCCAGAGCAGTTACAGCAGACAGCATGAATTTGGTTAAGATTTGCATGGCGTGGTGAGTGCTGAGCTCCATGAAATGGCTGAACAGCATGTTGGGGTAAATTCTAGCCTGTCACCATGATCCCCCTAGTTCAGGGTGTTTGTCTGCCTTGGTGAGGGTGGAGAATGAGGGACACTTCAG
This sequence comes from Gallinula chloropus, assembly GCF_964237585.1. NCBI lineage: Eukaryota > Metazoa > Chordata > Aves > Gruiformes > Rallidae > Gallinula > Gallinula chloropus. Next base: position 39,814,006 of record NC_140086.1, on the reverse strand, counting down.
CTCCTGTGGTCAGTCACACTGTTGAGCCTGGAGGGTCTCTCTCTGGGGTGGTCTTGATAACATGAGGAAGGAAGAACCCGTCTGCCTCAAGCACCTAAAAACTTAATAGACCAGGCGGAGGAGGAGGCCGAGGAAGGGATGAAGGAAAAAAGGCATTCCAATAAGTCAGTCTAGAAGTTGAATTCTTAAAGCTATTCCATGCAAGATATTTTGCCTCTTTTTACAAGGGTAAGCCAATAAAACAGTGGAGCATCATAGTTAATATGCCATGACTTGATTCACAGAAGAAGAAAATGGGATCACTCCTCAAGGAAGAGAAAATGTTTGTTTTAAATTCTGGTTGCACTTTCACAGTTTTTAATTTTAGTAAGTGTAGCAACCACAGGAGCAGTAAAAATCAGACCATTGCTCCCAGACCATGATAATCTTCGCTCTGGAGACTTCCTGGAGGGCCCATTTGTAGCAGGGGACAGAGGGCAAAGCCAGCCAGTTAGCCTCCTGCTGGAACTATTTCCTATGTAACTGACTGTTTTCTGCTCATGCTGAGAAAACTAAAGATCAGTAAAGATTAATTTTTATGGGAAAGGTAATATGCAAATATCTTAATTGCTGTTTTATCTTTATAGAAATACTAAATCATCCTATTATTTTTTAACAATTATTTTCTCTTTGAATTTAGCATAAAATTTATTTTATAAAATAGGAATCCAAGATGTAATGAAAAATAATTTGCTGATGTCCATCATTGGTGACAAGTGAAGGAACTACTATAATACATAAGAAGAAATACTTGCTCTTCAGAGGGAAATTAACAAGTTTTCTATTTTAGCTTTGCTAACCTACTGTGTATCAAACTCCTCATTAGGAACCCGCTGCTGGTCATTGTCACAATGACGATTTAGGGCCAGAGGAACCTTTGGTCTGATCCAGTAGGAACCACTCTCATGTACTTTACAAGACATGCAGCTGATGATCTAAGTGAACAAAGTAGAAGCTCAAGAAATTTTTTTTAACATTTTTAGACCAATATGGTTTTCTTCATTGAATTCCACCTACAAGCCATACCCTCTCCTTCCTTCTTCTTTCACAGAGGTAGTGCTGTACTCCCTTCTACAAAGCCATAATTTCAGCTCCTCTGGTTTTATACTGTCAACAACAGAGGAACAGAATTTAATGCATTTTGGTATGAATGAATTAGTAAAGGTGAAAAAAAAGGAGTGAACAAGCACAAGGTAACTGCCATGGTGTGCCCAGGAACACGTGCTTCCCTTGCTGGTGCTAAACCTTAAACCTTTCACTTTTTCTTCCCTTCTGGCTTGCTTTCATATCAAATCCAAGAGATGACAGCCACATATGTTAAATATGCACAGATCAATCTACAGAGTATGTCTGGTGCCTGTATCCCTTCAGAGTGCTAGGGTATACGTTAGCACAGAGAATTTATTTTGTATAGGTGTTTGTGACCAGGATAATCTGCATCAGAGTGCGATAACCTTATCTAAGACATCTCCACCCTCTCCTATTATCTTGGACCTGTGATCGTCTAAGTTGTTCTCGCTTTGCAGCAAGGTTTCCGAATGAGAATGCATTGCCTTGTTTTCCAAGGGATAATCCTACCCATCTGTTGTGTAAGTATAAAAGGAGAAAAGTGATTTATATTGAAAGAGAAAGAGACTGCTGAAAAATCTTCCTTCCAAATGCACTGCAATATTCATTTGAAAACCGAGATTAAAAAGGAGGAGGAATAAACTCTGACCTTGGGAGAGATGGTAGGAAATCTTTCCATTTCTTAGGCTCTCATCTACATGTAAGCCATTTTTAGCTGTCCACTGCAATTTAAATTCAGTTTCACTCTGTTAAAGCTTTCAATTCTGTTTGACTAAAAGAGCTTTGCAGGTCTGGGGGAAATGGCAATTTGTGTATGCCGTAGCTGCCAGTGAATGCTTTTCCTTTCTTCAGCATCTTATTGTTATTCTTCGCTAAAATATATACACAGGTACATGTGCATTCACTTCCAGAGAATATTTTATATGATTCATTTAAAGGTAATTTGGGGGTTTACATCAAAAAGAGGCATATCAGATGTAGACTTCATGTTAAAAGCCAACAAGCCTTGTGAGCCATTAGTGCTTTAGTCCTGGTGGACAAATTTGGCTCTGTTGGGATTCTTTCATCCACTGATTTGTTAAATAAGTTATCCATAGTTGATTAATAGAGGAAATACTGATTGGGCACAAAAGGATTTGGGTGTAAAGGATGGACTGTAAATTGAATGATACAGAAGGGTGATACCATTGAGGAAGCAATGTCTCTGACCTGTATTACAGGAACATTGTCTGCAGGACACCAGAAGTTTTTCACGTTTACTCACCTCTACTGACCTGTAACCTAAGTTCTAGAATGAGAGGCAAATCTGAGCTAAGTCTAGAAAATAATAGTAAAACAAGAAGTCTGGAAAATATAACAATGTAATAAAAGTTGAGGACAATAAGAGATGGGATAGCTATCTTCCTATATATAAAACTCTCCCTTAACAAAAAGTGGTAATGAAAATTTCCCCCTTTCCTTGGAGATAAGAATACAGAATAAAAGCAAATGAACCAATCTTAAAAAGAACTAGATTTCTTAAATTAGAAAACATTTTCCAATGATGGCCTGAACAAATGATGGACTCTAGACTCCTCATGATTGGAATTTTTGTGGAAGAATTCAGGGGCAAACTAGGAGTACCTATGATGATGCAGTGCAGGAGCTGTAAGTTATCCTGTCAAGTCCCTTCCTATCCCTTATTTCTAGGATTAATTTAGCTTTGTCAAATGACTCTGAAGAGGATAAACTCAGAAGGTGCTTTAGGTGATCTTGCCATTTGAGAACATAAACATTTTATTAGTAACCTATAGCATCTAAAAGTCCAACAGACTATCTTGTATATATGAAATGCTCTGTAAAAGCAATTTTCCCAACTGGGATTCTGAATACATGCTGGGTGTTTTATACCTCAATTATATTTGAAAATGGATAGTTCTGATATTTTATAGTGTTCCAATGTCACTGTTTCCTATGTTGTAGCTATGCCTCCCACTCAGTCTATGCTAAAGGGGCATAATGGTCAAAGACTCATTGTCTCCCAGATATTGCAGCCTTCTTGCTGTTTGAGAAGCTGTTTGAAAACATTAAATAATGTAGGTATCCTAGCTTTATGAAAAGGTTGCTATGACTATGTGTGACATGGAAAACTGCAGAATGTTTAGGTAGGTAGCCCATCTGAAAATAGCCCTGCAAAAGGGGCATTCTGATGTGACACAAATAAAAGAAGTTCTAAGAATTAAGGAAAGTATCAGTGAGCAAGTACTCTGGCAGGAATATGCAGATGAGGTGAGAGATAATGGAGCTTTCTTGTGTTTGTCTTTCAGAGACACTTGGTTTTCCCATAGGGGGATATTTCTGAAGTGTTGAGTCAACACAGGAAACACATGGCCTGTCTTGTTGGCTGCCTGTGAAGAAGAATGGCACAAGCAGGGCTTTCAGAGCTCCTATTGGTCCTGCTAATCAGCAACCACATCCCTACATCCAAGGAAATTTAATTAGTGCAGGGTCACCTTCATCCTAATTCTGAACTACACTAAGATATAGTCCTAACGCAGCTGAGTCTCAGGAATTCTCCAGGATGTTAAATTGTTCTTGAACACTGCTAGACCTACCAGGCCAGAACTACTGTCTTAGAGTGGGCTTGAACTTTAAACAATTTATTGTATTATCTCATTAAACTGTGGTAGAGCCAAGGAAAGACAGTGAAGAGCAAAGGTTATATTAACATATAATGCAGGGAGGTAACCTACAGGCAATTGTCAAATGTAATAAAATGCAAGCAGTTACATTCACATCCATTTCTAAATGCAGCTGCATCAAAACTCTTGCCCAGTCAATCCAGACCGTGGCTGTTGAGCTGGGAGGACTCTTTATTGCATGATGCATCTAAAAGAACATTGCACTAATACTAGTTTGTGCTTACCAGCAGCCAAAACAATTTTACATGTGAATTGCTTCATTTATTGCTATCAGCTCTAAACTGGGCCCTAACACAGTATCATGGAGTAATAAAGCAAGGCTTAACCCTCACCCTGAAAGGTGTGCAATCTAAATGGACAGGAGAAAAGAAGCACTGAATACTTTCTCTAAATGAGGAAGAGTGTGTCAGAGGGCTGGGAGCTCTCTGGTGGTTGGGAATGCTGGTGGATCCTTGGGGCAGTAGAGCAAGGCCTAGTAGCTTGCAGGGGGCTCCATCCCAGGGTGGGAGCATACTCTGGGCCTGGTTAGGGACTAATAGGGATTGAACACAATCAGATGGTGAATCGGTGACACAGGGAAGAAATAACTCAGTTTCCTATTTGTCACACCACTGCCTTGAAGAAAAGGTCTTCCTTAATCATGCTTCCCAAAGATATGGAGGGAAACATGAGATGGCCCCTCCTGACCCACAGACAGACTTCAGTCCCAGCTGTTACACCAGGGTGGGCAGGACAAACCCCTTTGCCTACATCTTTCTCCCCTAGAAACCCTACATCTCCCAAAGACATTGTGGAAAATAAATATCTTGGCTGCCTCCTAAACTTGGCCTAGGTTATGGCTCACTATAAATGTCTATGAATGCATCCTAAATGCTAAAATGTTTATTCTGTTATCCTGAAGTACCCAGAAAGATAAGAACTATTACCGTGATAATGATATGTTGAGAAAAAAAAACCCAAAACATTTACCAGGCTGGTGGTGCTGAGCATGTAATGAGGCACACAAGTTATAGGCAAGACTCACTTCTGCATGAAGCAAATTGCTCCAGTATGAGCATGGCAGGAGAGTAAAAAATAAAACAAAGGATAAAACAAAATAGTTACATTGGAAGAAGTGCCCAGCATCACAAAGCAGCCGTGATTCATCGCTCAGCACCTCCATGAGCTGTGTCCTTTGAGGAGAGACTCTGGCTGGGACCAAGGGAGCAGCAAAGTGCAGGGGTGAAGCACTGCAGCCAAGCGGAGGGGAGGAAGGTGTTCATCAATGTCCTGCTCACTCAGAGGCCCACTGTGCCTTTGTCTTCCAGCACTGTCCTGTCATACAGTTTCCTATTTCTGGAATGAAAAATGGGCTAATTCATGCCTTCAGTCATGTTGTGGGGCCCTTGGTAGAAGTAATACACATGACTAGGTTGGAATAGGTGAACTAAAAGTCTCATTTCTGACTTTCATGAAACCAAGAGCTAGTAAAATTTCATGGCTGGAGCCAGGGAATGTCCTTACCTTCTTATTTCAAAAGCTTATGCATCAAAGCGTTCACTACAATTTTTTCACGACGTGATTCAGCAATGCATATACTGACGTGCGTGTGAGTGATCTCAACAAATGCAGCTACAGAGACAAAATGAACCAATGAGACTGTTCCTGCACTTTACATTAGACATTTGCTTAAGTACCTGAACACTTAATATACTTCTCATGCAGAAATAAAAGCAGTGCATTTACTTGACTGTTAAGCACCGTTCATTAGTACTAAAATTGCAAAATATTAACTAAAGCTAAGTTAACTAAATGTAGGGGAATGGAAACATGAAGAGTTCTGGCAGAGTAGGGAAAATAAAAGCCACACAGGGGATGGAAGCACTCTGCTTTTTGTGTGCTTTTGTGGACTGAAACTAACTGCGTCATATTGGTATTCATTTTGCAAATACTTGATTGCTTGTATTTTTTTTCTCTGATATTGCCATAAGGCCTTTTTAGTAACATTTTTGTGAAGCCAAAGCATTCTCTAGAATTAAGGAAAGTACGTACTACAGTTGCTTTTAAGCAAATGAATTCTGCTGTTGTAACAAATGTGTTGTAAGTTTGTGTTAAACCTATAGGATCTAGATCCATAGGAATATATTCTCTCTGCATAAATTTTTCCTTCTAGTATGGTGTAAATTTTGAGGCAATAACAGGCAAAAAAGGGCACCCAATGTAGTATTAACAAACCCTGCATTTTTAACAAGTTGCCGCAAGATACTAAATTACATCTTCCCAGTTAGGGTGCAAACATTGCAAATGCCATCTCCTGAAAAGTAGGCTTTACTACCTTTAAAAATACTTGTTCATAGTAACACCCAATTTCTTACTTTCTTAACACCAAACCAGTTAGATGTAAAGGGAAATTATCTGTGATTTCCTGCTTTTATGAAAGGGGTTTTTTTATGAAAAGGAACAGATGAAAAAATCAGTTGGAAACAAGCTTGTACTGATGACTGCATGCGATTGTTTTCCACAAAACTAGAGGAAGTAAAGAACAAGGGATGATTTGTTAGCTCAAGATTTATGCCTTTACCTCTAATACCGTAGTTTTCCTTCTGGCATATTCCTCAAGGCCATGTAACTTGACTTGCTGTGGCAATGTCTGCTGACCTTTTTTCTGCCCCTTTTCTGCTGACTTTTAACAAAATGAGGCCTCTCTGTGGTCCATATCTTCACTGAAGTGATCACTTTCACTTGTGTTTGGAATAACAATCCTGGTTGTTCCAGCTAACTGGTTCTAGAGCTGCCTCCTACAAAAACCACTGTGAGGTCTGTCATGACATCATTGTGCATTGGGTTCAAAAGCATACAAATTTTGGCTATTATTTTCTGTACTCAATTGTTACATATGTTACTCTGTGAGCAATTACTTATAACTGAATAAGTAGTGACTTCAGTTAACCACATTTATTCAGTAATTCTCTGTATTGACTATGTGAGAATTCTTATTAGAAGTGTGGGAAAAAATAATTGGAATTAATTCTGTTAGCTTCACAATAAAAAACAATGCAAACAGAAATAGAAGAGTATAAAACTTTGCAATGTACAGTTTTCAGTTGTTTAGGGAAACTAAAATGCAGCACTTTCCCCCAGGAACAGCAAACTCTGAAACAGTGGTCACCAGACTGAATATCCACACATGTATGCATAATCTGCTGTGGAGAGGTTGAAATAGTTTAGGATGTGGCTGATAACTTCTGTTGTAAGAAATTAAAGAAACGTATTTTGGAATTCCTACCATTGCAATTAATGTGAAATTCTGTTTTTCAATTCAACTGAGTTTTAATGGTTTATAAACCACTTAAATTGTTTTTCATAGGCAATTGCTGAGAAAATTATGTCAAAATAATAATGTAACATCACATTACTATTCCAAGACAAGGACCAACTGCACCTGCACCACTATCTATACTCTTCTGTGAATCAACATGTATCAAAAATTGTACTGGCTTCAGGGAAGTTGAGGATAGCAGGCTGGGCTACATTTCATCTTTACCAGGTATTCAATGCAAGGCTCCACAATCCTATTTCTGCCTTCTTTGGGACCTCAAGTTAAACAGTTACTTGACACAACTACTGTCAATATGTGACACAAAGATCCATCTCATCCCATCCAGGAAAAAGCCTTCATGCTGCCAGCCCAGGGAATTAGCAATCTTGGTTAAAAAGCAGAGTTCATTACAGAAATTTAAGGTTTCAAATCCTAATAATAAAATACAATGAATTGATTAAATGCTTCAGGCAGATTGCTTACTCTTTCATTTTGTATTTATTTTTTATATAGGGGAAATGGTGTGTTCGCAAACAATGAAGTAAAAAAATTGCAAAGTACTAATCTTAGAGTTTTAAAATATGTTTAATTTTTCTCTTTGTGGTTATGGAGTATGAAATCATACTATTTTGTCCACTGATTCTACACAGGAAGCATTTTGAAAACAACTGTAACTGGCAGTTTCTATTTTGAATTTGCAACCTGCATTTTAATTTTTTCTTCCATAATTACTCCATCCTCTTTGAGAAAGCCAGTGTCAACGCTTGCCTTTCTAAACGAGTTGGGCAAGTCCCATTAATTTGTTCAGGTTGCTGCTCTGGAAAAATTTGTACTTAACTTTTTGTGTTGCAGGGAGTCTTTCTAGGCTCACTTCTTTTCCCTTTGTCTTGTAATTCTCTTGGGAAACTGCGTTTTGCAATTGCGAAGCCAAAAAAGCACAAACAAAACAAAAGCTCAACCTAAGCAAAAACCTTCCAAAGGACTATTTTGTCAAAGAAACTCTACGTTCCAGGAAAGCTCACTTTCTCACTTCTCACTTGCAAAGCATCAGGTGGTTGTAGCTGTCTCATCTGAACACTTTTTATTCCTCTTACCCAAATTATTCTGCATAATTGTAAGTAAAATTCACAGAAAAAGATCTTTGTCTTCCTTTAGGCAGACATCTTTTGCTTCATTACTGTCACTGATACAAATACATACACACGTAGAAAAGGCTAGCAATGATACACAATATAGAGCTGATGATACTTGATTTCTGTATTCAGTAACTCTGCCTTCAAAAGGAACAATCTCTTCACTCACTGGAGTCATTACAGAAGTAGTTGTCCTTCACACTGCCTATATAACTAAACTCAACACTACTTCCTAAGGTTTCTCCTACAGTGTGTTATGATTCAGACTGATGGTGTCTTCCATAACTGTTATTTTCTCCTTGGTATCCAAAATTCATTTGGATTGACTCATGTGTCTGTGGAATCCAGATCTTCCAAAGAAACTTTGTGTCAGCTGCTTTCCACATGGGAGGTCTAATGCCCAATAAAGTCTGAGACAAATCCAGAAAATGAGTGTCCACTCTAATAGTTGAACAGACTCCTTGTTATTGGTGGGATCAGATCATGTTTTTTCTTACTAAGGATTCTGTAAAGTCTGGACTCTTTTGCAGATATTTCTCACTTACACTTTTGGTGGATTTCTGGAGTAAAAAAATAAAAGTCTGCTCTCTTAGGTGGAATGGTTGTTGCTATTCATTCCTTCACTTTCTTCAGCACTGGTGCATGAAATATGATCTACTCAAAAGTGGCTAGGGTGATAACTGCTCATTTTTCTTTAGCTTCACGGCACTGCATATCCTTTTCAGCACAACTCTGCAAAGCAGTTTCTTTGTGGCTGGCAACATCACGGTCCCATACACTTTCAACAGATTTCTGTATTTCATAAATCCACACAGGTTCATTTTTTTTCTGGTCTTTCTTCCCTGCTCAGCTAAATCATGATAGCAAATATTCTTCCTCATTGTTTCTGAAGAGGTCTATAGTTATTTTTTTTCTAGACTGCTGTCAGATGAATCTTTATAGCATCTGGTTTGAGTTCCCCAGTGATCATTTCTACATCAATAATATCAAGTTCCTCCATCTTGTGAGCTATATCAAAGTTGCTTATTGTTCCAGTGGGAAACCTCTTTGATATATAATACTTGACATGTCTTTTCATTTGCTTGTAAGAAAGGATTAGAATATTTTTATGCCTGTCTTTCATTGGCCTTGAAGGGCTCCATCTAAAATAATTTATAAGTCTTTTTGTGATTAACATAACTTTTGTACATTTTTGTATACTGCCCAGATTTAAGTACAGGAATAATCATAGGTGTTTGTTCTTTGGTCTGGTTCAATAGCCATTTACTAAGATATATTTTATTTCCATTTTTTTGCCACTTCTTCTTCTCATCTTTTGGTAACCTCCTACCCAATATTTCAGGAGAGATTCAGCTTTGATTATTTGCCTTTGGTGATGACATCCCACACGGCTTCATCAGTGTGTTCTTGCTGTTCTAGAAAACCCTTAACACAGTCTCCACCAGACTGGAATAGGGACCTCTGAGCTTCTCCAAGATTTTAAATAATGTCATCATTTTTGTGTCATCCTCTACAATATGATAATTAAAATGCTATTTTTACTGTATCATAGAATCACTTAGGCTGGAAGAGACCTTTAAAATCCCTGAGTCCAACCACAGCCTAACTCTGCCTATTCCACCTCTAGACCGTGTCCCCAAGCACAACATCTACACCCCTTTTAAATGCCTCCAGGGATAGTGACTCCACCACTTCCCTGGGCAGCCTGTCCAAATACTTGACTACCCTTTCAGTAAAGAAATTCTTCCTGATACCTAACATAAATCTCCCCTGGTGCAATTTGAAACCATTTCCTCTCATCCTATTGGTTGTCACCTGAGACAAGAGACGGACCCCCACCTCTCTACACCCTCCTTGCATGTAGTTGTAGAGAGTGATAAGGTCTCCCCTCAGCCTCTTCTTAAGACTAAAAAGCCCCAGTTCCCTCAGCCACTCCTCATAAGACTTGTGCTCCAAACCCTTCACCAATTTTGTTGCCCTTCTCTGGACACAGTCCAGCATCTCAACATCCTTCTTGTAGTGAGGGGCCCAAAACTAGACACTACTCCAGGTGCAGCCTCACCAGAGCTGAGTATAACAGCTGTGTAGAGAGTTTGTAAGACTGAGATGTTTCTGAATGCTTTCTTTGCAAATTATTCCATTGTTTTTATTGGTTGCACTGCTGCTCACTGCCCACTTGCTTTGCTTTTCTCTTTCTTTCCTCTTGAAAGGAGGAATAAAACATAAGTCTCTCAGATTCTCTGTTATACCAGCTGGTGATACCAAAGCTACTTTATAGATCTTTATGTGGAGATGTACATTACTACCACACGATGATCAAGCCATTTTTCACATGAACCATTGCTAGACATGCCACTGCTGCGGGGTCTACAACAGTCTGTCTCCATGTGGGCATTCATCTCACACAGAATGGCCAAGGAAGGTATCACACTGACTACTTAAAAGTCCACTTGGATGTCATATTTTTCTTCTTCATATTATGCTTTTGTTAGGAACATAGTACTGTACAACTGTCCTCTTCACACACAGTGTCTGCAATTTCACGTCCAGGGTGTTACCCAAAACTTGGTCTCAGTTCACTGTGGCTTTTCACCACGATCAGCTCGGCTCTGCTCTTCCTATTGGATAGATCATCATTTTTTGAGCCTGATGCAATCTGCTCCTGACCATCTGGCCTCATTCAGTTTTCTAGTTTTCCTATGATTTTTTCCTGACCTTTTTTCAGTCTGTAGAATAATAATTCCATACACAAGGAAAAGGGACCCTTCAGCAGACTATTTTTCAAAATGTGGGCTGCTTTCACAGGCAAGTTTTGACCCTCATCTGTCAAGCACACCAATTGTACACTATCTGTGGCTCTAACAATCTGAGATTCATCTGGACCAGATTTCTGCTCTGAGCTGAGTGCTTCACAGAGATTTCAGATTAGGTACAAGAAGGAAAGAGTTGACTTCATGAATACATTTTGGGTTCATTGTCAGCTTATGATTATCAGCTGAAAGTTTATTACTGTCATTTCAAGCACACAGGAGTTTGCTTCTTAGCTGAACAGTTAAATTTTCCAACAGAGAGAGAGAAAAATGAACTTCTGAATGAACTTCCAGGAGTTCTGCTACGTTTTCCAAGGCTTTCTGGGTGGATGGGCACTGTGTGGGTAACCAGGTGCTATTTGAATACTCACAAGCAATAATGTGACTTTTGTAGTCCCGAACTCATCACTCTCAGAATATATGCATTGACGAGCACTTACTCGAGTTTGAGGTAAGTAGCGATGTGATAAAAAGTAAATGGAAAGTTGTGTAGGTTAGTGAAGATTAGCAAATAATCTGGAAAACTCTAGAAAGAGCTAGAAAAGCAGAATTTATTATGCAAAGAAGTCTAAGCGCAGTGTAAGAGCATGTAGGATTTAAATACATGGCCACATCTTGTATGCAGATCTTTTATCTGCTCTTAACTCTGAGCAGTTTCTTCTGGTTTTCAATTACTTTTAACCTTTTAAGAAAAACATCAGGTTATTGCGGGTAGGACAATTAAGAAGTGTACTTACTGTGCAGTGGTGGTCAGAAAAGTTAATTAGATGTTAGGCTGCATTAAGAATGAGACAGAATAAATAGGAAAAGATAATATATTCTTTTATGTATGCTGATATTCCAAACTCCTCCTGAATACTGAATTCACTTTACATTGTATTATCTCAAAAAGAAGAGGATGTAAAAAATGCAACTGTCAGGGAAAAAAAAAAGAGCAATGAAAGGAATTCATTAGTGTTATGAAAAAGTGAGGTAATTTTTTCAGAAGGGAGAAAAAAGCCAGGGCTACTTCAAATGGAGAGATGTTGAAGATGCAGCTGAGCTATAGGTAGAGGAGATATAGTGGAATCATACAGAGAAAACATGATAGCAGGGAGACTGAATTGGTGATGCTGTTTGTATCTTCTAAGAACAAAAGAGCTGTATAATTGCTTTCTGTGATTAAACAGTAGCTTCATAATGTTTAAAAGAAAATCCTTTCCCTTTCTGTAATGAAAAATTAACTTGTGGAACGCAATGATGCAAGAAATTGAGCAAATAGTTTAGTGTGATGCAAGGATGACTTGCAGTGCCAAGAGGGAATAAGAAAAGGCTGTGCAATCACATAGAATAAAATAAAACAACAGAGGTCATCAATCCTAATGCTGTTAACCATAAGCCATTCATGTACCACCATTCATTTTATTCATTATTGCCACATTTGTGCTTTGAGGGAACAGTATCACGACATTGGTAGATCATAATAGGAGATTAAAAACTACTTCTCAAACAGTATCCCAAGATGAGACCATCAGTCTATTCCCACATGTCATGTCCTATGTTTCTAACAGTGGAGGCTACTAAACTGAAACCACCATGGACTCCCTGACACTGCTCATGGTGGAGTATGCTCATGCTTCTCACAGGGAACATTGTGTTTGGGACTATCCAGGCAAATTGCTGCAATGACTCTGTGGAACTGATTTATCGATCACATTTAGGGTTTCAATCATAGCACACTGCCTGAGATTGTCACTTGCTCATTCTCAACAGAGAAATTTGTGTGCAATGCGCAAGTGTGACATTGCTCTGGGTAGTAAAAAGGCAAGTAAGCCACCAGCAGAGCTGCACAGTGCTCCTGAGAGGCTTCACCCTGTGTGGCACTGAGCGCTCTGTCTGGAGCCCAGCCAAGCCATTAGCAGGACATTTGGGATGACCTCCGGCACCTAAGTGGACTCCTTATGCCTGATCACTAAACTTCTGATGTGCTGGGTTGCAATAGGCTGCCCACTCCATTTGGGATCAAATTTCGTGAGAGCTCAGGGAGGTATTTTTTGAGCTCTCAGGAGTTTAAAAATCTTACGCTTTATCTTGGACTGATTCCCTGCTAGATGGTGTGACGTGTCCCTAGGCTGAGGCAAAGGGGAGAGCAAATGTCACCTCAACATTCCCACACGTAAGTCTCTGGTGAAAACTGGTCCCACCAGGGGTTCAAAGAGCCTGATGATCTGCACTCTCCCTCGTGAAGCACAGGGGTTGTGGAGATCCCTGGTTTTAAACCAAATTACTCACAAGAAAGGGTTCTTATGCAGTCATATTAACATCAGGGGAAAAGTATTAATTTGGAAAAGGTGCCCACAATATGAATTAGTTTATGTAGGAGGAGATTTGTAACACTGACTTGAATGCAGAGCATGTAATTCAGGGGCTATTGGTTGCTATGGAGTTTGACTGAAGTGGAAAGTGACAGCAAAAAACTCACAATACTTGCTGTTGTGGGCTGACCCTGGCTGGAGGCCAGGTGCCCCCAAAAAAGCCTCTCTATCACTTCCCTCCTCAGCTGGAAAGGGGAGAAAACATATTAAAAAAAGCCTCGTGTGTCAAGATAAGGTCAAGGATATCACTTGGCAATTATTGTAATGGGCAAAACAGACTCACTTGGGAAAATTATTTAATTTATATCCGATGAAATCAGAGTTGAGTAACAAGAAATAAACCCAAATCTTAAACCCACCTTCTTCTCACCCCTTTCTTCGTCTCAGGCTTAACTTCACTCACAATTTTCTCTACCTTCTCCCCCAAGTGGCACAGAGGGATGGGAAATGGGGTTGTGGTCAGTTCATCACACATTGTCTCTGCTGTTCCTTCCTCCTCAAAGTGGGGGACTCCTCACACTCTTCCCCTGCTCCAGCGTGGGGTCCCTCCCATAAGAGACAGTCCTCCACAAACTTCTTCAGCACGAGTCATTCATATGGGCTGCAATCCTTCACACTGCTGCTCCAGCATGGGTCTCTCCCATGGGGTGCAGAATTTCACGACCAGACTGCTCCAGGGCCACAAATCCTGCCAGCAAACCTGTTCCAGCCTGAGCTCCTCTTTCCATGGGGCCACAGGCCCTGTCAAGGAGTTTGCTCCAGCATGGGCTTCCCATAGGGTCACAGCTTCCTTCAGGTGCCTCCACCTGCTCTGGCATGGGGTCCTCCATAGGCTGCATGTGGAATTTCTACTCCCCATCATCCTCCATGGGTTGCAGGGGGACAGCCTGCCTCACCGTTGTCTTCTCCAGGCACCGCAGGGGGATCTCTACTCTGGCACCTGGAACATCTCCCATTTCTTTTTCACTGACATCTTGAGGTGGCTTGACAGCAGCTGGAGGCCAGACACCCACCAAAGTTCATCTATCACTCCCTTTTTCAGCTGGACAGAGGAGAAAATATATATTGAGAGGCTTTGGAGTCGAGATAAGGACAGGAAGAGATCATTCCACAATCAGCATCATGGGCAAAATGGACTCAGCACAGAATAAAGGAAAGAAAACTCTCTAATTTATTACACTACACGCCCAGTGACACCAGAATTGGATAATGAGAAGTGCAACCAGATGTTAAAGCATCTCCCCCCACCCTTCCTTTCTTAGAAAACTTCACCTTAGTCATGATTTCTTTCCCTTCTTCCCCGCCCCGTTGTGGCACAAGGAAGGGCAGGGAATGGGGGTTTCAGTCAGTTCCTCATGAGTGGTTTTCCTTCTTAGCTGGGGGCGGAGGGCATTCCTCACATTCTTCCCCTGCTCCAGCGTGGGGTTCCACCCACAGGAGACAGTCCTCCATGTACTTCTCCAATGTGAATCCTTTCCCACGGGGCTTCAGCTCTTCACCAGCTGCCCCAGAGTGGGTCACTTCTATAGGGTGCAGTCATAAATCACAGTGTGTCTCAGTCTCTCAGGCCCAGACTGCTCCAGCCTGGTTCTCCACAGATTCACAAGTGCCCCCTGCCCAGAAAACCTGCTCCGGCATGGGTCTCTCTCTCTGTCTCTCTCTGTCCATCTTGGAGGTGGCTGACTTATGTCTGTCAGACACAGGGGAAACATCTAGGATCTTCTCATAGAACCCACCCTTGTAACAACCACCTCTACCAAAACCTTGCCACTCAAACCCAATAAACTTGTATATAGAAGAACTCAAGCAGTAACATAACATAGGGAATTATATATTTATATCTTTAAGAGGCAATTTTTGCATGACTGAAGAGTAAACTGATGTAGTTTCTTCCCCCAGGCTGATGCATTTTCCTTCACTGGCAATGGCAGAGGCTCCCAATTCACTCCAAACAGGAGTTCAAATCCAGCCAGATAGCTGGCCTCTATTCAGTTATAAGCTAAGTAGTGGATTTCTAATGTTAAATACAGTTCATGCCTCAGCTTAGCCTACACTATTTTTTTAATCCAGTGCATTGTTAGATTTTTGAATAAAAAATCAGTACACTTATCTATCCATTCTGTTTTCCTGGATGTGAAGTTACTTGAAAATTTTATTTATAGACTAACACAGATGCTATGAAGAAGAACTTGCTATCTTTTCACTACAAAACAGGAGAGATGCCTGTCTGAGGATGACATACTGGAAAAGACCAAGATAGCTACACTGGATGTCACAGAAGAATAATTTGGAACTATGACATCAACTTAATGCAACCCATGTTTTACTCAGTAAGAGTTTTATGTGGGTATATTTTGTTTTTACAGAGAAATAAAAAAACTTGGATATGACAAAGAAGGGGTTGGTACCCTACAGAATAAGAAAAAAATATCTCATATTGTTGTGTGAGAATTGCTCCAGTTTGCATGCTGGTATATTATTCATTTTTTTGCAGCTCATGAGTTTAAATAGCTTCGAATTGGTCTATGAAGAAAGTTACTCATGGCCGGTCGAAATATTTGTTGTCACCATTTGCTGCAAACGCACCCCATGTTCCCTGTGCATCGCAGACAAGCCCTGCTAATTTTTGCACATGTAGGTGCTCTTCAGACCTCAGACAGATGAGACAAACAAGCCCTTTCCAGTGCGTGAGTCAGCTGGGAGCTCCTCTCTCTGTTTGACTGTTCATCTTCTCTGGTCCAGGATTAGTCAAGTGAGTCACCATGTTTATTCACGACTCTTCATTTTACAGTTAGTTGTCTTGGTTATTTTGCAGGCAGGGGCTGCCCCTTTCCTCACCAAAAGATCTGAAAAGTTTTGCAGTGGTTGGACCTATTGCCTTTTCCTTTGATGTCAGAGTAGCTACTCATGATGACGCGTTTGAATCAAGACATGAATCCTCAGGGACTGTATGTCAGTTATTTCTAGTGCTTTTTTCAGCAGAGGTGAGTTTTAAATTTCTAAAATAAATAGGTACATTAAAAAAACCCCAGATGTTTTCTAAGAGCACATTAACAGAACTTGGGGCTTTCTTGCCAATACTTTGTAAGCAGAAAGAAGAATTTAATCTGCTGAAATAAATGACTTAATATGGTTTATGAAGGCTAGTTCAAATTTCAATGCTGACTAGATTCCAAGGGCTTCTCCATGAACAACATACCTCAGCTGTGTGTGGGAGCAGCTCAAAATGCTCCTTCCTGGGTCCTCCCTCCTTCACCAGCATTGATCTTCTCTATTGTTCACATCTCCCTTTGCAAGATTTTCCTTACAGCTTCTTCATCTTCTATTAGCTCAAATAATTTGGTACAAGATGACCATGTCTTTCTGGATGGACAACCTGAGCATGTTTTTCTGGTCCTCGTTCTTTCTGCTTCCTCTTCAACATTTTGCTCCCAATAGGAGTCCTCCTTGCAGGGTAGCGCCAGGTCTCCCCCCACTAGAAACTAATCATGCATTTCTGCTCTCTGTTGGTGATTTACTGTGGAGAGGGAACAAAGCCTGATGTGGTCTCTTACCTGTTGGTATCAGTGCCATGTTTGCAGCTTGCTAAGTGTCATTCAACCTTAGCTGTAGCTTTTCCATGAAGTATTCTGCACCATCTTTTCTTCTTAGGTGTTCAGACTCAGTGAAACCAGTTTTATATTGCTTATTCTTTTGATAGTTTATATTAAATGTCCAGAGGTAGCTTCATTTCTTTGTTACATTGAAAAGGTGATAAAATCACTTGATATCTCAAGACTTTTTTTTTTTTTAAACAAGTAAAAATCCCCTTTTACCTGCATTTGCATTTAACTAAGCCACCTTTTAAGTATTAGAAGAGAGAGGCTTAGGGATGTTAAGCTGAGTTGCCAGCAACTGCCAGTATAAGGACACTAGTCATAACTTAGCCTCTTTTGTGGGACAGTCAGGATTTTTAGTGACAGTTTGTTTTTGCTTACTACCAGACAATCTTGATGGTTTCAGCTGCCAGTACTTCTGCACATTCATATTTTTAATCATCTGAATAATCCAATTAATTTCATTAGCATGCCTAGGATGGAGCCTGTGCTTAACTGTTCAGAGGCAGTCGTGTCAAAAGCCTTTACTGACGCTATCTTCTCCGAAATGTATCACTTCCTTGCACTATGTCTTATTTGACCCTTATTTTCCAGCAGTCCCTCAGCTTTATTACCTACGTATCTCTTCAGTATGACTGGTAGCAGAGACATGCAAATAGATCATTTAATTTCCCTGCAATGTCTTTATCCCCTTTAATTGTTCCCATTGCACCCTGGTACTCCACTGAGTCTTTTGATTCTCTCACAGCCTGCTTATGCCTCTTATAATTAAGTAATTTCTTCTTATTTATTTTCATGTTATGCCTTTGGCTAATCTCCCCACCAAATCCCTCAGCTAAACCATCTTCATTTTTGTTTTACATTATTGTTCCTTACCACTAGCTTCTGTTGGGCTAACTTCCCATTTTCCAAAGGATATTTGAAGAACCTCTTTTGTGGTACCTTTCCAATCAGCCAAGGCAGATAGACCCTCTCCCTCCCTCCTCCTTTTTGTCTTTCTGGGGCTTGTGCAAATCTTTTGTAACTCATTAGTGGCTCACTTCAGTAGGCTCCATGCTGAATCCTTATAGCACCTTACACAGTTCCCTTTGTGTAATAGTAATTTATTTCATTTTTTTTGTGTGTGAGAGAGTTAAACTGGTGGGGAGAGGGGCTGGAGGAGGGAAGAGAACATTAAGCAAAGGAACAAAAGAGATGGACTAATAGAAAATGGTTCTGTGTTCATGCATAGAAAATGATTTGGATGCAAATCAGTCACACAGCTGAATGATTTCCCTCAAAGCCTCAAGATTAAGAAGCAGAGGGCTTCAGCCTCAAGTGGCACTCTCTCTGATTTCTATCCAGGCCCTGCATTCACAAAACAGTGTGCCTGCAGACAGCCCACCTGGAGGACTTATGTGCTGCTTTCATGTCTCCTTCTACTCATCTGAAGAACGTCTTTGTGTTCACTTTATTTCCTACGCTGTGTCTTAAAAACTGCAAATACATAGAGGGGGAAGGGATCTGGGCAGGGGACAGCCTGTAGCACAGATTAGTTACATACTAAGAAAACTGGGTGCCATATGTCCTAGAAAAATAGTTTCTACTGAAAGTACAGGGAAGTACAGGTGGTAATTTATGTAGTTCCCCAACTGAGATTGGAATTCCTCAGCATAGAGACTGAGAGGAAGGTTTTGCACCCAGTCAAATAAAATATTTCATTGTGATTTGGAGTTTAAGTGGATTACATTACCCAGCCTTTAAAAGCATCACAGGTAGCAGGATGATGAATCTGACTTTGAATGTTCTACTAAGAAAAAATCTTCCTGCAAATGAAGGATGAAACATCTTGTCATAGCGTGGCCCTGCTTTCAGACCTGCAGTAATAATAAATATTCAGTTAATTTTAAGGTTTGCAACTGTGGGGTTAAATCGAGCTGTGGATTAGTTCATCTTCCCCAATTTAGCCTTTCCATGAATGATGATGTCATTCTGTGTTGACACCAACAAGAGTGGGGAAGGCTGGCGTGTGCGTGAGGACACTTCTGAAGCAATTGCTCTTCTCTGGGAGTGCGCACAGGGCAGTTCTTTTGGAAGGCTGACCCCCCTTGAGTAGGGATGCTGGGGTAGAGAAGCACAGCCTATGTTAAGTAGATATGGCCTAGGGGAGCAATTACTTTTTTCATCACTGAAAGTCTAATAATTTGGTGCCACTGTTTGAAAGCCATCACCCATTTCAGCTGGGCAGTGGGTAGTATATTCATATCATAGTGTTTCAAAATAAATTTAGACTAAAAGTAAATGTCAGTTGCCAAAACAATTGGTACGCCTTCACCTCACGTTGCTAAGGAAAGTACTCCTTCAGTTTGTCTGTTTAGCACAGCTTCCCCATATGATTTGGAAAGGTCAAGGTTGTCCTGTTACCGCAAATGAAGGAGGGGTGGCCTGGTACCCAACAGTAACAAAGTTAAATATCTCTAAGGTATATGTATTTTAGCTACCTCAATAATTATACTTCAGAGAAGCTTCTAACTTAGGCAGACAGAGTTCAGAAACAGCATTTTCAAGGGACTGTATCTTTAGAAAAGTAATGTACTTGAAACATGCTGAGAGAAAAGAGAAAGACTAAGAAAACACTTCATGATTTACTTCTAAAAGTAATTTATCATGCGCTACTGCCATTCAGGGCTAGAGATCTTGACAGTAGAGAAGTTTGTTTTGACTGCACATAGATTTTTTTTCTCTCGTGCAGAATTTGAAAAAAAACCCACTCTTGTAGGCTTAGATGACTTGTTTTAAATTAAAGAAAACAGGAGAAAGGATTAAATGAAAATCTCCGTGGGAGAACATGGTGAGAGATTTCCCTGTAACAGACCTCAGGCCTCATCAAAATTTCACAATTATGCAGAAGTAAAGCAGACCACAATAGCAGCATGTTACAATTTCATTTAACAGACGGTTAAGCTGTACTTTCTGAAGCTTTCCTTGCTTGTTGACCTCTAAAACTATCTGTTGTTTGTAAATCATCTCAATGAGAAGGACAGATGATGAGAGAGCCTGATTCAGCATAGTCAGGTGTAAATATGGAATAAGTCATTGTACCGTCAAACTTGCTTTTGTGAAATGCATGAGATGCCAGTAGAGAGGAGCCCAGGCTTCTCACTACAGATTTTTACATTAAAGAAAGCATTTCAACATTTTCTTCTCTCTCACTTGCTATCTCCTTCAGGGCCTCCAAGGATTCTAATTATTTTCCCAGAGCTACAGGAAGCCTTGCAGCCAGCCTATTGGTAGCTGCTAATTAATAAAGAGTTCCCATTTTGCGTGGATGCAGTATTTTCCATGTTGCATTTGGTTTGCAGAAATAAGGCAACAGTCAGACTTTATTGTGCAAAGCCTTGGATCATTCCATCCACTCAAGCAGGAAGCTGGAGACCCTAATTGTAACCATACCATTTATATTATTATCATACAGATTTATTTCCTTTTCTGATTTTCCTCTTTCTAACAGAAAGAAAAAGAGGTGAAAAAACCCAACAAACAAAAAACCTGGTGAAGTATATCCAAAGGAGAAGGGATTTAAACTGATATCCTGAATCTGTTTCATTTCACCACAGAGAAATATTTTCCCAAAGTAGCTTAGCTAAAATCTATTGTAAGGAATGCCGGAAGAATCGAAAAGATTTAATTCAGGGTTTATTTTATCCATCAGTGAGCAGGACTTATCACATCAAGCAGAGGAATGTGAGGTTTGGAGCAGGAGTGCTTTAGTGACTCCTCTGAAACAACTCTCTTTTCAGAAGAATTCTACCAGAATAAATAAATCCCTGTCCCTTGCTCATGACCCATCCCCAGCAAAGCTGACTATCTTGAGGTTTGAAGATAACTGCAACCATTGCTTATTTTTTTCTCTCTTGCTTTGGCTTTAGGAACTCCTTCATAGATATCCTTCGGGCTATCCTACTGTCGTTGGAAGTGCTCATTGAAGATCAGGAACTTCAGATAAATGGCTTCATTCTTATTATAGATTGGAGCAACTTCTCCTTCAAGCAAGCCTCCAAGCTTACGCCGTCTATCCTCAAACTGGCCATTGAAGGGTTACAGGTAGGTGGAGGGTAATACATGTACCTGCAGTTCTAATTGTTGCAGCCAGTGGTTTTTGTCTCACCAGGCCCTGAGGAGGGTGAAGGGTGGTGAGAGAAATTAATCCAGAGTGCTTTAGTGTCCCATCCACTCTCAAGATAGATTTACAGATGTTTCATTTTGACTGTCTTTCACTTTTATTTCAGCTGTAAATCAGTGTAACCAATGTGTGTGTTACTTAGTGCAGCATTAAGGAGAGCTATAGATTTGAGGTTTAATCCATCAGAGAATTCAGAGGGATTAAAATGCAGCAGCATCTGCCTTCTGGAGTGTGCAGTCTGCATTCAAGAACATCTGTATGCAGAGGGAGGGTTTGCAGGAGAAAATAGCAGCTCCCTCAGCAGATAGAATTGTGCCGTTTTACTCATGTGCATGTATTTCAGTTGGAGGGAGATGAGGAAGAGGGAGGACAGGCTCCCTGTCATGCCCTAATTCTGACTGCCTCAATTTGTCACACAGGATCCTCTTACATTATGGTTCAGACTGTTTAGGGGCCGCACATCCACTTGGTGCTTGCAAATAAATAGGAACAAGCTAAAACCATGTGCTGTTACAGGGTTGGGTAGAAAGTGAGGACAAGGCATCTGGGCTGTGATGGGGCAACTTGAGGATGAGGATAAGCTGTGGTCCTCAGAAAAGACCCTTTCCACTGGACTCTGATGAGTCCATCTCTGCTTTTAGACCTCAGGTGGATTTTTAGGTTTGAACTAGTCTGACACAACCTTCAGCCAAGTGACAGGAGATAGGACAAGGGGAAATGGCATTAAGCTGCGCCGGAGCAGGTTCAGATTAGATGTTAGAAAAAATTCTTCACTGAAAGAGTTGTCGGGATGTGGGACAGGCTGCCCAGGGAGGTGTTCGAGTCACCATCCCTGGATGTGTTTAAAAGATGGGTAGATGAGGTACTTAGAGATATGGTTTAATACAGGACAGGTACAGTTGGACTTGATGATCTTAAAGGTATTTTCCAACCTAGTCATTCTGTGATTCTGTGTAAGTGTGGGCATTTGATAGAATCCAAGAACCATTTAGGTTGAAAGGACGACTGGAGATCACCGTGTCCAACTCCCTGCTCAAAGCAGGGCTGATTTCAATATTAGACCAAGTTGCTTAAGGATCATATTTTTTGGAGCTACATATTTAGAAGGAGAGATTTTATAATTGTTTTTCCATCTTATTTTTAGTACTTTTTAGGTACCCTGCAGTCATAAATACCTCAGGAATGATCTTCCCTGTTTTGTGTGTACTTTAACTTTAACTTATATACTAGAAAGAACAATTTGTTCTAATACTTTCTTTAATAACAAATTGCCTGCAATTAGATCATGATTATCTCTACTTCGTGCTATCATTCAAATATGAGGTAGAGAAATCTGCCAGCAATTTTATGCCTGTGTTCCCTTTTCTGGGAATTTTCATCTACTCTAACAATTTAGGAAGTCATGCTGTGCAACTAGTCCCTTGGACAATACCTTATATTCTCCTGCTGCTACTATCACTTCTTCATCTGCCTTCCTTCACAGCATAACTTTCTATGGTTCAAAAAAGCCCTCTAGTCAGAAGGAAGAGAAAGCCAAGTAACATTCATAAGGAAATAAAATTCCAGGAAGGTGTCCTTGTGCCTGTCCAAACTTTGCACTTCCAGCTCTCCAGTAAGAGGCAATTCCAGCCTTCATCCCATCAAATTTCTGGCCATGGCCCTGCCAGGTTGTCTCCCTGCTGTGTGTAGTGAAGGGACATGTCTGCCTTATGGCAGCTCCAGCTTTGAACAGTGGAGAATAAAATTATTCCTTTCGAAGCCAGTCTCCCCTTCTGTGCTTGTTCACAGGCTCTTCTTCAACATCCCCACTACCTGGAGGGACCACTCAGTTTATTTGTAGCTGTTGGCAACACTGTGTTTCTGGAAGTTCCTAAATTGGTTTTTATGATGGTATCATTAGCCTGACATCCTGTGCTGGGCAATTTAAGGAGGCTGCCTTTCTTGTTGGTAGGTAGGCATTTAATTTCTCATTTAAAGTCATGCTACTGTCATGTTCTCCATGAAAAGTAGAAATATAACTGTCTTTCTAAAAAGCAAAAATTGCGATAATGTGTCCTAGACTTTTCTAACCACTGGCGGGCTTGACGAGTTGTAGGAGTTGTGAATACTGCACTCGGATTTAACAGGAAGCAAGTCATTCATGCTTGTAAAGCACACATTTAGCAAACAATGTTGTTTAGGGGTTTTTAGGGACAGTTTTTTCCCCATTTTCATTGAAGTCCCTTCATTAAGATTTTGTTCTATTCCTATTTTAAAAGAACTACGGCTATTCCAATGTAAAATTTATGTAAAAGGTAACTGAAAAGCAGGCGAGACCTACATGCAGAGAGAGTCTCAAAATGAAGTACATACTGTTCAGGGAGGTCATCAGAAGTGAAAAAGTCAGGTTCTGATCTCATAAGATGATGATGTCTGGAAAAAAATAAATTGTTTTAGTCTCCTGTTATTTCTCACAGCCAAGGCACTGTGCATGTACAGACCTAAGGCAAGCAGATTACACGGCTATCCCAGTCCTCCTTTCTAAGAAGAGATTTTGGGTCATATTAAGTCCTCTGTAAATCTATTGAAGTGGATGGATTGAAGGAAAATAATTGTCTCTTAGAAATTCTGGTGGGATTGAGCCATATGTATCTGAGACAGAAACTTCTAGCCTTTCATTTTTTTTTCATTTGTATTCAGTTTACTTCTTCCCTCGGATACCTGCTGCAATGCATTACCACTAAGTGACGAGAATAAACATTACACAGGTGCATATGTTAATTCATCCTGCATTGCAAGGCCAATATCAGTCAAATCCAATAGACTTGGCTGCCGAGATTAATATGTTGCTACTGTATAGGATGTTCAGTTCCAAATGCTGCAAAGTGTGTAAATATTCACGTAGATGAAGTATGAGTTACATCACTATGTGTCTGAAAGTGTATTTTCTCAGCACTACTTTGTTGTGTTTGGATTTCTGTATATATTGCGTCATACACGATAGTTCATTATGAATCAATGGGACACCTACTCTGTTTATCAGTTATGCTATTTAATCACTTAAAAGTAGCCTCGTGTCTGCACTTTAAACAACAGTTGTTCATATGCTAAACAAGTATTTGTACAGTATGGCAATTCTCATTATGCCACAGCAGTGCAGGGACAAATGTGTTCCTAGTGCCTAAACCACCTCTGCTAATGAGCTCTGCTCTTTTATCACCAGGAAATTGCTGCTCTATGCTTTGTGCTCATACTGTACTCCTTCCTAGACCTTACTGATCTTTTGAGTTTTGACACATTAAAGAAAAGATTGTCATGTGGATGGAGAGGTTGGGAAAGGGTTGTATAAAAACCCAACCTATTTTGCCAATAACTTGATGTGGTTTGATTTTTGATCCTTATTCTTTTAATGTGAACAGCTTTTCCCCTTCACATCATATTTCTCCCCTCTGTTCTCTTCATCTGTGAGTTATACTTCTCTCTATGTCACACTGATCTTATAATTATCCTTTGATGGTAGACAAAATTTGTTTGTGGCTTAAGATAATCAGAGACTGATCTTTTGGCATTTTGCATAACAGTTTAGAAGCATCAGAGTCTAATGGCAAAGGCAAGAAATCCATGTTGCAATCATGAAGCAGGTAAATCGTGTAAAACATGGTCACAACAATCCTTCTTAGTGTGCGAGATTTTTGCTACTGTCTACTGGTTTTGAAAACCTGTAATAAACACGGGAATTGGGGCTGAAGAGTGTTACAGTAAACATAGCCTGAGTGTCCACTGAAGCCCAGATTTATTTTTAATGTTGATTGGGCTTTGCTCAGGCAATGTAGTTGCTTTGCCTCCAAACAGGACCTTTTGATTTTAGGGTGCTTCTACTAATGAATAGTAAGAAACACTATGTGCTTCTGCCTTATCCAACACCAGGGATATGTGCTACAGTTTGTAGTATGTGAGTGCATGTACCCATATAGAAATCCCCCAGATAATCCTCTGAAATTAACTGAAGAACTTCAATAGCAGCCAGAAACATTCTAAAACTTTCAGAGCAGCACAAGGTCTAATCTCACCTGCCATTGCTTTGGTGAAAACAAAACAAGAAGGACATTGTCTACCAAGATCTAGCTGAGCAGTTTATGGCACAGATGAGCAAGCTGGATTCAAAAAAACCAGATCAGGCTTGCGCTCCAATGTACCTAATTCTGCCTTACATAAAGGCTAACTTATCCCAAGGCTGTCTCAAGGTACTGAAACAAGTAGGGTGAATGTTTATATCTTAGCCAAACTCTTTTCTTTGAAATTCTATAACACGCAGTTGTGTTCACATATGTGAGGGCAATGACTCTTAAAAACCAGCCCTGTGCCTACTTTGTGACAATGATGAAACACTGTGGGAGAGATCTTTAGGATTCAGTAGGGCTTTGATTCAAATTTCACAATCATTACAGCAGATAGCAGTAACAACAGGAAAGAACAACTAAGATCAGCAAACAGGAGTTTGTCTCCAGATTTTCATTTTCAAACTGACAGAAGTTATGAACAACGATGTCCATTAGGAGATCAATTTAAATTATTTCATTTTGTTTTAAAATTATGTGTAGTTTATCATCATCCAGTGAAAAATTGAAACTGGTATTTCTGGGAGGAGAGGTTAATGAAAGGAAATCAATGATATTTGACATAGGAACACCTTAATCAGATGGTGTTACCAATAACATTTTTCTGTAAAAAAAAAAATAAAAATCTTCAAATAAGAGCAACTTGTATGATTTTCTCTTAGAAAATTGTTCATGGTACAATATTCCAGAACAGTTTTGATGCTGAGATCAAGCCAGCTAATCAAGCTAACAGGTTTGTTTGGATATTATTGGAGGTTATCCCACTTCAAAATCTGGAGTGAGATACCAGATTACAGAAAACTCCTCCTGCTTAGAATTATATGAATCTTTTTGATCTTTAACATGAAGAATAGATTTTAAAAGTTTCTTTTTATTTCTTTTTTTTCATTTCCTCCTACTGTAATTATGTGGGATCAAGAAACTTTATGTCATTGAAATTATAGCAGCAGATTACTTGTCTCTTGACACTATTATTTTATACAATCAAATATTTTTCATGTTGTTTTGGAAGAGCTAAATATATAGTATGGTTAAAATGCAGACTAAAAGGTAGAGTTTGAAGGAAAAAATACTATGACAAAGATGTAATTTGTTTGTTTTTCCAAATCTTAGTTAAAAATATGAGCTTTTAGAGCTAATAGATTTTTCCAGTGGAAAACATTTTTTCTGGAAAAATGCCATGTTTTCCGAATAGGAGTATTATGGTGAAATATGTTTCCAAAATTTTCTGGAAAACATATGGAAATATGTTTGTTTCAAAACTTTTCATTTGTAAATGAAAATACTTAATATTCCATTTCATTATGAATGCTAAGAAGTGCTTGATTTCTGTCTTGTTAGAATTTCTTGCTTTCTCAAAGTCGAAATCAAGCTGAGATAATTAAACAGTATTTCAGATCAGCAGGACCTGGGTTAATGGGTATGACTGAAATCTTTGTTATGCTCAAACTGGGAATCTGAACAGAACCCAGCGAGTCCTCATCCATCTGGAGACTTTGCCAAACCCCATGCCCCACAAACTCCGTTTGTCCTTCAGCAGCCCAGACCCTGGAGCAAGGAACTGCCTCGTCTCTCCTTGTTTAAACACATTTATACTCTGAAACCTGAGGTAGATGTGATCTCTTTGACTTAGTACTTCAAACTGAACTCATTATGAGCCATGTGAAGGATGCAGGCTATAAGATGCCTTACATAATAAGGATAAGATACAACTAGTCTTTCTGTAGAGTTTCTGCTACTTGAAAAATTTAAAGTAACTGAGAATCCACATCGTAACAAACTGAACAACACTCTAAAAAGACTTCTTCTAGCTCAGCTTTTCTGTAGAAATCTGTCATGTAGGGATAAGCCTATCTAAGCTATAAATATCCTATGATGCTGTTATGTCTCATCAAGTATTTATAATAGGTCTTATTAACAGAAAAACAGAGTGCTTTCTGTCACTGCCTACTGAAGGCAGAACAGATCAAATACTCAGTAATAGAAGCTAGGCAAGTAAAACCACATATATAGGCACATGTATGCACTTGCTTGGACAAGGACAAGCAAAAAAACCGTACCACCTAGTGTTAAAAGCCCCTCAATGTAGACTCTAAAGCTGATTATCTCTGCAAGACTAAATGCAAGCTCAAAAGTCACTCCTTCATGTCTTTGGCTGCTCCTCAGTCTTTCAGGTTGAACATGCAAAAGACAAAACTCAGCAGAGAGCTCAGGCCGGTTGCTGGGGCAGTATGACTGGCTGGGGTTCTGTGCACATCTGCAGAGTAATGCTGTTTTATAGGAGCCAAGAATTGGACCCTCCTTCCCTTCCCTTGTTAGAAAGAAACCTGCTTGGATGCAGACTGTTTTTCTTTCTTTCTTTGTATCTAGAATTTAAAGACACATAAAAAATGAAGGAAATATTTAGATTTTCATAGAATCATAGAATGTGTAAGGTTGAAAGGGACCTTTAGAGGTCGTCTAGTCCGACCCTCCTGCAGTAAGCAGGGACATCTTCACTAGATCAGGTCACTCAGAACCCCATCAAGCCTGATCTTGAGCCTCCACTACCTCTTTGGGTAACCTGTTCCAGTGACCTACCACTCTCATACTGAAGAATTTTTTCCCAATATCCAAACTAAATCTACCCTTTTCTAGTTTAAAACCGTTATCCCTTCTGTTGCTATTTGCCCTCATGAACAGTTCTTCCCCAGCTTTCTTATAGGCACCTTTCAGGTATTGGAACGCCACTATAAGGTCCCCTTGAAGACTTCTCTTCTCCAAGCTGAACAAGCCCAATTTCTCAGCCTGTCTTCACAGGAGAGGTGCCTTTGATCATTTTTGTGGCCCTCCTCTGGATGCGCTCCAACAAGTCCATTTTCTTCTTATGTCAAGGGCTCCAAAGTTGGACATAGTATTCCAGATGAGGTCTCACCAAAGCAGAGTCGAGGGGCAGAATCACCTTTCTTGATCTGCTGGCCACACTTCTTTTGATGCAGCCCAGGATACAGTTGGCCTACTGGGCTGCAGATGCACATTGGTGGCTCATGTTGAGCTTCTCATCCAGGAGTACTCCCAAGTCCTTTTCCTCAGGGCTGCTTTCAAGCACATCATCTCCTAACCTCATGAGGTTCTCCTGGGCCCACTTCTCCAGCCTGTTCAGGTCCTCCTGGATGGCACCCTGTCCCTCTGGCACATTGACCTCACCACTCAGCTTGGAGTCATCAGCAAACTTGCTAAGGGAGCACTCAATCCCACTGTTAATATCATTAATAAAGATATTAAACAGAACTGGTCCCATCACAGACCCCTGAGGAACTTTGCTTGTCACTGACTTCCATCTGGACTTTGAACCATTGACCATGAACTTCAACAAAGCCAAGTGCAAGGTCCTGTATGTGGGTCAGCATAGTCTGAAGTGCAACTACAGGCTGGACAGAGAATGGATTGAGAACAGCCCTGAGGAGAAGAACTTGGGGGTGCTGACTGATGACAAGCTCAGCATGAGCTGGCAGTATGTGCTAGCAGCTCAGAAGGCCACCCATGTCCTGGGCTGCATCAAGAACAGCTTGGCCAGCAGGTTGAGGGATGTGATTCTGCCCCTCTACTCTGCTTTCATGACAATCCATCTGAAGTACTGCGTCCAGCTCTGGGGTCCTCAGTACAGGAAAGACATAGAACTGTTGGAAACAGTCCAGAGGAGGCCACAAGGATTATCTGAGGGCTGGAACCCCTCTCCTATGAAGATAAGCTGGGAGAGTTGGGCTTGTTCAGCCTGGAGAAGAGAAGGCTCCAGGGAAAATCTTGTTGAAGCCTTCCAGTACCTGAAGGGACTACAAAGAAGCTGGGGAGGGACTGCTTGCAATGGCAGGGAATGACAGAACAAGGAGAAGTGGGTTTAAACTAAAAGAGGGTAGATTTATATTATATATTCAGAAGAAATTCTTCACTATGAGGGTGGTGAGGCCCTGGCACAGGCTTCCCAGAGAAGGTGTGGCTGCCCCTTCCTGGAAGAGTCCAAGGCCGGATTGGATGTGGCTTTAGACAACCAGGTCTAAGGGAGGGTGTCTCTGCCCATGGCAGGGGGGTTTGAACTAGATGGGCTTTGAGGTCCCTTCCAACAGAAAGCATTCTATGATTCTATGAATGACGTTCAGTGACTGGAAAAAGGCTTCAGATCAGAATTTAGCAGATGCTATAAGATGCAATGGGATACTCTGCTTCCCCAACATCTGTGGCAAAAAATGTATTTCTTGATTTCAAACCCAGTACTTACGTGAGATGCAAGTTTGCATATTTACACAGAAATTTGGATGAAGCCATTTGCAATATACATACATAAAAAAACACACAATCTTTTCCACTAAAGGCTGTCTCAAAAGTTCCCAAATCCGTTCCCTAGTTATATTTTTCATCAGTATTAGAATGTGCTTCATGTTAAATAGGTGTGTTGAACTGCTGAACATCAAGTCACAACTAATGATGAGCACTTAGTGTCCATTGAAAAAAGGTCAGTTTGAATCATTCCAGAAATGCTCATGCTATCTGTCTTCAGCAGCTGTTGTGATAGGTAGAATGAGTACTCTCTGAGCTGTCAGCGAGGGTGCCTTTGAAATTATAGGAGACGAGAAAAGGGATTGACTCATTATATATAAAGTAAAGGTAGATAAACAGACTTTGCTCTCTGCAAGAGAAGGCCTATGCTCATTGTGTGCCTATCATCTCTGGGGAGTTGACTGGAACAAGGAGAAAGAAAAGCATAGTAGGCTGTAGACTCACATTTGTCACTTGAAAATTGGAATTATCTGCTTAGTAGAATTGATCAGTCCAGCCATGTTTGCCAGTTGGAACATTTGGCTGTGAGTAAAGGATAAGCTGCAGTGTGGACAGCCAGAGAGGCTGGATTTGTGAAGTGGAAAGTCTATTTTTTTAATGCCAGTTATTACATTTTAGGAAGGATCTCATTAAATTGCTGATAAGAGTTAGGAAGCAAATGCTCTTTCAGACCTGGCAAGGAAAGGAGGAAGTTTATTGCAGTAAGATTGCATATAACAAAAAGCAGGTATTTCTTACCAGTAGCCAGTGAAAAGGCAGCTGGAGCTAACACAAGTATTGCTCAGACCTTCCTACGAACATGGGCATAAGTAGCTCATACTGTATATTGAACATTTCTTTCTCTCATAAAATGTGAATGTGGCCAACTGTACCTAGATTAATCTAGATTATCTCTGTCCTCATTAATGTCAGAACTTCAGGAGTGATGCATCTGTAGTAACTACTTAAGTCTTTTACAACCACACAACCCTTCTCCTTTCTAGTATGGAAACTGAGTGAAAGCTTCCCAAAGAGAGTACTTGCTACAGATACCGTCTTGCTACGAGAAACATGTAAAGCAACTAGCCAAAAACGTAAAAGGGATTGCATGTACAAGATTAGACCAGAAAGATACAGGAGTAGTGACATCTCCATGAGACTTATGTACCAACAAAGGTGGAACAGGTCTATTTTCTTTGAGAGGTGGGGTGGTGATGAGGATACATGTGGGTAGGGAGACGAAGGAAGTCAGAGCAATAAGAAGAGTGATGATATGACTGTACACTGTGATATATGGCAAGGATTAACCCCTAAGCACAGGTAGATAAGGGTTTGGAGAAGGTTCATGCTGGAGCCTCCTTGACAACTGCAGACTGAAATTGACATCTCCTGGGAAAACATCTTTGGCAGTGTAAGATCAGCTGTCTCTTTACACCTGGGGCTCATGGTGCCCTTTCCAGCACATGCCTTCAAGGATGTGCTGTAGCAGTGGAACTGGCCGTGGGTCCCTGACTGCTGCAGTACAAGAGCCAGAGCCCCGACTCTGTGTTTGCATTGTCTGCTCTGCTGCTCTAGGCATGGTAATACTTTCTGGTACAAGGTTTTAACAAAAAGCTGCAGACATTTTAAAATCCTGTGTGGTCATATGTATGTATATAGTCAATATGTATGGTCAACATGGTCAAAAGAGACTACCATGTTTTCAGCAAGTTTGAGGTAAAGTCTCAAATTATGCAAATGGGAATTTTGCCTTTGCCTTGATGGAGGCTGTAATTCCACCCCTATTACTCTATCAAAGGAAGTGGTTTTCCAGTTCCTAAGAAATTTCCAGGCTTCAGAAAATGTCCCTCAACATTTGAGCACTTTTTGGAAATTTTTTCACATCAATTAAAACTTCTTGTCTAGTGATCTTGAAGGACTCTGGTTTGTTTTCAAACATTTTTATGTCTCTTTTTAACTGTGTAGAGCTTAACACTTGAAACAAGCATTCCTGAACAGCAGGGGTTCCTTGATGCAAAATTGTCAACCTGAAACATCTCAAACATTGCAGTCTTCCAAGGAAAGATGAAAACATCAAGTGAAAAACTCATCCTACTTCCTTCTCCTCTCCTTTCTACCCAAAGCCCCCTGCTAAGCTTTGACTTCAACAAATGAGCAATTTCTGAGGAAAAAAGCATTTCAGTGAAAATTCCTGCAGTAGCTGCACTGCCCTGTAATTCAAGTCTTCCTGTGATTCTTACAGGGTTTGTTTTGCATCCCTTTCTGCTAGACACATATTAGACCATTTGAATGTGTATTCTGCCTTTCACAGCGAGTGCTTCAAAATGTTTGCAGTAGAACCAGCAGAAGTGTAATAAAAATAATTTCCATTTCAGAGGAGGCTTTCTGAAGAACTTGAATCCACATGCAATGAAAATGTGGCTAAGAAAAAAAACATAGCTAACACAAATATAATTGCAAAGTGACAATTCTTCAAATAGCAGATGCATTTCATAAAATCATAGAGTCATAGAATGCTTTGGGTTGGAAGGGACCTCAAAGATCACCTAGTTCAAACCCCTCTGCCATGGGCAGGGACATCCTCCCTTAGACCTGGTTGCCTAAAGCCACATCCAATCCAGCCTTGGACTCTTCCAGGAAGGGGCAGTCACAGCTTCTCTGGGCAGCCTGTGCCAGGGTCTCACCACCCTCACAGGGAAGAATTTCTTCCAAGCATTTAATACAAATCTACCCTCTTTTAGTTTAAACTCACTTCCCCTTGTCCTGTCACTCCCTGCCATTGCAAGCAGTCTCTCCCCAGCTTTTCTGTAGGCCACTTCAGGTACTGTTACAAGATTTTCCCTGGATCCTTCTCTTCTCCAGGCTGAACAAGCCCAACTCTCTCAGGCTATCTTCATAGGAGAGGGGCTCCAACCCTCGATTCATCTTTGTGGCCCTCCCCAACAAGGCCATGTCCATCTAGAATGTCATTGAATAGGCAGTTTTTGAGAAGAAAGGAAGAAGCATCAAGATATATATATATATATATATATATATGATGAGCAAGAAACAAACTGAACATAGAATTCAGGCTTGTCTGGGCTTGCAGGGTAATGTAAGTCTTATTCTTCTAGAGAATTTAGAAGCATCTTTGAGTTAGGAGAAGTGTGCTCGGTAGCATGGGTGCTTAATGTCTGGAGGAAATGGTTTCTGGTGGATTGGATGAGAATATTCGTGTAAATGGTCATCTGCAGTACTTACAAAGTGTCCTGTAGTCTGTGATTCTGTGATACTCTAACTTCTGTGGGAAGTGTCATGCAGACTTCTCCTGGCAATACTAGCTTTACTAGGATTCGTTAACAAATAAAGAGAACCTGAAGTTGAAAGTTTCTTAGGAAATAAGATCACCTCAGCACAGCACAGATAGCACTTCCCTCCTTTGATGGTCCTTGCCTTTATCATATCATTTGATGTCATTTATCAAACTTACTGCTAAGTGTGAGGAAAGCTGTGAGGGGACAGTCCTAAAGAGATAAGAATTCCTGAATCTGTACTGCAACTGAAATTAATGAATTGCTACAGATAAAGCTTTGGACTTAATTAATCATTGTAAGTGGGCTTTCTGCTAACATTGAAGACAATATCTGCCACTATCTCTTGCTGAAATAAAATTAATAATTTTACCATGAAAAAAATTAACCCTCCATAATTCCAGGCAAACCACAAATAGTTTTTAATGAAAAAAAGAATGCCTGAACTCATAACCTAGCAGGTAGACCTCATTTTCTGTTGCTGTCCACTATTTTTGCTTAAGCTGAGTCAAGGATCACTACAGCATGGAGACTGTTTGCAGTCATTTGACACCATGTTTTGAAAAGCCACTCGAACAAAGGACTAAGGAAGCAGAAAAGAGTCAAGCTGCAGTTTGGGTCAGATACTGCCCCAGAATTTCTGCAATGAAGCTTTTTGACAGAAGTCAACATTTTCTAAAAGAAG
Source organism: Gallinula chloropus (assembly GCF_964237585.1). Taxonomy (NCBI): domain Eukaryota; kingdom Metazoa; phylum Chordata; class Aves; order Gruiformes; family Rallidae; genus Gallinula; species Gallinula chloropus. The sequence goes on along the minus strand of NC_140086.1, from coordinate 39,780,500 downwards.
CCCACAACATTTCATGCAGCAATAACGAAACAGTTTTGCCACGAGAGCTGCTTCTTGTTGAAACAAACAAAACCAGTTTCTCTGCCAGATTCTAACTTAAGGCTTTGGTATATCACCCCACATATTCCTACCCAGTCCCTGCCATAAATATGTGGGTTTGGAGCATCTTCTATCTGCCTAGGAACAATTTCTGCTGCAAATGGTAGGTCATTTCAGCCATGTCCATCAAATCAGCTAGCCATTATCCAGCTTTTTCAACTTCTCTCCCTCCCTGCTCTTTCTCTACCTTTGATATTGCTTTCTCTTCTAAATATTACAAGATAAATAAAGCAGTGAGGCAAACCAGGTGTGCAAGGTGTGCATTTTGTGGTGCTGAGCCCACATGGCTAACAGCATTAGATATTCAAACACACCAAATATAATTAACTATTCAAGAAATTTTCCCCTTCCAATTTGTTATACATGCCTGAGTGAATGTTAATGGGGTCACAGAGCTCTTTGAACTGCTGCTGACAGAACAATAAAGAGTTCCTGTGGTTTTCAAGAAACAGCACAGTATAATTTTGCTTGCTTTGCAAGGGCATTTCTTAATGATATCATTATACCCTCTAAACTCCTAGTCCACTCTCAGAAACTCACAACACTTCAAATGACAAGTTACCTTCTCTTCTCCCTGGGAGAATTGAATCTCAATTATAATTTATAATGTGTTACTTACTCAGTGAATATTCTTTTCCTGTGCCTCTGAGAGGTGCCAGCTATGGTATTTTAATGAAGCACCCCCATTTTATAGCCTCTCTCTTCTGAAACAGGAACAACAGCTTTTAAAGGGCTAAATCTCTTACCCAGTTTGCTGGCTAAGGAAAGCAAATAAATTCCATTTGAACTGTCTTAAAAGACAATGAAAATAAATTAGATTTGTCTCTGTTCCAGAGATAACTTATGCTTGAACAGTATTGCCTGAGAAAGTACAAATAACCATACTAGAAAATTCCTGCCATCTGTGACAAAATTCATTCAAATGTTTGAAGTGTTTTACTTTGACTGCTTACACCATTTTGAGGTTGTTTGTTTTGCAAAGATATTCTAGGAAAATTAGTTCAGGAATGTTTGTTAAACTAACACAATAAGTGAGTGTTGCTATTAGCTTGAGTAAATTTATTTGGTATCTAGCTCTAAGGATTGCCCAGCTTTGTGTGTATATAGGAAATAAAAGAAAAGAAGCCCTTTGTAGTAGTGCATTCCTTTTCTTTGAAGCCAATGCAGAAAATACATCTGTAGGATACCAGGTTTAGGAAAAAAACTAACCACCAAAAAAAAAATGCCCCAAAACCCAGGAAATAATCTTTCATGCTTCCAGGAGACTTTGCAAATTAGTCCTCTTTGATTTTTTTTTTTTTAAATTGGTAATTTTACATAGTACAAGTTCTGGAATAACATCAGCATATGATTCTCAGAGATTTGCTTTTAACAACAGGCTGCTTTGCTGGGCATGCACGCTTTTAAAAATAATCACCCATTTTCAACATACTTCCATGCAGTTAGTCGTCAGGCTGCAGTTAGCTGTCAGGCTGCAGCTTTCCCTCAGCATCAGTTACTTGCTCTCTGGACGGGTCACTAAGTATCTGTGCCACTGGCATGAACAGGGGTGAGTGATCAAGAATTTCAGCATGGTGAATCTCCAGGTATGTCACCAGCACTACTAACGCTGTGGTAACCACAGGCAAAAATCAATTTTATGTGTTTGGGAGATTGTGTCCAAGCTTGGAGAGCAACTTCATGCCACCTCTCCCCAGACCTTGAAGGCTGTGTTTTCAAGGTAGACCTCTTTGAATCTGGGCTGGTTGGCACATTAAAAGAATATGTAGAATAACTCTTGGTGGGAACATTTGATTAAAAATGAAACATCTGTTGACTTTTGTGCACACTGCATCCTTTTCAGAAGCCTGCCCCCAGTAGGGACAGCCTTGGAAGATGTGACACAGATGAAGACTCAACTTTTCTGATTTATTGGCCATTCAACTGTTGTGACAGGTGAAGCAGCTCTTGCAGCCTTTAAACCTTACAAAATACTGTTTGGACATGCTAAGTGCAACAAACCAATTTTAAAATGATTTATCTTTTATCTACCTTTCTGCCTCTTCAGTCACGTCCTCACTTTTCTCCCTGAATCTCTCCAATTGCTTATGCACAGCAGAGCTTTACAAGCTGGTGTATTGTTACACTGCCATTATGTGAGGTTTTATGAAGAAGAACAGCTAGTGCCACATCTTTTTTTATTTGTTTTTCTGTTTTGTTTGATGGTTTGTTTTGTTGTTGCTGTTTACAGAATTATGTATATGAGGTCAGTAGCAACACTTCGAACATGGATAAGCTTCCTGTCAAGAGGTAGCACTGGAAGGATATTTGCAGTAGTTTGCTTTGCAAAATACATCAGAAAACATGCTGTGTCACTTTTTCTTTTGTTGCCACATCCCCCATGTTCTTGGTGTTTTGCTCATTCTCAGATAATTTCTGCCTGAATTTAAAGCACCGTCTCTTCAGAAATTTTCTATCTACAATAAGCAAAGCTCAGATGGCACTTACTACTTTTACTGTCTTTAAAAGCTCTGAAAGAGTTGTAACGTATGGAGTTGTAGAATGGATGGTAATTCCTTTCATACTATACATTATTCCAGGACTTCTCCACTATCAGCACATGCTGAGATGCTATAGGAATGCAATAGAAGTGGTGTTCCATAAAGCCCATTCATTTTCACACTGCAGCAAAAGATAAAGTAAAAATGGGGATAAATTAAATAAAAATGGAGTCTGCCTTTAAAATACAACTACCTGAACGCTTTTATATCCTGCAGGTTGCGGGCAGGGGAGCAATAAAGAAATCTGGGCTTGCAAAAAATGTAGCAATGCCAAGTGGGGTGTGACCCCCACAGAAGTACAGTTGTTGATGGTGTGTTTAAAATCTACCTCCAGCAGAAGCAAAGCTTTGAACCCGAATTCATGGCAAAACCCTCCCCTCTGTGCAATGTCATAACTGAAGTCTGAGATGTCATAAGTAAAATCTGAGAGTTACTGCTCTGAAAAGCCAAAGGTGTGCAGGGCTGATACTTCACTGGTCTCACTAGTGGCACCTGTTACGAGTCACTAGTGTAAGGATGAGGAGGTAGCAAATGAAGCTACTAGGAACCATGTATGGAACAAATGAAGAGAGGCAGGTCTTCCTGCAGTGCACTGTAGACATGCAAGTCCTTGTCTCAAAGGATATGTGGATGCCACATGACGTCAAGAGACACTGGACTGGTTAGTACAAAAGAAATCCAGTGAGGGTAACTAAGGATACAGGAGTTACACCTGATTTTAAAGGCTGAGAATAACTGAAGGCTGACAGCACATCTTGTAAGACACGCTTACCTGTTCCTCCTCTTCCCTCTGCAGCTGAGTAGGGCAGCAGGTCTAGAGAGAATGCACAGCCAGATGGATCTATGGTCTGGCTTGCATGACTCTCTTCTGCTCCAGAAGCAGCAAAGTTTGCATCTGTTCTCAGTGATTCCTTCAGGTACTGACTGCTTGTGGTAACACTTGTAAAGCATTAGTTTCCAAGAGTCCAAAGTGGACTAAGCAGAAGTGGTCCTATTTTTTTCTCTGGAATGCAACCAGCATCAGGACGATGGACTGCAGTGATGGCTCAGGAGCAGCCCTTGGCACTGCAGGACTCGGTTCTCCACTTCTCAGTGCAATTCAGCAGTGTCAGGACATGTATTACTGCTTTATACTGAAATACATGAAAACAGATTAGTATTGACTCCTATGAATATTAATCAAGCCCATCATCTAGAAACTACAGTTTGCTCAGTGAGTGGCTCTGTTAGTGATGTTGCTGCCACGGCAGTGTATCTCTTTTTCCTTCAAAGATCTGTTTATTTCCAATTTCTAGGATGAGCACGGCATTTAAAAATACCACCTTCCGGGTTTACTAAGGAAGTAAGCAAGATCTGATTGTGTTCAATATGGTTAAAAGGAGAAAACAAACCACCACAATATCTCCCCTATCTCCCCCAAAAGAGAGAAAAACCACTGAGCCAGTGCTGTGTAAACTAACAGGAAATCATTAGATATATACTGCCCACCCCCTCCAAGCTACATGTTTCATTTTGAAACGAATCTGTACTTGGAGGCATCAGTAATTATTTCCATTTATTTTCCGCTTCAGTGATATGTAAAGCTGCAGTTTTGATATGGCTTGCCAAATGCCTCCGTTGATTTACATAAAAGGTTCACAGGAGGCAGAAATATTTGCCTGAAGGATAAAAATAAACATATTCAAGCAAACAAGATGCTAGCACAAATGTAGTAAATTCTGAAATTTAGAGGAAAGCTGATTGCATTTCTCCCTGTGCTTATCTAAGCATGACAACAGCAGAGTTTGGTGGATCGAATTCACAGAGCGTTCAGTCATCCCCACTGGTGCATCACTTGCTCCTAAACGGCACTGTTGCCATCCTGGTGACCTCTTTTGCAGGGGGCAACATGAAACCCTAATGAGTTGCTGGTTCAACCAAAGTGGGTGGGGGCAGGAGCTGATGAGCTGAAGGTCTGTTTCTCCTTTAATAAGTCTGGAGTGGCACCGCTGATGGGAAGGATGGAGAGGGAGAAACAGAACAACATTTTCCTCCACCCTCTCCAGCAAACCCCCACACACCCTGTCCTAGGGCCAGATGAAGCAATGACCACGATCATGAGGTGAAAGCTGAACTGTGGCACTGTTGCACTATTACTCCAGTGTCCCATGGAGTGCCTGAAGCACAGGAAGAGCAAAGGATCCCTTAATTCCCCAGATGTGCTCTGGCAGGAAACCACAGAGTCTTTCCCAGAGCTTTTCAGCTTCTTTGCATGAGTCCTGCACAAACCACAGGACTCAAAAGGGAGAGAGTTTCATTCAAAACCCTGCTGCTGCTGCACTCCACCTGGCTTTCTTTGGGGAGCTATGAAACCTCACAGTAGGTCCTCTCCTCCAGGTGGGCAAGAGACCATCAGTTAAGCCAGCTGCTCCATAGTACTGTTACAGCCTTCCTCTGAAAATGTTAAAAAAAACCATAATCCTGCTCTCTTTTATCTCCTTAGCGCTATGATTTTCAGGGGTTTTTATAAAACAGAGATCTAAGTACAAACAAAAAATTTAAGTCTTTGTATTTTCAGTCTGGGTTTTGAGGGTCTGAGGTGTATTCAGTTAATGTCTTCAAGATTTTGTCTGCTGCCATGAAGGTTGGAATAATTTTCTTCACGTTTTAACAAAACCCAAGCTTTAATGCAATGTCACAGGAACAGCAGATGAGCCTTTGAGGGAATCTGAAAACCACAAGATCTATTGCCTGTGCTGCTTCTGTATCTCCATGGAACAGGAGATTTACGTATGCACTCACTCCCTTGCAAGGTCCACATATAACCTGTCTACAGCTGCTGGCCTAACAGAAGAGGCAGATGCACTGGATGTGGTTGTGATGACAATGTGTTGGTTAGGTTGTAAGGTGGAGGAGAGATGGATGGAGAGGTACAGCCTCTCTCAGGCAAACACCACATAGCATCTGTTGCACTAAGCAAGCTTTTCTGAGCAGTGCCAACACATCCCTCCTCACCAAGTCCACATCTAAGTGTTTTCGAAATGTTGTTACTGTTTATTTTAATCTAAAATGGTTCATTTAGTAAAGACCATGTCTCCCTCCTTCCTTGAATGCAGTAAAAATAAGTCTTTGTAGATACCCTCATTGCTTACTTTTGCACAATGACAATGTGGGGTGGGTTTTTTCATTCTAAGCAAAGGGTTAATATTTAAGGAATCATATTCTTCCTCTTCAAATCAGAGAAACAAGGCTTACCTTAAGGATGAGGTGCTGCGTTGCTATTTGGTCCCACTAGCACTGCAGAATCAAGCCAGGAAGGAGATAGCAAGCTTGATTATACTGTCACTCTCACACTCCCTGAACTCCCATGAAGTGGGAATGAGTGAGACAGGAAGAGTCTGGTGTTATTGCTGATTTTGGCCTGGAACGCCCTCCCCCACACATCTTGCCCCTTGCAAAATGAAAACAGTTTGATTTGGAGACCATAAATTCAGAAAATTGTTCCTTTGATATTAGAGAGCCCCTAGTCTGGCTGTTGAAAGACCAGTTCAGACCAGAAAACAGGCCTCTACTTACTGATGTGTGCTATCAGCCACTGCAGCATCTTATCTAGAAGTCTAGTAGGATCCTCCATCATCTGATCTGTACTAGTGAACACTTTAAGGCTTTCTGGAAGATGTGTGCCATCCCTAACTGCATTTACTGGGCAGATTGCAACAACCATTTGGGGAAAAATTTAGTGGCTCTTGCTAAGCAGTAGTCTAGATCAGATTTCCACCTTGCTTCATCTTGTCCTTGAAAGCTCTGGATGGCTGAAAAAGAAGGACTCGACCAGATCTACTAAGAAGATTTTCAAACCCATAATGTACTTTTACTACTGGTTTTTGTTCCCCTTTTTGACACTGGCAGCAGTGTGAGGTTGGGAGACAAATTATTGCCTATGCTTTACAAGGAATCATATCTGTTCCTGTACTATGTAAAGGTCCAAATGAGGCAGCTAACATGGTTTTCCTACCCAGGTTATCCCTGTGCCTCCTCACCCAGCTGTTTTATCATAAAAACCAGATTAATAGAGAATATTGATCCATAGCTGTATCTTCACAGTGCCTTGTAGGAATTGGTGCATGGAGGAAGATGAAGTGTTCTTTTCAAAGGTGAAAAGAGGGCTAATAAAGTGATTAATGAAATAACCTCCTGCATTTTCATTGCAATGAGAAATCTCAATGGGAAAAAAGCAGTTCAGTGAGAATGAAGGAAATAACACTCCACCATCCTTGAGAAAGGAAGAACCATCAAGGTAACAACTGTGGTGCAACTCAGGTGGAAAGGGACTGTGTTTTTGTCAAGGATTGGTAGTGAGACTGTTTTGTACTCTGCATTGCATTCAACCATTGATGGTTTTAAAGACATCTGCAAAATAAGATAAATTTTTGCTGATGCAGCAGTCTGTCAGCAGGCAGCTGGGCTTCAGGGCACTCAGTCAATGGTACTGCAATTACTTACAAAGAAGATCAAGTAACCTTTAATTCTTTGCATCTTAGACCCCTTTCACATCCCCCACCTTCCTTTCAAATACAGGGCTAAAGAGAGAGATATAAAGGTAAAAATACTCTCTTTGGGGTTAATCTCTTTGACAAACAGATGTAAGGGGAAAAAGAAAACCCACCACAAAAAGAGGGAAAAAATTTACATGCACATTTTCTCCAGTTTTATTTTTCAAATCCTACAAAGAGGGAAGCTCCAGATCGAATTGTAGAATAAAAATAAGGAAATAAAGGGTCTAAATGCATCTGGTTTTTTCTGAAATACTTTTTTTTTTTTTTTAATTTGGTCTTTACACCCCTTTAAAGTACATTTCTGGGAACTGCAGCTATATCTAGTTTTTAGAAATCCCTGTGACATGCAGCAGCTATATCTTTGCTGGTGAGGGGGAGAGAGGCAGAAGATGCTTTGGTGGGGGAAGATGGGCTCAGCCAGACTTGGCAGCTCATTGCAGCAGGTGCAGGTATTGGTAGATGGTTCAAACAAAGGTCAAGAGATACAGATCTGAGCTGTCATCACTGCTAGGAGATCCAAGTTTGTGGGTCTTGACCACAGAGCAGGGGTGGTAGAGGATAGCCTGGGACAGAAGAGCAAGGAAGTTGGAGAATTTGGGAAGAGGGAGGTTTGGGGCAAGAGATTGGAGGAGCTGTGGAGATTCATAGTTGGTTGATGCTCTGGATGGCTTTTTCAGACGAAGAGGTCTGCTGTGTACTGTGGAGTTTTGGGAAGCTCTTATCTGAGACAGATATGTGGAATTAGAAATAAGTATGAATGAGATTTTTGGAGTGATAAGAACTGTGGGCTGTGGTGCAGTTTGAGACAAGTCAAGAGGTCCCCAGATTTGTTAGACCAAAAAGGGCAGAGAAAACTTAAGAGGTTTATGGGGGTAGCTATGGGGTACTTATTCGTTCTGGCAATGATCCTGGGGGGGGGGCACTCACAGGGGTCTACTGTACCACCCTATATCCTTCAGCAAAGAAACCTGCCTTTTTCCATACCACCAGGGCCAAGAGGTTCTGTCAGGTGGCCTGCAAGTGCAAATAGCATTTTTTCAGAGTCAGTAATTCTTAATACTTCACAAGGTCTATATCTATGCCTAAATATAGCAAATATGATTTTTTAAAATGGGGGAGTTAGCCTCCCTTTTTCTATCTCTCAATTAGCATGTGAAGCCAAAAGGATCTTGTCACTGCAGCCAAAGGAAAATATCAGCAGTATCCTAAGTAGGTAGCATCCATATGAAAAGTCAGGTCTTTTCTTCTCACTCCCCAGAGCTTGTTCTATCGAGAGTGATTTGCACTGGCTGGTCTCAGTGACTCCTGGGAGTATCATTCTAGTACCAAAAGCTCTCAGGACTGTATTAACTATGTGCTAGGGAGCTGCTTTGACAGGGGGGTTGGACCCGATGATCTCTTGAGGTCCCTTCCAACCCCTACAATTCTGTGATTCTGTGATTGTGATTTTACTGAATCATCTTTTTGTTTGGATATTTTTTTTTGTTTTAGTATAGTTTGTGTATATTTGTACATGACAGTTCTTTTAAAAACAATGTCAGGGCTATGATTTTGAGTTAACTAATTGGAGTTGAAAGCAGTGTCAGCAGCAGAGCAAGTTCTGAGGATAACTGTGTGCGTGACTCTCTACTGCGGCACCCTGCTTTCCACCAGTCAGCCTCTTACAGTGAAAAAGCCCACAACTCTGTAAACTACTTAACATGTTGCAGACACTAAGGAACTGGAATTTCTTTATACTTTCCCTTTTACTTACTGACACTGAAGGGATTCCCCCTTTGAAATCTCAAACCCCACAAAGATTGGCCATATATGCTTCTCTGTTCCTAAATTATTGGTTTTCCTCACCTCCTGATCTGGAGCCTTCTCCAGGTTGTGGTAGAAAGAGGTCAAAAATTTAATCTGACATATGCAGCTATAAAAAATAAACACAATATACCTGTTCATAGTTTAATCAATAGCCTTAGTTCTTTCTCTACCTTTGGAGTTTATAAATCGAGTTGTCAATACTCTGGTGCAGGTATTTCTCTTAAAGTTCATCAGAAGATTTGAAGCCGTGAGTGGCTATTTTTGTCTAGACCTATATAATACTCATTATGTTACAAACAAGTATTGCATTTATTTTCTTTCTCATATCCTCCAATTCAAAGCTCCCTTCTCCCCTCCAGCAGTACTTGCTGCGGGGGTTTTGCACAAGGAGCTAGAAAATGACTTTACAACTGTCACACCTACCCCAGACTGCAGAAAAGGTGCTCACCACATAGGCTTGTGAAGCTTCACAACACTGGGGAGCAATTATATTTTCCACCTCGTGGATTAAGAGTGTGAGGGGTACAAAGCAAAACATCTTTTTCAGTCATGGATCATCCTGCTGCAAATCTAGTATTAATCACTTCTGCATCTCTAAATCTTCTCACATGACTCATGACATGACAGTGTAGCACCAGTCACCTTCCTGACAGTAGTAATTGAGCTAAAAGCATGGGTAAGTTTAGATATTTTCAGAAATATAGGCATGTATACATATGTATGCATAAACGTAATGTGATGGTGGCTTGATGGAGGTCTTTTCCAGCATTGATGTCCTGCTGGAGCTCCAGTGAGCTCTTCACAGAAGTCAGTGTTACTGGGATTGCTGCCTGACTGCCAGAAGGTGTGGATCAGTGCCCCCCCATTCATACCAATCCGGAGGCCAAGGCTCCGTGTCTCATTGTCACAAACACAGGGGTGCATTTTTGTCACAGTAATATTTGCATGGATGTTATGGGAAAAATAACTCACTGAAAACTTTCCTGTTCAGGCAAGGTTTTATTCATGGCCCTGATGAGTTCTGTTTGTCATCAACTGTATAAGGCTGGGTTTTTTTTCACTGCTGAGTAAGGTTCTAATTTTGGGTCAAAACCCTTGGACCATTTCTATGTATGTATGTTTTGCTTGGTACAGGTCTTGTTTTAATAAGAACTGAGAGATTTTGCCTGCTGAAACAGCAGCACAGTGGAAATTTTACAATAGACTTCATATTAAACTTGCTCATATCTGCCTCAAATAAATTTTTTTGCATAGCTACCATTATTTTTATTGAATCACAGCTTTGCAATTTTACCTGTATCGAAACTATGAATAATATGCACACAGCTTTCTTCAAGTCATTTCTCACCTGCTTAAATTTCAAAAGTTACATATATTTCATAGGACTTGCTATTTTAAGCAGTCCTTTTTTCTTTCTTTGAATACAGATAAGACGCTCTATAGGGAAGGAGGTAAGATGTTTTATTTCATGAGTGATATTTTGCAGGAGATGTAGAAATACGAAATAAAAACTTCCTATTTTTTAGTTCAGAAAATTAAGGGTCATTTTCTCCTGGGACATTTTCTCTTCCATCCTCTAGCTTAAAGATTTTGTATCCATTTGAATTTTGCCAGCAGCAAGATCTGACGAGTAAATGTACCGCTTACATGAATTCCCAGAACTGACAACAAGCGCAAATCTTTTGCTGACTTCAGAACCAAGAATTTCAGCCTAGTGAGTAATTTCAAGCTATTTGCTCTTCTCAGAGTTTGTAATCTCAGGGAATTGGTTACAAAAGTGGGAATCCAGAAGATTTCTGCTACCATGTTTTTGAACTGCACATACTCATTTGTAATTCCACTGGGTAATGCATTTAGTGAAGGAAAGAGGAGTATTTCACATCACTGAAGTTCATGCATTTTTCCTCTAGTCGCCTAATACCTGACTTTCTTTCTGGCTGTGAATGACAGTTAATTGCAATTGACCAAATACTTCTGAAATAATACTATCGCTATTTTAGCTGCATTTACAGCTATTCAGAAAGCTGCAGAGAAATTCCCCAAAGTGATTTCACAGAAAAACTTTTTAATGAATTAGAAATTCATAGCTCTAATTAAAGAAATGCCCCAACACAACAATGATGTGTTGCTTCTCATCTCCTTATCTGTTGATGTTTTGACCGGGCAAAAGGTAAGACAGCACGGGTGGACAGTACATGAGAGACCAAAGCGAAGGGGAAGTTGTACTGAGGTAAATAGTTGTTTCAGACTTAATGGGATTTTTCCTTTTTCTCTTTCCTGTTGAGTCATCCCATGAGAACATTACCTGTGTGGATTTATGTGAAAGACAAAGTGTCTTACTGAATGGCTGTCTTCCAGGGGAGGCAGACAGTGTGTTGCTTATGTTCAGCACCACAAATTTTTGGCAGCTCTCTGTACCTAGAACAGGGTATGAAGTCTGGGGTGGAATGGCAGCACATTGCTGGGAACAGAAGTACTATCAGTTCTGGGGTGGGCAACAGAAGAACTCCTTCAGAGAGACCGTCAGGGAAGGGTCATGGGGATTTCTTGAGAGGCACCTGTCATCCTCACTGCTTCTTTGAGCCATTTTTATCTCTTCATCAGTGTGCTTGCTGGAATATCTACCACTCCTCAGAGATCTGGAGGACATAGTTAAAAAATGTAACTCCTGACAACACAGATGTTCTGCTTTCATCATCCAGTCACTGGTATTTCTACCAAATGCTCTGTCATTTCCTGAGCACATCTCAAGAGGGCTCAGTTCTCCTCATGTAGCCATGTTTGTGTTCAGTGCTGCTCTTCAATTGGACAAAATCCCTAATTTTTGCCTGAGGCTCATTAACCTGGGTTAATAAACTCTCGTTATCCAAGGTTTCCTCAATCGACTGCTGAATTGATGATGAGGCTTCCAATACATGGCTACATCAGAGTGAGAGATTTAACATCCTGTAATTAAAATCCCCATTATTCTAGCATGAAGGTGACTGAACTGACACAGAGCAAACTATGCCTACTAATTCAGAAAATAATGATGCAGAGTGAAAGCGCTCAGCAATTCTCTCGTCCAGAGGTCTTCCCATGCCTGTGCAGGACACAGCTAAAGGAGCTTCGGATGCTGAGGTGGACAAACAAGTAATTTAGAATTTAAGAGGGAGTCAGAGGAGGTGCACAGTATAGCTTATCTATAATACAAGAGAAGGGGCAGAAGATGTCTAAGATCATCAACTTAAGAACTAGAAGGGAGCTAAATGAAAGAGATGTGAAGGGAATAATACTGCTTCAGATGTAGTATGACACACCCACACTACATCAAGTGGATTTACTAATTTAGGTCATGTGTAGTTCAGGAATACACTCTATGGTGAGGTGTAGGCATGACTTTGATACCCCATAGTTGTATTGTTGTCACATTTCCTTCCCTTTTACAAGTCAGATTATTTTTCTAAATATCAAGTATATGGTACTGTCCTGGGGCAGGCGTCATCCTTTTCCTAGTGAGGTTTGAGGAAAAACTTCCTTGTTGAAAGTGCTGAGTTATAAAATATCCATGGCCAAATAATTCATTTAACCAGTACCTCTGTTAGATTTTTCTGAGAGTTTTTAGATCTTTATGTCTTAAGTAAAATACAGACTGGAAAAGTATTATGAATGTAGTAAATCTCTTTGGCAAAATAGCTTTCAAAGCAAAACAGCCATGACAAGAAGGAAAATTAAGATGTTTAGATATGTGTTCCGTATACTGGAAATTGAACTCAACAGGGGATGATACAATTTTCAAGTGATAATAACGAGTTCCGTTATTTTAAAGTCTTATGGTAACTTGTTACAAAAAGCAAAATTTATGTCTGCACATGTCTGCACATGTCTGGGCAGGTGATTCTGGTATCAATAGGAAGTGATGGATTCTTAAGAGAAGGTTTGAATTTATGTCCGATCAATGTTATTTGCCAATGGGATTATGAGACTGTTCAAGTGAATTCAACCGAACAACTCTAAAATAACAATTTAGAAATTTAGATCAATTTAAGAGTGTCAGTTCATTTCATGGTTAGCTTATCCAGGAAAGACAACAAAGCTTTGCTGCTTTTACACACAGGACTACTACATATTAAATCAAAAGTTGGACAATCCAACCAGGAATGACTCCAACCTCAGAATCATAGAATCATAGAATCATAGAATGGTCTAGGTTGGAAGGGACCCCAAGGATCATAGAGCTCCAACCCCCCTGCCACAGGCAGGGACACCAACCTCCAGGCCTGGATCTACACAAGGCTGCCCAGGACCCCATCCAACCTGGCCTTGAAGACCTCCAGGGACGGGGAATCCACTACCTCTCTGGGCAGCCTGTTCCAGCACCTCACCACCCTTTCTGTAAAAAACTTCCCCCTAATATCTAATCTAAACCTTCCCTCCTTTAGCTTTAGTCCATTCCCCCTTGTCCTGCCATTATCTGCTCTTTGAAAAAGTTGAATCCCCTCCTGCTTATAAGCTCCCTTCAGGTACTGGAAGGCTGCAATGAAGTCCACCCGCAGCCTTCTCTTCTCCAGGCTGAACAAGCCCAGTTCCCTCAGCCTCTCTTTGTAGGGCAGGTGCTCCAGCCCTCTAATCATCCTTGTGGCCCTCCTCTGAACCCTCTCAAACAGTTCCACATCCTTCTTGTATTGGGGGCCCCAGATCTGGACACAGTACTCCAGATGGGGCCTCACGAGGGCAGAGTAGAGAGGGACACTCACTTCCCTGTCCCTGCTGGCCACTCCTCTCCTGATGGAGCCCAGGATACCATTGGCCCTACGAGCTGCAAGAGCCACTGCTGGCTCATGTCAAGCTTCTCATCCACCACAATCCCCAAGTCCTTCTCAGCAGGGCTACTCTCAATAAGCTCTTCTCCCAGTCTGTATCTGTGTCTGGGATTCTTCCATCCCAAGTGCAACACCTTACACTTGGCAGTGTTGAACCTCATTAGGTTCCCCCGGGAACGATCCATGCTATAGCCCTCTCAGAGATATAAAGGAAACAGGGATAAAAATCTTCTGAGAGTTTCTTCTGTGACGTCATAATTCCCTGGGTCCTGATGTCTCCCCTTGTATGAGTCAGTGTGTCCCTGTCACATGAGAAAAATGAAGCCCCTTTTATTACATTTTTAAATGGGAAGGGGATATGGCATTTGTTCAAATAAAGTCTGTGATTCCAGACATAGAATAAATACAAGGATGGGTCTTATAGTCTTCCGGTACCTCTATAGAAGTTACATGACACATCATGATCAAGTAGTTTCCAGATTCTGCAGGTGGTAGTCTTGAAGCTATTCTAATTTATGTGGAATCCCAGCAGTTTTGCAAATTCTTTGCAAAATTCCTGGAAGGATATGGGTGACAGCAGAACATCTGGCTTAGAAGCTAATGAGAAGCTCCAGCATATTTCTGTCTAAAAGTATGTCAATTTACTTGATCCAAAATTGTTTAATATTAGACGACATTTTTAAAAATACTTATATCTCTTGCAAAGGTTTTTGTGGATAGGAAATATGGTAGACTCTTGTTTGAGAACAAAGAAATAGTAATCAGATACAAATATTAATCCTATCTTTCTGTCCTTCAGATGTATATCTTTTAAAAAACTATTTATCTTTCCACTTTCAGAAGGAAGTAAAACACATTTTTCTTCCTATTATTGATCCATGTGATGGTAGATCTCATGGATAGAAGCTGATTTCTTAAAATAAATGCAACATTAGGGTGTTGAGCCTTCTCCAACCTTACAGACTTCCCACATTTCATTGTGGTGTCTCTCTACCTGGAACTATGTCATAAAAGAAGAATTATATTTCTTATTTAGGTAGGAGGATCTTGCTCCACTTCCTGGCCAAACAAATACAGTTTCCAGTAGTGATTTACAAATGGGCTTGAAGGACTTCAGCCTTGTTGTATGAGAGGATGGGAAGAGTGTTTATTTCAACCCTTAGCCAAAAGATTTGGGTTAGCCACTGATATATGACCCTGGCTGTGCCCTCTCAGTTACACCCAGGCTGCATTTTCACTTGTTTCCAGATTGGTTTTCAAATGAGAGAAGTGCTTTCTATTCAATTTCCATTCACGCTCACCCTATATGGGGCAACTCTTCTTTAATGCTTTATTTCACAACACTGAAAACAAAAGGATGACTGGGATTGCTTTCCAATTTCAGAGTTGTTCAGTTAGGCGTGTCTGCTTAGCACCCAGAATTCACAGCCTGCACCTCCTCCATGTTAAATGGCAGGAACAGCACTTATGCTTAGATACGCATAGGAGTCATATGCCTGAACTGTGCTAAAGGTTTCTGGTTTCTGTCCAGACTATGAATATATATATCAGCAATGCAGGTGTGAATAATAACCTCATTTTTCATATCGCTACTAAAATCAGGAGTTGAGGGAGCTTATCACAGAATACCAGATTAGACAGATCGCAGTTCCAATCTAAATCCTATTGTGGAGAAGGTGATCTGGAAATTGAATGATAATTTTATGCATTATATAACACCTTTTTCATGCAAAATATATGCTCATTATTTTAATTATTAACATATTGTTCTATACTATGTCTAATTAGAATTCATACCAAAGGTGACAATAAGATGCCAGCAACTTTTTAATATGGGAGACATCTACACAGTGCAGCAAAGTTGCACAACGGAGAGGATGGTGCACAGAGTCTATCGGTATACCTGCTGTCCCCCCATTACTTTAATGGGCAATACAACACAAATCACCAAACACTCTGCTGGCCAAAACCACATGTAGATCATGAGTCCACTTTGCGCAGACTGTTTTGATAAGTTTTTGTCATAAAGGACTCTTTAAAGTGATCAATAAATCTAGAAGATTATCTGGAATTCTGACACCGATTTCTGAAAGACTGAAGATGTCTCACCTGAGCTGTACAATGAGGAGTGTTACTGGGTATTCACAAGTTCATGGGCTGAAGATGTTAATGACATAGAGTAAGTTGTTTATTCAATGTGACCATGAACCACACTGAATGCCCCATTACACACCTAATGACTAGAGATGAACAAATTGATTTTCTAAGTCATTGTCCCACTTTTGAAGTTGGAAAAGCAATTCATGTGGGTCAAACAAAACCAGAAAGTATCCGTGTCATTCTTCAAGTAGCGAAAAGGCTTTTAGAATGTTTCTTTCTTCCTTTTTATATCACATTGAAACTATGTATCAAAAATAAGTCACAGTTCAAAATAAAGGAAATACACGTGTGTTATTTTTCCATCATTATTCTTTGGCAAGATGCTTTATTAGGTAGATACACATAATTTCAGTTAATCTTTTGTTTTCTTTAGTGAATAAATTGCTTTCTTAACAAATTTTGTCCATATGGGTCTTTTCTCTACAGTTGAGGCAGACTGTGTCACCCCCACTTGCTAGTGCTAGCCCGAAAATTGGGTGGCCACTCCAGTGACAAGCACCTGAGCTAAGAAGCCCCCTTGAGATGCAAGTATATACATTACTTTGGACATGGCATCATGTCAGTCTAGCTGTTCAGCTTTACTGAACAACTTCTGACTCAAACAGCAATTCTCAGTGTTGCCAGAAATTGTTCTTCAACAGAAAGACTTTTTTTTGTTGTTGTGGTCCAAATGTTACTACTGAAACTAATGGACACGTAATTGTATATATATATATAATTGTACAATATACTTGATTGCAGCGTCAAAAACTAGACAGCACTGGATGGAAGAATGGACATCCTTCATTGAGGGATGCAGGGTTTCAATTTGGTCATGTTGTCAGCAAGATCATTTCTTGTTTACTTAACTAAACAGTTAAATGGTCTTGTAAGAATGGTTAAGTGTTTATAAAGGGCTTCCTGTGATTTCCCAGTTTGGAGCTTGTTTACTTTACAGAACAGATGGTGCTTCCAGGGCCAGGAGAGGGAAGTATTTGAGTGCTTCCTACAAGCCAAGCAACAGAGAGAGAGAAATCCTGGGGCAGGGGGTGGCCTATGGTGAGGATATCCACATCTTGGTTCTAAAGGAAGGCTGTGCATAGGTCCGTATTCCCTAGTAGAGCAGCTTTTTGCTGCTCTTAAACATTTTTGTTTGCCAGGGGTTTTTGCAAGCATTGCACCCCTCTAGCATTCTGGACAGCTGCAGTGAATTGCTCCCATAAAATTATGAATTAGACTTTATGAATTTTTTGGGTTGTTGGGTTTTTCCCTAAAACTAATGGGCTTTATGGATAGAGGCATTCTGTTTTACAAGGACAGGTTGTGGGGTTTTTTTAATGACTACCTGTTTCTATCTTCACCTGTTTTGGTACCACACAGAAAACATGGTGAGTAGCTGTAAACACACAGTGTGTTACAGTCTGACACTGTAGAGGTTTTAGAAAATGCACTTTTTTGCATTCCCATGAGTACAGACAGCTACAAGAATGAAGAACACAGGAATAAAGGATGTGTTATACCTTCTAGGAGATACTGTAGTCATTGTGACCTCTTTAGAGTCAGCATTTCACCCCTAGCAGCCAGGCAGTTAAGTATAACAGATTGTAAGGGATTCTTGAATATGTCCTATTTTGGTGAATTGAGATAGCTTTAATATCCTTTTTATCCCTTTTACTGTATATTGAGTCCTACTAAATACTTGGAAATATCAGGAGATCCAGAGTTCTGCTGCAGAATGTCGCAGTGCTGAGCTTTCAAATGGCAAATGCTTCTGGATGAAATGAAGTGCTGTTGTTTTCACTTTTCTTGAAAATTCTTCTCTTACAATCAATCACCACCTTTTATTCAACCCTTTTTCACCTCAGAAAGCCCACATGCCTCAGGCTTGGAGGTGAAGCTAAAAAGGAAATGTCAACCTAATGAAAAACAAGCTGTTTGGGGAAATCCCAAGCTTGTACTTGTAAATGTTCAACACCAGAGTGCTGAACAGCTCAGGTTCTTAGGTAGTCCAAGGAGATATGCTGCCACATGGGTCCCAAAGTCATCGTCATACTGTGACATATGCTCAGCTGTTCTCAGCTCTAAGGGTGACTTACAAAGTTATCTATTATATGAAGCAACATAATCAATATGTTCGTAGAGATTCTGCTATTTTAAAACAAGTTTTTAAGCTGTGTGTTTTAAGCACTGCACGGGAGAGCAGAGCATAGGATAATGAGGAATATAAAACTTTTCTGGCCAGCACTGAAATGTTCCTGGATCAAACAGGACAGCACCTGGTCTAAGACATGGAGAAGGAGCAGCTGGAAGGACATTTGGATCATGATTCATGCTCTCAGCATACTAATAGCCTCAACCCCACCAAAAGAAATTATTTTTGTTATTTTTTCCAGTGGAAAATTCTTTTATAAACTCCAGAGAGTCCCCAAACAGACTTGCAGTGAAGCAAGTAATGGGCTATTGACTGTGGCAATACTAAAATATGTGGAAAAGGCAAAACCAGAGACGTTGCAGTCATGACGGTATCCCCTTCTCATAACAACCCCAGACTTCCAGCCCAGCTTTGCATGTGGAAGGGTCCCTCCTCTTTTAGTAAGGAATGTTTTGGTAGGAGAAAGTGAACCATGCAGTCTATTCTCAGGCAGGCAAGCTGGACACCTAAGATATCAATAGTCTTCAAAATTCCAGTCACTTTGGTTCATTCTTTTTTCATCTATAGAATCATTGCTGAGTTGTTATTATAGAAAAGATGTCTTTGGAGGCAGAAAAATATTTCAGGAAAAGAGAAAATACCAGAAGCTATTAACTGAACACTGAGACTAATCTGGGAACACACCAAATTTTATCCTGGTTTTGTATTCGTTCTTGGCTGTCCGACTTTGGTCACTTGCAAAGACAGGATATTGGGCTCTCTGGCTCTGGCATAGTAAGGACCCTCCTATGCTTTTATGAAATTAATTTTAAAAAATGGAACTTCAGCATGGAAGTGTTGAGTTCCTGAATATTTGCCCTTTTGTTAATAATTCAAAAGAAAAGGCAATCAGGCACTGGTGTCAGCAGCCAGTCATTAACATAAGCAAATAAGATCAAAGGATGGAAGTGAAGGAAGCAATATTCAGCTGTAGGACTTGCGGAATTTTCTACTCTTGCATTTCCTCCTTTGCCTGATAACAAACATATCAGGTAACATTCATGTGCCAAAGCTGAGGGCACCTAGGTTATTGATCAGATGTGGAGGCCCACCTTAAGTTTTTGCCAGAACAGTATGTCCTTTGAGGAATATATTTCTTCTTTAAAGAACAAAAGAAGGAGTATGAGCAGAGAAGAATCTGGTTGGCGACCTTAGAGAGGAAGATACCCTGAAAAGTCTTCTGAAACATGGCCTCATGTGAGACCTGTGAATGCAGTGGAGAAGGTTTGAGAGTGCAAAGATGACAAGGCAGAGTTTTCATCATACAATGTTATTCAATAAACAGTAAAGTGAAGGGTGAAACAATTCTCATGCAAATGTCCAAACTGTCAAGCCACCATGAGACTCACCTGTCAGACATGTTTGATGACCTTTCATATTGTTTGATGAATATTCCCTGTGGTGATCTCGCATTAAGGCAAAATGCCAACTCTTCTTTGTGGGCCTCCTACCAATAAATGCAGTCCTTCAAGATAACACACAATGAGCATTCAGTATTACTTGCATTTAAATGTCAGATTATTTCATCGTCCCAAACCCATGACAGTGAAGGCAGCTTGCCATGATATAGCAGTTGTTTTCTCAAATTCCAGTACCACAAAGTATGAAAAGGAACATCAGGTTCCTTGGGTGGGGGATGTGAGTGTGTATGTGAAGCTCTTGCAGACACAGCCACTGCAAGATGTTTAAAATACAAAATAGTATGTTCTGTCTCTCTACCCTCTCAGCTCCCCATTGCAAACCAATCTACTTTCTTCCTGCGTGTCTTGAGTCCAGACACACAGCAAAAATGCATGGCCAGTTCCACCAAAAACATACCTGGTTTGTATCATGCATTGCAAAATAAGCGTATGCCATACAAGGTGAGCCAAAGCTTGGTATGGAAAATCATATGGAAATTAGAATTAGATGATGAAGTTCCCAGTTCTCAGTGGAGTCAGCCACTGGAGGCCAGAGTCAGCCAGAAGTCTGTCACTTTGATAAACCGCTCTGTAACCTGAAGAAGCCTCTGCAGCTGGGACTGTATTTTGGAGCTGGGACTGTATCTTGGATTTACAGTTCCTTCTGACTTGAAAAGCTGTCATAAAACGGTAATACTCATCAAGCAGAAAAAAATCCAATAAATAGCAAAATTCACTCCTTCAGGCACTGACAAGTGTTATATTCAAGTCCTCTTCTAAATAGAGAGAGCATTTTCCATACCTTCTTTATGTAAAATGCGCAAGTGCCAGGTTTCAAGCTTTTCTTCAGCTGTCTGGCTCCTAAAATCTTAAACCCATTAAAAGATATTTTCTAAGCAACTTAAAGATTAAACTTATTATTGAGTGGATATAAATTAATAAGACTTTGCAGGTTACTGCATTTTATTTGGACGAGGTGAAAAACGACCATGTACCCATTATCAACCCACCCCAATTTGAGGTGGTCAGTTTAAGAAACTCAGACCTCACAAGTGGACACTTGGAGGGGTACAAGAGATGAGCACATAGTAGTATCCATCTCTCACCTTGTAGTTTTCCACAGCTGTGGGCCAGAAACACTCTTTAATGTCTCAGGGCAAATGTGTCACCTTCACCTAAGACATTCTGGAAAGTTTTATTTGTGATGCCACAGGGACCCTCACAAGGCCAGGTACCACGAGGGGTGGTAACCAGCAGTTTCAGGGAGGTCATTAGAAGCGACGGGACAAGAACCTCTCTACCTTTTCAGAGTTGCACCCCTGTATTCAAGTGTTGAGTTTCACTTCACAGTAAATTTTCCTGTGCCTCAGTGGAGGGAAGGCATTTAATTCTGCCTCTATGTCTTTAGAATTACAGAGAATCACTGCGTGCAGGCAGGTGCTGTTTTCCTCAGCTTCCAACTGGCTCTGGTAGCTTTGTGTTTTGCTAGGATGATCAAATATTTCTGTGGTATGTGCTATTTATTTAGAAGAATACTTTATAAAGCAGAAGGGAGCAATGAAGCTTTTGACCTATGACTCTAAAAACACATGGGAAGTCAATCAAAATAGAAGACAAAATGCACACTGAAATGTATTGCCCAGGGTTTTGCTTCAACAAACTTAACTGAGTCAGGAGAGGAGTATGGATGATGGGAAAGGTGAAGGAATGATAACAGTGGGGAAAAATCCAAAAAGACACAAAAAAAGGCACTTCAAGAACACTAGCATCAGGTTATACTTTGTGGTCTGAATTTGAAAATTGCGACAAATGTTGCAGCACAACAGATGAAAACAATTCTTATCTGCTAGACAGGGACTTTCTTGGAGGAAAAGGAAAAGGAAAAGGAAAAGGAAAAGGAAAAGGAAAAGGAAAAGGAAAAGGAAAAGGAAAAGGAAAAGGAAAAGGTGGCAGAAGGCAGAGCTATGAAATAGTAATGTCCCACTGACCTGCACCTCTGCCTCGAGGTCATCCACATCGCACTGGCAGCTCAAAGACAAGAGGCAGGAAGAGTCCAGGGGGAAGGTTGGAGAGAAATGGTAGGACTATGCAACATGCACATGTATGCGTCCATGAGAGTAAGAAAGGTCCAGCCACAGAAGGTGAACTTAGCCCATGGGGCAATAACTTGGGATGCGTCCTGGAGAGGTGGTGGACCTGCCGTAGGAAGCTGAGTCTGCACCCCTGCTGTGAGCACCAGAGGTGTTCATATGCCTGGCTTGACTGGCTGTCACTGGAATGAAACATGGCTGATACTCTTGTAGAATATCTGATTCCAGAATATTTTAATTGCAGTTGTGCTTTATTGTTACTGCAATTGCTGTTACTACTAGTTTTATGCTTTTGTAGGGTGCTTGATTATTTGTCTAGCATGTCTCTTTTTTTGTAAGAGTAGAGAGGTTAAACTGTACAAACAACATAAATATGTTTTTTAAACAATGGAGAAACAGGATTTAAAAAAGAAAAGCTATTTACTAAAATAAGAGAAACCTTGCAAAGCTGTGATGTGACTGGATGACTAAGCCAGCTGTCCTTTCTTGAAGAGCTTTCTTTTACGACCAGATGTTTTTCTATTATGACCAAGGGATCTGAAACCAGAGAAGTTATCCAATTGTGAGAATGCCATTGGGAAGAACACATTTCCTACCATCGTCTTCCTCTTTCTTGTCTTGTTTACTTTATTTGCGGCTTCCTACCAGTCTGGACTCCATAAGTGAGTCTCTGTAGGAGACTTGACCATATTACCTGCAAGGGAAAAGAGGCTGTTTTAAAGGAGATACAGAGAAAGTGCTGATTCACGTTTCCACTCCAAGCTGTGAGCACAGCAACAGTGGGGGTAATAAACTGATCACTGCTAGATTGATGGAGGAAGGGAAGGGATCACTAATCTTTCATTACCAACCAGCTATTTTAAGGCCGTCCTGCAAGTTCTTTATTTTTCCCAGAACTTCCTTTCCTAAGCACACCATCACTGATTTTTAATGCAATTCAGAATCTCAAAACCCATCAGTTCCCAGTGCTCAATATACTGTACTGTCACATGGACTCTTGGATCTCAGCTGTAGTATCCATGCTGCCACTTCTCCCACACACAGGGGCTCAGCTGAGGAAACCTACTGCACCTACTCCACCTCTGTTTGTGTCCACTTGGTGCAGCATTGTTGCTTGCATCTGGGATGAGTCCATTGCACATTGGCATGACTGCTTCCCACCTTTGTCACTGCTAGCATCATTTCACAAACCATACTGAACTTGCTGCCGTGGTCTGTCTGTCTTGAGACACCTGGGAGGCCAAAGTGACTGTGACAGCTCTGACTCTGACAAGCACAGGCATCTTGTCCTCAGAGTTATGTGACCTCCAATGCATCACTGGAACCACAGTAATCTCACAGTGTGAAATACAGACCTGGTTTTGACCTACCCGTCTTGCATCTTCTCCATGGCCCTCTCAAGCTGCTGATGCAGGCAGCTTGATTAGGTGCAAATTCCCTTACAGCTCCCCCATCTGAGGGTTCTGCTGGGGTAGGTATTCCCAGGGGGCTCTCTGGAATGTATCTCTATGCTTTACATTGATTCATGTAGTTTATGGCAGAATTTATTGTGCTTTCTGAGTTTCTTGAAGCCTCCAGGCAGGATTTTTTACACCTTCCCCTCAAATCTAACATAATTTCTGCATAACCTAGTGCTGTTTACACTGTCAAATGTGTTGCATTTCCAAGCCCCCCAAAAAAAAAATCTGGCTCTGAGTGCAACCCAATGGCATTCTGAGAAAAAGGTTTCCTAAAGAGATAATGACCATGCATAAATGGATGCCCCAGTTTCAGGAGGTCACCTCCCAGAGTGTTACTGCCCTTGCAGTTTCTCATTAGAGACATTGCAAGAAATGGCCATTTTAGGTCATTTGTATGCAAATTAAATGTTTCAAAAGTAGCTTGCTTTCCACATGATCTTTTAGTGCACTACCTTCACTTGTTCTTCTTAGTTATATTATTTTCCTGCCTAGAGAAATAAGTGTCTCTATTGTGACCTGAATTATGGCAAGAGAAACCTTCTCAGGTAGATGAGCTGTGGACTGTCTTGGTACTTTGATCTCTATTCCATACTCTGTGGAGAGTTTGTGTTTCCTGAAAGTATCCTTAGCTTCCTCTTCAGCTGTTATCAACATTTGTCTGTTCATTGGATTCACTTTCTGACATCCAGAAGTGGGCATCTTTTAAACTTAGTAACAAGCATCTTTTTTTTCCTTCTGGTACGATTATAAATGTTAACTTACTCATATTTTTCAATATTTTTCTTTATCCAAACACTTACTGACATGATTCTATAATGGAAAAAAAAATTACTTCTATAAGACCAGAGTTTCATTGACTCCTACCATCAGTGACTTGTCTTTGCTGACATTGGTGTCCCTGGTGCACTTCAACATCAAGGAAAATCTGTATCCCACAGTCCTTCATCACCTACTCTGCTGTTGCCCATGACTGCCACAAGTAAATCTGCTTACTTCCTCTACCAATCTCTGCTGATGCTTGTAAATAGCTACATAGTGTGGTGAGTGATTTGTGCACTCTGAGTTTCTCAGTCCTGGGGTCTGTGGACTGCATTACGCTTTCCTGCCTCAAGCTCGTTTACAGAAACATTGTGCATTTCTTTTCATGTCCACAGCAATATCTGAATTCATCAAACTTCAGGCAAGTCCTTCATCACTTCAGAAATTCCAACTGCTTTGCTGTAAGATGATTCTGGGAAGTTCAGAAGATGCTTCCTTGAATGATTTTCCCCAGAATCTGACTGTGATCTTACCACAAACTGAATTTGATTCCCAGAATGGATAACTTTGTAAAAAAACTTTCTGTAAATAGCAAACATAATTTTATTTTTATCACCTTCTTTGTATGTCTGTTTAAAAACATACATCTGACATGTTTCACTTTACCTTGAGAGTAGTACTCTAATTGCTACAATAATATTTCATAATTAGTCCCCTCTTCCTAAAGTTAATGGGAAAATATTTTTAACAATCAAGGTGCTTCAGAACTTCTCTGTCAGAAATTAAGCTACCTTTCCAGTGCCACTTCTGGCTTATGGATACAGACTGAAGTGCTAGGCAAACAACTTCAATTGTCTCCTGTGGTCTGAAAGAAATTTGGTGCTGGCAAGGCATTTAACTTGACTATTTTTCTGTTTAGGGTATTTCCTTGGTGTTTATTCTTGGGAAAAATAGTTGTTCAAGAATAACCTTGAGTGAAGAATTTGCTGTATTCAGTGATGGATTTCACATTGAGCAGGCTTTCATAACTCAAGACCCTTCACATCTCTGCAGAGCCTATTAACTGAGTAGTCTGTACCAAAACATATAATACAGGGTGCCTAAAATTTGTTTTAAACTCAAAACTGAAAAAAATATAGTACCTTAAGCAGTGAATTCAGGGGACAGGGAGGCATGGGTGGAGGGGGGAAGAAGGATAGAATAAAGTTTACTAAATTATTTGGTCTTAAATTTTTGGGAGGATGATACCAATAAGTAGTGGACAAACTTTCCCAGACAGACCCATAACAGAAGTAGGGAAGCAAGTTTTTAGTGTAACCTCTTCATTTGAAGTGTGTTATCAGGGGCCCTTATTTGATTATTTTTTGCAAAGAAGTGCTGTACATGAACACTACTGCATATATATATGATAAACAGGAGTCATTGCCAAAAGGAAAGGAAAAAACCCCCAAGAATCCCAGGTCAGGCATCTGCAGTGCATTCAGCAGTACGATTAACTTCTCACTAACACTTGCAGACAAAGGTTGGCTCTGTTTGCAATCTCCAATGTTTTCCAAATTGCTGGATTTCCAGCAGAAATTGTTTATTTCCTACCAGAAATAACCTAGCACTAGTGGAAAGCTGTCCAGTGAAGAGCATAAATTAACAGTCTTTCCTAAACTCTGATACCTTTCTGTGCCAGTTATAGGTTTCAGTAATAGGGAGGTTTTAATTAAATTGATGGATGTAAGTGGGATTAATATGCATTGCGGCACACGTGAACTGCTGCAGCAGTTAATAGGGAATGCAGCCTTTCTGATGGCTTCTGTTCTCCCAGCACGTTCCTGATAACAAGGAAAACCTTCATTCTTGGAACAACAGTTCAATGAAGGGAGTTAGTGATATAGATTTTCTTCTGGTCTAAAAAGATTATTTTCTTTTGTTTATTGCTGTCATTTATGCTCATGATACGGGTTTTGTGTCAGGGTATCGTAAATAAGCCTTACCTTCCTGCCCATAGGTCTATGATAAATTATATAGCATATTTTATATATGATTAAAGCTTCAGCTTTAAATGGAAACTGCAGCCTGAAGCCCTGAGTAACAAGAGGTCAGTCAGCAGTAAGTGTGGAACATGACTAAGTAAATTGCAGGGCGGGAACAGTCTGACAACTTCAGATGCCCGCATACCCACACACATAAAATACCAGATATTCATGGGATAATTAGGATTAGAAAGGATCTCCAAAAGTCATCTTGATCCCATTTATGGCTTAAAGCAGGGCAACCTTTGAATTTAGATCCAGCTTCGAGTTTAGATAAGGTTGCTCAGGGTCTTTTTCAGCTAAAATATGAACATCTCCATATATGGGGTATCTACAGCTTCTCCAGGAAGTGCATTCCTGTATTTGACTGCCCAAAATCAAACTTTTTCTTAATAAGTGGTTTGGCTTTCCACCACTACTCTCAATTACTTTGTCTTTTCACGCTGACCAAAGTTTGGCTGTCATCTCCTGGGTTCCCATTAATTAGTTGCAGGGAGAGTGAGGTACCCCCTTACCCTCATCTTCAGTGAGCTGAACAGACCCTGTTCTCTAAGCCCCTCCTCATACGCCATGTGCTCCAGGCCCTGGCTATCTCAGCAGCCCCCAATGGACTCAGACCAGAATATCAGCGTCTCCTGCAGTGAGGAGCCCAGAAATGGACACAGCACTCCAAACATGGTCTCACAGATGCTGAATGGAAGGAAAGGATCAAGTCCCTCACTTTCTGGTTATGCACTTGCTAATCACAGTCCAGGACACAGTTGACCATGTTTGCCACATGAAGACATTGCTGACTCACATTCAACTTGCCCACCCAGATGCCCAGGTCCTCTCCTGAGAAGCTGCTTTCTGGTTGCTCAGTGCTGGTGCTGTCCAGCTGTGTGGGATTATTCTAAGATAAAACACCTTGCATTTTGTTGACGTGGTTGCCAGCAAGTGACCTCTCCAACCTGTCAGGATCGCTCTGAATAGGGACTCTCTGCCTTAAGCTCCAGCATTTCAGCTGTGGTATGCTTCCTGGTACTATCAGCAAAGCTTCTGAGGGTTAGCTACTCCCTACCATCACCCAGGTCATTTCTAAAGATACTAAGCTGGCTCCAGTATCACCCTGAGAGAAAAAAATATTAGTAAATGACTACAGAGTAGACTTTTTACCTCTGATCCTGACACTCGTATCCCAGCAATCTGTTCAGTTTTTCAACTGCATTGTATTCCACCTCTCTCCAATTTGCTAGAGGAAAAGTATGGGCCACCATTCCTAAAGCCTTGCTAAATTCAAGGTAAATGATTTGCAAATGCTGTGATACCCGAGCAGGGAGTAATCATAAAATGCTTGGAGTTTAATAAGGAGGATATGCTGCTACGTGCCTTCAGGTAGAAAGAGTTCTTCATGGGAATCCTTCAAAGGAGAAGGTACAGAGTCACTGCCCTGTATCTACCTAGCAAATTTAATGACCTCCAGGGATACGACACAGCATACTCCCAGCTTCTGGGTGGAAAAAGCCTTATTCATTTAAGACTTTATGTAGCAGTGTTTAATGTGTGTCTTTAATTCAATATCAGAATCAAAAGGAAGAGGAGAATTTGTGTGTCACTTTAATATGAGGTAGGTGAGAAATGGGGTCACACCTTCCTGCCAGTTGTAGTTTTAGCAAATTCAGAGAAGTCTTGATTTTTTTTTTCTGCTCTTGGCCTTAGAAAAAAAAAGTCAGAACAAATTTTTGTGAGTAGAACAGCAGAACAGAGGAATCATTAACTTGCAGACTGATGCTGTGCTGCCTCAGATGCAATTAAGAATAACCATTTGGGGTAGGCAGTGCAAGCTCTACTAGGGCAGTAAATTCAACTCATAACTCTCGGACTCCTCTTGTTCAGGGACTGTTGTGAGAGCAGCTGATCATAGAGAAGAGGTCACAGGACTGAAAAAGTGTCCTGGAATTATTGCTGCAGTCTGCTATCCATGCTTGGTTGATGATAATGAAGAGGCTGGGAAGCTGCACTGATTAGTGCCCTGCTTTCCTTTCACCTGCACAGACAGCAAATATGATTTTCCTACCTCTCTCTTTTCAAGTTGTTTTGAAGTCAGAGTTAAGGTTGCAGTAAGCAAGGTAGCAAGGAATAACAAGTGTGAACTGAAGGACAGCTGTGTCGTGGAACTCTGCTGTTGCAGAGACCAGAAGCATGTATTTTGTGTAGCAAAAAGAACAAAGTGTACGCGACAGACTGATAAAAGCTCTGATTTGGAGTGATTATGTGACAAGCAGCACTGCCTGTCATCTGGCATTGCTTTAGGTTGTGAACACAGCACAAAAAACATTAAGATGCCAAAGCCATGCCCTTAGTAAAGAAGAAATCCCAGTATCAAAGTAAAGCTTCATGGTGCCCTGGCTCCACCGGTACCTCCAGGAGCAACACCTGCAGGGATAGAGCTCTGCCTTCCACCCACAGGTCAGGGCTGCAGCTGCTCTGCTGTGAGAATCTAGTTGATGAACTCTAAGGATTTTGACTGACTTTAAGGATTTTGCTTTTCTGAGGGTATCACTATGACAAGTCCAGCTTATGAAACGTCTCAACCTCCAAACCTCCTTGAATGAGTTCTGGGATATGCACACACAAAGCTGCAAATTCTCCCTGTAGCAATAAAACCCCATACACTAGGAGAACTTCCTGTGAAAGGTTGGATCTGTGCCCCAAAGGCTTTGAGCTTTAAATGTCCACTCTCCAGTAGTCATATAAATACTTTCGAAGTTCGGAAAACAATATTTTGACCTCCTGATGCTGGAGGGACATGCTGGAGGGAAGGGATACCATCCAGAGATGCCTTGACAGGCTTGAAAGGTGAGCACGTGTGAACCTCATGAAGTTCAACAGGGACAAGTGCAAGGTCCTGCACATTGACTGGTGCAATCCCAAGCACAACTGGGTGGAGAGTGGAATGAGAGCTGCCCTGAGGAGGTCTTGGGGGTGTTGATTGCTGTAAAGCTCAACATGACATGGCAATGTGCGCTTGCAGCGCAGAAAGCCAAATGGCTCCACAAAAAGAAGTATGGTCCAGGCAGATGATTCCACTCCTCTACTCTGCTCTTGTGAGACCCCACCTAGAATACTGCATCTAGCTCTGAGGCCCCTAGTACAGGAGAGACATAGAGCTATTGGAGTGAGTCCAGAAAAGGGGCCACAAGGATGATCAGCTGAAGCACCTCTCCTGTGAAGAAGGGCTGGGAGAGTTTGGCTTTCTCAGCCTGGAGATGAAAAGGCTACAGGGAAACCTTGTTGCAGCCTTCCAGTACCTGAAGGGGCTACAGAGAAGCTGGGGAGGGACTGCCTGCAAGGGCATGGAGTGACAGGACAAGGGGAAATGGGTTTAAACTAAAAGAAGGTAGATTTAGGTTAGACATTAGGAAGAAATTCTTCCTTGTGAGAGTGGTGGGGCCCTGGCACAGGCTGCCCAGAGAAGCTGTGGCTGCCCCTTCCTTGGCAGTGCTAAAGGCCAGGTTGGATGGGTCTTTGGGCAACCTGGTCTAATGGGGGTTGTCCCTGCCCATGTCAGGGGGGTTGGAACTAGACGAGCTTTGAGGCCCCTTCCAATCCAAACCAATCTTTGGTTCTGATTCTATGATTCTCTGCACTGCACAGTAAAATGCTCTTTATAGCTTGTTTTTTAAATGCGGGGTGTAGAAAATGTCATGAAACTTAAAATGCTGCCACTGTCAAAACAGTTTTCCTAAAAATATATTTTTCATGATGTGTCTTTGTATGTATCTTTACATCTTTCCACATGCATCTTTAGTAGTACTCATATTTTCTTTTTGTTCTCAAAACTTATTTCAAGGACATTCAATTACAGTTAGGTTTCTCATTACCCAGACATTATTTCAATATTAAAAAAATAAAATGATAGAGAGATCAGAAAAGGGCATACACAAAGAGATTATATTTTATTTTATTGCAGAGCTGACACATTGGTCTGCTTCTGTCAATTCAACCCTGTGACTGTGTGGGACTTTGCAATACACAAATAAAAAAAAATGAGTTTCCCTTCAGCATGGAGGGATAAGAAAGCCAAAGCAATCTCACTGATATACATGAACAAGGACAGAGGCTGAATCATGCAAATAATAAAAGATACATGTTTCTTCCCTAGGCTTCTATTGTTTTGAAGAATAAGAGGTTGTACATGAAGCAAAGGTACTGCTGCTGTCAGGTGCTTATTTAATGTGATGTGAGTTGCCTCTTATCGAATCCCTCTGGAGCTGGGTTTCCACCATTGCACAGGCATTTAGCATTTTGACTCCCTTTAAAACAAAGTAGGTCACAGGGCTTTCTCGCCCACCCACCCACCTACACACACACACAGAGTCCTGTACAAGGAGGAAAAAAAAAAATCTTTACCACGAGGGCAGTCTTCAGGGTATATTTGTCAAGGATGACAGAAACCATAAAAGTTGTTTTAAAAAGGGTTTGTGTGAGAGATAGTTAAATTTTAAAATGAGGATCCAATCTGAAACAAGTTAGGGTAAAAAACTAAATTCTTAGTGAAATAAGATGGGAATCTAGCTTCTGTTTAGCAGATAGTCTTAGGCAAATGGGTGCTAGAAGGCTGTCCTGGTTACAGGTGAGATAGGAGCTGGTATGGTACTTTCTAGTAGCTGGTATGGTTCTGTGTTTTGTATTTAGTATGAGAATAATGTTGATAACAAACTGATACTTTTAGCTGTTGCTAGGTAGTTGTTGTGTCTACACTAAGTCAAGGACTTCTCAGCTTCTCACACCTTGCCAGGTGCAGAAGAAGCTGGGAGAGCATATCCAGGACAGCCTACCCAGGCTGGCCAAAGGGATATTCCATACCATATAACGTCATGCTCCCTGTCTAACCGGTGAACTTAGCTGAGAGGGGAGGGCACTGCTCAGAAACAGACTGGGTATCAGGTGGTTTTATTTTCCTTTCTCATGTGGTGAGCAATTGCGTTATTGTTATTATCACTTCCTATGTTATCCTATCGAA
This sequence comes from Gallinula chloropus, assembly GCF_964237585.1. NCBI lineage: Eukaryota > Metazoa > Chordata > Aves > Gruiformes > Rallidae > Gallinula > Gallinula chloropus. The sequence goes on along the minus strand of NC_140086.1, from coordinate 39,749,650 downwards.
TTGTCTTTATCTCACCCCACAAGTTTTCCCTTTTTTGCTTTTTTGATTCTCTCCCCTGTCCCACTGTGGGGGTGAGTGACCAAATGGCTGTGTGGTGGTTTTAGCTGCCACCGCAGAGTCTATGACACCTTCAAAGAGCTGTAAGGAGAAGTCAACACAAAGGATTTTTCCTAACTTCTCGCTAAATGCAGAAAAATTTACTGGAAGGGAATAATCTCTGTCAAATAGTTTGTTTCAGTCAGTCAACAAGTGCCAATAATTGATTACTTTTCTGACCCGTGCTAGGTTATAATCTCATCACAATAATAGTTTATAATCTCCTTTACATGGCGCTCTCTATGCGAATGCACGTGCAAAAGCTTTAAGAAGATTCCAGGCTTTGTTCAAGCTGGGCTACAGCAGACTTCTGTTCAGCGCCAGATAGGTTGCCTAACACTATAAATAACAAAATCTCCTTTTCCCCCACCATCAGCTTTCAGTCACAACACAAGTGTAATGTGACCGTATGATTTCTGTGTAACACCCTTGGTGCTTGCATAGGCAAGATGGAAAACTTCACTGCAAAGTCAATAGGCCTCCTGAGAAGAAAGGCAAGTGCCACAAGACCTCTTTTTAATTGCTTTTCTTTGGCTGACTTTAACTAATGCTGTGGGCATTTGTCCTCACCATGACAGTTTGGCCCTCACTGCCCCTTCCCTCAGACGTGGGGCTGTTCTGGCAGAGAGTGGGTACGAAGAGACAGCGAGTGGTGATGTGAAGGAAATGTAGAAGAAATGTTTTACATACACGATGTGGATTCTCAGCATAAAAATGCATATCTAAAGAGGCAGCTTTTGTATGGGTATTTTTCTTTAAAAGCCCAGCATTGGGCAAGAAATAGGGTGCTGTGCTTTGTCCTTTTCAGGACCAGCTTTTTGTATGCACTTGACTCTCTCCTTTCAACATCCTTCAAATCCGAGTGGATTTGCTTCAGTGTCATCTTCTTCTCTGGCCCAACTCCTTCACTCCCTGTGCTTTTAATCGCAGTGTCCCACAAATCTATTGCCCTTCAGGATGGTGCAAGGCCTGTCTATGGAAATAGAAATCGCTAAGGAGAGAGAGGTTTAAATTAGGTCAGCTAAGGAAAATTGCAGATTTTGGTTACAGTGGTTAATAGCACTAATTAATTTTGTTTAGACCTTAAAAAAAAAATCCTTTAAGTTATTTCTTTCAAAAGGTGTGTATTAAAAATAGAACATTTTTCAGGTCAAGTTTTCCACGTCAAATTTTTTGACCCAGCATTCCTTGGGTGGATCCTTTGCCAGGTGCGAGGATAGCAGGGTGGTCTTTCCTTAATGATGTCATAATGCTGACCTTTACTTTCATTGCTGGTTGCACTTATCCTGCATGTGGTCATTGTGCTTCAGAAGGTCTGCATTAAAAACTGACTACAGGAAAAAGACAGTTCTTTATCAGACACCCAAAAGTGAAAGCAACCCACCAACGGCTCAAGTGGGAACAAACTGCATTTCTTTAAATCCCGGTCTAAGGGAAAAGATTGGAGTGATGGACACTTTCTTCTGATGATGATTTCAAGTGAGCAATCAAAGCTTGTAGGTCAGAGCCAGCTGGGGGCTTGGTATCCCAAGCAGGGAGAGCAAAGCATCACAGCCGACCTGTGGTCACATGCTTCAGCCAGCAGCACTTGCATTTCTCCAGCAAAGCTCCAGGCCAGGCTTACACCATGCACAGCACATTTTACAGTTTCTAATTAAGCCCTAAAATATTTTCAGCTGTGATGATCTTCCTGCTGCTTTTCCCTTCCCCCACAACTAATTTCAGACGTTCATGTTCAGCGAGGTACCAGGAATAGAAGCGACGGCTTGCAGTCACCCTCGCTTAAGAAAGTTGGATATAAAAGTGCTTCTGAGCTGCAGTTTACACCAAAAATCAGGACACTGGAGACAACTTAGCCTGGTTTGCTTGTGCTGGCTGCAAAGATCATAGCAAGTTCCTAAACTAACTTGGAGATATACCCCCCAGCTAATTTGTCCCTTTCCATGTTGCCACCTGTTCCCGTGAACCAATCTACCCCTCCTTAGCTTTGTGCATAACTTTCCCTCTTCCTGCTCCACCAGCAGCTCCCTGATCTGGCCTCATCTAACTTGACCTAATCAAGAGCAAACTGCTGCACCCCAGTCACACACATGCAAGGGCTACTTCCCAATCTGTGTGTCAGTGCTATTTGTATTATTACTATTTTTTAATCACTCTCTGAATTCCCCTTGTCTCTCTGTATCTCCTCAACCAGTTCCCTGAATGAACCTGCTCTTTGTCTATCAATATTTTTTTTTTTTTTTTTTTTTTTCCTGGAAGGAGCCTCAGTTTGTACCTTAAGTGTGTGAAACACTTTGAAAACAGGAGCACATGCCAGAGAGCAGCACTGGGGCATGGTGTCAATCCAGAGGTGTCATTCTTTCTGGGAAATTTCTTGTTCCAAAATAATTCTGAGCTGGTTCAGCAAAAGGTTTCTTGTAAGAAGGTAGTGAAGAAATTCCCCCTTTTGCCCCAAGGTTACAAGTTATTTTGTTAGACCAGATGATATGACAGCATGATTCTATCAGGACAAATCAAAGTTTACTGAGCAAATCTGTGTTCTATAACCTGATTTATTGGTGCCATCTGCCAACACCCATGAACAGATGCTCTGTAGGACCTCACTAATGTGCAGTAATGACTGGGAGAAACCCACCGCAAATGAGTGAATTTTAAAAGTTATCGGGTGTAGCAGGAGAAAGAACAAACATAATGAAAAATGTCTAGGAGAATGTATCCCAATGTTCATTTTTCAGTTCCATTTCCCTGACAGCAGTACTTCAGAGCGTACTCATCTACATATGTGGGTATGTGGTGCAAAAATAAACCAAGCACTCATATTTCCCTGTGATTTTCCTCCAGCCTTTTGCTACCACATGCTTCAGAGAAAAGGATGTGTTTTGGTGTGAGCAATTAGAGTCACACCTTACCCAGAATCAACGAGTGCTTCCCAATTGCAGGAATTTCTTTTCCAGTTGTATTCCAGCAGGTCAGCACTGCCATATTGCTAGCACTAATGTCTTTCTTTAAAATGTTTTCCCCCTACTCTGCAGCTCTTTCCAAGCTCTGCGTGCTCTGAGGGCATGCCAAGGTAGAAGCAAACGAGTTTGCAATCACTGCCACTGGCAACATTAATTTTGCATTCCCATCTCTTCAAAAGCACAGGGGACCACAAAGAGATAACGCGAAGATGAGCAACTTGTCCGGACGGAGATTTGGAACGTGCTTGGCCTCAGAGCAGTCACCACGGCAGGCGAGCGGGAGCAGCCCTGGCTCCCACAGCCCCAGGGACTGTTCAGAGAGGCGCGGGAGCAGCACAGGCCCTGGGTCCTTGTGGCCCTCGCCCCTGCCTCTGCCTCCCATTGCCTCATGCCCACAGGATTTCCCCAAACTAAGTATTGACCCCTTGGGAGCTGCATTAAAATTAGAAGCTGAAGCTGTAGCGATAGGGGGAACAATCTACCTTCTCTCCTAGCACGTGCTATAACACAACCTGCTCTGTCCGCACCAAGGGCTTAACATGGAATTCATTTAAATGCCCTCAGGAGCCTGGTTTTGGCTGACACAACCTATCCAATATCTGACAAAGTCGTAAAATCAGAGGACAATGACTTCTAACCACTGCCAGTGTTTCAGAGGTTGAATTTGGATCTGGAGCCAGAGAGCGGAAAGCCTCCTTCCTTTATTGCGCCAATCCATTAAAACCACATGCTCACGGAAACTCTCTGTGGAGAAACTATCACCAAACTATTAATAAAATCTTCCTGACTATTAATACGGTCTGTGGGAGTTTTAATCCACCATGGGGACAGATTATGTAAGTGCACAGAGAAGACGAGGCTGGTTTTACTCTCAATTTAAATGACCTTTTCATTTAAATAGTTTTGTTTATGATGAAAATCTTCCTGAATCTACAGGAAATTATTTTCTTTCAAAGGGGATTATATTTTGATTTGCAGTAAACTGGCAAGTATGGTCGAGATTAAAGTGCATTTAGATGGCAAGATATGTGTTTGCTTTTCTGATTGCAAAGGGTAGAATTATGAAAGCAGTTTAAAAACCTTGGTGTCCCAAAATTCAGGTGCCCTGTAACCCAGAAACATGTCATAACTTGGTCTTTGAGCTCAATTCATGTAGTTCAAAAAGATTAGCCCTCAGGTTGGATATATACCTAATTCTGGTACTCCACAGATACATATTGTTTGCTTTTCTGCCACAGTTCAGTGTGAGGAGATTCTGGGCGATCATCTTGATTTTCAGCTTTCAGGCAGTTCAGAACAACAACGCAGCAAAAGGTTTCTGATGCATACTCATGCCAAAAGAAATAGATGTCGTCAAAGCAAGAACAGGCAGAAATAGTGAAAAATTGTCTCTCATTCACCTCGTAGCTATTGCTCTCAAGCTATGTAGCGGAACACTATGTACTGAGGGTTTTCAGTCCCAGACTCCTTTCAGTTCAGAAATTTCCCTGCACAGGAGGTCTGAGCAGAGAAGAGAAACAGTGACCTCAGCAACGTTTTCCTCTTATCTCCAAGTTTGGAGACAGTTCTATCTGAAACGAAAGATGTATTGAGGCCTGTATCGGTTTTGAGGTGTCTGTAGCAGCTCCAGATGCTTTTTTAGGGATGATGTGGAGGGGAATAATTGGAAACAGTAAGAAAAATCCCAAAGACTAATCACTCAAAAGAAAAGTCCAATCTTTGGCATTAGCTTCTTTCAATCAACAGGAACAACTAAAACCCTGGGTTTGGACAATTTTGTCTCTCTAGGTTTACCTTTACAATTTGGGAAAGGTGCTGCTATTCCTTGGTTTACTTCACTTCAGGTCCCAGTGAAGAAGACCTGGTCTGACTCTGGAGTGAACTAGCTGCCCAAGCAGTATCTGGAGGTCTTTCACGGCTTCTTTCCCGCTGCTGCTGAGCAGCAAGATAGCTCCAACAGCACTGGGTTGGTTGGATGTATTTATTCACACTGCAGTTTCATCTCTAAGCAACATGCTAATACGTCCAGCCTGGCTCTCAGATAAAACAAGAGTGGCGCCCATAAAAAATTAGACCATTCCTGCCCTGCTATATTTTATTTATGCCATCATAATAAAATGTAAATATATATACTCAGGGTTGGGTATTTTTAACAAGGAATCAGGTTAAGAAAAGGCTCCATGATCCCAGGGTCCTTTTCACAGTAGGCTCCAAAAAATGTACCTCATTATAAAATACACCTTCCCAAGGAATCACAAGACATGAGAAATCAAAAGAGAATTCCTAAAAGCAAAAGCTCTCCAGCAGAAAATCAATTTCAGCTACTTTCACCTTGCCCCAGGGAAAGCAGCAGAGACACTAAGTGGGGTGTGGGAAAGGTCTCATACATCTTCCTGGAACTGCACAAGGCAGACCTCCAGACGGGAGCTTTTCTTTCCAAGACAGCTCTGCTCTAATTAGGGACTTCTGCAAAATTGGTATGTTGCAGTTCCAAACAGTGTCTGGATGATTCCCATATCAAATTTCTTTGGTTAAAAAAAAAGAAAAAAAAATTATGTCTTTGTCCTTGTTCTAATTGACAGCCTTACAAATGCAGGTGGACTGAGGGATGAAGGTCAAATTGAACTTACTATGCTTAATAGGGTAAGGAACAAAAATTAGCAGAAAGTTGCACGCAGAAAAATACTCTCTGGTTGGGTTTTGCTTTTTTTTCATTTTTTCCCTGGTTATCATCCTGCCTTTTCTAGGGTCTTTGTGCATTTTCGGGTGTACCTTCAGAATGAAAAGAAAGCAATTGCCTTTAAATAAAACTGCTATATGAGGGACTTTCCAGTAAGACTTAATCTACTGATGTACTAGGCAGAATGTAGTTTATGGACTTGAGAATCTATTTTGGGTGGACACAAAATTCATTTTATACATAGGAAAGTACATCGTTCTCTTCAGTTGATCTTTTCAAGGGGCAGTCTGCCAGTTTAAATCTCTGGCTGGTTCCTGTAATCATCAGCATTCAGACCTTTCTGGATAATGTGGTGCCATTAAAGCTGGTCAACAGGTTTTAAAAAAAAACACCAAATTCCCCCTTAGAAATGAAGTCTCACAATCACTCAGGATTGTGCTCAATGTCATTGGTGCGTCCTAATGAGAAGGCAAAACAAATTTTCTTTTTTGGGCCAGTATAAATCTCTGTGTTAAAATTATCCCATCTCTCATTTCTTTACTGTCCTTTGCTTAACACTCAACTGTACAACCTGGGATGTCTGAGCCCCAAAGTGTAAAGGAGTCCAGAACCTCTGCCATAGTGATACTGCTTGTGGGATGGCAGCTGCCTTGACAAATATAGAATTTTTATAAAAAGGCAAATATGGAACATTTATGGAACATTCTAATATTTGTTAATATCATTTATTTTTAGAATATTCATTGAAAAGTTTCAAATCTTCAAATTTCCATTCCCATGTGGGAGGAAAGCAACTGAATTAGTGAATTTTGCATGAGATGAGCATTTTTGCCTCTGATCTGCTTTAAAACCCAATTTTAGGTAGGTTTAAATACCACTCTGGGATTCACTTCACACTCCTGTTGGTCCATGTTTTTTCTAGGTGGGCTCAGATTCTCTACAGCTGTTTCTTAGCCAAACCCATTTGAAGTCACTGCAACCTGCAGCACTTGTTTTAGTCCAGCCTGTGCCCCTAAGCTGTAATGAGTATTCCAACAGCAATGGAAATGCAGTTGTGTTTGTAGTCAATGAACACCTCCACAGAATGTGTGTCGCCCTTAAAAAGCTCAGCTCATAGCTTTCTGGGATTTAAAATGGGATCATCTGTTATGTCACACTGCTTGGCCTCCTGTGTGCTGGCCTGACTACCTTCTCTAGTCTTTCACAGAGCACCCAGTATTGAGATTTGTTGTGATTTCAGATAAACTGATGTGTCCGAGGTGTGAGTGGTTTATGCTACTCTACTGCGAAAGAAAAGGGTATCACAGCCTGTGGCCACTCACAACCTTACCCAAGTATGGTTTAAGATGACTTTAAGGGCAGTCTATGGCCAGTGCTAAAGAGCATGGAGTCCTGCCAATCTGTCCTGGGTGGTAGGAGGTAGTAGGATGCCTACATAGTGCTAAATCTGGGAAACAATTCAACCCTGAAGCAGTGCAGAAGCTGTACTGAGCAGGTGTATAAGGGGATTTTCTATATCATCTCACAAATCCACCCCATATCCTCATGAGCTGTGCTCAATCTCTGATGCTCTGGAGGAAGGTGAGAGAAAGCCCCTGGATACGCCGTGCTAATTGTGGGGGGGGGGATGGGAGGGGGAATGAACCTGCCTGAGTCTGGAAGCTGATGCCCTGAAGGAAGAAACCTGATTATGCTCTGTCTTTATGTCAGGAGCTATAGGGGTTAGGAGCACAGGCAGGATGAGGACTGTTTCACCAGGATCTCCCTTCACGGGGGGGAGAGACAGGCACCTCTCCACTCTCTGGAAGCGTATTTGCACACAGGAGCAGCGGCCGTCCCGCTATTTATGCAATGTAAAATAACCCCAAGGCTCTTCCCAGGCTGACTGACATTTGTTAGACAGGAGTGTAGGTACAAAATACCCATCACAATATACAATAACCTTTAAAGACACGCCAGCAACCTCCTCTTTTATTAAGCGTGCCACACCGGCATCTCCCCGCCGGGACGCTACCTGCATGTTAATGCCGAGGGTGTTTGTGCACAGCCTGGCAGCCAGCGCTCGGCTCCGGCAGTTTCCATGGTGCCGTCATGGTGCGCTCTCCCTACACCTTCACTTATCAGCATTTCCCACCCATCCTCCTCCCCGTAATATGCTGCTCAGTCACCCCGAAAGGTCAGCCATTGTAATGATGATTTTAGCAGGGGGGGAGGCAGGGAGGCCGAAGGGTGAAAAGGTGAGCTGTGTGCAGCGATGTGCGTGGGAACCGGGGGGCTTGCCTCGCGCCGCACAATGGGAAAGGAGAAAGCTTCCCCTTGAGGGAGCGGCGCTCAGCAGCCCCATCCCACTTCCCATCCCGGCCAAGTCAGATGCCCTGATGGAGTTAAAAACATGTTCAGGCGAAGTGTCTGGAGAGCCTACTTTAAATCATCAGCAACTGAAGCGTTAGTGTGTGGAGGGGAGAAGGCACTGCGTCTGCTCACAGAAAAAACTGATGCAAATGTTTCCAGGCATCTTTCTTTTTCCATTTCCCTCCTGCCCCCCTCCCAGCAAGCCCAGTGTTCGTTTGCAGATGGGAAGAGGCAGACTTCTTCCTCTGACTTTCATCCTATTGACTGCCCAACTGAAGCACTGCATCTATTAACTGCCTTCTTTTCTTTCTTTCTGTAGGACAGCTTTCCTGCCCGTTTTGGAGGAGTCCATTTTGTCAACCAGCCCTGGTACATCCATGCCCTGTACACACTAATCAAACCCTTCCTCAAAGACAAGACAAGGAAAAGGGTAATTAGAAAGGGCTGAGGCGGGGTGGTGGTGGTGTATGGGTGAGGGGGATAGGAAGCTGCAGACCAAGTGTAGTTGAGTAGCTGACAGCTTTCTTTTCTTCCTTCTTTTTCTCCCTGCGTTTTTCATATGATCTCAGTGAATTGCTGATGTTATTAAAATTTGGTGTTTGCAGTAAGCTGGACTGAATCACTGATTCAGCCAGTGAACAAAAAGCTGTTATCACTAGCAAAGTGTAGTCACATTTTAATGGGACGTGCTCATAGATAGAGAGAACTGGCAGCGTAGAGGGATTATCAGGCCTGGCTGAAGTCACCTGCAGTGAGGGAAACTTCAGCTCAACTCTTTTTGTGGGAGTAAAATTTCCTATTTCATTCCTTCAGCAGGTTGACTGTTTTTACATGGTGGTAACTCACTGTTTCCACAAAAAATGCTGATGCCTGAAGGCTGTTGGCTCACACTGCAGAAGAGGCAGGTCTTCCCCACGGAAATCCATGTGAACTGTGCTCCCGCAGTCGTCTTAGCCATTTGTCCTCTGCAGTGTATCAAACCATCAGTGCATCATCCCTCAGGAGGCCCTGGAGCCCACCCTGGGGTGTGTCTGGCCAGGCAGGACAAGGGTAGAACCAGCCTGAAAGCAAAGAGGGATTAGAGAGACAAATGTCGCTGAAGCAGTGCAAAGTGGTGACACAGACCTGCACCCCTGGGAAGTCAGTCCTGGCATGCAGGGCTGCAGGGCTGTGTTACCCTCTCAAACGTTCAGGATCTTCTCTTCACATCTTACACTAAGCTCCACTACCTCCCTTTTCTTCTTCCCACTTTTCCTACAAGCCTCTATCCTCTTAGAGTAGCAACATTCAGTCACTATTCCTGACTTCAACTTTCCCTGATCTGGTACTTTTAAGAAAGTTGGAGTGTCATGGGCCAAAAATAAGCAAATCTGGGTTATCAGAAGTATTTATGGTGCTATCCTTCTTCAGCTGCACACTCCAAAGTGAATCCCCCACCTCCTGCCCACCCACACCGGCACTGAGCACTTCAGAAATTCCCACCTGAAACTGCAGTGTCAAAGAACGATGCTCCACGCTTCATTAATGCTGTTGTTATTGTACTTAACAAATTAAGGAATCGATGATGACTTTCAAATTTCTTTTGATTTGTTAAAGATCTTTCTTCATGGCAACAACCTGAACAGCCTTCACCAGCTAATACATCCTGAATGCCTGCCCTCTGAATTTGGGGGGACTCTTCCTCCATACGACATGGGGACATGGGCTCGAACATTACTTGGTCCCGACTACAGCGATGAAAATGAGTACACCCACACGTCCTACAATGCCATGCATGTGAAGCACGCGTCCTCCAACCTGGAGCGGGAGGCCTCTCCCAAACCCATGAAAAGGTTAGTACTGCCTTTGAAATCATCTCTCACTTGGCTCCCTGATCAGGTTTGGACTAAATCTAGCGGGAAAGGCTCACCAGGCTCGGGGAGAGGCTGTAATTTGGCAAACGCTGACAGTAAGGAGCACTTCACCCTGTGCTCATGGTGTGGTGGGAGAAAGGGAGCCTCTGTGTGGAACCGTAATTACTCTGCCTGATTACTGTGCTAGAAAACAAGGAGAAATTAATGAGCCCCTGCACCGAGCGTTACAAAAAAGTCTATGGGAGTGAGACACTCTTCTGTAGGCTGCAGCGCGGCCAGCAGCACCGCTTCAGTGCTGGTCCCTGTTGCTTCCCGCTGCCCCGGTGCTGCTGACCGCAGTTGTTACCGGTAAGGGTGCTGTTACCTCCTCGGAAATGCAGCCCGCGTACCGTGAGCACCACTGCCCTCTAAAGGGAACGTGGGTTCGTCTCCCCCCGCTGCTCCTGCTCTGCCTTCTCCCCCCCCAGCCCCGCTGAGGCAGCAGAGCTGCTCTTTTAAGATCTCCGACTCCAGATCTCAGTGGCCGCGCATCCTGCTCTGAGCGCTTTGCAGTCGCACCTCTCGAGAGCGGCCCCAGCAGAGACTGGAGTTGCACTGGTTGCGGGGATAGGGTGAGGAGGGTTGGATACCCGGCACAGGTCTGCAGGGGGTACAGCCGCCACCAGCGATGGCCGGGTGGCCTTCCCCGCAGGAGCGCAGCATCTGGACTTGCCTCACCCTCCGTGCCCCTCTCCACGCCACTGCTTGCCGTGCAGATCGCAGCCGTGCGCCAACTCGCTGCTGCCACTTGATGAGCGCGGTGCTCACAGACACGGCGTCACTCCCCGTGACAGGGAGCAGCCATCATTCTGTCACAGCAAAATCAGAGCTGACAACACAGACGAGCCATAATGTCATGCAATTAATTTTGAAAGACTTTCATCTTCGGAGGGGAAAAGAAACGCATTCTTGGTTCGCAGCTCCCTCCCAGGTCAGAGGGATGCCAGGCTGCTGCAGCTGCAAAGGGAAGAGTCGTGCTGGAAACACTCACACTTGTAAGTGACGTTAAGCGCTGAGAGTCCCACGACTCGCAGGACTATGAGACCCCAGGGCTACGACCCTTTGCAGGCTGCAGCCATGGCACGAAGAGAGGTGTCCGTCTGCACAGTCAGCAGTTCTCACTCCTGACTGACAGCCAAGACTCGGAGCCAGGGCGAGTTTCCAGAGCCTGTCCCAGAGAACTGACATCAAAACAGCTTCTTTTTTTTTTAATTTTTTCCCTTAATATTAGCAGTGGAACACACTGAATTATTTTAGAAAGATGCTAACTAAATATTCCATAATCATTAAAATATATATATAGTGAGTGTACAATTTATGTAGCTTTATAGGAAGAAATCTGCCATTTTTGAAGCTCCACACTGTTCTGTTACGAGCTGCTGACAGGTAAACCTTTGCTGAGGATCAGATCTGCAATGAAGGGAGGGTCTTACTGCGCCCTCAGGGGACAACCTCAGCTTGAAAATGAGTTCAGTGCCAGAAAACCCTGCCTCGAGGCAAAGCCTTCACTAATCTGTTCACTAATACAAAAGTGCATTAATACAAATATGGTGAGTGGATGAATCTAATTTGTCATGTTGCCTCTGGGCAGACTAGATCTAACTTTTAGCCTAATTTTGTTACTTGGTGGTTAAGTGAACCATCTGATCTTGTACCCCCCAGTCATTGCTAGCTGTTGGAGGTGAAAAGTTCACTGCTTCGATGGCTTTTCTCCAATGAGTATTTGCTTTGATTCTTCTTCCCTTCAAATTATGTTTTGGCCTAACTTGAGGTAAAAGCCTATGCTTGGGAAGCATAATTGTGTGTGTTATTAGATTTATTAGACCACATTTATATCTAAAGCCTATTAGAAGGTCTGCAAACCTCCCAGCAGTACCTGTCTTTAGTTACACCCCTCCCTTCTCCTCTTTATGTTCATACATCTCTAATTCAACAAGAGTCTCAAGCCATGGCTGAGATTCCCGGATGCTCCTGGGAGGTTTACAGTAGACATAGACGATCTCCTAGCATTAGTGTTCATATTAAATATAATTCCCTCACAATTGTGCTATCATTTTTTCCCCTTATTAAAGCAATTTTGCTCTTCTGTTAAAAAATGTCTCCCCGCCTCCTCCACTCACCATGTAAAAATCTTTAAAGTCTTGAGTAAACGTGGTAATTTTGTAAGCATTTCATGCTAAAATGTTGGGTTTAACAAAAGGGAAAAAAAAAAGTGACTGACCCTTTCTTTAGCACTTACGTTCCTCAGAAAGGGGTAAATATGTGAAGATTGAGCCTTCTTGGATTTCCATAATTTAAAGATGAAAACCTTGCTGAACAATTACTAGTCTTTTTCTCTCTGACTTCCCCATTACCACTGAAGGTTTACGTGACTAGTAATTATACGCAGGGGAGGGCAGTGTTTGTGAGAGGTGGATTTACCCCTGAGGCTTGAGGGACAGTGGTTGTTCCCCCCCATCCCCAATCACCATCCTGCTGCGTGACAAGGTGCCCCTTCTGGCTCTGTGGTCACGTGCTGTAAAGCTGTATGAGCACATCCTCACTAGAGCTGCCACTGGGCCAGTGCTGCCTTAAAGGCTTCTTAATCCTGGAACTCAGTGCTGCTAGAATAGCTTGGAGTTTTGCACTGGGATCATGGAGGGAAGTTCCTCTGAAACGTAGTACTAATCATAGCAATTCTGAGTCCGAAAATTGCTGACCTGGCAAAGCCAGGAAGAGAAACCTCTCTCAGAGCCCGCCATCCTACACCCAGAGAGAAGCTCTCCCTGGGTATGATCTGCTCCAAATATAGTGCTTAGCAATTTTGGTAACAAAGATATTGAGCAATCAATCTGGAAGAAAAATGCTGGGAGGTGGAATCAGGGAATAACTGCTCAAAATACTTTTGTAGCCACTTAATCTACGTTAGAAAATGAATGCAGAGGGGAAGAAAGAGGGCATTTCCAGGATGTGACTGAAACCAAACTGGAGTCATCACCTGAAAATTAAAACAAGTCTCAAAATGCAGACCAGGAGGAAATGTGGCACCAGGCAGCAGTGCGAGGGAGTGAAACTGGAGCAGGTACGTTTCCATACGTTGGCTTCAGGACTGACAGCAGTGCTTTGGCTCCTGTCACCAGGGCAAATGAATATAAATTGAAATAAGTTCACCTGGGAGTTGCAAGGAGGGTGAGGAGAGCAGAGAGTATATTTTTCCTGCAAGAAGCTATAGAAGAGAGTAGTTTGTTCAGCCTCGCCGAGCAAAGGTTGAAATGGATGTGATTGTTCTCTACAAATGCAGAAGGGAATAAAAACTGGGTAGAGAGAGCAGGATTTTGAGAAAAAGGACAACTTGGGCATGAGATCAAATGGGTAAAGACTGACCAAAGCTTACCTTGACTGCAAATTAGGGGAGGAGGTTTGCAAACCATTGGAGTAGTGAGTAACAGAAATAGCTTGTCAGTATAATAACCTGATACATGAGTGAAAGGTCTGGTATGAGGTGGCTACCAATGGTCACAGGAGACTAGAGTTGCTCCTGGAAGTCCCATTAGGTTCCAATTTCTGCTCCACTTAACAGCAACGGGACCAGAACATTATCTTCGTCCCAGCCACAGGCAGGGGTGGTTTTTTCCATGTGATGTGAAATTGCCCAAATTTTGCTGTCAAAAAAAAGCCCTTGTTCACATCAGAGAATGAAGGTGCTGCAGGTGGGGAGAAAAATTCCATTAAATTTTGAGATTTGACAAGTTTCTATAATATGTAGAATCTTTAATCAAAGCCAGCACAATTGCCATTTTTCCACTGGTGGCCACATGAAGTCCCATTGGGGCAAAATCAAAACAGCAGAAATTGCGCTCCCATCTGCAGTATTATCTCACACCCTGGGAAAAATCCCAGAACTCAAGTACTGTAGGAGCAGATGGGAAACAAAGCAAAACAGCTGATGACTCCACATAATGAGTCTTAATGGCTAGAGGCCGGAGGTGGGGAGGGGGGGGAGCAGGGTGTGGAGGGGAAGGCAACAATAACAAAATCCATTCAGAATATATGTGTTTATTAAGATTCAGCTCAGTGAGGTTTGAAACGGGCAAGGTAATAAACATGCAAACCGGCATTAGTACACTAATAGCAAAGCCGGTTTCAATCCATTTGATAATCCCAGGAACACACATACACTCCCCTGTCTTGGGCCATCCCCGCTGAACAGCCCGCATCCACGCAGGGAGCCTGTCACTTACCTGCTGTGGGATTTGGGGGCCGTGCAAATGGTGTGAAAATTCAGAGCGTGGGGAAGAAAATCACCTCCCTTTCAGCTGCCGCCAGACCTCCTGCAGGCCCTGATGGTCAGAAAGGGGCCTTGGCTTGCTTTAGTCAACAGGGAGCTAACAGAAAAGCAAAGCCTTTGCCCGAGGCGCTGGTGCTGGCTTCTTGTGGATGAGCTGCTGTTTTTTGGGAACAGCTGGAGGTTTTATCTGGGTGTGCAGCGCAAGGAGTGGTGGATGGTTAAGCCTAGCAGCTAAAGAGTCAGAGATTGTTCCCAACATGCCGCTGTGCCGGTTGGGGACAGACTTACGGGCAGCCTCAGCGGGAGAAGTGTGCCTGTAGCTGTTCGGGTACCTAACCCCAGCAAGTGAGCACTCCCAACTGCAGAGATGGATTCAGCAACTGGGGAAGATGTGAAGGAGCTCAGTTCTTGGAAGATTTTCCTTTTTCCCCAGTGTCACCCTACCCTTACGCTTGGGTCCAGGAGCAGCAGCAAGGAACCTGCAGCAGCATGTGGCCTCCCTGCGACTTTCTTTTCTTTACAGGATCTGCCTTTCCACAGCTGCTTCTGGGTCACTTCTCAATGTCTGAACTTGATCTTCAGTCCAAGTGACAAAGACTGCTCTCTGCCTTTGCTTGCTCCCCGCGCAGTCACCAAGCACAGCCTGGGGGCTGACTGTTCCTTCTCTGCCCTCCCAGGCTTCCAAAGAGCGCTCACTTTTAACCTGCTGCCAGTGCAAACAGGTCTGAAAACCTCGTGCAATTTAAAATTGCCCTGCAGAGAAAGGAAATTTTACCTAATAGCACATATATATTGTGGCCAAAAAACCCCCCGTTGCTGCTTAATCAGATTTATTTTATCAAAGTTTAGTTAAGGATAACTTTAATCAAATTTAGTGCTAAAAATTGTTCTTAGGAAAACGGGGACTGCAAGAACATCACCATCACCAGCTCAAGCTGATTAGAGACTCGGGAAATTCAGAGTTAGGATAAAACTTTTAAAGTGCAGCATTTTTTAGGCATTCAGACCCCAGTAACTTTTCCTTCTGTGAAGTAGAAACTTGAGTACCTAAAGACACGATGACCTGCCTAATGGCTCATCAAAAGCCTCCATGTCAGGCATTTTCAAAATGCAGTGGAAAAAAAACCTGCTGCAATGCATTGCCCCATGTTGTTGAGTCAGAGCATGTGGATTTTTATGTCCTAGATTAGAGTGAAAGGATTTTAAAGTACAGATTAGAGTTTGCCGTTATTGCCTCCTGATGTGTGCATTTTCAAAAGGCCTGATCTTCAAATGAATTTATTGCTGAAACTAATTGTTGGTTCTCAGAAACGGGATCCTGCTCCCAGAAACTGGTATACACTAATGCCAACTGGAGCTGTTTTAGATCTGAAAGGGGCCATTCGTGGGGGTGACATATGTAAGGTTTTTATTTATTCAGATTGGTTCCTCCATATGCCCAGCTGGGCTGTACAAGGCAGACTTTTCTAGTTGTTATCCTTGGTGTGACCTTAATGTTCCTTCGCCATATGTTTCTGCTTTTATGGGTCATGTTTAATGCCGGTTCACAGTCAGCACCAATTTACTGCAGAAGTAGTAAAATACCAGCAAATAAAAATCAGTATGAAAATGTGTGAAAACTTCTCACTGCCCATGGATGGCACCTGGGTTGCTCTGCTTGTAGCTGGGGTGCGTTTCCACATGTGCTGGGGAGAAGGGGAAGGCTTTCAGTTGAAGTACCGCTATAAGACCCATGGAGCAAGACTGGTACTCACATTTTATCATGAATTATTTCTAGCAACGGAGAAATTCAGAATGCTTCTGTGAAAATGCTTCCCCCTTACACAGACTATGAGGGAGACATGTCTTGAGAGTAAAGCAGGTGTCCCGAGGACATGCATACAGTGTAACATATGCACTATCTAGCAATGGAGATGCTTGGCTGTGGAACAGTTTTACAGCTTTTAACCAGAAATCTACTAACACATGAGAGAGAAATGGAAGGGGGCTGTTGGATGTAGCATGGCAGCAGGTCCTGGGGAGGCTGTGGGGACACAGTATAGAATATTCTGAGGAGCCAGAAGTGAGGGAAACCGAGGAAGAGATTGGACTCTTAAAGCCACAGCTGAAGCAAGGGCAGGAGGGAGGGGTAGCTTGGTGCTGGGGGTTCCCTGGGCCAAGGCAGGAAATTGGTTGCAATGACAGCATGGTTTTCATCCGTTTACAGCACTCAGCAGTGACCAGTGCACGGGTGCACAAGCACAGGCTGGAGGTGGGAATGGCAGAACCAGTGTTCTTCAGGCTGCTTAAAATATTGTGTTGTAAATTATGCCTTCAGCTGACTATAAATTTGCCAGAACTTTAGTAGTTTAGATTAGGGACATGACACTTAATAAAACAAATGGTTTTACACTGCTTATATCTTTTGCAGCCCTGTGAAAAATCCACCTACATCTGGCTGAGTTACAAGCCTTTGAAAAGGCAATTCACACATGCTCTGCAGAAGCATATTTAATTTTAGCATTTAATGACCCTAAGGATTGCCTCATGCTTTAGCTTGGTCTCCCAGAATAAACAAACTTGCTCAGCTCTGGTTGATGGTTCAACACCCACAATATGCATCCTGCCTAGGCTGTGGGGTGCAGAGGGCTTTTGTAACTACAAGTTTTACTTGTGATCACAACTTTACCCACACCAGATCAGGCTGTAGGTAAGACATGGGGCTAAGATTTGGCAGACCAATACTGCTTGGTCTTGGGGCTGCCTCCTGCCTGCTGTTTGCAGTAGAATTGGGGAGATGAGGTTTCAACAGTGAACCCAGCTGAGATACTGGGAACTGGGGTAACTGGGATGGGAGCTGCTAGGACTGGAAGCAGCTGGGCTAGGAAGCACTCTTGGTGGGCAAGTAAATGGGCAAGCTTGGGGGTATGGCTGATGTAAACCAGGAATGCTCCTTTGGCTAAACCCGTGGAGTGCAGCCCCAGAGAGGAGGATCCTGCTGTCCCTCTCTCCTCGAGCTGCTGTGTTGGCCTGGCACGTTGCTTAAACCAACCTCCACAGGCATGGTGATATTACACATTGCTTATTTTCAGCCTACCAAGTTGTGGATGTTGGGGTCTAATTTTCAGAAATACTCAGTGCTCGCTTGCAAGAGAAATCAATGGGGTGGGTGCTTTGAACATACAAGCTAACATGGAATGCTGAGTGCTCTGCAAAATCAGACCCTCAGCACAGGGACATATGCACCCCACATTAGAGGAATACTTGGACCCTAATCTCGCTGTGCTTCAGTTCTCCACATGCAAAACGGCAATAAAAAACCCCTCAGAGTCATGCTATGGTGGTAAATGAATTAGCATTTAAGAGGCACACAAGCTCTGTGCTGATGGACTCCACAGAAAAGCTTGGAAGGGAATTAACAAAGGCGATCTTCAGAGCAGGCTTGGAACAATATGCAGCAAACGTGTCACAGAGCCAAACGCCGAACTGCTAGAAGAAAGCAAAATAAATAGCCACTTGCTAGCTCGGCACCATCTACCCCGAGCACTGAGGGAAGAAAGATCCTCTGAGAAAGAAGAGTGGGTGCTCCTGGGGATGGAATGCGATGCAGGGGTCACAACGCCCACATGTACCCGTCTGAGTGACTGCTGCTCCCACAACCTACATTTTCGCTTTTCCCACTGTGGTGGTGTTCAACTTGCCAGCCTAAATAGTACATCTGCAGGGCTGCTTTCATGCTGCAGTATTATTCTTGCTGAGGACAGGAAACTTCTGGTGTAGGTTGGGGAAGTAGGAAGACTGACACTCTTTGCTCTCGGGGCTCCATCTTCCCTGGCTTTGCCATATAGAATTAAAACGACCATGGTTTGGTGGCAAACTCTGTTGGAATACTGGGAATTGGAAACACTTGGATGGGACCAAAGGTGGCAAAATGAAGGATGAGGCAGATGTAAAGGACTGGAGTGTCTGAGCAAAGGTGCTGAAAGCTGTTGGGCTTGGTGGGCACAGAACTGGGAATGTGCAGAAGAGCATGAATGGTGATGACAGGAGTATGTGTGCAGGCATGCAATATTCATAAAGTGGGAGAGGCAAATTTTCTTAATTACTTGGCCATTATTTGCATTATCTTTTCTTGGGATATCATGTCCTACACACTTTTTAGGAGCTCTTGCTGAATCTGCTGTAAATTGGTGCTGACTGCTGCTGTGTTGTCTTTATTTGGCCTCATGACTAGGCTTACCTTTTGGTGGGTGACATATTGCACCCCAGGGGATTACAGAACTTGCAGGAACTCCTGTCTAAGGCAGGTGCTCCTATTCCTTCTATTGGAAAAAAAGGTTGAGTAGAGGGGTCAGTCTATAGCAGAGAAAGGAAACTCAGCAGGCAAACTCCCACCCATGCTTTTCCCCTGCCCTCGACTTGTGATATGAGTGAGGCAAGATCTTCACACTGAAAGTCACAGCACTTAGGAGGAGGAGATACCAGGCACAACCACACCAGTAAATGAAAAAAGACCAAGGTCTGCATCCTAATTCCAAGGTTGGTGGCACAGATTGATTCCTGTCTGTGTTGCTCAAGGATAGCCTCTGCTAGAGGAGCCTGGTTGCACTGGACCCACGTGGTACCTGGCTTTGGCACTTCTCTGGGCCTCAGTGGACTTAAGGCATAAGACTGCACATGCTATGACAAATACAAAAACGTTTCCATATGTTTTCACAGTTCAATGTTCGCGGTAGGCTGAGAGTGGTGTCACAACCCCCCAAAGAACTCTTTTCACTGGAAGTGCCAAAGGCTATGAGCTGCATCCCCTGGGGTGTGAGCTACAGGATGGCTTGGGATGGGGTATACAGCCAGCCAGGCCATAGTTAGAGCCAAATGCAGTGCATTGTCATCCTTATTGCTCTTTGCTGCTGACCCTGCAGTGAGCTGTGCCCAGGGTTTGCGGAGGGGGGGGAGTAGCTGGGGCCAGGTGTTGGGAGGGGAGAGGCATGGAAATTGCTGGTGGGCACAGGGAGAATGAGAGGTCTTGTGCTGGGATCCACTCTGCAGCAGTCACCTCTTCAGAGATGTAGGTGCACCCACAAAGACTTCTTCACTCGTGCAGCTGAGCACAGATCTGGGCTGTGGTTGCCCCTGGCTTCGATGTGCCAGGGCACTACACAGGGACCACTCCCTAGGATGTGCAAGCCATAAGGAGAAAAGATGGCCACTGCTGCCATGGTAGCCACAAAGACTGCTCCTCTTTGGGAAGGGCAGCAGCTTGTCACCGGTGGGATAAACACTGGGATAGTAGTAAGATTAAGCCAGAGTTTTCATGCTGTTTTGCCCACTGACTCACCAAGTTGGTGGACCACTTAACCAGCTCAGCTGCACCCCTAGACATGGATGCTGCTTTGTCTCCTTGCAGTGCTGTGGTTGATGCCTCGAAGCTGTTCCTCTGGGTAGGTCTCTGCGGCACAACACTGTGCTGCCTTAATGCAGAGCTGCGAGCCAGCACAAGTGCAGAAGCTGCAGAGCTGCTGCGTTAGGGAGAGATTTCAGCAGGGCTTATTACCCTGGGCAGAGAGCCACACTTCATGGCTTCTGCGCTGGAGCTGTGCACTGCTGAGCTGAGCTTGCCTGCATCTGCCAGCGCCACCTGCGTCTCTCGAGATGCCTTCGCCTAGCATTTAATTTTCAAGTGATTTAAGTGCTAAAAGTGTACCTTTTACCGCAGTTACTTCACCCCTGCACATCTGCATTGTTTCTGTAATACTGAAGAAAAATCCTTGGCTTTCCCATCTGAAGAAGACATATCCTCAAGGTGCATAGTGGAGCACACTCTGAGCTGCTATACCCCCTTCTGCACTCTGATGGAGAGGGAGGGGGGCGAAGCAAGAAATGCCCCTCAGACCTTGTCAGTGCAAAAATTCACGGGTGTGATTTTTAAAAAAAAACAACCACTTACTATGTTCTCTGAAGGGAATGAATAAATGGGAGATGAACAGCCCTGACATGCTGGTGAAATGGGAAGAGAATTAGAGGTAAATGAGCAGATGGGAAGTGAGAGGTAGATAAATAGAGTCACACGATGTGATCTGATTGATTGGCTGCAGCGTGTCACTTTGAGAGCTTGAAGCCTCCTGCACTTAGGGAAGAAAAATATGCCACCCTTTTCCTTGCTCTACAAAACCCTCCAAAGTATGCCCAGGACAAAAGCTGTGTGCCTTCACTCCTATGGGCTGCAACACATCAGCACCGCTGTGACGAAAAGCGTAACGTGAGGGATCAGAGAACTGGAAGATGCCTTTTAACGCAAGCATGCTGTGATATGCCAGCAGTTACTGTTAGCTGAGTGCAGGATTTTGGTATTTTGGTGGGTTTTTTTACAGGAAGTAGAAGCAATACCCAACAGATGTCAGTTCTTGTGAGCCGATTCACCCCAGCTGTACTCTGACAAGAGCCTTCCGAAATCAGTGCAGCCAGAAGAACTTCATCCAGTTTTCTTACACGGCTTTTGACTTAATTTGAGATAGTCACATTAAAATGACCACACACATATAAAACCATCTGCTCTCTTAGATATTGATTTACATACCTACACCATGCTGTCATTTGAAATATATGGCTGACCTGCTGGAGAAACAGCTGGATAGTGTTGATTTTCCAGGCTTCTAAATATTCTTGCTCAACAGTAAAACAACCATGGGGATGTTTGATTGACACTTTAAATGGAGCACACTCCAGTGGTACCTTCACTGCAAAAGTGAGTCTGAGAATCCATTTCTCTTTTCACTTTCATGTTATTGTCCTAAGTAAGGTAATCTAGCCTGAAAAACTGGCCTTGGAAAGTCTATGGGCACTGACTTCACAGAATCACAGGGTTGTAGGGGTTGGAAGGGACTTCAAGAGATCATTGAGTCCAATCCCCTGCCAAAGCAGGTTCCCTAGGGCAGATCACACTTCTCTGTTTAATTACTTCAGACTTGGCTCCCAGCCCACAGTGATCCTGTTGTACTTTTAGAGGAGCGAAGTCTCCTGCATGCATCATATTAAAGAAAGATAAGCATGGGGTCTGCCAGCTCAGAGCCTTACCCAGTGTCCTATCTTTGTATGCAAACAATTGTCTCATGTTAAAACTCAACTAGATCATCCACAACTGAGCATCTTCCAAACTGGTTACTGAGGATTTTTATCCAAGGAAGGAGGAAAGGATTTGCATTCAAATATGCTAATTTACAATTCAAAGTTGCAGCACACACAGGACACAGGACACATCTCAGGTGGGTATTGAAGGTGATACAGTACAGGGCAGCCGTGGCTATGATATCTAGGAAATATTGACTCATGAATCATGGAACCTGTACCCCCTGGTGCTAACAGATGAGAACTCATAGAACAGGGATATGACTGTAGGTAATCCATGAATTATATGATATGACAATACGTCTAGAACAGGTCAGATTAATTGCACCCTGTGAATGTCGATTTCTTTCTGCCATTTATAGCACAGAGTGACCACAGATACTTGATGGTGAGATGAATCACTGCACAAGTGACTAGAATTTAGTGATTTGAAGAGGCCAAGGAAATTGCTATTTCCTGTTTGGATGATTGCTTCATACCTGGCCCAGGTCAAAGTACTTGGACATGTCTTGAACATTAGAAACTGGTTGAATTCATCCTTCAGAAACAACACCACAAATTTGGTTCTGCTTACATAGTTCAGTCATTAGGTATTGCTGAGATGAGTCTGGCATCATGTCCCCTACTCCACCTCATCAGGTATCTGTACACACTGATAAGAACAAAAAGGCTTTTGTCTGGTGCCACAAAATTCTGCTTGCCTTAGGGTACCAACAGAACAGCATCCACAGCACTTACAGGATCAAAGCTTTAACCAAGCTTGCCAAACAAAGTTCTTTTACCATTTTACATCAAAACAGCTTAAACTGTTATGCAAGAAGGGTTTTTTTGGATAATTTTAATGCAAAGATGGCTACAAACTACAAAGACCAGTCAGGGCAAAGGTATTTTGCTGCCTGACTGCAATTTGTTTTTCAATATGATAAAGTGGAATATATAGCAGTAGGACAAGGAGTTTTAAACTCAAAAAGGGTAGATTTAGGTTGGATATTAGGAAAAAGTTCTTCAGTATGAGGGTGGTAGATCACTGAAGCAGGTGGCGCAGAGATGTAGTGGGGGCCCCATCCCTGGAGATATTCAAGGTCAGGCTTGATGGGGCTTTGAGTGACCTGATCTAGTGAAGATGTCCCTGCTTACTGCAGGGGAATTGGACTAGATGACCTCTAAATGTCCCTTCCAACCTTACAGATTCTATGATTCAACACTACAAAACCCCCTAAATATTGGGGAAACTTGCACATATCTAGAATATGACTGCTTTCCTGAACACATCAGACACAAAAACCCTAAGATGAAACCAACCTATAGGCTGCATTTTTTCCAATGGAATTTGCCTTATATTAATTTTTACACCCGTAAAATGTAATCACTGGTCAGCTGAACGTGTTTTCTGCAATGGCTGCCTACTGCAGATCATCTTTTCACTGTCATTAAGTATAGCTACGAAATATATGTCCAGGATGTTCTGGGCCAGTAAAACGTAACGCTCACACTGAATTAGTACATTAGATTGTGATCTGCATGGATGTGTATTGCCAAGATGCTTTTTTGAGCATCTATGTTTTTAGCATTTACCATAAATGAAGAACATAAACCAAGTATTTTAAAATAGCATTGAGAATTCAGTAATTTTCTGGTTTTCCTGCACAAAATCTAATTTAAAAACAAAACTCAAAACATTTTTCAGCAAATGAAAAACCAATACTTTTAGAAAATGGAAATCCAAACATGACAGCAAGTCCTTTATTGTGGTATCTTAAAACAAATAGTGATGGATTGCTCAAATTATTACAGTGCCCTTCAGATAGATGTCTGAACTGCTTATTTTAGAATAGGTGGCTAAACAGCTTCTAGCAGAAAAGGAAAAGAGAGATTACTGTTATTGCAGAACTTGGCAGATACTAAAATCTAATTTGAATCCCATTTCATGTTATTCAGAGGGGCTGGGCGTAGCGTTTGCATCATTTGGCATCTTGAAATTAGAGGTCAGCTGGGCTGCGATGCATTTCCTCCCTGTTCCGGCTGCTTGGCTCTGCGTCAAGAGCGGCAGCGTGGGAGCTGCATGCAGAGTGTGGGGTTGCACAGCCCCCCACCCTGCCCTGCATTTCAGTACCACTGCAGGGTATCTTTGCTGTTGCAGATGCAAGGTGTTGTATTTTTTCCCCCTGCAATGAGAGACAACCGGTAGCAATCGCAAAGGGCACGTATGGTGAAACTGGGAGGTTTTTTCACATTTGACTGAGAGCAGAAACTTTCTGCTGTATGCTGGCAAATGCTGCAATGGATCTGTGGCTTTTTAAATTCACTTTAGGGCAGAAAGAAAACAAAACACTAGTAGACAAGTATTAGCTAGGTATCATTTAATAATAGTTTATTCTGGTAGTTCAGGAAAGAAAATAAAAGACTGTTGATGTTGTGACTTGAATCCATTCTGTATCAGTTTCAAAGCCCCATAATTAGCTTTTGCTGCCATATTGCCATTTTGCATAATATCCCAAATCGGCTGCTTTTCTATATTAAAATGCAGTCATAAACATTATGCATGGCACATTAGTGTAAAAAAAATACACAGTGAAAACATTTGGGCAAATCTATTTTTCTTTGAAAATTCTGGCATAAAATCTTCCCATTGAGCATCCAGTTTTTGTCATCTCTCTTTGGAGATTTTTTTTTTAATGATTTGTTTTATTACCCTTTAACAAAAGCTCAAGGTATAAGAATAAGAAAAATAATCCTACAAGCTATTCACAGGCATGGTATTCATCTCTGATGAGGTGCTGCAGTACTAAAGGATGCAAATTATTAGTGATTTTTTATCAAAAGAGAAGCAATATCCAATCTTGTGAAATAGCTAAATCTTAAACTGAGGTTACTGGAACGAACAACGGGGAACTGCAAACATGTTCTATAGGGAATGAGAGTGATCCCTAACTCTAAAAGCTATCTATGAGAAAACTGGCTTTTTAAAATGATGCAGCACAGTATGCAAACTCCTGGGCTGGATTATTCTACCCCTGCCTTTGAACAAGTTCCCTTTTTAAAAGTTTGCAAGGGTGAATTTGCTCTAAAGCTCCAAACTTGGAGGCAACTCCTAGCCCAAACCAGAGAAAACGGGGGCTAATTCTCTGTAACAATAAACTCATCAATTCCTCCTTCCATAGCTCAGCAAGCAAATGCTGGAGCACATGTACTCCAGCAAATGAAGTTTTCTTCAATTTTCCCACTAGTTTATGCCCATTCAGCTATTGCCACTGCAAATAATGATAATGCTCCACTTTCTCTGGTGTTTGATAATTTTTTTACATGGGTTTTATTTTGCCCATCAGCAGCAAAACATAAAATATGCTTCCCACCTTGAAGTCAGAAACAGATTTAAAGTAGACTAGCCCTGAGTAAAGATCTCCTTCAAGGATGTAGACAAGGAGATCAAGATAAATTGCAGGACCAAGCACACCAGAAGCTCCCTTGTGGTCATATTAATTCTGGTTTCTTCATTGATCTTGGGTAACTCATGGATCTTCCTCTCCTTAAACTCCTAAGTCAGTAAAACATGCTTTGTCTACTTGTCCTTTTCGAGATTTGTAACAAGCAAGATTCCCTCCTGCAAGCACTGAGACAAATTCCTTTGCTTGTGCATAGCCTTCCAGCAAGCAGTGGTGCAAGCAGTTTTGCCTAGGAAGAGGTTAAAGACCAGCAGATCTCATGGCATCTCAGGATCAGGCCTTTAAGATGGTGAGGGTCTTCTGCATTAATGACAGTAGCTAAGTGCTAGGTATTTTGAAAGCACTTGTGTCATGCAGGGAGCCATGTCCCTGTTCAGGCTCGAAGGAATGCCTCTCCAGTTCCTTATGCCTTCCACAGGATAGAAATAAAAAGCCATACAGGTGAAAACGGACAAAGGCAACGGACCCCAGGAAGGTGAGTGCTCCCACAGCAGCCCTCACTAGCATGAATGTCTTCTTGCTTTCAGGTCCCAGTCTGTGGTGGAAGCCGGCACGCTGAAACACGAAGACCAGGGGGAAAATGAGAACACCCAACCGCTGCTGGCTCTGGACTGAGCTCCCATGCACGCCAAACATACACATTAACAGACTTCCACCCTGCCAGAGACCCACAGAGCACACCACACACACATGCAAACACACACACACACACGTATTTTGCTTGAGAACAAGCCCTTCATGTTTCCTGAACAAGCAACAAATGTCACCAGCCATCTGTCCGTGCAGCCAATGCTGAACAAAACCTGAGCAATTTCTATTGACACAGGACGTATACAATTTTTTTTCCCACTTACAACATTAAAATATTGGAAATTATGGGACTGCATTCTCTGCTTAAAGACACCAGGGCATGCTGTTAGAAGTTTTCCTGAAGCCTCCAGCAGGGAGGCTCGGTTTTATAGAATCTAAGGTTAAATGTGTTTTACAGAAAAGCATCTCAACTTTAACCTTTGCACTGCAATGAGCAGTTTAATCTGGCTCAGAGGGCAGAAACAGCAGCACCTAACAGAGTGCTCAAGTTTTACAGAAGGATTTTTTTCATTAAAAAACCCATCAGCACCAGCATAATGCCATTCAACGTGACACTTTGTGACTGCCTCATCCATGCTGCTTATGGGGGTGTGGAGTGTCCCTTATTTCAGCATCTAGCAAAAATGATTCTTAACTTTTGAAGCCCTTATAAAACTGTCAGCTAAGTGGAATGTGCTGTGTGGGCAGCAGGCACACACAATTTCAAACGCAATTAATTATTTTTAACGATTTTTTTTTCCACAGGCAACTTGGGACCCTATTAGATACGTGTGTGTGTGTGCGCGTGTGTGTGCGCATGTGAAAGGGGTGGTGCTAGGGAGACCCATCGGACACATTCACCAGTGACTAACGGTTGAATCCAGATTGCTTCATTTAGGTGAAAGCTCTGCAGAGCCATTTACCCCCTTCCCTCTTGCAGGCAGTGAGATGCGTAAGCCAGAAGGTTACGCCAACTGCAGACGTGGGGCATGGTTAAAATAAGAAAGAAAAACTTAGAATTAATCATTCAGTACAAGCTTCTGCTGGAAGGGAATGTGAAAGAATAGGAGAACTGAAATGCCAAAGATCAGTTTGGTTTTTCTCTATTTGCTCTAGCTGCAAAGGGAGTCCCATCCCTTCATCGAAACGGAAACCGGATTAAAGAAATAAAAGAAAAATCGTTATCAAATTATATGTGCAGTGACTTTATTTCCTTAAATGGTTACAACCACTGTACACACCTTAAGTCTTTAATTAAACTGCCATACATTGAGAATTTACTAGAACAAGCGTCTGGCAACAACATATCAAAGGTAGCAGTGTAAACCATATATATATATTTATATAAAATGAGATGATAATGGGCACAAGAGTTTTTAATGTGCCTCTGGAACATCCACTGAATTCCTAAGTGATACACTGAAGTGATGATACAGTTCGGCTGGACACGGTCAGCCCTAATAGATGGAGTAACAAAATACTGTCTTTATCTGCAACAAGATTTTATGCCTGCACAGGGCAGAGGGGACAACTTGACAGATCCTATCAACACATGTGGGATTTACCCACTAGTGTTTGTACAGAAGAGCCTCATTTAGACTAACCTTCTTCATCAGCAGCATGTCTTTGATAGAAAGCCTTGCCTTTGTGACAGAGTCTTTAAGACAGTGGATGGTCCCAGCAAGGCAATACAGGAGTCAGAAAAAGAAGCAGAAGTTTGCAGGAGCATTAAGTGAGACGGTTTCCTCCGTTCCTCCTCCTCTAGCATTATGGAAAATCTATTACAAAAAACTAGGATGATACTTCTGGTAATGAGACACAGCTCCATTCCCTCCCCTGGGTTCATGAAGACTGACAGGCATTTGGATTTCTCAGACAAAACTTTCTTAAAGCAGAAAGTAAAAAAAAAAGCCCAATAACAAATGGACAAAAGAAGACAGACATTGGCTATTACACTGCAACTTTAATGATTAAAGTAATACTTTGGTCTACAATTTTTCTCTGTTAATACACTTAACCTCCACTGCCATTAAATCTTTGCGACGACCTGTTACAATCACTGTTCATTCAAGTAGGACTTGTTCTGCTCAAGAAGTGCAAGTATCACTGAAATCTAGTCCTTGAGGATTAAACCTCACAGAAGATTAGAATTATTTATTTCCTTTAGCTGTGACATGAATAAGTGTATATGATGCCTTGTATATATTCGTAGGATGCCTGTATTTAACCGTAGTATCTTATGCAGATGCTGTGCTTACAGGCAAGGTGACTACAGGCAGGAAGGAACTGACCTCCCAACATCATGATGAGTGCACACTGCCTTATAAACAGGAGACTAACACCCTTCTCTGTTCTCTCCCTCTCTAAATAAGCCTAAAGAAAAAAAAAATTAAAATTGCCAATGGTTCTCCATTAAAAACCCACATTTCCATTCACTTCTTCCATTGGCATTTTCAATGTTAAAAACCCTTTCCAAGCTGTAGTACCAGTTGGCAAGGAGGAATACCTAAAATAACACACCACTTATTCACTGCCTCATTTCTGTAGTTCGATATATATCTCTATACATCTCCTCCTCCCTGCATATAGCTAATGCAGTTGCACCTACCAAAAAACTATGCTCTCAGCTCCTTGACAGGTAGGCACAGTAGATTCACTTCAGTATTGCAGGAGCTATGCATAACACACCGTGTCATACTCAAGGCACTTAAGATTTTAATTGGCCAATATGTCACCACATGATTTAATAAACAGTGCTACCCCAGCACACACGCATCTTGGGTGGATTACTTTTGTCTATTTGCCAATTTAATCTGTTTGCCAATCACAATCCAAAAGGATTAAGTATGAGGCTTCAAAGGAACAACAAAACAACCTGAAGGACGGCATGGATTTTTACAAATAAAACTCCGAAGTTTTTACCACTCCTTTAGTATTTACTCTGAGCTATAGAAACTAAAATGCAACGTTAATAAAAGTACTCCTAAACCACACATTTTGGTTTAAACCGTTCTTGATTTCTTCTTTACAAACTATGGCTTTATTTTAACAAACTACAAAATAGTTTATAACTTCTACTGTTTGATGACTTTACAGAGATACAAAACAGCCTTTGACTAAATAACGACCAGGAGATTTAAACCTCATTTTTACTGTGATCCCCCACAATAACAAGTACCTTATTTCCAGTTCTGCACAATTCTCCTAAAGGTCTCCAAAAGCTTTTTTTGTATTTTCATAAGCATGAGACTTATGAATCTTTTCAGTTTTCACAATGATAAACTGAGAATTGCTACTGTCTTGTATATTGTGTATAGTTTTGGTGTTAGTTTTGATATGGCCAACACATTAAAGCCCAATTATCATTGCTGTCTAAAACTGACACTTGATCAGAGAGGGTTTATCAGTGTGATAATCAGAAAGGAAATTAAAGTGCACACCTCCAGAAAATGGTCAGACTAATTTATGGTGCAACCACTATGTGCTACATGGCTTTACAAGACTGAATCATCTAGCAAAATACAAAATCTGAACAGCATTTGGTTCCTGGGCATGCAAAGCTTTTATCTGTATTTTACTTCAACAGACATGGCATTCTGACCACAATACTTAGGTACCATGATATGGTCTCTGCAGTACAAAACCACTGAGCATTGCATAAATAAGTTGCTTGTGCAGTATCGTTTGGACAACAAGGGCAAAGCTGTGGAGACTAGGTAACCTCAGTGTCTCCTTGCTTAGTGTTTTCTGTCTCACAACCCTTTGTAATGATGCTACTGCTCTTGACGAGCCCTGAGCATCCTAGCATACCTATCCATACCCAGCTGGTTTTGCAGGCCAGCCAGCCACAGTCATGATGGGTGCAAGCTCAGGTCTCACTTTCCTCTTAGTGTTCTTAGAAGATAACAGTGGAACGTCCTGTGCTCTCCATCTCCCATCAAACAGACCCCAAAGGCCAGCCAACTGCTTCAACATTCAACCAGTTTTCTCTTCTGAAAATAAGGCCTTTTTACAATACAGTAAATTCTGTACCCCGAATACAGAGGATACTGTAAACAGTATTGGGATAAGAGTACATTAGCTTTATGTCATGTATTTCAAGACAAGGAAAACACCATTAGGTCAATTTAAGGATCATTCTAGCACTCGGTAGGATGCTGGCAGCAGAAGTCAATGCAAATAAATAACTTGAAGCTCTTTGTTCTGCATTTTGGCAGGAAACCAAGTTAGAGCTTGTCCTTCTGCCCAAAGCACAAGAAATTCTTCATATATTTTTTTGTGCTGAATGACCATCCAAGGGCAGCCTAGAAGGAGCCACTGGAAGGAGGTGCCCCAGACTCTTGCTGGGTAGGAAATGGATATCACAACAGCCTTTGTAACCGTAAGAGCAACAGCAGTTCACCACATAATCCTAAGAACTGCCAAGCACTTGAAGGTCTGAGCCTACAGATGTCACATTTGCTCAACATCTTCCAAAGTCACATTACGAAACTGAAGGCTGTCTTCTAACTACGAGAACTAGTTTGTTTTACAAGAACAAAGCTTCATGAAGTAGCTGATTATGCAAGTTTCTGTTTGCATTTCCAGGAAGGCAAGAGAAGGCCACACTTGGCAAAATTGATATCTGTTCAGACAGTGTTTTCCTTCTGATAATAGCTAGAGATGCACTTAGATATATATTGGCGCTTTTTTAAAAAAATAGTGGTTGATTAAAGAGGATTTGTTCATAATTACGCTAGAAAAATACAGTTACTCAGGTAGAAAAAATACAAAACACATAACACATTCACATTATCTACAGTTGATTACATGTTCTACACCTAAAGCAGCTAGCATCACAATTGCATATTGATTTTCAGAGTTGGTTGTGTGCATATGTTTGCAAGTATCTTACATGCTGCTTCCCAGGTAAAAGCCTGGGCTGTATTTACCAGATGTAGGATCACAAATCTTGTGCCTGAACGTGAGGCGGGCAGGTGACTGACTGACTGGCTTTGTGCACCTGGTAACAGGCACAACAGAAACATCTGCACATTCCTCAGTTTGAAAATCCAGACTTACTGCTCTTTGGCTGACAACGTTTGTATTTTCACACTTTCACCCTGAAAAACAATACATATCAGTGCTGCATCAGAATGAAACAAAAGATGGCTTGTCTTTTTTTTCTTTTTCATTTTCTTCTTTTTTACAATCCAAGTCCTCTGTGATTGTAGAATGTTGTCTTTATCTCTTCTAACCCTTACAATACTTCTAGTCTTCATATGCTGGAAAAAATTAATCCCATTGGCACATTCCAAAGGGGTTAAAGCTCCTGTGCTCTTAACATCATAAGCAACCCCTTAAATAGCAGGAAGGGTACGTCTCTGTTGTGCTGTTAACTCAGGGTGCCACACGTCCACAATGAATATCAGGCGATAATTTTCAGCATCCTGCCATACTTCATGTTCAAAAGAGTCATCAAAAATAAGAACTTTCCCTTCTTCCCAGGTTCTGCAACACAAAAAGAAGTATACTTTAGTATCTGAAGTGCTGTGGATCAGGCAAACTATACATCAGCACTGAAGATGCCCTTTGACATGTGAGAATGATTAAACAGTATATATCACACAGTCAGGATTTCACTAGTGAATATGAAGAGATCTGAGTGTCAGAGTTTTACCTGAAATAACTACAGAAAGATCAGTCTAATGGATGGCTGTATTACTGGGGGATTGTTTCCCCTCACTCTGCATAGATACACCCACACACACATTCAGATGTTTATAGTATTCATTATTTAAATACTTTTAATGAGTTGAGTGCAATAAGCAGGAAGCAGGTATAATACTGGTGTGGTAACCAACTTTTGTCCTTCTCAGATCAGATACATACATAATGAGAGTCAGAAACAGAGGGAATGACCAGTAATATGGTCACATAGTTTGAAAACAAATTGCATTAAATCAATCTGCTTTTTCTAAAAAAAAATTGCAACAATGGAATTAGAACATTAGAAAGGTGAACTGAAAGGATGAGACCATATAACTCAAAGTCCCTCTGCTTGTCAAGTACTGCTTAGGCAGAGCAGATCACTGAACAGATGATGTAAGTACTATGAGTGGGTGTTGATTAGGGCATGGAAGAGCTGAGTTTTACCAGTGGTACTTTTCCAAGATCTGTACCTTTGTTAGGCACAAAAAGGGATTCACACATTTTATTCGAAATGGCTTGGTTTTGATCACCATGATGGTTTGAAAAATTAACAAAATTACAGACTTAAAACCAATGGCAAGAAGCAAGGTAGAAGGGAGATATTGTCAGAAGCATTGGTATCCCTGTCAATTTTATGAAAGATAGAATCACAAAATATTTTAGGTTGGAAGAAAACTTGGAAGGGCATCTGGTCCAAGACTCTGGTCAGAGCAAGACTTACTGCCAAGTTAGACCCAACTCTGAGGTTCAATGAACTATCCCAGGTTCTTGACTAGTGGATTTTTGAGTGTCTACAACCAGGTATATTCCACCATCTCTTCCAGTGTTTTGCCAACCCCATTATGCAAATTTTCGTCTATTTAGATGAAATTTCCTTCATTGTCACTTGTGTCCATTACCTCTCATTCTACAACTGCACACCTCCAAAGAGACTGGCACTGTTTTCTACACAGTCACCCATTAGTAGTTGAAGACAGTAACCAGACGCCCCTTCAACCTTCTCTCTTTCAGACTCCAAGCCAGCTCTCTGAGCTTCTCCTCATGTGTCACACACTCCAGTCTCCTAATTATGTGCCTATGCATCCACTGTAGTCTCTTTAGTTTATCAATGACTTTTTCTTGTGCTGAAGAATCCGAAACTGGAAACAGTGCTCCAGAGGTGGCATCTTGAGTGCAAAAGAGAGGGAAAAAATTGCTCCCCTCAAACTGATTCCTACACACGTACTAACAGTGTCCTGTACACAGCTAGCTATCATCAAGGCAAGAACACCTTATGACTCAAGTGCAACTCAACCCCTAGGACCTTTAAGTCCTTTTCTTCAAAGCTGCTTTCTATCCAGTCATGGCCCAGTCTGTAGTGTTGCAAGGTGTCAATCTGTTATCAGTTGCAGGGATTTGCATTTGCTTTGCTGAACTTCAAGAAGTTTCAGCTGATAAGTTCAGCCTGTTGAGATCTGGACTCATAATTCTGAATAGAGGTTTAATGCCTGGTTAAATGCAGTCCTGAAACTGTGAAAAATCAGCAACCGTTAAAGTCACATGTCAAAAAGTCATGGTGCTAGTCATTTGTCACTGCCCCTCAGATCTCAGTCTTATCCCCTGCATTTAGGCAGTTACTGATTCTGTACTACATGGTTTGTCTGTTGTAATGTCAAGCAGTGGTATAAGCAAAGCAAATTTATTTTTCATTGAAGGAGGACAAAAGCACACACCTGGTTATATCCCTTCAGGTAAGACTGTACAAATAACAGTCAGTGGAGTCAATAATGGCCCAAGAACTGTTACCTCCTAAAGTCACTCTACAGTGAACACATATTCAGTTTTTTTAACAGGATCCCTTAGGACCTGAAGCAATCCAAGAGGATGGATGTCCTTAAAGGGAATTAAGAACTATGAACAGTAGTGATGGTAAAGAAACAAAGATCTTGCCAGCAAAAATGGAAATACATTTTTATCTCATTCAATTGTGTTCATTCACACAGAAAACAATTTCCTTTTTTCAAAAGCAGACTGAAAAGGAGATTTAGACTCCAAGGTCATGTTGGTATTTTTGAATTCAAAAAAAGCTAAAATTAACCATCAAAATTTATGGGGTTGTTCTGTAACGTTCTGAGGAGAAATGGAAATTGAGATTGGATCATTTCAACTAAAACGATCATCTAAACATATTTTCAGCAAGAGTAGATAAACCAGACAGCATAACAGTAAAAGATTCACTCTGGCTTGCACACAGACATCAGCCTTCAAGGCCCGGATAAAAAGCCTTTTGCAGGTTTCAGCTGGGATCACGTGATTTTTTTCTGCTACCGCATCGGTTATCCGACAACAAAAATGTTTTATGTCACACAGACCCTGAGTCTCTGCTACTGCACTAAAGTTACACTGGTATTAACTAAGGCACTGGGAGTCAAACACTTGCAATACTATAGTGTGGGAAAAACAATCAAGCTGACTTTGTGGGTTCCCTTGGGGTGTGGGGAGTTTTCTTTAGTGTTTTGGGGGTAAGGGATTTTTTTTTGGTTGGGGGGTGTATTTTGTTTTGGCTTTTGTTGTTGTTGTTGGGGGAGGTTGTTGGGTTTTGGGAGGTTGGGGTCTTTTTTCTTTTTAAAATTAAACCAAGCCTGAAAAATCCTACCCAAATAGCCTGAAAGTGCAGCTCAGTTAAGGACAATAAAAACTCCAAGCACCCAGATGAAGTAGCTTCAGAGGTTAAAACCCAGGGTCTGTCATTTGCATCATAATGGGATGGGCTGTTTTGCACAACAAAGAAAAAGTCATAAAGTTGACAGAACTATTAGCCCCTTTTGAATAGACTACAAACCCAACCATTAGCATGCAAATAAATATTTTCCAGAAGCCTTCATGGTGTGAGAAACACTTCACAATGGGACCACAGAGATGGTGTTATTCTGATCTGGGGCTGGGCCACGTTGGGGTAGTTTCTCCATCACCTGCATAGATCCAGCAGCTGTTACAGGTGAGATGTTGGACTGGCTTCACCCTAAGACTGTAATTCTGCACCTTCATTTCAAAACTTGATTACCTTCTCTGACAGAGATGTTTGATTTTGATAACTAGATATTACTTATTTACCATTTTTGTGCATTGTACCCTACACTTTGCAGAGCTGGGACTTCAAAATGGCCCAATGACATAAAATTACTACAGCTGTACTGAATACCAATGAGGTGTACCAGCTCCTAGCAACTGCAGAAAAAAAATCTTCTGCAAGTGAGTGAGTAAAACACAGGGCTAGACAGAGCCGAGTTGCCTGTCTGTTAAAGAATAAGCTGCATCCTAACATAGCCCCTCTAAACAGCCACACTGGGTGGCACAAAGGTAGCTGGGCACAAAATTGCCACTGTTTCTATTCTGTCATGCACACAGCAGTGGGACAGGACAGAAAGGGCCTGACCCTGGTGTGCTAACCTTCCTATCCGAGCCAGCTCTCCTACTTGAAACCACAGATTCAGCCACCAGGAGGGGAGAAAATGAAAATGCCCAAGGTAGGATTTTCCCTTCCACATTAGTTCACCCATCTTTTATGGGGGAAGTAAAAAAAAATACCAACCCCTTCCTTGCTATCAGTATGCACACTTTGAATGCTTTCAGGGAAAACCCTGCCTTTTATTTTGAATGTAGAGCTCTTGCCAAAAGCAATGAGCGTCATCACATTCCAGCACAGGCTGTAGTTTGCTCTTGCGTATTTCACCTTTCAAATGAGCAAGTCTGAGTCCAGTGTGTAAGACTGGGCCAGGTGAAAGTACCTAGACCATAAAGTGCTTGGTCTGCAGTGTACCAGCAAGAGGCATTTCTCCACTCTTGACTTCCAGGGAAGTGTCGTTACCAAGTAGGAGGCTCTTAAGTTCATTCTCCACACCACTATCCCTTCTGTTCAGGTTAAGAGAAAGAAAGAGTGCCAGCTGTAATAAAGCAGCGTGAGCTGCAGACACCTGCTCTCTGGGCAGCAGATCAAAACCACCACTTTGTTCACACAGAGCACCAAAGAGCCACCTAAAGGTAATGCCATTCAGTCACCAATCTGAATTCATGATACTACCTGAAAGGGAAAAGACTCCACGTCTCCTTATTAATTCTCTAAGCCTGGTGGCTACCTCTTCCTCCCTCCAAACGTCTATCTTAAACTTACTTTGAATATTGAATTGGATAATGCTGGAAACAAATGTCTCTCACTATCTAGATGTAGGTAATGTAGATTGTAACACCGACTGCGACAGATTATTAAATAAACTATCGGTTGGCAGGAGTCTACAGTGACAACATTTTTCAACAATTTTTATTATTAACTGTTGGATACTTCTTTCCTTCAAAATTCTAAACATTTCTTATAGCTGTTTTCAGATGTTCTTAAAAACATCTTTGCTATGTATTGCATTCACGCAGACAGCAGTGGCATTTCATTTCTCAGTGTCAAGACAAGAATTCCAAACTAACTCTTGTTGCAGACAAGGGACAAAATCTTCCAAAAATATACGTTCAGATACTAAGCACTATTAGAATTTCACATAAGTCTCAGAAAATTAAGTCTGTAGCAGAAAGCAATATAGTTACTACTATATTTTTCCCTCTGTGTTTAATGGTACCACGTAAAAACCTACCACATTTGCTCGTATTTCCCAGGGGAGTATATGCCCTGATTGCAAATGTATAACTATTACATTTTATTTTGTTTTTTACACTGCACAGAGACAAAACTGGTCTTCAAGTCTGCATAACTTTTCACTAAGGGGTAAGAATTCTTACTCATAATGCAGTTTAAAGAAATTTGCTACCTGTGCAACACATTGGGCCAAACACTTCATAGATGTGTTGATCTTCAAATTAGCTTCAACTGGAGTATTTTTAACTGAACTATAACAACATTAGCTAGGAAGAAAGGTTCTGCAGAAGTACAGGAATATTCTGTTATGGTGGTGGAAAAGAAGGATAGCTTACATACAGCTTTTGCTGGTCAAGCAAAGAATTCTAAGCAAGAAAAAAATTAAAACAAACAGGAGGTACTGCGTTGGCAAGTATATTGGTCTGACATTATTTAAAAGTAAATGCAGACAGACTTCATGGACTAAACTCGTTGCTATTTCCATGCTATATCAGAGAAGAACAGCTTTGTCTCCTAAGATTCTTCTGGCATTGTTTGATAAATAATATTTATGTGTTTGTACCAAGAGTTAGAGTGTAAATTGCCTGTTAAATGAAATATATTACACCTCCCTGATCAGTGAAACACCTTTTTTCTTTTCTTTTTTCCTTTTTTTTGTTTGTTTTGTTTGAGTCTTCAATTACATACAGCCTGATTCCCTTTTCAGCCTTGAGGAAGGTGGGGAAAAAAACCCAAACAAACCCCACAAACCATACCTGTTCTCTTGGGCACATCGAATTCTGCAGCCTTCATTAGGTATCACCAAGCCCAAATGCATCCTTAGCCGACAATTAGTGGGCCCTGTGTGTGGCCAGACGTGAGTCCCTGGGTGCATGATAGAATATTTGATCTGCAAGAAAAGAGAGGCAAGCCTTCAGCACATACAGCTTCACAACCATAATGCTACAGGAGTTCAGGACTTCATTATGTCTCATCCATGATGATGAGCCAAAAGTGCAATATCACCTTTGATTAGAGTCTCAATAACTATAGTACTTACATCCTAAAGGTTTTTGATACTACAACAGACATGTCTTGTGGGGTGTGTGTGCATCCAGATGTGTGCATGTGTAAAAGTGCATTGTTAAAATTTTGTTTAAAATAATCAGCATCCATATTTCAACCTGAAAATAATTATCTCCTATCCACAATCTGAAAAAAATACCTTCTTTCCTATGGGAAGGCTCACACTCTCATCATTTAAAAGGAGGGACCACAGGTGACACAAGGCCTGTGTTAGCCAGACTGACAGTTAGGTTGTGAAGGTCACTGTTAGCTTGGCTAGGGCAACCATGGAATGGTGGAGCTCGGGAACATGACAGGAAGGAGAAAGAAGGTTTACTACCTACAGCTATGGGAGAGCTTATTCAGGGACTTATTCAGGCTTATTCAGGGATCTGCTGGGAAAAAAATCCGATGACATACAGTGCTGGAGAGAAGAGGGCTGGTTGATTTTTAAGGATCACCTCATCCGAGCTCAAAAATGGTTCATCTCCGTGTGCAGGAAGCACGGAGACCCAGACAAAATTGAAACAGAATATATGGAAACAGGGTCAGGTCACTCAGGAAGACTGTAGAGACACTTTGAGCATTCAGGGATCAGGTTAGGAAAGTCAAAGGTCTCCTGGTGTTGAACCTCAGGATAGAAATGAAGGGCAACAAGAAAGGTTTCTACAAATACATCAGCAGTAAAAGGAAGTCTAGGGAAAGTGTGGTCCTGCTGATAAATGGAGAAGAAAGTCTGATGACAAAGGACATAGAAAAGGTTGAGGCACCACAAGCCTCCTTTGCCTAGATCTTTGCAGGTATGACTGACCTTCAGGAATCACAGGCACCTAAGACCAATGGAAAAGACCAGAGTGAGATGACTTACCCTCAGTGGAGAAGGATAAAGTTAGGGAACATTTAAACAAACTCAACAGACCAGTCCATGAGTCCTGATGGGAACTACTCATGAGTACCAAGGGAATTGGATGATGTTTTGTGAATCTACACTCAGTAATCTTTGAAAGGTCATAGCAATCAACAGAAGTCCCTGAGGATGCATAGAAAGTAAATGATGTTCCTGTCTTCAAGAAGGACAAGGAGGAGGATCTGAGAATAAAATATACATACAGGCTACCAGCCAGCCAGCATCACCTCAGCCCCTGGGAAGGTGATGGAGTAAATAATCCTGGAAACAAACCATTTCCAAACTGTGATGGATGCACTTGACCCCTTAACCAAACTAGCAGTAGTTTGGCATGTCTCCAAAGGAGTCACAGCCAGGCTAAGAACTCCTCTAGTTTCAATCTGTTCTCTGAAAACCCACAAAGAAGTAGAGTGCCACAGGGAGAACTGATGCTTCTGAGCTTGAAACACAGATCATGTGACTAGCACATGAAGAGTGGGTGTCTCTTCCAAGACTCGTTTATCAAGAGACAAAGAATGTTTTGGGTATAGTCTCATGCATACCTTTCTTAATGCATGTAATTTGTCTATGAGCCAACCATTTTATTTCACAAATATAGCAGCTTAAGTGAGCCTGTTTTGAGCTCACCCTGCCAGGCAGTGTGGCTGCATGGTGGTGACCTCCCCTTGAGCTGCTCCCGAGGCAGAGACCTCCCTTGAGCAACCTCAAGGCCAATTCTTGAGGCAGAGACCTTTTACCAATGGCAGGTCTTTAGTAAGTGATTGATAGCATGCTGATTTATAATGAAACACTACTAAATCTGTATAGCTATTAAATATTAATTACTATAAACTTTGTATAGATAATTCCATTAGACATAAGTCTCATAGACCAAGTCTGAGACTAAGATTGGACCTGGCCATGCCTAAACTCCATCAGGAATTTAGAAGGCAAAGGGGTCCACTCTGAACCTTCGAACTCAATGTGACACTTCCTTACCCTTTGCATCTCAACAGGTGGGTCTTCCTTATCTTTTGTATCTCTGGTCTCTATGTGAATTATTCTGACTTGATTCAAACTCAGTTTTCCTTTGTATGCTTCTTCCATGCAGTGATTACTAAGGTGAACCTTGCCATCAAACTTACTGAACTTTGTCAAACTACTGTTAATCTGTGTTAAATTTATTGAATTTAGTCAAATTACTATTTTACTTCAATAAAACATGCTGCTCTTTCTCTCTTTTGAATGAGGTGCGTTCCACTTTTCCATGACACAGACACATGAACGAAAAGAAGGTGACAGGGAGCAGTTGGCATAGATGTATGATGGAGAAATTGTACTTAACCAGCTTTCTCTAGTGAGATGTCTAGGTTGGTAGATGAGGAGGGACTAGTGGATATTGTTCATCTCAACTTTAGTAAGACTTCAACACCATCTGCCATAAACATCCTCATTGACAAACTGATGAAATAGAAACTTGTGAGTTTCAACTCAACAGGTGAGTTGACAGTGAGGTGGATTGAAAACTGGTAGTTTAGCCAGGCTCAAACAGCTCTGATCAGAGGCACAAAGTCCAGCTGGAGGACAGTCATCAGAGGCATACTCCAGGAATCAATACAGGGTCCAACACTGTCTCACAGCTTCACAAGTGACTCAGATGATGGGACAGAGTGCACCTCCTTCAGTAAGTTTGAAGATGATAGAAAATTGGGAAGGAATGGCTGATCCACTACTTCTGGTTTTTTGATGTTCTTCATAAGAACCTTGGCAGTCCAGAGAAAGGAGCAATTGGTAATCTTATGATGTTCAACAGACAAGTGCAAAGTTCTGCACTGGAATAACCCCATGTACCAATACAAGCTGGCGGACAACAGTCTGGAAAGCAACTTCCCAGAAGACCTCATAGACAGCAATTTTAACATGAGCCAGCAATGCAGCCTTTCAGAAAAGACCATCAACCTCCAAGGCTGCATTAGGGAGAGCCTTGGCAGCAGGTTGAGGTGGTGACATGTCTTGAGTGTAGGGTCCAGTTCTGTGCTACCAACTATGAGAGAGACATGGATATAGTGGAGCAAGTCTAGTGAAAGGCTATGAAGGTGATTAAGGGACTGAAGCATCTGACATAAAAGGAGAAGCTAGGAAAGCTGGATCTGCTTAGCCTAGAGAAGAGAAGGCTCAGGGAGATCTTATCAATGTATATAAATACCTGATGGGAGGAGTGAAGAAGACAGAGGCAGGCTCTTCTCAACAGTGTCCAGTGAAAGGCAAAGAGGCAATGGACACAGATTGAAATCCAGGAAATTCCATTTAAACACAAGAAAAAACTTCATAACCATACAGTGGAACTGGTTGCCCAGAGAGGCCATAGAGTATCCTTAGAGGCACAGTCCTGAGCAACCTCCTCTAGTTCATCATGCTTTGAGCAAGGGGTCCCTTCCCACCTCAACTCTTCTGTGATTCTACAGCAATGATGAACAGGAAGTGTGAATAATGCATCACAGTGGTAAGATGGGTATTTTCAACTGAGGAATTTGCACATTGGGCCAGGATAGGGTAACTTTGATAAATCTTAGGGATTAAGTTATTGCTTGCTCTCCAACTCTAACAAAATAAAGAGAAAACAGTGTGTGTCTAACGCTTAGCTGTTCCCATCATTTGAGGTTTCCACTTTATCAGCAGTTTCTTACGACAGCAAGTGAGAAGTTCCAGTGGCTGTGGTGGACACAGATGCTCCAACCCACCACCTATGCTACACCAAGATCTATTAACTTGATTGCCCTATCAGACTCTAATGCAATGCAAATAACTGACTCTGTCGGATAGTTACTAATATCCCAGAGAAACTTTGGGTTTTTTTTAATGGTAATGTATCAGCACTGCAGGATGATTACTGTCACTTATGCTCTCTGTCCACATAGATCAGTCTAGATATGCTTGTGAACTGTATGTATATACTGTACTCAAGTACTATATATGTAAATAGTCCTGAGCTACCAATGGTTGCAATGCAACTCCAAAGAATTAAAAAGTGCCCAGAATTAAGTTTACCCATGCTACTTTCAGTTTAATGCTATCTTTAAGAACTGTGTAATTTTTAATATGATCACTTACTATTGCTCTACACTACACAGTCTCTCAGCAGCACTGAGCAAGCACTTGACTATTTTACACTTTTACATTTTTCAATACACAAGGTGCCCAAAGCATCCAAACAGTCTATCTACTACAGAATTCCTAATTTCCTGATTGTGTTAGTTCCCATTGCTCCCAGTCCTTCAATACATGAATAGAGATCAGGTGATATTTTAAATTTAATTTACCACTAATAATCTGAGTCATGCCTAGCAGCAGACCAAAATTGTCCTAGGCATCCCTTAATATTTTATGGAAAAACTAAGACTTCTAGAGCACCATTTTTCAGATTATTTTGTATCTTACATGTTCAAAACGTGTGACTATGTGATGACTATGACTGTGATTCTATGGCTATAGCTACAGCTGCAAATATAGAATGTTTCTGCAAATCAAACCCTGGTGACAACATGCGAGGTGCCAAAAAATGATAAACAAAGAGCAGGTCTCAAAGATCATTTGCTCTCTGGGATAGATGCATTTTGGCTATAGATGCCACAGAAAGTAGTTTTCTTGCTTTAGCCACACTGAGCATGATGACCTCTCTCCTCAGCTATATTCACTACAAGTACCCTTCACAACAAATCAATGAAACAATAGCCTTGTTTATTCCTACAACAGTAGCCATCTAGTGTGTTTCTGCACATCAAACCAACAGTCTGGAGTGAAATGAATGCCAACTCTCAGGGCTCCGAATTAGGATTATGCTAGCATTGAGTTTTCCAGGTTTTGCATCCTTAATTTTGGACCGTGAACGTTATTCTCATGTAGTCATTACACATAAATATTAACAACTTGGAAAAAAAGTTAATTAGTAGATGAGTAATCAGTGTAGACCAAGCACTTGAAACAAAATTTCTTGGCACCCAAGGCCACAGCTCGTGGATGTAAAATTTCCTTCCTTTACCTT
Organism: Gallinula chloropus; assembly: GCF_964237585.1. Taxonomy (NCBI): domain Eukaryota; kingdom Metazoa; phylum Chordata; class Aves; order Gruiformes; family Rallidae; genus Gallinula; species Gallinula chloropus. Next base: position 39,708,002 of record NC_140086.1, on the reverse strand, counting down.
TAGGAAAGCAGTATGTGACAGCAGTACTGTTGCCCGGCTTCCATGAAGTGACTCTCCTTTCTAATGCAGTCAGGCTGCAGTAGATAGGTAAAGTGAGAATCTGGCTCACTTGATTAGTCTTGTGAAGTTTGGTTCAAGATCAGATAAAAAGAAAAAGAAAAAAAAAACCAAACAGCTATAGAAAGGGCTTAATCCAACCTCCTGTGCAAAGGAGGGTTAGCTGAGAGTCGGATCAGGTCACTTAGGGCTGAGGGCTTAGTAAGTCATTACTTATTGGTTGGCCCACGGCAAATAAGTACCCACCAACCATGAGTTCCCAGGAAACACAAGGTAAATGGCTCTACTAAAGAGTCCAGAGAAAGCCTTCAGCTAAAGTATTTCATTCTGTATTTGCTGAGCGCTAAAACCGGACATATTTTTCCTGTTAACTTAATGATGCCTGAAGCATACAACAAAATATACCATGGTCATGCATCCCTCTATGCACATGCCTCAAAATAACATGCTCCAAGCATTAGGAATTTGCAAAAATGAAGAAATTCATCAGGTACCTGCCCTCTTCTGCAGCCAGTAGCTTCTGGGAATCTTTCCAATAAAGCGCACGTTTTCGGAACACTTTTACAAGCATTCTCATTTTTTCTTCCTAGTGAAAGTAACAGATAAAGCATTGGTAAGACCAACAAACAAACACTTGCTTCTTTTCTGCTTTGCAGTAGAGCAACAAAGCTGTCAAAGAGCTGGCAGTGAAAGACAAGTAAATACTATCATCCCCATTTCAGAGATTTTGAAACACACATTGTAATATCAGAGTAGCCTGCAACATCTTTGCTTTTAAATTATCTGTGAAGAACAGACTTTCTATCATTTTTAAACATGATTCTAAAAGTATTATCATTACTGGGGCTGCATAGGAAAAAGAAAAATAAAAAAGGTTAAAAATTCCACCAACATCCTACCATTTCAATACCAGGTTGTATTTTTGTATGTTACCTCTAATATTTTATTTTACAGTACACTTTCATATACAGAGTCTTACAAGAATTCAAGGTCATCCCAATAGCTGGATCTCTCAACTGCATAGATCAGGGAACAGGCAGCAGGCTTATTAAAGCTCATATTCGTTTGCTCATACTATTTCTGAATAATAGATCTCACCAAGCTGACAACACAATATTGAGGCAGCAGCTTCTCCCATGTTCCTGTCTTCCCTCAGGCTGATCTGTGGTATGTATTACCATGCAAAATGTTGGCAGCCTTGCCAGAAGAGGAGTATTATCCTCAAGGGATGCTTAGAAGTGCTTGGGGACAACATGGTTTAGAATAAAGAGCTGTTGTTCACTGTCACAGAGGTTCCAGACACTATTTTATTAGCTCACTTCTTCTGCAAATTCAGTGAGTACAAAAATGCTTCTGGAAAAAACGGTGTTGAAAAAGCTACTGAAAATACTGACTGAAAAATTACTCCTTAATACACTACATTAATCTGAGAAAGTGTAATTGGGGAAAGAGAAGAAATAGAAAATGTTTTACCTTGTTGCCATAAGGTAAACTGGCTCCAGTCTCCTTTTTCTCGTAGATTTTCATCTTCAGGCAGGAAGAGGCTGCTTTTTTTATCCATCACAGCAAGCCCCTCATCCCGAATGAGCTTCCAGTTTTTTTCTAAGGACTGTTTAGAGAGTAATGTTACTGCACTGAGAACTTACTGTGTTTGGCTTTAGTACTGCTTTTTTCCCCTGTCGTTACTAACTTTTTATTTTTTTAAAAGCACTAAAAAGCATTCATCATCATTATCAAGTTTCTTTATATTCAATTCCCTTCTGACATGTTAAGGCAGGAAAAACAACTTTCACAGCATTCCTCAGATTCAATTACATTGGGATCATAAAATTACAGTAATCCCCAGTCTCCTTGCAGACTAGGTCTCACTTTGTCTTGCTTTTTGATTAGCCTACGGGCTCCTTAACAAATCATTTTGTATTGCAAACAAGGAAGATTACTGATCTTAAAGACAGGATGTGTTACCTGGAAGCACACCTACTGACTAGCAAACCACTTGCATAACCTGGAACACTAGGTGTTAGCAGAACATCATGGTTCAAAGGGTACAAATGTAAACAGACCACTTAAGTTGACAGCTGTGATTTAAACGTTATGAAGGTTTAAATCAAATCTTGGCAAGATTCAATACGACTTGAAATGCAGGTGGTGATTTATGGACACAACTATTAAATATATGTAAACTGCTTGTACTTCATACATACCGAAACCACAAGGTTGTAGAATTAAAAATTCTATTCCCTGCTGCCTTAGGACATTATATTTGTAAAAATTGGATAGATCAGAAACCCTTTTATTCTACCAATAAGTCATTTTAATGTTACAGCAATATAAATGAAAAACCCTGAGCGTAACAATGGACCTGGATTAAAGTGACTTCCATTTCCCAGCTGCTTACTTTACTCACTAAACCTTATTTTGGGTGAATAGTTTCCATTTTTCCTTTGTGCTCTTGAACAAAGCATTTCTGTAAGACATCTTCAATCAATTTCATATTGAAAATAGGCTAAGGTGTGTTCCCACGCTACCTCTTTATATGATGTGTAAAGCCAAGTAAAACTCAAAAGTCTGTGGGACTAGGTGATGTAAATGCACGTTTTAGCCTTAAAACTCCACGTGGTTATTAGCCTTCCCCATTTAAATTAAACAGTTGCATTTTCCACCTGAGTTTTTTCAATTAAAAGACAAGCTGGTCACACAAAATAGGTTGCACATTGATAGATCACAAAAGGCTCAGCAAGCCATGGCTAGAACATGCTGTCTATAACACAGCAACTTTCTTCCACTAGAACATTTCAGGCAGGCTAAGACCTATGAAAGTTAGATTTGCACCTCTGTTATCACAGTACTCTCTTCTTCCCAGCAAATGGTTTCCTCTCTCATCCATCAGTAAAGGGGAAGAGCACTTATTTTTCCTGGTGCATTCACTTTATTCTCTGATGGGTTTCCATAACACTTGTTTAACCATTAAGTAGAAATGTTTCTTAGCATATCTTTAGAAAACTGACTTTTCTAAAATTCAGGGTACAAAACAAGATTGAAATTTTTCACCTGATCAGAGACGAATATGGAAATGGTGCTGGCACTGATTCAGCACTACCAAACCCACCTGATTTTGCACGAGCAGAAGAGAAAGAAAATAGTAGCTTACATTTACATGCCACAAAGTTATACAAAACTGGAAAACTTTAAAAGACACTACAAGTGCTTCTGTGTTTCCTCAAACTCCTCCTACTCCCTTGTCTGAAAAAAGGTAAGAGGGAGCATTCACCCATGCAGACAAGATGATACATGAAGAGTACTGGTGGTCCAAGGTGTTGCAGGCAACAACTGCTTTGTCACCTCTGATTCTTCACAAGTGCCACGGGCTGAAAGTTAACCTCCAGAGGTGTGTGTTCGTCCTTGCCTTTTAAGACCCCTTTTGAAGTGATTTGAATAAATACCATTGATTTTGAAGTAGGTCCTTAGTGGTTTTGGACATAACTTGCACTGAAATCAACAATGTTGGTATATTTCTGAAAATCTGGACCTCATCTATAAAAGACACTGACAGTGCTTTACTCTGAGTAAAAGCAACTCCTAGGTAGAAAGGAGGCGGAGAGTTACAGGAGTTCAAACTCATAGCTCCACCTTGATCTCCCTGATTTTACGGACTCTTAGGCATAGCTTGAATGATAAGAATATGTAACACCATTAAAAACATAATGACTAAGTCTAGGTCTTGGATTTAAGGCTCTTGACCCAAGAGCTGGTATCTACAGGAAGAAGTTAAATATGTTTATGGCTCCATAATACATAGGGAGTCAAGCCTCAGGTTAGAGCAACAAATTTGTATTATATTTGGTGCAATATCCTGATTTCAAGTGAAGAATGAGGTGGCAAACAGCACTGGGAACATATGTACTTGTGTCCTAGCAGCTGATTCCCATAAACCTCCATATGGCTTTTTAAATACAGTTCCTAACAATAATGGAAGTTTACAGCTGCCTTACATCTGGCAATGGTGTAGATTTTATTAGCAAAGAAGTTACTATATTTAAATAGGGTTTTCTTAGTATCAGTTTATTTTTATGTGTGACTATTACATTGAAAGAATCCTTACTCTGTGTTGTCAAACCCTATCAAAAGCATGGTCATAAATGACACAGGCAGAGATTAAGAGACTACTACTCCTCCTGTGAGGCCTAACTACTGACCACACATCCATTTTAATCCGTTGGACTAGAAGACTTGCATCTACTTCAGTTTGCTACTGAAACTAAGTATGAGAGTATTCACAGTCACTTACTGTGTGTCTCAGCTGGGGAATGCTGATGACCTCCAAGTAAGGGGCCTTTTCAAACCTTTCAAAATAGATTCCTTGCACCCAATTAGGTCACAAAGAGTGCTTGAACATCAGCATATGTACACATCATCTCTGCTCTTTTCAACACAAGGCTCCTTTGAAAGGGACCAGCCACTCTTAAAAAGCATATTTCAACCTATTTTTTTTCCATTAAATATGAACATTTAGCTATTATTAGCTAAACCATTAAGCCCTAGCTGTCACTCTAGGGAAAACATTATGGATACGTGCCGTTGCCACTATTTTTGTTCTCCTGTACTTTTCTTCCTGCACTTTAAACTTTTAATTAATAAAATCTAAACCATCAGAGAAAACTGACAATACAAGATCCACTTTAATCAATAAATCTATTAATTGTAGTACATTATTGGCAAAGCATCCTCTGGGTCTTTTCCAAAAGTCAAAGGACACAACATAAGGAAAGGACAAGGTTACCTAGGCCATTACCTATGTGTTAGTTTTAGACTGGTGAAAGTCTCTAGGATTTTTTATTATTTTTTAAATAAGCACCAGAATAGAAAAATAATGGTATATCAAGGTTCTAGTAACTCAGTAAGACTGTCCATGGAAAGTTAATTGCCCCAAGGGAAGAGGACAGATTTTCAAAGATGAAAGGAACGTTTCCTTTTAGCTGAGCTCAAGCAAGAAAAGATTTTCTTGAACTCTGAATCCAAAGGCTTGAAATACTGTAATTAGAAACATGAACAGAACATGTCTACACAAATCACTTGACACACTCTTCCTAATTTTAAGGTTTGTATTTTCTTCTCCCTGAGAAATCAGATGCCCCTTCCAATTCTTTCAAGAAAACTACAAAAAAAATTAAGCATTAATGGGCAGCAGCTAAAGAGATTGAAAGTTCCACTTCCTTCTGGCCCAGTAGCACTAACCAGCATTTACCACCACAAAAGACATCCTGTTAAGTGTTACTGAGATACTCTCAGTCTTTTGGGTTTTTTTAAAAGAAACTAAAAAATCCTCTTCCTTAACACATCCAGGAAAGTCGTTAAACATGAAGTAAATAAAGTGTGAGATTGCCTTTAATCTTACCCATCAAGCAATTAAACATTAGGCCTAAATTAGTTGCCTATGCTTCTTTTTATAGTAAAGTAGCAGGAAAGTTACCTAATACCAAAAAGGGAGACAGACCATCCTTAGGTAGTTATTGAAGAGTAAAAAATTAATCACCCTCTGGAATACATCTCTGTCAGACCTGCAAACTAGACCACTAGTATTGACAACATGCCTCATGCCTGCACAGCTAGTTAGATGAGCTAAACACCCCTGAGAAGGAATTTATTAAACCAGGAGAACCAAAAAAGTGAAATATTTTTCTTCAGTTTCTCTGTGGAAAAAGCAAGGTGCTGTCAAAATTCACATCTCCATCTCCTGTCTCGAGAAACTGCATGACCCATTATAATAAAATCAATCTAGGTCTGTGCTATAAGATGCTACTGACCACAGCTATGCTGGGTTAGCAGAATGAACCAAAAAGAGTGGCCACTCTGGCTTTAGCACGGTCTCAGGTAGCCACAAATAAATCGTCAGTTAGCATTGTTAAGATAACAATTTAGGTACTGAAAATAGCTTGATCACATTTAACAACAAACGGTGAAACACAGGGAGAGGGGGTCAGAGACTCCAGTGCTTTACCCTTCACACAGCAGTTTTCCATATCAAATGCTATCACTGGGTTTTGGCAGCATTTCCCACGCACCCCACACAGATGTAAGAGGAACGTAATGAGGTGAAGCAGCAAGAAATAACTGCTGATTGGTTTTTGCTCCTTGGAAATAATGTTGTATACATACAGAACATAACGAAAAAATTCCTCCCCCCCCGCTTTTTTTTTAGGAATTATAAATAAAATTAATAATAAAAAACAAGCTGCTATTTTGGAAACACAAACTATTACTATCAATAATAAGCACACTACATGTCTGGTTACATTAAATAAAAAAAGAACTTTCAAGAATTTAAAAGTCTATGTCATTAATTTTTTGCTAATCAATCACTGTCATCCTACACTTATTTCTCTTATGCAATTAAAAACTTCCAAAGAAGTCACCAGATATTACACAAGGGGAAGAAGGACACGGCCTTTCCCGACTAATTAAAAATTCACAATGGGTGTCCCAGACATTACCAAATTTTGCTGTCATTTTGCACTTGAGACATTATGGTTGTCTAACATGCAAATTTTGTTTTCATTAATGTTTTCAGCCACCCTGTCCGCAATCTTAATTTTGAAAACACCCGAGTATTTTAGTTAAATCTTGTGCTTAGTCTGAGGCTGGCGTCTGGTACCCACAGGCAGTATTTCAGACTTCATAGATTAGAATTTTTGCTGCTTAATACCTTAATTTATAGCTGTTATTAGGAAAAATAAAATCAAAGTATACAGAAACAAACTATCTTACCTTTACCAGTTCTGTATAACCAGTTTCCCTTGCTGTCCACCAAGGTTGAGCTTTTAGTCCCTTGACATTATAGAGGGAGCGTTGCCAAACTGATGCAAAGTGACCTCTTTGGTATCCAAGTTCATACCACTTGTATGCCTAAAAGATTGCAGTTGTTAACAGCCAAATTCCTATCAGCCAAGTTCCAGGGGAAAAAAGTAATTTTTGCTTTTTTTATAAGGTAACAGATTGTCTTTTTGAATGCCAGAGTTGTTCCAATGTAATGTAGTAATGGACATTTCAAAGAAAAAGAAAACAATCAAAGGACAACAATCACACCCCAAAAAACTCAACTAATAATCCCAAACTAGATCAGTTGGCCAAGGCTGTCCAATCCAACATTAGCCAAGTAGGTGAACCTTCTCACAACCATTCACACCACATATGGGTCAGTAACCTAGGCGCTGTCCTTGGACTTGGGAGATCCAGTTGTTTGTCATTTTCATCAACCTTGCTTTCTTTGTTTCAATTACCTACTTATATGAATTAAAGATGACTGCCTTCTGCTGCCAATGGAGATGCTGTGACGATGAAAGCAGTGCTGATTTTGTGGATCTAAATTGTTACATAATTGTCCTATCTGGACATGCACTTGAGTTTCTTCAAATATTTGTTGCCACATCAGACTTGATCTGACACGACTAATATTACTTGTACTTTCCTTTTATTTCATACAGTAGAAACCTACAGAGGCTAACTCCAGACCTTTCTTTGTCTTACTTTTGCTTTACAACTTGCTTTATCACTGTATAGCAGCAAAACAAAGTCCTGCAAAGGAAGAAAATGAGATGCTTGGAAATAACCATCATGAGTAGCACTGTGATGAACCAAATACAGAAAAGGACACATGTAGCTGCCTCCTCCCTGTCCAGCATTGCTGCTGCAGAAGTGATATGAGACAACACACATACAAAAAGGATACAACAAGACAGCTGAGTAGAGAGATGTGAGGTAGGAAGTCCAGAGCAGAGCAACAGAAGCAGGCAGCAATCCCTGCCTTGAACAGAATATGCCCTAAAACTTCTTTACCTGGAGTCACTCACAGAGTCCTCCTCTAGCTACACTGCTTGACATCTCCTCCCTCCCAAGCCTGTAATCTATCCAGTTCACCTCTGCCTAAGCATCACTCACTCAAACTTGGACCACGTTCTCACCCAACCTGTTATTTATTCTTATTACCCTCTACATTAAACAGCCTGTAATTTCACCCTTGTGCTTCCAGTTATAAAATTCCCACTACACCTCACAATTAGCTGCCTTTCCTGGCAGTACACATCTCCTTGCCAAGTTCTCCTCAAAAAATCCAAACACTTAACTTTTCTTTGCAATAGGAAAATCTAGTGTGTGGTTTTGGCTGGGACAGTTAGGTTTTTTCATAGCATTTTTCATGTTGCTCTACTTTGGATTTGTGCTGAAAGCAGTGTTGGTAACACTGGGATGTCTTCCTGTTGCTGAGCAGTGTTTACACAGAGCCAAGGCTATTTCCACTTCTTACCCCACCTCACCAGTGAGTAGGATGGGGGTGCACAAGGAGTTGAGAGGGGACACTGCCGGGACAGCTGATCCCAACTGGATATCCAAAGGGATGTTCCTTACCATATAACATCATGCTCATCAGATAAAGCTGGGGAAAAAAGGAAGGAAGGGTGGGACATTGGGGGTGATGGTGTTTGTCTCCCCAGGTGTTACGTATGATGAAGCCCTGCTTTCCTGTGGATGGCTGAACACCTCCCTGCCCATGGGAATTGGTGAATGAATTCCTTGTCCTGTCTTGCTTGTATGTGCAGCTTTTGCTTTATCCATGAAACTGTCTTTATCTCAACACCCAACTTTTCTCACTTTTAACCCTTCCAATTCTCTCCCCCTTCCCACTGGGGAGAATGAGCAAGTGGCTGCGTTGGGCTTAGTTGCCGGCTGAGGTTTAACTATGACATCTGAACATGGACTAAATGAACACCATCCCCAGTAGTATTCTGGTACAGTAATTTCCCTGCACGACTAACTATTTTAATTCTTATTTGCTTTTCAAAGGGTGTCATTTATCCTATTCCAACTCACAAGCATATGACAGTTGTCCATTAATCTGCCCGTATTTGACATAAAGACTAAAACAAGACTTACAGAGACAAAACACACATTGTTCTATGTATGGGGTGTAACAGAAGGTGAAATATACAACCAAACACATGTCTAGGAGAGCAATTCATGTCACCCTATTATTTATGTTTACCTTGAAGCCAGTAAACTGGAAGGAAAACCCAAAACTTTCTTGGATAAAAGTTAGCTGAGAACAGTGTGTGACTTACTAAGATTTACTTACTCTTGGCAGTCAGTCAGTCAAGAAAACAAAAAATATTATAAATTCTTCAGGTAATTGGTTATTTCTAAAGGTTTCCAGGTCTTGGAGAACTTTTATTTCAAATATGAGGTAAGAAATTACTTTGGGTGGTTACGTTTTTGAACTTTTACCTAAGTCTCTATATTGCAACTACAGGCTATTTTTGTGAGTCTGTAAATTTTCTTCAAGTGTTTTAAAAAAGGTGGTACTCTGATCATTGTAACTCTCTTAAAGTATGGAGGAGAGGCCGCAAGAGAATGTTGCTGTACAATATTTAGCTGAAGCAAAGAAAAACTGTGTTGATGAATGGAGTAATAGCAGACTGCAGATAAGCTTTCATCTTCCGTCCCTAAAAAGAAGCTTTGTACAATTGTGTCCAAGTCAAAACCCAAACAAACTAAACAACAACAAAAAAGTATTACCTTTAAGTAATACACAGTATATCTTTACATTTTCATGTTATCTTAGTTAAGTCTCTGCAATAGAAGCATCATGATTTATAATGTATGTTCCCCAAGATGTAAGTTTTAATATTGTTGGGATATCAATAGATAGTTCAGGCTGACTGCCTGCCTTCATTTGCAATGTCTGGAGTTAGTCCAAATGATAAGGTAGATGAATTCCTTGTTTCAGCCACTGACTGATGAGTATGAATGTTGCTGCTTTTTAAGATCCATCAGCTGTAATCACGATGTATAATGCCTTATACGTATAGTCCTTATCTATTAGAAGAATTGTGCAACGACGTTGCTTCTGACAGCATGGAGTAGGGTTAAGTTGCTTTGCTCACCCTTTCCACTCCTGAGTTTCCACAAGAGACCTTTCTTTACACATGCAGATCTTGGCAGTGGAAAGACTGAATAAGGACTACTGTACTATTCAGGATAGCTACAACAGTATAGTTTCTTTTCCAGAAAGGTAATTATTTGAGATGTGCTTTGTTTATACTTGTTGTGTGAACAGCACTTTGCTCTGTAACACATGCCACAGTTCTAATACCAAGACTGCATTCATAATTCCTAATTTAGCTGTAATAGATTAATATCTACCTTCAACAAATCTTCAGTAATAGAAATCTTACATGTTCCTTAAATATTGATCTTCTTCCTTGATTAAATCTTGAAGTTCAGCAAGTCTAGCAAGGTCACTGAGAAAAATGTACCTCAACGGTGGAGCTTCCACAGATAAATTTAAAAGTCTCCTCTATGCCAAGAAGTTAATTTTCCATTGATTAAAAAATTTTCTACAATAGATTTGACCACTAATTCCATAAACATTTAACACATAATTATCCTGGGGATTGGGAAGATATATTTTAATTACATCTGTGTAGTATCTTTAGTCAAACATTATAATGGGATGTTCTAGGCTCAATCATTCAACTTAGAATACCCCACAGAAGCATACAGGGTGTTTCCTTTTCAGCTTTCTGTTGAGAGAAGGACAGAGTCAGACAGAGAGACAGTGTGAACGCAAGCAGATGTTCTCTGTGTGTGTGTGCACATGCATGCTTGTGTGTGTATACTTGGAGAATAAGGCCAACTAATTCTCACTTGTAAATGAACTTTTGAATTAAAAAATACTTAATTGGGAGAATATTTGATTGCATTTTCAGAGAAGGCAATCTAACTAAAAATACTGGTATTATTACATTTCAATGTAGGTATAAAGAACTGTAATAAAAGTTCCACAATTTACTAAAAAAAAAAAAAGGAAAAAAGAAAATTAACCTGATGAACTAGGCTTAAGATCAATAATGTATAGGCTTCAGTATAGCCCACTTGTACATAGTTCTTATTGGAGAACTGTGTGCTGACTGGCCCAAGATATTCAGGAGGTCAGCATTCTTTACAGTATTTTAGGTATTCATTTCAGACCTATTACTAGATAACTGATTAAAAAACAACCCTACTGTGTTTTTTTATTCTTATTCTGTTCACATTTGCTATCCAGGAACCTGAGCAGGTTTTTTTGGTTTGGGTTTTTTGTCTGTATTTAAATTCATGCTCATAGTAAAGTTCATTACTAATAACAGTCCTTAACAAAAGCCCTTTGCTTCTCTACCATGGCAATAGTGCTAATTCACTGTTTAAATTCACAAATTTAAATTTGGCTTTTATGTTACATTTGGTTTTAAATTAACAAAATGGAAACTCTTACAGTTTTTGGTTGTGTATATTTGTTTTGTTGGACATGGAAGGTATTTGCTGTGACAGGGGAGGTTTAGGTTGGGTATTAGGAAGAGGTTCTTTACTGAGAGGGTAGTCAGGCACTGGAATAGGTTCCCCAGGGAAGTGGTCACAGCACCGAGCTTGACTGAGTTCCACCACCTCCCTGGGCAACCCGTGGCAGTGTCTCACCACCCTCATAATGAAGAATTTTTTCCTAATATCCAATCTAAATCTACCCCCTTCTAATTTGACCATTTCCCCTCGTCCTATTACTACATACTCTTCTAAAAAGTCCCTCCCCAGCTTTCTAACTCATGATATTCTATGTTCTTTTCTGATCTGTTTGCTCCTTTAATTATTGGACAAATACCATACCTTAGTCCACATTTTCAGTCCTCTCATGGTCTTTTATCACACATTTATTAGTACTCAAGGTCACTTTGGGAAAGAAAGGAGGTTTACAAAACACTGTTACATCAGAGCAATGAGATAACTTCTCTACAGTGATATACATGTAATTGTTGGGGTTTTTTTTTAACTCTGGTTTAAATCATCGTTGTAAGTGGTAGGAGCAGAAAAACACCTTTCACTGAGTTTCTGAAAAATGTTTGATCCCTCCCTTCAAATCACCCAATGCAAGCTTCAAAAGTTTAGGTTAGTTCTAAAGCAAGGGATGCTGAGAGATTGTATTTTCACACCAATGGCAGAATTGTTTGCTGTTGTTCATCTTGACCTCTACACAAATCTAATGGACTGTTATTGCAATAGGAATACTCATATTTTGAATACTGAGCCCACGCTTAGAAGTTTTTCTGGATTTTGCAGTTCATCAGAGGGTTAGAGTTTAAAGCAAGAACATTTTAAATGCCTACCTCTTTGTCTCCCATTCTCTGCAAGGCATCACCCAGATGAAAATAAAAGCGTCCATCATTTGTGCCAGGGTCACCGGACTCTAATCCTTCCTTAAGAAAAAAGTATAAGAAAAACTTTGGTAGGACTTCTAAAGGAATTAATTTGATTGCTGTTAATAGGCTGCCAATTCTATGCAAGAGATGGGCTATGAAATTAGCTATAAAATATAACCATCACAGTAAACTGGAACTGAAGTTGAATGAATATATTTCATTAAAATGACATTGAGAAATGTTATCAGTTTTCCAAATGCTGTGGCCTCTGCCCTCGGGCCCTCCAAGATAGAGGCATATTCAGAGATGGACACTTGCCCATGACCATATATACATATACAGAAGCATTTTAGAAAGATGGATTAAAGGTCTATTTTGTGGTATTTCTTCCCCAACAAAAGTATACACAAGTCCTCTCTGGATTATTCAAGAGCCTTAAGGTTGCTGCATACTGCAAAACTCAAACCAATCTGAGACTCACAGCTGCATACTTAGGGTTAACCACTAATAAAACAAATACTGATGTTTAAGAATTGTTCTAGTTCATAGGCAGCTATACAGCAATATAACTCCAACACGTAGCTCAAACTGATTTGTGATTAGTGTGCTTCTACCTTGACATCTTTTATATATTCTGTTTTTTACAGGTAAAATATTTACTGTAGGTGAGAAAAGAAAAATACCTTTAGATAGGGTATGCTCTCTGCTATCTTGTTTTCTGCCTTCAGGATGAAGCCATAATGTACTTTGGCAAAGCCATCATTTGGAGCCAGGCTTAGAACCTGTTTGAGAGCAAATTAATTAAATAGTTATGTATGGATCTATGCAATTAACAAACCTGTGCACATACTACTATTTAGCAATGCAATGATATTTTCTTCCATTGCTGACTCTCAGATAAATTCCTGACTTGGCTGTAACTTTAGTTTCCACTATTCACTTCTGTGCCTCTCCAGAAAAAAAATATTACAAGCCAAACTTTAAAGTCTCAAAAATTAAACTATCCCAACTAGAGTCTCTGAATTACATTATTTTTTGTCGCCTAATCTTTCTCCACTCTCTCTCCTGAGTTACAGCATGCTGCATTAGAGAATTAACACCATTCATTTACACTTAAGTCACCTATCCCAAGTTTGGCTAACATGAAGGACAACAGCTGCTTCTGAACAAGTCCACAGCACAGTCATGGGAAGTGTGGCATAGAAATATACCTGAATTAGTTTAAATAGGTTTGCACTAGTAGCAAACTAATCATACTAATCTTGGCGAGAGAAAATGGGCTGTGCTGAGAAGCACAGTTGACATCCATCAAGTAGAGTTTTCACAGAGAAAAAATACAGCACTTTTTGTGCTTAGACAGTTTAGTTTAGGGTTAAATGTACTAACTTGCTTTGCTAACAATTCTGCTTTTGAAGAAGGGCTGTGGGACTGATAGAAAGCATGTTCTGCAAAAAAAGCATCCTTGGAGAAGAGCTAAAAGGCTGATACAGCAGAAACATCCTGCCCCAGCAGGTGCCAGAGTTGGGGTATTGCCAGAGAGGCCTGAAATCAACAAAAACTGGGGGAAAGGAAAAGGGGCAGGGGGAGATTGAGACCACCCACCCAATTCAAGGCCTATGCAAATGACCCCTGTACATCTTCAAGGAGCATGCATGCTAATTTTACTATGCTTGACCAATCATAGATGATGTGGTAATTACTAACCAATTAGTGTAAATGTAGGTGGGTTTTTCAAATCCTGTAACAAGGTAAATAGGTTGTAAATTCTGTGTGTAAGGGGCTAGTTTTGTGGAATTACCACCTAGCACCCATCTCCGTGCAGACATGGAATAAATCAAATCCCTCTACTCTGTGTGTATATTGGTGTACTGCACACTGGGTAACGACCCTGCTTTTGGGATGACAGAGCAAGTGCAATTGAGAAAGATGCTGTCAAATAATGCCTGCATCACATAACTGGACTACACAGACCCTGGGAACAGAGAGGGCGTTCTCAGCACTACAGTGAACTGCAGCACTCGGTGGAAGAGCTTATGCTTGCTTAGCCGAGAGAAAGCTACCAGGCAGTAATGCAAAGTCTAAGGCAACAGTGATTCAAATCCACTTTTGAGCCAGAAGGGGATGGATAAATTATTATCGTATCATTGTGTGCTGCGCTCTTTGATTAAGACAAGACCTAGTGTGCTAAATTAAGGGGAAAGGTTTTGTACCCTGAACTAGATTCTGACAATGTCTGAGATATATCCTGACTGAATTTTGCAGGAAAGGAAAACCCACAGGCAAGTACTAGAGATTTCATGGGGACTGTGCCAGAGAAAGATTTGTATGTCCAGGGACAGCTGCGGGAAAGGATCAGAGTACGGGGCAGTGTTTCAGGGGAAGGTGTGAAGCTGGCTGGCCTGAGTTCTGAAACACATACCCCCAACATTTTTGAGATAATTTAAGTTCATTTGGTCTGCCTCAGCCAACAGGAAAATTAGTGAATGTCTTAAACAGCTTTCCAGCTCCACGTTTCTGTGATGTATATGTTCAATATCATTTGTAGCTGTGTGTGATATCAATTACATGGGCAAGTTAATCTGTAGTGACACCTCTTATCTCATTATAATAAAAGTGGATGGTTTTATCAGGACAGATCCTCAGTCTGTGAGGATCATCACAAGAGCCTGGCAGTCAGTGGAATTAGAGACACTGATACCTGCTAAACATCTAGCACAGCTGCTAAACAGAAAAATATAGACAGATGAGCAATTTCTTTTGCCTAAATCCATCCTTGAAGCTATTAAATTTATGCCATGGATAAAATGCCTACATACTTTGTAGACATTTCCCTCTGCCTTTTCCAGTCACCGTCTACCCTAATTTTTCAATCAAAACCATAATAAGTCCTCTGGGCAAATTTCTCTGCTTTCTCAAACCTTTTACATACAAACTACACCCAAGCACAACCAAAATCAGCCCAATGTGGGTACAAAATGTTATGAGTTAAAACTATCAGCATTTTACTTCTTTTGGCAGAAAAGAGCTACTATGAAGGAACAATCAATTTGAGAATCTATCTGAAGTCTAATGTGAATACAACACATTATTAGCAAAAGCTGAACCTGGCAATTCATAGTAAAGATGAGCTTGATCCCTAGCATAACACCACTACCTGATGCATCTCATGCCTTTTGACTTCAGCATTCTGTGTATAACCATTTTGAAAGAGTGGCTGGCGAGCTGCCCAGTAGAAAAGGACCTGGGAATATTGGTTGATAGCTGTCTGAATAGAGGCCAGCAGTGTGCCCAGGTGGCCAAGAAGGCCAACAGCATCCTGTCTTGTGTCAGGAATAGCGTGGCCAGAAAGAGTTGGGAAGCGATCATCCCCCTGGACTCAGTAATGGTAAGGCCGCACCTCAAGTGTTGTGTTCTGTTTTGGGCCCCTCACTACAAGAATGATGTTGAGGGGCTGGAGTGTGTCTAGAGAAGTGCAACAAAGATGGTTAATGTTCTGGAGTATAGGGCTTATTTGGAGAGGCTGAGGGAACTGGCGTTCTTTAGCCTAGAGAAAAGGAAGCTGAGGGGAGACCATATCGTGCCCTACAACTCCCTGAAAGGAGGTTGTAGCCAGGTGGATATTGGTCTCTTCTCCAAGGAAACAAGCAATAGAATGAGAGGAAACAGCCTCAAGTTGCACCAGGGGAGGTTTAGATTGGATATTAGGAAAAATTTCTTCACCAAAAGGGTTGTCAAATATTGGAAGAGGGTGCCCAGGAAAGGGGTTGAGCAACCATCCCTGGAGGTATTGAAAAGATGTGTAGATGTGGTGCTTAGGTTTAGTGGTGGACTTGTCAGTGCTAGGTTAATGATTGGACCCAATGATCTTAAAGGTCTTGTACAACTAAAACAATTCAATGATTCTCTGATCCAAGAATCTGTACTTGCAAGGTGAAATAGAAAGACTGATACAAATATTTATGAGCTATGTAATTTTGTTACAGTTTACCTATAGTATAAAGCTATCTGATTAATTAAGGCAAAATCGAATTTTCTGTATTACAGTTGATTTAAGCTACATTGCACTGCACAAAGGCATGATCTACATTCAGAGCCTCTAAAGAGAAGCGAAGGGATACAATCAGCAAAAATTACACTGGAAGTATTTAATGTAAATTGTATTACTCTGTTGCTGTTGCTGCATGCAATATTAATTATGTTTAGAAATAAGTTTTACTAAACTGCTCATAGCCCATTAAATATTAATCATGAATATAGAAATTAACCTCTGGGGCTATCAATGGCTAATTAGCCAGGGCAGAGTACTGTATTAATGTCGATATTCTGCTTTTGGTACCTGAGATAGCTCAATCAGAGCTGGCTTGTGCATCTCTGTCTAATCCTGCACTGAGTCATGCAGACATACCTCAGCATGGCAGGGAGAAAAAGCACTATTAGCAGAGTAACTGGTTTTATAAAACTCTCTTCCACTGTATTTTATCATAATCTATAGATCTTTGAAAACAAAAATAGCTCTAAATTCTACTGTCTACTTTTAACGTTATATTGTCTTTGAAAATAAAAATAGATGTGAATTCTTCTAGGACTTCTTTTAATGTCATGTTTCTATGTCTCTAAGTGTAATGTTCAAAAATAAAATACTAATATTAGGCAAAACTGAAATCCTGTCCAACTGCATGCCGTTTTCCATGTGTGGTTCATGCACAAAGTCTGATAAATGTGAAAGAGAAAAATGTATTTTGTATCAGTTAAACCGTAACACACTACAGCTGTGTTATGTATAAAACTCTCTTAATCAGAGACGTATATATTTCTTCAAAAGCATATCAAACTCAGTATCAAAGCAATTATATAGCAAACTCTTTACCTTCTTCCATTTACAAAAAGTCCTGTGATTTTTGATACTAAGAAATTTGAACATCCATACTGTTTGCACAAAAATACTGAAAAATTGCAAAGGAAAATCTTGCCCAAAAGGAAAATGGTTTTGTTTTTCCAAGTTCCTTGCAGCTTGAGAAACTGGTTGTTAATATGTGTTGTCTTTTAAAGCTGATGCTTCCAGTCCTCTGAGAAATGTTGACAGCAAGCCAAAAATTACTGAGCAAAAAATGTTTTATGGAGGGACCTACAAAGTAGTGAAAGTAGCAAAGCAAATATTATTCTGGCAACTTCTCAGGCTACCAGAGGAGCTTCAGAAAAAAGTAGTATTATCAGGGTTCAGTTCCTGCTTCCAACCATGCAGCTGAATTTCTTCCTTCTCTTTGAGAAAGCACCCCAGATGAAAATCCCCTCAGACTTCCAGATATGGAGGATGGAAAACAGGGCCTTTATTCTCAGGAGGTGGTATTAATCATGGTGACTCATCCTCAGGCTACATAACCAGCCGATTACCATACTATACCTCTACCAAACAAGCACTGCAACAAGCGTGCCAATGTCAACAAGGCCATCTCTGATTGGGTGCTGACAGCTTATGCTCTACCAGTGACATCAAGCTCTGCATCTGTCAGAGAGTTTCCAGATGTTAACAGGGTTTCTAGATCACAGGAGCAGAGTGGTCCTTTCTGGCAGTGAATTTTCCCTGACTTCATAATCATATATAAGAGAGCAATATAAATCCAGTGAACTGTATATATTACAAGCGTCATGAAAGAAAACCAGAATTTAGGCTGCCTACAAAAATCATGAAAAAACAAAGGTTAAATAACTATGTTGAATAACTGAACACTATCACATGGTTAGAGCTGGTGTACCTGTAAAGAAGCAGGCTCACCTCTGCTTTCCTTGTCCGACAGATAATTTTTTTATACTATGCATTACATCTATGTGTCTGTCAATATAGTCCAAATCTGTCTACCAGAAGGTATAAGAAAGTGAATATTATTAAGAATATGAAAAACATCTGCATTTCTCTGTCCATGATAAAGAACATTTAGCATGACAGCACCAGGAAATGTTAATCAAAATGAGAAGATAATTAAGAACTACACTAGGAAACAATATCTGCATTAACCCTTCAAACCAGACATGCAAAATGTTTAACAACTAAAACCATTAAAAGCAGGCAATCTTTAGAATGAATGCAAATATTTTTTTCCTTGGCTGGAATGGAAGCTCACCTCTTCATATACTTTCTTGGCATTGCTGTTATCTCCTATCAAGAGGTAACCGACACCAAGGTCATTCTTGAATGAAGTATCACTGGGAAAAAGCTGAACCAATCTCTGTAGAGTAACCAGGGAACCTCTCATGCGACCTAATTTGATGAAACGACAGTTAATTACAACTACAGATATAAGCAACTGTAGCAAGATCCTTACCTAATGTCTAAGAAAACAGAAACCAGAGCTGAGTGATTCTTTTTCACGAAAGATCAAAAAGTAGAAGTTGAAAAAACACCCGTGTCAGGATAGAAGCATATTCACTGGGCAGGCAGCCATACAAAGAATACTTTGGGAAATCACAAATGCGCATCATGTAGTGTTATAGTAACCTCTAGTGGAGAGATGCTCGCAGTGTAGCAGTAACATTAAGCTTTGGTTGCTCTTTCCTATGTAGAAGCAAAGTGTTCAACAAACTAGGTTAACACACCAAAATATACTTAGTCTTAATTGTTTAAATAATTTAAAAAGTTTCTAAGCAACAATTCCACTATATTTCTGTTATGAAATGTCTTTACATGCCTTAAATTATATACCTTTCTTGGCTTCCTAGATGAGGTCTTGCTGAGGAACAGCAAGATCAAAACAATCTGATATTTAAATCCCTTGGGAACAGAACCCTCTTCTCCTTCCAAGCTGACATAGTTCTCATCAGCACTTCTCATATACCACAGATTCAAGATCTAATCTTTCAGATGTTATCCCTGAGTTTAATTCCATTGTTTTTATGTTTCCTGAACTTTCATTCTGGGTATGTTTACTCGGTGTACACCATTAATTTCTTCATAATTTCCCTCAGCTTCAACAACAACAAAAACCCCCCAACATTTTCTTATTTCTCTGTCAGTAACATTTTTTGACCACTTCTCATCATAGTTTCTCATAGAACCTAGTGCAGTGGTCTATAGGTGCTATTATCAAACAAGCAATTATATAAACCCAATTTAAAGAATTACAAAATTATCAAACAAGCAATTATATAAACCCAATTTAAAGAATTACAAAATATTTTTCATAAGCATTTAAGAGATTAGGAACACAACTCCTAGTGAAAATTCTAAGGAATTGGCAAATGGATATTTTACAAGTCTTGCTCACACAACTTCCATAACTTCTGCACCATTCTCAAACCTCACCAAGAAACTGCTGTCTGTCTGCTTCTCGTTTCAAGCTCAGTTTTATCAGGTCTGAAGGGACATTTGGCAGAGTAGCCACCTCATCATAGGTGTTGATGGCTTTTTGCAGCATCTCATTACTTCGCATTTTCTCAGCTAAGTCATCTTCAGACTAGAGAGAATCACAAAACCATTATTAGAACACATAATGATCCATTAGTCTTAAAAATAACTTTTTATTATCTTTCATTTATATAATTTTGGCAAAACAATTGAAATTTATTTGGTTGTGCTTTATAGTAAGGCAGATTAGAATTACTGGTAATTCTTGTTTCCTGCAAACTGGAAGCATGAGAAAATCTGTACCTAAAACTTATATTAAAAGAGATTTTATTTTTTTTGTTAAAATTTGTAGAAGTGATAATTTCTGTTTTCAAAAATAAATGAAGCAATCTGTTTTAATAGTATGGAAGAAATGGAAATTGTTGTCTATGGACTATTTACATACTAATCCTCAGAGATCGAAACACACCAACAAACGTTCCTTTCCTACATTCTGGCACAGATTTATTTAGACTCTTTCTTAGAAAACTAATTATGATTTGGCTTGACACTTGCACACGTTGATGTGATCTACCCTACGACTCTTTCAGAACTTAAACCTGTTCATCAAATTTAGGAGCAGACCAAAGGATCTATTAGATTTCTACTGTGAAATTACAGCTTCAGTGCAGTTAATGGAAGTTACTACTGATTTCACCTGTGGAACTGCGTTTGGGTAATTGGGTTCTACAGATGAAAAAAAAAAAGACTATACTTCAAAAGCTGAATTTTTAATACCTTACTTTGTCTTGTTTACACAGATGCACACAATTTCATGTGTTTAATGCATTCTTCCCAAATACTTTTATTTTTATTGGCTTATGTTGTTTCTTAAGTCAATCAGCAGGGCAAGGTACAGATGCATTGCAAGCTCTGCAGGTACAAAAGCTCTTATTGGCCTATCTAAATTCATTGTTGCATCAAACACACACATTAATTGAAACAACTGTAAATATCTGTAGTTCATATCTGCAATCTTTTTTCACTTCTTCCCTCTAGATATTTCCTCTGGCTACTTTAAAGCTGAATCTAGGAAATACTGAATAACATGGTAACTCAAACAGCTGATCAGTTGGTTTCAGAGATAACTTCAGAAATCAGTTTGAAGAGATTGATTATTTTTCTGATGTACATTTGCTAGGAAATTTGGGTGGGGTTTTTTTGAGGGGATTTCAGAATAGTAAGGATACATAAGCAAGAGTCAGAGTGTCAGCATAAAATCTGCATAAATTCACCAGTATAGATGTTATAAATAATAAAAGGAGGTTAAAGATCCATCTATTCTGCCTCTCAGCCTTAAAGGTGTTAACAATTTCTGTAGAAGATCCTTTTATCTGGCTCAAATGTAGCTCCAGAAATCAAATTGGGTATTGCACAAGTTTCTGAAAACCATTTCCAATTATGAAACCTTTTGCAGATTTTTTTTAAAGAGTTGCCTTTTAAACCTAATAAAAGATCCAAAGAAATGAATCCTCATGTCTTACTAGAAACTGAATCTACAAAAATAACATGTAATGTAGGTTCAAAGAAATGGTGAAACACACTCTTGTGGTGAGTTCCCATCCTTTATCCTTACCCTTCTCAGCAGTTTTACCTTTAGTTAGCAATGAGAGATTGCAAATTTGAATTTGTTGTCTTGGTATAAATACCAATTTAGAAGTAATATGGTGTCACAATGTAAATCCTGAGAATAAGCTACCTGTCAGGGAAGCCTATGATTTTCCCATTCCTTCAAACAGCTTCAACTGACACATACTGGTTTCAATAAACTGTCATTGGTCATGTTAATATGAGTGTTCGGTAAAAAGACTTGTAGGAGCCTACAAAGGCTACTGAAAATGGAAAAGAACTTAAAGCTGACTTTTTACCTTCCCAGAAAGTGTATGCTAATCATGACTTCAGATCTTGGTCTGTAAGACCTTTAAAGTATTACCAAAGTAGTAGGTTGTGACTACAAATTGTTGTAAAAGGACAAAAGAAGTTGAGACACCGGGGGAAATTCTGAATGAGAACCAACTTCACAGCTGGCTCCAGTGATCTGCCCTCCTCCCTAAAAGCAGTGAGCTAATGAGGGGGTAGGAAGCATATTCTCTTAGATGTAATGAGTAGATTCATAAAAAAGGCAAACATTAAAAGCGTGAGTTCACATAGTTAAGACCATCACCATATATGAACCAAAGCGGTCTCCTACTGTAAGAAGGCAAATATTCTATCAGTCTACCTGTCACATAGAGCACTGAATTACTTGGCCTTCTGTTTATCCAGTGCTTGTGTGATAGTTTTTTGGATAATTGAGACTTTGGTTGTAGCATACCTATTACTAACCAAGTGAAAACTGGTTGTGACTCTGATTCATGTACCTCCTTAATTGCATAGCACCACAATTCCTTTCTACAGTGAGGGTTTCACTTTGCTCATCTTGATTAACAGGAGTTCAAGGAGTTTTTTTATTACACCTAGTGCAGTGGGATTATCCTACTATTTATGAAAATGCAGGGATTATTATCTTTGGAGACATCCCAACACAGCTCAAAAGTCTCAAAAGTATTATAAATGCAGAGCTTATTTTTCAATGCTTGGGGTTTTTTGGAGGAGGGGATTTGGTGGGTTTTTTTTTCCTGAGGGCAACACTTGAAACAGAACTTGCTCCACACAAAAAACCTAATTAAGCCTCCTTGCCTAAGAATTTGTGTTGTTTATTCTTTAACACTCTCTCTATAAAAACTCCAAATCCCCACCCCTGTTCTCACTAAGCAAAAAGCAGCATTTAGCCCAGAGCTGATGTGTTGATTTACCAGGTGCAGCAAACAGTATGTAACAGCTAAATTCTGCCTGTTGCTTCTGCACTGGGACGTTAGTTGGGATTTATCTCTTACTGTCCAGCTCCCAGGTCCCATGAGGTCTATAGGATATATCTTATTTTTGTGTTATTTACAATACTTCCCACTGGCCTTAAAGTTAGACAAAAGCTCCCGAAGTAAATGCGGAAGGATGAAGGACTGAAGTAGATACAATATGACAGATCACATAATTCTTTTCTTTCTCTAGGAAACACCCATAAAGTTATAAATGAAGTCTGACTGGGGTTTAGAACTCTATTGTTAAAAAAGGGTTTGTTTTTTTTTAACATTTATGGCTTTTTTTTTTTTTGTTTTAGTACCTGTGCTTTCCCGTATCTTGCTCGAGGACTCTGTGGATATTGATTCACTAACGCTTCAAAGGCCCTTAGAGCTTCTTCAACTTTTCCCTGGAAAATACAGATATTTATCAGCAATTCTATCTAATAAAAAGGCTGAAGGACACATGACGTAATAATGTATCAGTTTCTCCAATTATAAATAAAAAATGCAGACTGAATCAACAGCTTTCACTCATATTTTTGTTGGAATTTCCTGTTTATTTAAGAGAGATTTGCTGCTATGAAACACTATTATCTACTTTCCATGGTTAAAATCAATACCTTTTGTTCTATTTTATTCATGTTCCCTTGGATGAATGGAAAAAACCCGCTGCCTATCTAAAAACGTAAAGATTCTATTGCTAATAACAAAATCCAAACTAAATTTTACAGAACAGAAAAGAAATTCCAGACATATGTGGAAATTTCCTCTCTGATGAACAGAACCTCACGTGATGAACAGTATCATTACTACAGTTCTTCTAGGGGAAATACTATAGCCTCATCCATACTATGCGGCTGTTGTCTCCCAATGTTTTGCATAACAATGTCCCTCAGGACACCTCACCTGTGCTCTGTGTCTCTTCCCTGTCAGATACAAAGTTGGAACGTAACTACAGTATTCTCATGATTGATGCTGCCTAGGATGTAAGGATGGAAGTTGGGAAGAACCAGCTGCACTGTTAAACAGGAGCGACGCACAGCACGGCAACATTTGGCATCAGATCTTGCTGTCACTTCCAACTCTTACAGCCTCCTAAGTAGGAGTGGATTATTACACAGAACTGTCCTGTTCTCTTCAAATATTACATATGTCTGATTAGTTGCTAAATTTATCCAGCTTCCTGCAAGACAAGCGTGATTGTCTGCAACCCACCAAGAGAAACAGGCACGAAGCGAGTTATGCAACTGACCCTATAGGCTTATCAAAAGTTTCTGTTACACCTTTCTCTGATCAGCCAACAACAAGAAGCATGAAAACACTTCTTATTTTTGTATTCTAACACATAAACAAGGTTCCTAGTGAAATGCAGCAGCAGTGGCAGCCTGAGGTTAGAGCTCTCTTTGTAGCAGCCCTTCAGCCCCATCAGAGACTTAAAGGAACTCTGGGGCTGCACGGATGGCAACATAAAGCACAGCCAGTCTTCTGAAAATCATGAATAATCCTACATCTACAATCACCAAAATGTTTTTTATCCTGCTGCACTGAAAATAGCATACCATTGCTCAGCCACCTCAAATCCAGGATACAAAAAAGACCTGCAGCTGTTCTCCATGTGCTAGGACTGTCTCTGAGGTGTAACAGAGGTTTTACAAGACTTGCATCCGGAAGAATTAAGGTGTCTCATTTCTAACAGTCACATTATCTTGCTTCACTATTAAATCTCCATGTAATATGTTATAAAATACATGAATATCACAATATATTATATAAAACAGTATCTTTTTATTTCTTATTATAGGTATTCAACAGTTAAGCTAAATATTATCAGCGTTAAAGGTGAGCAAACACACATGAACATACATACACTTATGACTTGAAAAAATGTAAGACAAACTATCCAGGAGAAACAAAACTTGGACAAACATACACTGAATATTTAATTTAAAAAAGTTAATTTCACAGAAAGTAACCTAAAAGTAATTCTCTCTCTTTCTAAGTTAATTTTTATTTTATTCCTTTTTGTCCAATGTCCGCAGTCCTGCGTGAAACATTCAAAACTCACTTTTTTGCGTAGTTTTTCTGCAGCATCCAGTTCAGCTTTAATGGTTTTATCAAACTTGTTTAAAAGCTTTGGCTTCTTCTTTTTCTTAGCTAGAAGAGATTAAAAAAACCCACAGTTCTTTACTACAGTATTTCATAGCAATTATTTGGAGTAAACTTTAACTAGCAACCAGTAACGTGCTGATAAAATGCAGGATTTTTAAAAGAAGCAGTTTCAAAATCTACCGAAAAGTAATTACAAATACTACTTATTACAAACACAAACTCCAGTGTGAAAAAAGCAATCATAGCAACATAGAATTTTCTTGGGACCCCTTCCTTCAGTCAAACAAAATAACTTTTCAGCAAGGTTTTTGATAAAGCATTTTCCATCTCATATAGTCCAGGATTTTTTCCCAAAGGGTTCAACTGACATGGAAGAACAAAGACAACTTATTTCTCCGCATTGATGGAGTAGTATTACAGATACCGTTACCAGGACTTGCAGGGAATTTTTAAAGCTGTGACTACATATGTCTACTTCAATCCAAAGCAATCAAAAGAGCTGACAGAAATCATAGTTGCTCATAGTAGGAGGAACTAAAAATTTTACGTGGTCCAGCTTCCTGCTGAAAACAAGTTCAACACTGAAATGTCTGATGAAGACCTTGATGTGATGGAGTTCCCACTGCTTAGCAAGCTACCGCAGAGCAGCAGCAGTGCTGAAGCACATTGTATCAAGTAAATTGCATTCGAAGCAAATTGAACTAAATCGTGTCAATTTAAGCAGCTATTTACTTCACAGCAGTTCACTCTTAAACAACATATTTGGTTGCATTAAGTATACTAGATGTTAAAAAAATGCAGATACACCACTGAAGGATATGACAACAAACTGCTTTTCTCCACATTTGCTACAGCTAAACTTTGCTTTTGCATTTCATTAGAAAAACAACCAAACTTTCTGACACAAGTATGGGAAATATATATTGGGTGATACAAGTAACTACTAGTTATGTGTATCTGTAATCAGTAGCATATATTTTTGCTTAAATTACACATTACTACTTTTTCCCTTCTCTGGACAATAAGTCATTAATAGCATGAAGAGAACTAAAATTACTATTGTTTTCTTTGCAGAACTTTAAACAGGGAATGATGTAACCAGTATGTGTAAAGGTAAAACCAAACACTGTACAGCTTAACACCACAAAACTGCTGCATTGCTGTAGCGAGGATTTTGGATGACAAGGTATTGTAACTAGCTGTGTTCTACTCTGCTTTCCAAGTCCTCGGGTGCACTATGCAGGTATGACAAGAACCACCACATGCTACTGGAAGCTGTGCTCATGATTCATTAAACAATACTTTCTCTCTGAGACTGACCCTACACAGAGCTTTAGGCAGACAAATCACTTTGTCTCTGTAAAACTCCAGAGAAAGACCAATGCCTTAGTTAATGCTAAACCAACACTAACCCCATCCAAACTTTAGAACGTCTCCTGAGCCTGAGCTGCTCTGGAACAAGATAAAAAACCTTCTTTACTACCTTTGGTTCCTTCTGCGTAAGGTTTCTACTGTCATGTTCAACACTGAACTCAGACAGCTCTGCATGCAGAGAGTACTTCTTACATTGCCTTTATAATCTTTTCTGCTTCATTCACACGCACAGTAACATAGATGCTGGTGCTTTTGCGAGGCAGAGGCGGGGAACAGAATTTAAGCAGACTTGTAGCTGTCATAGAATCATAGAATGCTTTGGGTTGGAAGGGACCTCAAAGCTCATCTAGTTCAAACCCCATGGGCAGGGACACCCTCCACTACATCAGGTTGCCCAAAGCCCCATCCAGACTGAGCCTAAATGCCTCCAGGGACGGGGCTTCCACAGTGTCCCTGGGCAACCTGTTCCAGTGCCTCACCGGGAAGATCTTCATCCTAACATCTAACCTAAACCTACCCTCTTTCAGGTTAAAGCCATTGCCCCTTGTCTAATCACTACACTCCCTGGTGAACAGTCCCTCTCCCACTTCCTTATAGGACGCCTTCAAATATTGGTACATCGCAATTTGGTCTCCCTGGAGCCTTCTCTTCTCCAAGACGAATGAACCCAACTCTCCCAGCCTGTTTTCATAGGAGAGGTGCTCCCGCCCCTTGATCATCTTCGTGGCCCTATCCTCCTAAATTCCATTTACTTACTAACAAAGGTTGTATGAAACCTTACGTATAAAAATGTATTATGCTCTATAAAGCAAAGGTACTATAGCAGTGGTGTATTAGAATTATTATATCCCTGTTGATCCTGCTTATAACAGAAGACAATGCAA
The DNA here is from genome assembly GCF_964237585.1 of Gallinula chloropus. Taxonomy (NCBI): domain Eukaryota; kingdom Metazoa; phylum Chordata; class Aves; order Gruiformes; family Rallidae; genus Gallinula; species Gallinula chloropus. The sequence goes on along the minus strand of NC_140086.1, from coordinate 39,681,142 downwards.
TTTCCTAAGGCATCACTTACCAAGATGTTCAGAAGGAAAAAAAAATACCCCAAAACCTGACCGATATATAGGAGTTCACTCCTTTTACAAGATAAACCACCAATTAGTGTACTTCAATATGTTGGGTTTGCTCCTCTAAGACTTCAGGTTTTTGTTGTACCCTATGACTTGAAATCAAGCTTCTATACTCAGGCACACAATAACAGTCTTAAGGAAGGCAGGTATCATGGAACTGAACTGACCAAAGAGATGCTTGCTTTTTAATTTTTTTTTAATATTAATAGAACAACATAGATTGTTTTCATGTCTTTTGTTCATTCCCATAGATAATATAGTAAAGCAGCATTTCAATCTGTGGCTGCTTCCAGTCCTGCTATAACTTATTCTATCTGTTTCACAGGAAAATGATGCCTTTACTGCATTTTCATGCAGTTGATGATGATAATGATTAAGGAGCACAGCACTGTCTTTGTTCTGGTCATTCATACCCCTTGAATCAGCAAGTCACAAAGCCAGCTCTCACCATGACAGCAAGGATACCTCCACCCCAGGCCTTGAGTCTACAGTGACAAAGAGGTATGGTCAGAAGTTTTTGACATAATGTCACTAGGCCTGAAACAAACAATCCCTAACATGCAAACAGTTTGTTGGGGTTTGTGTTTGGTTTTGGTTTTTTTTTTTCCCCTTTTTGATAGCTCATTTTTTCAAGAAACCATTGCTATTCCCAAGGCCTGTCTTACACAACAATAGTTACGGATGAACCCAGAAGCTTCATCCTAAGAGCCAATATAAGCAAGTAGGATCGAGCTCCCAGCTGTTACCTGAAATTGTCAATTTTGTTAGCAGGAAAACTGAGGTACTTTTGGCTACCTCCAGCTTCCAGCTGGACATCAGCACCAAACACTTGGTTTGTTCCTGTTCCCTAAGTTGGAGGCTGTACATACAAAAATTGCAACTAAATAGTCAATTCTCAGTTCTTATGGCATGAAGAAAAATCTTTACCTAAGACTGAACAGGACCTGTGTGTCCAGTAGGAGAGGAAAGCTATTTGTCAGCTTTCTAACTTTCAGTATTCATGGAAAGACAGATTCTTTTTGTCCTTCTCAAACTTGCTAATCATGGCAACTGCAAAGGTCCTTCAAGGAAAAGGAAAGAAGCTTTCCCACCCACACAATTCCTTTGAGTTTACAAGGAGCTGAGACAGAGATGGCTCAGAAGAAAAAGGGAATGAAAATCCTACCAGTCTGTGGCACAAAGATATGACATCTTTCCCCTCATGTCTGACTTTGGTGATGTGTTGAAAGAACCTTTTTGCCACCCCCCATTACAAAAAATTATTATCTTCCCATCTTCAGTACAATTATATATCAGCTCTAGACCAGCAGGAGATCAATATGAAAAGCTGGAAAGGAGCTGTTAACATAAATATTATTCAGCTGCTAGGCACCAATATAACACAGTAAACATTATATAACAAGCAATCATTTTCATCTCCCATTCTAGCCCTATGTTAAAGGATTCACCAGGGAGCTTTCAGTGTAACCATCAAGCATTCCTCTATATTAACCAGATAGCCTGCTATCTCCCTGCAGGGTTATTTTAATAAATTATCCAGTGCCTCCTCCTAGTGTAATAATCCTTTAGCAGATGTGACCCAATATATTAAATTTAACGCTACAAAGAAGTTAACTTCTCTATTTTCAGAGGAAAATACCCAACATGTCATTTTTCTTCAACGACTTACAGATTTCACCATGTAGCTGAAGTAATGCATGATCACACAACTGCTAGGGTGATTTGTAGTCCAAATCTGGTTGAGCATTAAAATGGCAATAATTCTTTTATATATCATACTATGGTCTTGCAAGAATAACACTGAGAATTTTCAGTAATGGCCATGGATAGTAAGGATGGGCTGTCTATCTAGGATTGCTGAAAGGTCCCTCAGAGAAAACAGTTTCCATTGCCAAAGCAGCAGGCTAGGAGGAAGTCTCATATGAAACTCCATGCTAGTTCTTTTGTTGGAGAATAAACAATGGCCAGCGATGACAAGCAATTTCCTATCTCCCTTCTGCATTAAGATACAAAAGACAAAGAAAAGAAGAAGAAAGAAAACCATTTTGGAAGTGGTGATGTATTGAATGTGCAGTAAACTTAACTGTGTGCAATATCATCCAATGAAAGATGGTGAAATAGCTATTTTACATACCTACATTGGCATATGTGTATTAAAATAACAGGTATATTTTACGTTTTTATGTTGAAAGGCATCTCATCATCACCAAAAGCAGTAAAAAGGAGGACAAAAAGTCCTTTTTCTACAAAGGACAGAGAAATACCTTTTGAAATATAATGAAAGCACTGCTAGATAATCTTCAGATCACAAGAGCATCATGTGAAAAATAAGGAAAGGTAACCAAATGATGAAAGGTGATTGAATCACTTACTTCTGAAGGACGGTTTAAAATATTTTGTCTTTGTCAGTGTGTGTGGAGGGGGTAACGTACATCTGAAGAAGCAAGAACAAAGGGGGGAAAGGTAGTAGTACAGAGTTTGCCCCTGGAAAAGGGGTACTTACCACTCTGCAAAAAGTAGCTACAGAGATGAAAGGAAGAATTTATTTCCTGTACCACCATAGTCAGGACAAGGCATGAAAGGCTTAAAATTGGTACAGCAGAAAACTTGGTTTGAACATCTGGAACTAGTATCTCTGAGCAAGTGCAGTAGAACAGATTGCTGAGGATAGTTGTTGAATTTCAATTACTGGAAACTTGTAAGGATAAGTTGTGTAAGACTCTGCCAGGAAAGATGCACACAGTTGATAAGGCCTTTGGTCAACATAATAGACAAAGTAAGCTTCAGGCTCCCATCTAGTGTTATTACCTACAATTTCTGCAATATACTGTTATATCTCAATGTGCTTTGGTGCCAAGACTCTAATTACACAGGGAACTTCCATTTGTTAATTAAAGAAATTCTTCCAGAAGCTTACTGTGCCAGTCATCACTGTGTCTGAGATTTCTCCTAGCCCTACACCAGCAACAGAATATTGAAATTCAAAGATAAATGGATGGGTTGCAGATTATCTGATTTGTCTAATAACCATGCTTTTATGTTCTGCAGTTTGTACTCAACCATTAATCTTCTGTTCACTTCCTTTCACAGAATCAGAGACCGTTAGGAGTTGGAAGGGACCTCAAAAGATCATCTAGTCCAACCCCCCTGCCACAGCAGGATCACCTAGACTATATCACATCTCTTCTCCAACCTCTCCCCTTCTCAACCTTGATGCCCTACTACATTTCTTACTTTCCATTTATAGACTCATTCACAATCTGTTCCTTAGCCCAGATCTTCCTATTTATCCCCAGCTTCTTTGTAGATACTGATCTTCTGCACACTTGTTGCTCATGTTCTTCTTCAAGGGTCTTTTCCCCTAAAATCCACTATCCCACATCCCTGTTACTGCCCATCTACTCTACTGCTACTCTCCATTCCTGCTGCATACTTCTGAAAATGATTAGGGCTATAAGCAGCCAGAAAAGTGACCCCAAGGAAAGATGAACACAAGTGCCAAACCTCTAATCTGTCACATAATTACACACGCCCCATAGCAAATGGTGCTAACAGCACACAAGTAAACACTTCACCAGTTTGAAGTGTGATGCAGTACTGTGTCAATTACATGCAAATTATCAGAGCCTGAGCACAAAGTGATACAACTACTTGGCTCAGCAGCAGTACTGAATGGCGTAGCTCTTTGCTTTCCAGGTAAAACTTAATTAGGTCATCACTTGAGATCATCACCAGTGCAGTGACAGCTCAAAATTAAGGCCACTAAACTTAGATTTCTCTATGTAGACACCTAAACCTGGATACAGTCTTTAGAAATCTAGTAATTACAGTCAACGGAGCCTAACAGATGAGTTCAGCATGAAGTAAACTAGGGGGTTAGCTGAAGGCTCCACTGACCATACAGATGTCTACTGTATACTGTGCAGCTTGGACACCACACTGGCACATGCAGCCACATGCAAGAGCCTGGAACCAAGTCCCACACTGTCCTCCTCGCTCACTGTCATCACCTTGAGATGACAACTGCTTGGAAGCCAGCAGTGTGATTGCTGAAAGACTTGGGAAACTCTTCATTCCTTTCTTTCCGGACTTGATCTCACAGCAAGTTTCAGAACTGTGAAGGCACAGCATGAGGAGAAACCCTGCTCAGGTCTAAAGATCTAGATCAGAATATGTATTTTTGAGACAAGGGGAGATACAGCAGCAAACATGGCCTGAGCAGGGGGTGGATAATGAAATTTTGTGGGCAGGCCACTGATGACTACTAGCCAGCACACATATGTGTGAACTAATATTTTTAACTGTCAATACTACATACTTTTGCTGAACCAAAAAAAAAAAAAAAGCACTACATTTCCAATAAAAGCTTTTTCTTTCTGGGTTGGATTTTTTGGGTGTTTTTTTTTTTTAATTTAAGCACAGGGAACAATAAAAAACTGGTGCAAAGTACACCTTGTGAAGCTCCTGAATGTTTTCCTTGAAACCTTCCAAAATCAATTTTTGGAAAGGCATTTCCAAAATGGGTTTTCCCAGTGCAAAATTCCACCTCAGAGGTGTACTTTCAGAAAAGCCACAAGTGATGAAAAACAGTGCCTTGTGTTAGAAAGCTATTACTAGCTTTTCCTGTAAAAACAAAACCAAAAGGCTATTAAGATTAACAGAATTGAATTCTGCACATCTTCATCTGAAGCAGATCTATTCTCTTCCCTTAAACAGCTGTTTAAAGAGCATCAGGTAAAAAAAATTTGCAACTTCTGTGTTGATTTTATTCACAGAATTATAACGCAAATACAATTTCTCACGACATTTCAACTTTTGATCCAAAGTGTTGCCTAAAGAAATAACAACCAAGGAACAAAACTTTTCTAGAATTTGTAAAGTTGATCCTCAAAGGATCAAATGTCTGTATGGTCTTATGTAACTGAGCAGAACACAAAGCTTCAAACTGGTGTAAATGCCAAGTAAGCCAATTAAGTTATTGTGGTAAGGACATCCAAAGCAATTCCATGAAGTAATAAGGGAAAAAGCTTATGAAAAAAAGAGAGTGATGACTAGTACATGGCAAACAAGTGATTACATCTGACTGTTACTCCAAAGCAGTATATAAGCTAGTAAAGTATTATACCAGAAATAACTAGTAAAGATACTTCTGCACTGGAGTAAATGCATCCTCTCTAATCTCCACTAGAGGGGAAAAAAGAAAACAAAGTCAGGTCTTTGTTCCACATTATAATCTCAAATACAGAATGATCAGCCAGGTAAAGGGATACCTCATCCTCCTAATGAAGCAAACTTTAGTGACTGATTACACATGAGCCTTGTCCTGGTTTTGGTCAGGATGGAGTTAACTTCATTTGTAGCAGCGGATGGAATGCTGTGTTTGAGAGTTAAAATGAAAGCCGTGCTGACAACACCCTGATGTTTCTAGTTGCTGTCAGACAGTCAAGGACTTTCTCAGCTCTTCATGAGAAAGGAGGGGCGAAGCCAGGACAGGTGACCTAACTGACCAAAGAGAGTATTCCACGCCAGTTATGTCCTGCCCAGGATATTGGGGGGCTGACAGGAGGAAGAACAGGGGCCACTCGGGGACGCGCAGTTCTTGGGGGACGGTCGGGTTCCTGGACGGCTCTGGGTGGCACGGCCTGAGTCCTGTGGTTTGGTGAGAAACTGCATTGTGTATCAACAGCTTCATATATTTTTGCTCTAAAGTCCTGTTAGCATTGTTACATTGTATCTTTCTGTTATCTTAGTAAACTATCTTTATCCCAACCCACGGGCCTCTTAGTTTCTTTGTTTTGGTGTTATTTACCCCTTCCTTTTCCCTTCCCTCGCCTATCATGCCCCCTTCCCTCTTCCCCTGCTCTTTTCCTTTAAGGAGCAGGCAGCTCTGTGGATCTTGGCTCTCAGCCGGGGTAAAACGACAACAAGCCTGATGTCTCAAAAGAGTTAACATTTTATCAGCTAGAACGGGACAAAAATATTAAGACATTTTTTAAATCCTAAAGATACAGCGTGTACTTGTTGTTTTAAGAAATAGTAAAGTTACTCTTAACTGGGTAACTGATAATGTCTGCACTGTAAAGACTTCAAGTAGCTGTTTTCTGAAAAGATTTAAAGGATAGGGTATCTTTAGCACAACACATAGCATAAATGCTTCTGTACTTGCTGACATACTCTGAGTCTCTGGATCAAAGGATACATGTTCAGCTTTGTTCCTGAGCAAAATAAGAGCAAAATAATACCACACTGCTATTAAAAACATCCCAGAAAATTAGTGGTTATCTCTAAAACCCAGTATGAACTTTCACACACTTTACACAAATCATATGTCATTCGTGTGCCTTGTAAAACTTTGGGAACAGATATTCTATAATTCTGTACGTTAATCTGACACAATACACATGTCAGGGAGAAGGACATCACAAACAGTGAGCTTGTTAGTTGATGTACAACCGTGGCCAGGAAGAAATCTCAACTGGGATTAGCTCAGGCAGTTTTCCACAGATTCTTGCTGCCCTTTTCTCCTTTTCCTCCATTTTCTGCTCCTTGTATTAACTATTTCCCTTTCCTAAACCCTCTGCTCCCTTTCTTATGTTCAGAGCAGAGGAAAACAGGCGGAGCAGGAGGGCAGGCTTATCTGCTGTAGTGGAGGCGGCACCTGGGACCCATCCTGAGCATTGACAGGGACAGCTTGTATCTTGGGTAGTCTTAACTTGGAGGTCTGGAAGGAAGGGTGCCTTCCACATAGGCTAAACTGTCCTGTGTTGAAAATAATGCTGTAGGATTCATAGTGAATCAAGAGGGGCATCAGCCTCCTCTGTGATCATGAGAGTTCATATTATACTATCAGCATGAGTATTTCTACATAAACATGTCTTTTAATGAAATTTCTAGTTCCTCAGAAATGGTGAGATGGTAATGTCACAATCTCCCTGAGGTTATAGACAGAAAGAATGTGAGGATAGAAAGGCTCTGCTTCCTATCTAATAAACCACCTCCTAAGCAGATTTTAGTTCTTGCCATCGGATTTTTTTCCCCATCATCATTATAATGCCAAGGGGGCATTCCCAGTGGCATCCTCTACCTTGCCTGCTACTACTGGCATGCAAACCAGAAAGCAGCTACAACTGGCTTTTAGTTATTTTCATAAGGTCTAAGGATTCAGCATTGGCCTGATTGGATGGGGCTTTGGGCAATGTGGTCTAGTGGGGGGTGTCCCTGCCTATGGCAGGGGGTTGGAACTAGATGATCTTTGAGGTCCCTTCCAACCCAAACCAGTCTGTGGTTCTATGATAAGTTTTAAGTAAAAATTATAACCTCTATGCCTCCCTATTTCTCTCCCACATTGACAAAATCAGACATGTGGGCAGTGCCAACTTCTGCAAATCTGAAATAGAAACCTCTCCATGTGCCACAGTCTTGTAGCCATTGGCAGTGATGATTCTTCCTGACAGTTCTCCATCTTAAAATGTCAAAATCCAAGGAAGCAACTTCCAGGGGCCATAGGCTTTCTTTTCTAAACACCTTCCTGTCCTTGCTAGGACACAAATTCAGTAATAATGTTCCTGTCAACTTGTGTATGGGCACCTTAGAAGACAATGCTAAGCAGATACTAACAGTTACGCTCTGTAGAACTTTTCCCATTAATTTAATGACCTTTTGTCTCAGTAACTCCCCTTGCTCCCTCCCTCAAATATTCTGACATAAGCAGTTCAAATTTCAAAGTTTCAGTTACGGACAGAAAACCACAAGTAATATTAGGAGTCCAAATGCTTGTACCTGGTATTCAGAATTTGCTCAAGTAATTTTCTTCTCTCCTCATACTAGACCCATATCATTACCCAAATTAGTTTTTGAAATTCTGCTGTCTCTCAGTGGGTGCTTGAATGAGAATTTGATGATGATGAAAAACTCCTGTCATCGTCCTGTTGTTTCGGAAGCCCATTAGGTGAGATACAGATAGCACAAGTGATCCACTTGTTTTATGGGCTTCTATAAATGACAACTCAGAAGGTATATAACCAAGTCATGGCTTCTAGACAATTTAAAACCATTAAAACCAGTAGCAGTATAATAATTAAAAGATCTCTCTAAGCTGGTACTGGTAGAACAGGCAAAACCTCTATAATCAACTTATCTGGGGAAGCAATCAGACAATAAAAACTGAGGCATTTTAGGGACTAATAAAGCTGTGGAATCTAATGACTATAATAAATCTTTAGCTGCAGTTATTCCAGAACAATTTCCCATGCAGTAAAAGTATTCTACAGGGTTTTCCTGTCTGAAATTACTGTTGGTTGGTTAGATGTTGATTGTAAGAGGCAACTGCAGAATGCTAATTTCATTTTTGGCATGTTTTTCATCATTTACCTCTCCACTTCACCGTGAAGTCTTTTGGCTTCACTCAAAGGCTGGAATCAAGCAACTCTGACAAGGTCAGAAGTAAATTTCTTCACTGACTTTCTGCACAAAAGTACACACTAATGTTCTAGTGTTCACGTTTAGTTTAGCATGCTGTTAAACAGTGGTTTTGGATACTGAGAACTACACTTCTGTGAAGTAAAATTACATAATATGAAATGTTAGGGGCTGTGTGCATAACGAGGTAGCTGAGGCACAAAGGCAGATACAAAGCTCGATCAGAATGGCAGAGATTGTGCAAGCTTCATGTGGTGAGAGGGAATGTGTGGGGTCAGCACCGACGTCTGCACAGGGAGAACAGGCTGATGGTGCTCTTAGCACTGCTCACTTCTCTTCCACCAAGCCCGCTCTGCATGTTCTTACCTAACCTGAACCAGACAGAACCCCTAACTGGGTAAACACGGAGCTGATGAGGACTGATTGTCTTGCCACCCGATGTCTTCCTAAAGTAGCTACCAGCAGGCAAGGACTGATATAACCAACCTACACCACAGCCGCATCTGTTCCGAGCCACTATTCAATTTTCTCTGTACCACTGGCTGCCCAGGTCAGACCACGCACTGCACAGACCCAGGCATCTCCCCAGGCTGAGAGCAGCAGCCAGCACTGAACCTGGTGGCCAGGCTGGCTCTCGCCCACAGACACCTGATGAAGCAGTGACCTCCAAATGCTGAACTAGAAACTTTTCACTCCTGCAACAGGAAAAGTTTTTAAGCACGAAGAGGGGAATACATTGATGTCAGCTTTGGAAACAACTGTGCATTTACTTACAAAAGCAAATGCATTCTGGATGTTTATTCAGTGTTTTACCCATAAGAGACGCACAGGAGCTAAGCTTCACTAGCGTTTAATCTGATTTAAATGAGTCCTCCCAGAAAACACGCTTTACAAACTTCAAAGAACAGAATGTTGCTTTCAGACTTACCTTTTTCTGCTTTGTCTTGTTCAGTTTCTTTGTCACTTTTCCCTAGAATATTAAAAATATAATTTCATTGAAATAAATGTATCCTAACAGTTTATGATAAGAGTGAGTCAAAATAAAATTACAGTTTACATTCAAAATATGATTAGGTCAACAGGAGTTTCTGGTGGGGTTTTTTTGTGGGTGTTGGTTTTGGTTTTTAAAGTAAGCATAGATTGCATAGTCTGAACTACGGTTACACAAAAGGCCTTTTCTGCAGATGCTTATTACATAATTGCTTCCATCACAAATGTTCCATAAGTTTTGGTAGATACACGCTTACAATGCAATCGCCAGGGAAAAAAAATATTCCCTAACTAAAACCTAATTGAAATATATATATAAAAAAAAAATTCAGAGCCTAGGTCTTATTTCTAGAAGTGACTTGGGCACTTGAAGCTTTTGCCATATTTCAACTTTTTAAATCGTTTAACCCAGGTATTTTATAAACATCTGTGTGCACAGGTAAATGCTAAATAAGCATAGGAAAGACAGAGACTACACAGAATCATATAACCATAAAATGGTTTGGGTTTGAAGGGACCTCAAATATTCATCTATTTCCAATGCCCTGCCATGGGTAGGGACACTCCCCCAACTAGACCAGGCTGCATAAAGCCCTATCCAATCTGGCCTTGAACACTGGCAGTGAGGGGGGCAGCCACAGCTTCTCTGGGCAGCCTGTGCCAGGGACTCACCGCCCTCAAAGAGAAGAATTTCTTCTTAAACATCTAACCTAAAAGTACCCTCTTTCATCTTAAAGCCATTACCCCTTGTCCTACCACTACACTCCTTGGTGACGAGTCCCTCTCCCACTTTCCTGTAGGACCCCCAGTAGGCAGCAATAAGGTCACTCAGAGCCTTCTCTTCTCCAGGCTGAACAAGCCCAACTCTCCTGTCTTCACAGGGTACAGTACCAACATCGTGTACGTGTGTGTTGCAAAGGTGGCACATAAAGACAGACTTGTCCTCTCCAATTTTTCTCCTCTCTAAACGCTTTTTGATCCTGCTCTACTCTATAGCATTTAAAGCATCTTGCCTCACAATTCTAACATTATCATTCTGTTTCCAGTTTCCTCCTTACAGGCTTCCAGTATTTCCTCCCAATAAACTTAATAGACAATACTAAAAAGAGGGGACTGTTGGCTTTTTAATTATATTTACCTCTCTAACATATGCTTTGTAATTTTTATGCATTTTTATACATAGGAAAAAAGTTTTCTTTAATTTCTAAGTCAATTAGAGACATCTTGCCAGAATACTCAACCTTCACAGCTCTTTAAACCAACTGCTCAGAAGAATTATATTGTGAATGAAATAAACCCTGTAAAAATGCTGAAAAACATTTATTGTTTTCATGGAGAAATTGTGTTACGCACATGCATGAAATCAAACTATTTCACATTCTAATTTCAGCCTTTACTACAAACTGCTACTACTAAATGTGCAGACAGTACGACTCCAATTTTTATATTCAGCGCAGGCAGAAAGAGTATTAACTTGATTATGATATGGTAAATTAAATAAATATGGTCATATTGAAAGTCATTAACCTCTTCAATTACATCATAAAATCCAGATTGTCAATTAAACTGAAAGAAATTACAAAAAGATCTATAGAGATTCAGTTAAGTACTCTGGGATAACTTGGAGAAGGGATATTATAACAGTACATTAATGAAAGCGTTATTCAGTACTTGCTAAAATACTGGCCATTTTTTTCCTGCCTCTACTACACAATAAAATGGTTATGTTCATCTGTATTTTTAAAAAAAGCAATAATGGAGCTCCAGATGAGTCACAGAAGAGTTTATATGCTCGTATTATTTTTATTTTTACTAACTCAAAGCACATGAACATTTCATCACAGGGCAGTGATGTTACAGGTACAGCATGCTCCCTAGCCACTCATTTTCCCTTATCTTTTCTCTTTATCAGCAGCACTGATATCCTCACCTGACCTCTTCTTTCTGATTCCTTCTAGGTTACTTAGGACCCTCTTGGACATGCATGTTATTTCTGTAAATTCTTTTCCATCACAGGAAGAACAAGATATGAGCTCATCACTCTAAAGCCTGCTCCTATCTCCCATTTCTTGTCCAGCTACACATTTCTTTATTACTGAGATTAATGTAACATGGAACCTACAGTTCTCTATACCCTTTAATGTATAGATAGGATCAATTCACCAAATTCTCTCTCATACTTTTTTCAACCCATATTTCGCAAAATTTTGGTTTTACCAAATCCTCTTTATGATCTTTTGATATCCCAGCCTCTCATCCTCGGTTGCTGCTTTGGAAATTCATCACAACATGACCTTGTTAGCGACCTTGAACATCTTGTTTCTCTTGCCTCTCATTGTACCTAACTAAGAATTCACTTCAGTACCCTATTACGGACGTATTTCTGTGTTACCTCCACACTGATCCCTCACTTCCTTCAGTGGTGCAAATGGTTTTAATGATGATATTTCTGACAAAGGTTTAAAACTAATCTAGATGAGTATCACAGATAAAACTTTTAACCAATCTCTACAGGCTAGGAATGCTATCACTGTGCAATACGTACCCCACATATTCCCAAGGAGTTACTACTATAAAGAATACATTCACTTTTCATATTGCAACACCTCTAAGTATTTGTGAGTGCGTGTTACAATACCCTGAATCCCAACTGAAAAGTATTTCATACCTTGTAGAGGTTATATGGATCTTAACCAACATAAATGTACAGAACCATTTGTTATTTACATTTTTCGTTATTTTTGAGATGTAAAATTGCAGAATGATGGTCAGCAATAACTTCACAGTATCTTTCCAATACCCAATTCTATACATTTTTTTACTTCTTAGAAAGAGTAGTGTCATGATATGACTAGTGATATGATTTATAATTACTGAGCACATGAAAATATCACTCAAAATTGTAGTACTTTTTCAATATTACAATACAACTTTAGTACCCTATTCTTAAACTTTCTTTATTGATATTTCTTCCTGTGATGTCCAGAAAAACAACTGAATCCAAGATTTCATTGATTCAATGAGATGTAGCAATAGGAAAATCAAAGGAAATATGTAATCCTTTGACTTCTTCTTAAACTGGAAATACTTTATCATGAAAACATAGAGGTGTGGGAAAACCAAAAAGGTCAAGGAAGATTTTTGTTTCCAAAGAGAAAACTGCAGACACAATATCCTTGCTAGACTTCTGATTAAAACTATGGACCACAGCCCAGAATATTCCTTCCCCCACACGTTTGCCTTTGTTAAAGTGTGATACCTAATCCAGCTGAAGTTGCAAAAAGAAATTTTGTATAATAGGCAAAAACATAATACATCCCACGCCCCCCCAAAAAATTCTTTTTATTGGCTATATTTCTTCTTCCTTGCAAATAACACTTGAAAATATATTTTTAAATGTACAAAATTATTACTCAAAGATAGTAATATTAATTAGTGGTTGAAGCCAGTATTTATCTCCACAGTAACTATCTGCCACATTTTGGAAAAAAATGACGACACTAGAAAGACAATGATATTCTTCTGTGTTTTATTGCAGCCAAACATCAAAACAGATTAAATATACACTTTTTTTAATAGTCCTCTTGACCTCGCTCAGCTTGGCATAGTTTTGTAAACATGAAGCACGTAAAATCACATACCCAGTTACAAAAACGTAAAGTTTGATCACAGCATAATGTACTCTCACAGTCCCATAATTCTACAGGTAGGCTGCCACTGCTATATAAAAATTCTTCCATTCACCATTCTAAAATTATTCCCACGCTCCCTCACAAAATATGGCTTTGTAAAAATTATTGCTTTGCAATTCACAATCACAAGTAATTTTACTAGAATATCCCATCCCAAGCCACATCACAGTCTAAGAGTATTATTGCTTTCCTGAAAAGTCTAAAGAAATCACTCTGGGACATCATCTCTGTGTGTCGATCAGATGTCACCCTTACTTATGTGGAGTCTTACTGAAATCCCAAACTAAATGGCAAGAATATATGATGCCCCTTTCACTACAAATGTAAGCAACTAAAAACCTGACTTCAAAACAGTATCACAGAAATTTTAGATCTCGCTGTCAATCAAAAGGCAACCACTGTTAGGGTTACCAAGTTGATTTTTTTTCTTAAAAACTGATCTTGTTTTTATTGAAGCTTCCGTATCAGGCTTCCCAATTTCCTAAAAAATCACAGCAGTTATTCCTGAGCCAAAAAGGAACACATGCAAAATGCCAAAGAATAAAATATGTCTGTGTAATTGTGGAACAGCAGCACAGAACAGGTAAAAAGTACCCCTGTTGTATTAAAATTCTAAATTACTCCCAGTCTACATTTCAGACATACCATTGACAAGAGCATTTGCAATTGTAGGTCTTAAAATTTTGACACCCCGTTTTTCTTATGGTTGAATTTCCAAAGCTTTTTTTTTTTTAAAAAAAAATTACAAGTCAAGTATTTAACACAAATTTTACTTTTTTTAATAATTCACTGAATATAAAGCTTACTAAATCCAGCTTTGCAATCATTATACTGGTAGACAAGCTAGAACAATATGACTGAACTCAACCTGATTCTGGCAACTCAGTTTTGTGCAATCTACACTGACTTTCTGCCAGTCTATTATGATGTATTTTCTAAACATTTTTGCCTTAAAAGTAAAACATACATAAATAAAAAGTTCTAATTCACACAGGTGGCTGAGAACAATAATTTAGCAATCTGCCCCTTTCCTAAGATGAAGTAAGCAGACATCTTTAGTATCCTGTTAGACTATTTTAAAAATCACCTGAAATTCATGTAGAGTAACTGTTGACATAACATCAGTGCAGAGAGATGTAAGTCAAACTTCACAGCATAGTGTGCGCCCTATTAGTGTTTTCAATAAAATGCAGTTAGGCTGTATGCTATATCAGGAGTTATAAAACATTTGAAGACTCACAATATTATAGGTTTCATTTGACCAAACTGCTCTGTACATACTGTATGAATCCACAACAAAAGATATATATTAAAATCTGAAAAATGTACTTGTTGCTATGCTATAAATAATTAATAGTTGCTCAAACAGCACATTTGAAATGCAGCTCAAAGCTGCAAGTCTCTCACAAACACAGAAGAAAAAATAATGAATTCACTAAACGCGACCAAAAAGGAAAAAAAAATCCAACAGGAATGTAAATTAAACATCCAAGTGTTAAAAAAAGCTTACTAAAATGACAGTTGGCTACAACCCATTTACAATATCTTAGTGTTTGTTCCCCAAACCCTGAACTGCTTGGTAATTACATCATAAGATCTATTACAACCATCTGCTCCCCTTTTGTAGCGTATGGTTAGGGCTGGTCCTCCTCATGTAGGGACTTTTCTTTTCAAGCTTTAAGTATCTGAAAAAATAAGGGGAAATCTATATTAAAGGACCAACCAAAACACAACTTACTCCAAAACAAACAAAAAAATCTTAAATGATAAAAAGTGCAACTTTGTATCAGAACAGCTACTTTAAGACCCTATCATTTCTAGGAGCTACCATAAGGAATATACAAAGTTGCTGTATGAGGTGGGAAATGTAAACTTTTAAATATTTATCTAAGTGGTAATTTTTTTTTCTCAGCAGATGGCACTTCATTTACCTTGTAAAGGAAATCTAGGCCATATCACAAATACATTGAACCAATTTTTAAAATTTATTTTATTTATTTTCTTCGCCTAAAAAAGTCAAGGACATGTACAATTGGAAAAGAGGAGCCAGGGAATGAGGAAGGGTCAGAGTTGTGAAGTGGAAACTTCTCTACATGAAAGGGATTTCAGCAGTTGGTAAAATAAATGCATGGTTATAAAATCATCAAGGATACAAGATGAAAGCAGGGGGAGGGGGAAATAACCCTTAGATATTTCAA
This sequence comes from Gallinula chloropus, assembly GCF_964237585.1. Classification (NCBI taxonomy): domain Eukaryota; kingdom Metazoa; phylum Chordata; class Aves; order Gruiformes; family Rallidae; genus Gallinula; species Gallinula chloropus. The sequence goes on along the minus strand of NC_140086.1, from coordinate 39,665,769 downwards.
ATTTAAACATATACAAGAGGGATTTTTTTGGATCAAAATCCAAATATAGAGAGTAAAGGTATCCCAAAAAACTGTAATGTCTAATTTAAAAATACGTCTCCAGCAAGTACCACTCATCCACAACTACTGCAATTTATGTGCTAGTGTGCAACAGGATTAGGCAAAAGTCTGGACCAGTAATATTTCAAGCTGGCCTATCATACTAGTCATGTGGATTAGTTTACAAAAAAGTAGACAAACTGTAGGTATAATAGCTTACTGCTGTAAAGTAATATTGGTCATAATTTTAGAATCAAACATAGGAATGGAAAACAGGACATACAGATAACTAAAAAAGCTGTTGCCTAGTTTTAGGGTTTGTTTTTTCCAATATGCCCTGAAGTCAGCAAACTTTTGACTCTCTATCACATTCATATCCCACACCCAGTCTCTTCACCGACTATTTGAGAATGTTCCTTACAGCTAAATTAACCTCCTAACTCCTGTTTTCTTTCCAAAACAAATAAGATCCTATGCTTCAGATAAAAATCAAACAACTCCTAATTCAATACAAACTGGTGCCACCATGCTTCAAATGAGGCTGCATGAATTTATACTACCTGAAGATAAGGACTCTGTAGTGACATTGCTGAATATCTTTTATGCTAGCTGAAGTTATCTTTATTACATGAAGTGATACATCTTTCATATATTTAAAGAGTTTATATGTGTATGTAGGTGTTCTTCACTGTCCCTAGTACAATGAACCACAATACTATTATTGGTGAAGTAACAGAAAATACTAGATCTGAATACCTGATGAAATGAACGAAGGAGAAAAAGACTTCCTATAACAAAACCAACCCATACTGAATTCTCCATCACAAATTTAAAAACCAGAACCAAACCCTGGTAAATATGAATTTCATATTCTAAGAAGAAAATGTGAGAATAGTGTTGCCTTCAAGCTGAAATCTCCACATCCAAAAAAAGCAGGCAAAAATATTTCATAATGGGGCGGGGGAAGTAATTTAATAACAATTTATTATTCCTGGTTAATAGCTCACATCTTGTTTCTTTCTGACCTTTTGAGGTCCCTTCCAACTCTTAATATTCTGTGATTCTCTAATTCTTCTCTCAAATTTTAGAGATGCTATTTGAATGATATTTTACGTGCTGACACAATAAGCTTTCTACAAAAACTGATAAACAGAGACTCTTCTGCCTTCAAACTGATTCCCATGTAACTATACAAATTACTGAAGATTCCTGAGTATGTCCATACACTGTTGCAGATATTGTACTGATCAAACTGTTTTCATTTTCTACTTCCAAAAGGAAGAATCACAGACTTGTTATTACTTCTAATAGTTACTTGCATGTTTAGTAACTGAACACTAAACTTTTTTTTAGGTTTTGACCGATACTCTCACTTCTTCCCATTAGGGGAAAAAAGAAAATATTCACTCCTTCCAGCACTACCATTATTATCTATTCCCACAAGTTATTCCAGGATAGCGCTAATATACCTTAGAAGGCTGACCTCATGGTATAAAAAGTATGTCATGTTACTTCTGAATTACTGAAGGTAAAAACAATAAATCTAAAAGAAGTCTCTCAAAAGGATCAGAAATACATACAAGTTATTTCTGATCCTAACTGTGTTAGAAAACAGTAAGGGCTCTCTTATCACAATACAATAGAAGGAGAATAAACAATGAGGTGCAATTCCCCTATCTTATTTTAAAGTCCACTTACAACTAAAGGAGTGATTGCTTCCCTGGACTCCGCACTGGTGAGGCCAGCCCTTGAGTACCAATTTAAATTTTGGGCCTCTCACGACATTATGTGTCCCCAAAGAAGTGCAACAAAGATGGCAAACGGTTTACAGAGCAGGTCTTATGAGTAGCTGAGGGAACTGAGGTTCTTTAGCCTGGAGAAAAAGAGGCTGAGGGGAGACCTTATTGCTCTCTACAACTACCTGAAAGGAGGGTGTAAGTGAAGCAAGGGTCGGTCTTTTCTCCCAAGTAACAAGCAATAAGACAAAAGGAAAAGGCCTCATGTTGCACCAGGGCAGGTCTAGATTGGATACAAGGAAAAATTTATTCACTGAAAGGGTTGTCAAACATTGGAAGAGGGTGCTCAGGAAAGGGGTTGAGTCACCATACCTTAAGGTATTTAGAAGATACGTAGATGTGGTGGTGCTTTCGGGACCTGGTTTAGTGGTAGACTTGGCAGTGCTAGGTTAATGGTTGGACCCAACGATCTTAAAGGTCTTTTCCAACCAAAACAATTCAATGATTCCAAATGGAGTATTTGGAAAACCATTCACTACTGTACAATGCACATAAGATATTTTATGGGTTTTTTTGGTGAAGGTAGGAATTCCATTTACTGTTGCAAGACTAAGCCACAAATTACAGCACAAAAAGAGACAGAAAAATCTGGTCCATGAAAACAAAATTTAAAGATTTTACTTTGGTAACTGGATTCTGAATTTAGTTTTAAAATAGTATATGTAAGTCAGGAGATTATCTCAATATTATCATATTGATACAACTGACACTGTGCAGTGTAATTATCTACTGTTGAAATTCACAATAATCCTGTAAGGGCATTTTTGTAATTTTAACTTTTAGGAGCAACATTTTCTGAGAGAAAACAGCTTTTCTTGTTCTACAGTTCCAACTTCAAGCACAACAAACCATCTGAACACCACCTTTTCTGAACTTCTTGCCTATGCTGGCAAAGACAACTACTGCTTGTTCCCACACTGATTATAAGCTTTGGTTAAACATATTTCATATCCATTACAAAACAAAATATTTTTAGATAAGGCATCTATTAATGAACACTTACAGCTTCAAGCATTTCATCATAACGTGGCTGTTATGATAAATAGGTTAAACCTCACAGACAACACAGTTACATGTTGATAACAGCATTTCAATTCACCTCAGCTAAGGTTCAGTACATAAAACAATCCAATCTGTACTGGGCAACCACAAAGGTACCCTATGGTTTTTTCACTTCTCTGCTGACTTTTGATATGTCCAAGTTTCCTTTCCCACATGAAAAACCAAAACCCCACAGAACTACCCAAGCACCACACCACTTAAGAGCTCCTGCACATTGCAAAGTTTAACTAACCCAGAAAGTTGCCCAGTCTGATTGGAAGAAACCAGAAACACTGTGCTTGGGGGTCCTGGATTGAAGCTTCTGTGATTTACTGCCCAGAGACACAGCTCAGTGTTTGACTCCACACAATTACTTTGTAGTACCTTTAAAGGTACCTTCCAACCTAACACACCCCATGATTCTATGAAGAACAAACTAGAAACTTGTAATAACTAAGTCCAAAAAGCAAATGAAAAGTAACAAAATGCAGTTGTCAAATTTAGAAGCCATTCAGCTACTCTAAAAATAGTTTGGGCAAACTTTGTTTGCTACTGTCAGGCAACAGAACAAAGAGCTGTAAGTAGTCTAGTTCTTACAAGCAGTTATGTCAAGAAAAATGTGATGGCATGACAAAACAGTCCTGTTTCCAGATTGGTGGCCAAAGAACGTGCCACAGTCAGACTCCAATAAATCTGAGGGATACACAGAGAAGTGACAGGATCACCACTCATAATCAATTACTGTAGAAAAGAAGCAGACACATATTTTGAGACCAGAAATGTTTCCATTTCCCTTTACAGCAGAAGTATCCATCTCTGTCTGAAATCCTTAAAAACAATGTTTTGAATTAAAACTGCTCAGTGATTTATTTGGAATGCCTTCATATAACCACATATTGGATATTGCATTTATTCAGTACAAGATAAAAAAATATCACTTCAAAACCAGGAAGCAACTTTAAATGATAATAACAATATCCTTTCACTCCTGTCCAGAGTAATTTGTTGGCAAAATTTCCATGTAGCTTCTTTTTTGGGGGGTAAAAAAAGCCAAACACTTAAGATTAACTTACCTAGGTCATCATTTGAATAATCCTCAGCTTGAACAGGCATTTCTGTAAATCAAAAGTGTACAAACCATTCAAACTGGACAGTTCTCTAAATATTTACAAAAAGCTGTATTTTTTTCCTCTTACGCTCAAAACAGTGACCTATCAAGACAGCTCTGTAATACTACTTATGGAGAAACGGGATGCAAATTTTCTTTAGCTGAATTTCTCCACAGGAAAGATTAATACTTAAGTAGACCAATGAGTAAATTGCATGATTGCAGAGTTTCAAAAATGATATTTCACAATTCTGAAACTATAAAATCAAAATCGCAAATCTCCCACAGTTCCACGTGCTACTATGCATGGGCTTATAAAACATGTATATACTTATTATCTTCCCAGCTGCAATTACACTTCAAAACTCAGTTCTTTTTAATTCCATATATATGTTTAAATGGGACATGTCACATTGTCCTGGTTTCACTCAGGATGGAGTTAACTTCTTTTGTAGCAGCGGATGGAATGCTGTGTTTGGGAGTTAAAATGAAAGCCGTGCTGATAACACCCTAATGTTTTTAGTTGTGTCAAGCAGTCAAGAACTTTCTCAGCTCTTCCTATTTCTCTATTCATGAGAAAGGAAGGGCGAAGCCAGGATAGGTGACCCAAACTGGCCAAAGAGAGTATTCCATGCCAATTACGTCCTGCTCAGTATAACGGGGCAGCTCCAGGACGTGCGGTTTTTGGGGAATGGTCGGGTTCCGGGACGGCTCTGGGTGGCACGGCCTGAGCTGTGGGTTCAGTGAGAAACTGCATTGTGTATCAACAGTTTCATATATTTTTTGCTCTAAAATCCTGTTAGCATTGTTATATTTTATCTTCCTGCTATTTTAGTAAACTATCCTTATCCCAACCCACGGGGTTTCAATTTCTTGGTTTTGGGGTTGTTATTTGCCCCTTCCTTTTCCCTTCCCTTGCCTCACCACATCCCCCACCCCCCCTTCTCCCCCTCTTCTTTTCCTTTAAAGAGCAGGCAGCTGCGTGGATCTCCGCTCTCAGCCGGGGTAAAACCACGACTCACATGTTACCAAGTGCTATTACTGACAATAGATTGAAGGCTGCTTATAGCTCCATAGCTATGTGTGGAAGTAGTCAGGCTCACCAGAAAAGAATTCATAATAGCTGGGATGCTGGCTGTAGACAGTGAGCAAAAATCAGAGAGGAAAATATATTCTTTGACCTGGGAAGCCCAGAAATGAAGTGCTCAAAGCTGGGGAGACACTACACTTTATTTCTTACTCTTTCCTGAGTACACACTACTGACTGGCTGGTGGGAAACAGAACATAGCAAAGAAAGCTTCAGCTCTCCATGACCTAATCTGGCCATTTTTATTACTATAAATTTTTCTGAAGTGGAAGCCCCCTCAGCTTCTAAAACCAAAGACTGCTCTGTAAGCCATTAAAATATTGGCATTAAAACCCCCAAGAATCTAGATTCCAACAACACAATTATGTTTGTCCTTAAAATAAAAAAGCTGCAGAAAAAGTTATGAATGTATTTTTAGTGCAGCTCAGAATTCTACTCTATGATATTCATCATTCTCTTTTTTCTTTTAAAGTAGCAAACTCAGACAAAAGATAATACACAAACCTGATTCCTGTGGTTCAACAGCTGCAACATCTTCTGTAATCTTAGTTTCTATTGTTACAAAGAAAATAAAGAGTTGAAAGTTCCACATAGTATATTGACAATTTTTGCTTTCCCACCAGCCACCCAATCAAATTAGAAGCAAAGTAAAAGGAAGACTTAAACCACAGACCAACTAGGTTCATGTCCAAAAGCTTAGCTCCACTTTTTTACTGACTTCCATGTGGAAGTGCTACTATGCACCCTCAAATTTATTTTGGTCACAATTGTTATCCATGTGAAGCAATGTTTGTTTCTCTATTTAATTATATTAGAACACATTTTTTTAATTGAAAACCTGTGCTCAGACTAAACTGCTTAGATCACTTTGCTCAAGCTGACCGAATTAACATGTTTGAAAAAAAAATCTTGCTTAATGACATTTTTAACTTCTTAGAGCAAATTTTCCCATTACATTTGACCCACTAGTAATATAAAATCCTCTGACACCATCACAACAAACCATTACATCATCTTTTCGAGTAGTAATGTGAGAAATTATTACTAGTTAATTAAACTCCATTCCCCACACTGAAGTTTTCAGTACTTCATAAGAATGTAATGAAGTTCAATTAAGCGAAGTGCAAGGTCCTGCATGTGGGTTGGAGCAATTTCCAGTA